>NC_135236.1:265107521-265732521 GCF_051348905.1 Ranitomeya variabilis | reverse complement strand
AAAACCCTAACTATGACATATAAAGCCATCCACAACCTGTCTCCTCCATACATCTGTGTCACCCGGTACTTACCCACACGCAACCTTCGCTCCTCTCAAGATCTCCTTCTCTACTCCCCTCTTATCTCTTCTTCGCACAACCGCATACAAACTTTTTCCATGCTTCCCCCATACTCTGGAACTCTCTACCCCAACATATCAGACTCTTGCCTACCATGGAAACCTTCAAAAAGAGCCTGAAGACCCACTTCTTCTGACAAGCCTACAACCTGCAGTGATCCTTAGTCTGCTGAACCGCTGCACGACCAGCTCTACCCTCTCCTAGTGTATCCTCTCCCATCCCCTGTAGACGGTGATCCCTCGTGGGCAGGGTCCTTTCTCCTTCTGTACTTGTGTGTGCCTTGTTTTGCTCATGTTTATTGTGCTTGTCTATATTTGCCCCTTTCACATGTAGGGTATGTGCACACGTAGCGGAATGGTGTGCTGATTTTTCCCCACTGATTTTGGTAAATCCGTAGGAAATCCGCACCGCGGATTTACTGCGTAATTAACGCAGATTTACCAAAGTTTTTGTGTGGTTTTTGTGCAGATTCCACCTGCGGTTTTACACGTGTGGATTACTATTGAGGAGCAGGTGTAAACCGGAATCCGTACAAAGAATTGACATGCTGCAGAATTAACAACGTTGCGTTTCTGCGCATTTTTTTCCGCAGCATGTGCACTGCGGATTTTGTTTTCCATAGGTTTACATGGTACTGTAAACTCATGGAAAACTGCTGCGAATCCGCAGCGGCCAATCCGCTGCGGATCCGCAGCAAAATCCGCAGCGTGTGTACATACCCGTAAAGCGCCATGGAATACATGGCGCTGTATAAATGTATAATAATAATAAAAATACATTGTTTACTAGTTCAGGAGGGGTAGTATTGAGCATTGAATATGTAAACCGATAGCTTAGTGCAACATTTGGAAACGTTTTGTTCCTCTGAATTGGCGTTTACAATCTAGAAAATATTCTAGGGCATCAAATCAAGAGAAGCTGCTGCCATGTGATGTAGATAAAATGAAACCAACACCGCTTGCATCAGTGTCTGCACAGAGAAGCTGTTAAGCTGATGCAAACAGGAAAGTGTAAAGGTGCAGGAAAGTTCAGTGATTAAAACAAGCCAAGGTCACACCATGATATGTGTCTAGCAGACATTTACACTCAGTTGCTATCAAACACATTTGGTATGGTCTGTTGCCATAAGACTGTGAAGGAGAAATGCCTGAAATGCACCGTCATTGACGTTTGCAAGTTGTCATCAGAATATTTCTTGTCGTACACGCTGCAAAATGTTTTATTATGTAAAAGAAAAACTTTTTAATCCAAATTTAAATTATAAGAAATAATTTAGATACAGGAAAGATATATATCTTGGTACCGTGTTAGCCATTTCAGTTAGCCATTAAAAGGTATCAACCACTGAGGACTCTCAATTCTAAATATTTTTCAAGAAATAATTTAGTAATATCAGAAGTGTCATTTATATGGACAGTATTTTTTAGATTAGAATTTCTGCACAATTGAGAAAAAATCACTCTGTAGAGATGTCAGTTCACCAATTGACTCCTCTGATCCACATACTTGTGTTGTGTGTGCATTCACCCAGTTGTTTTAGTATACACTTTACTAAAAGCATGCCTGTTCAGTTGTGTTTGTATAAAATATCACACAAACAGCTCTGGCAAAAATTAATAGATCACCACATCCAAACCCTGTCATGGGCAGCCCAATCTCCAGACCTGAACCCCATTGAAAATCTCTGCAATGTTATCAAGAGGATGATGGATAGTCACAAAAATCAAACAAAGAAGTGCCAGGAGCAGTGTGAAAAACTGAAGGAAAGCATGCCAAGACGCATGAAAGCTGTGATTAAAAATCATGGTTATTCCACAAAATATTGATTTCTGAACTTTTCCTGAGTTAAAACATTAGTATTGTTGTTTCTAAATGATTATGAACTTGTTTTCTTTGCATTATTTGAGGCCTGAAAGCACTGTTTTTTTATTTTGACCATTTTTCTTTGTCAGAAAAAAAATATAAAATTTATTGCTTGGGAATTCGGAGACAAGTTGTCAGAAGTTTATAGAATAAACTAGATGGTGGCCCGATTCTAACGCATCGGGTATTCTAGAATATGCATGTCCATGTAGTATATTGCACAGCCCACGTAGTATATTGCCCAGCCACACAGTATATTGCCCAACCACGTAGTATATTGCCTAGCCACGTAGTATATTGCCCAGCCACGTAGTATATTGCCCAGCCACGTAGTATATTGCCCAGTTACGTAGTATATTGCCCAGTGACGTAGTATACAGCACAGAGCCACGTAGTATATTGCACAGCGACGTAGTATACAGCACAAAGCCACGTAGTATATTGTACAGCGACGTAGTATACAGCACAGAGCCACGTAGTATATTGCACAACGACCTAGTATACAGCACAGAGCCACGTAGTATATTTCCCAGCCACATAGTATATTGGCCAGTCAAGTAGTATATTGCCCAGCTACGTAGTATATTGCCCAGCCACGTATGTCACAAGTTAAAAAATAAACATATACTCACCTTCCGAGGGTACCCTTGTAGTTCTGTCGCCTGTGTTCGGTGCAGGCGGCAGCTTCCGGTCCCAGGGTGTGATGACGTCACGGTCACATGACCTTGACGTCATGGGAGGTCCTTCTCGCGCAGGCGCGCAGGACAGGTAATGACGTTGCGGTCACATGACCGTGACATCATGGAAGGTCCTTCTCGCATACCATCCTTGCCACCGGAACGTGCCGCTTGCATGGACGGGTCACCGGAGCGTTGCGAGGAGCGGGAAAGGCGGTGGAAGGTAAGTATATAATGATTTTTTATTTTTTTTATTATTTTTAACAGATCTTTTTACTATTGACGCTGCATAGGCAGCATCAATAGTAAAAACTTGATGACACAGGGTTAATAGCGGCGGTAACGGAGTGAGTTACCCGCGGCATAACGCGGTCTGTTACCGCTGGCATTAACCCTGTATGAGCGGTGACTGCGGGGAGTATGGAGCGGGCACCGGGCACTGACTGCAGGGGAGTAGGGAGGGACTAATCGGACAGTGGCCGTCGCTGATTGGTCGCGGCAGCCATGACAGGCAGCTGGCGAGACCAATCAGCGACTTGGATTGCATGACAGACAGAGGCCGCGACCAATGAATATCCGTGACAGACAGAAGGACAGACAGACAGATGGAAGTACCCCTTAGACAATTATACAGTAGATGAACAATTTACATTTTACTAAAAAATTTACATATAAAGAGAAAAATCAGACAAACTGAACATTTTGCAGTGGCCTCTTAATTTTTGCCAGAGCTGTATGTTGTTCATAGATAAATATTAAGAGCACGTACTGGTATTTGGTTGTTATGTTTCTGTACAGATGTGCACTATATTATATGAGCTGACTATAAACTAAGATTCTCCTCTAGGGTGAATGTCATCCTCCAAGACCTTGCATGTCAGCCTCATGCATGCTTAGTTGTTTTTTTTTGGGAGAATGTCTTACTCATTTCAAGTGCCAGATGTGGTCTATTACTAGGCATTTCTCCACTATGTTATAGCTACATGGAAATGCATTGTCAATCATTAACCCAACGAAATGTCGATGCCATGACCCCTGCCATGACAACACCAGTTATGGTTTTTGTTATGATCCTTAGTGGCTGAGGATCACAGAATGGACTAGCTAAGTTACTGAACATAGAACAAGCTCTAGGGAGGTGGTAACTGGACTGACCGCAAAACCTGATCCTAACAAACACACTAAAGGTAGCCGGTGAACGTGCCTAAATTCCTGGACGTCTCGACGCAGCCTGAGAAACTTGCTACCCCTATAGAGAAAGTAAGAACTCACTTGCCTCAGAGAAATGACCCCGAAGATATAGGAAGCCCCCAACAAATAATAACGGTGAGGTAAGGGGAAAATACAAAACGTAGAAATGAAAACAGATTCAGCAAATGAGGCCCACTAATACTAGATAGCAGAAGACAGGCAGGGAACTGTGCGGTCAGTAAAAAACCCTATACAAAATATCCACGCTGAGAATACAAGAACCCCCACACCAACTAACGGTGTGAGGGGAGAAACTCAGCCCCCTAGAGCTACCAGCAAGCAAGGAAATCACATATTAGCAAGCTGGACAAGGACAAATAAATAACCAAGAAAAATATTGAACACCGATGAGCAAAAAATAACCAAACAGAAACTTAGCTTCTCTTGGCGAGACTGATAACGAAGGGATTCAGGAGAGATCGAAATAGCACTGAATACATCGCCAGCAGGCAACCACTGAAAGTTCAGGTGAGCTAAATAGGAAACCAGCTAACAGTTAACGAGACAGCTGAACCAGCCTCAGACCTGCAGAATGACACAAAGAGCCACCAGAGGGAGCCCAAAGACAGCACTCACACAGTGCCACTTGTGACCACAAGAGGGAGCCCAAAAACAGAGTTCACAACAGTACCCCCCCCTTGAGGAGGGGTCACCGAACCCTCATCAAAACCCCCAGGGCGATCAGGATGAGCCACATGGAAGGCACGAACCAAATCGGCCGCATGAACATCAGAGGCGACAACCCAGGAATTATCCTCCTGACCACAGCCCTTCCACTTAACCAAATACTGAAGCCTCCGTCTAGAAACATGAGAATCCAAGATCTTCTCCACCACGTACTCCAATTCGCCCTCAACCAGCACCGGGGCAGGGGGCTCAACAGAAGGAACCACAGGCACCACATACCTCCGCAACAAAGACCTATGGAACACGTTATGAATGGCAAACGACGCTGGGAGGTCCAAACGAAATGACACCGGGTTAAGGATTTCCAAAATCTTATAAGGACCGATGAAGCGAGGCTTGAATTTAGGAGAGGAGACCTTCATAGGAACATACCGAGAAGACAGCCATACCAAATCCCCAACACGAAGTCGGGGACCCACACCGCGACGGCGGTTGGCAAAGCGCTGAGCCTTCTCCTGTGACAACTTCAAATTGTCCACCACATGGTTCCAAATCTGCTGCAACCTATCCACCACAGAATCCACCCCAGGACAGTCAGAAGGCTCGACCTGACCCGAGGAGAAACGAGGATGAAAACCAGAATTGCAGAAAAAAGGCGAAACCTGTCATGATTCCCCAATGGCATGGGAACATCAGAAACACAAAAATAACAGACTAGCTCTCGGGTGATGGAAACTCAAGCTGACCGTGACCTAAATCTACCACACAACTAACAATAGCCAGGAGGCATTCCTACGGCTGCCTAGATGCCATGCGCCAGCCGGAGAACTAACTACGCCTGGAAGAGGAAGGAACAGACCTGGCTTACCTCTAGAGAAATTCCCCAAAGATGATAGTAGCCCCCACGTATATTAACGGTGAGTTCAGAGGAAAAGACATACACAGTATGAAGGTAGATTTAGCAAAGCGAGGTCCACTTACTAGATAGAGGAAGGATACAAAAGAGGACTTCACGGTCAGCTGAAAAACCCTTTCAAAAACCCATCCTGAAATTACTTTAAGACTCCTGTGTCAACTCATGACACAGGAGTGGCAATTTCAGTCCACAAGAGCTTCCAGTAACAGGAAATGACAAAACTGTAAACTGGACAAGAAAAACAAAACAATAAGGACAAGAGTCCACTTAGCTGATCAGCAGACTAGTAGCAGGAACATGCAACTGAATGACTCAGGTTACAATGATGACCGGCAAGGAAGTGACTGGAGAGCAAGGCTAAATAGGGAACTCCCAAAACTGATGGAAGCAGGTGAGCTGAGGCAGAAAAGCACACACAAGTCTCCAGTACCACCAGCCACCACCAGAGGAGCCAAAAAGCGGATCACAACAGAAACCAAAGTAGCAGAACTAGCCCGATTATTAAGGGCAAACTCGGCCAATGGCAAAAAAGTCACCCAATCATCCTGATCAGCAGAAACAAAACATCTTAAATAAGTTTCCAAGGTCTGATTAGTTCGCTCGGTTTGGCCATTCGTCTGAGGATGGAAGGCCGACGAAAAAGACAAATCAATGCCCATCTTAGCACAAAAAATCCGCCAAAATCTGGACACAAACTGGGATCCTCTGTCAGACACAATATTTTCAGGGATGCCATGCAAGCGAACCACATTCTGAAAAAATAGAGGAACCAAATCGGAGGAGGAAGGCAACTTAGGCAAGGGCACCAAATGGACCATTTTGGAAAAACGATCACACACCACCCAGATGAGACATTCTCCGAGAGACTGGAAGATCCGAAATAAAATCCATGGAAATGTGCATCCAAGGCCTCTTCGGGACAGGCAAAGGCAAAAGCAAACCGCTGGCACGAGAACAGCAAGGCTTAGCCCGAGCACAAATCCCACAGGACTGCACAAAGGAACGCACATCCCGCGACAAGGAAGGCCACCAGAAGGACCTAGCCACCAAATCTCTGGTACCAAATATTCCAGGATGGCCCGCCAACACCGAAGAATGAACCTCGGAGATGACTCTGTTGGTCCATCTATCCGGGACAAACAGTCTCTCCGGTGGACAGCGATCAGGTCTATCCGCCTGAAACTCTTGCAGCACACGTCGCAAATCTGGGGAGATGGCACACAAAATCACCCCTTCTCTAAGAATACCAGCCGGCTCTGAATCTCCAGGAGAGTCAGGCACAAAACTCCTAGAAAGAGCATCAGCCTTCACGTTCTTCGAACCAGGCAGGTACGAGACCACAAAATCGAAATGGGAGAAAAACAACGACCAACGAGCCTGTCTAGGATTCAGCCGCTTGGCAGACTCGAGATAAATCAGATTTTTGTGATCAGTCAAGACCACCACACGATGCTTAGCTCCCTCGAGCCAATGTCGCCACTCCTCAAATGCCCACTTCATAGCCAACAACTCCCGATTACCAACATCATAATTCCGCTCGGCAGGCGAAAACTTTCTTGAAAAGAAAGCACAAGGTTTCATCACAGAGCAATCAGAGCTTCTCTGCGACAAAACAGCCCCTGCTCCAATCTCAGAAGCATCAACCTCGACCTGAAAAGGAAGAGAGACATCAGGCTGACACAAAACTGGAGCCGAAGAAAACCGGCGCTTCAGCTCCCGAAAAGCTTCCACGGCCGCAGGAGACCAATTAGTCACATCAGAACCCTTCTTGGTCAAATCCGTCAAGGGTTTAACCACGCCAGAAAAATTAGCAATGAAGCGACGGTAAAAATTAGCAAAACCCAAGAACTTCTGAAGACTCTTAACAGATGTAGGCTGAGTCCAGTCATGAATAGCCTGGACCTTGACTGGGTCCATCTCAATAGTAGAAGGAGAAAAAATAAAACCCAAAAAGGAAACCTTCTGTACTCCGAAGAGACATTTTGAGCCCTTCACAAATAAGGCATTAGCACGCAGGACCTGAAATACCATCCTGACCTGCTTCACATGGGACTCCCGGTCCTCAGAAAAGACCAAAATGTCATCCAGATACACAATCATAAATTTATCCAGATATTCTCGGAAGATGTCATGCATGAAGGACTGGAACACAGAAGGAGCATTAGAGAGTCCAAAAGGCATCACCAAGTACTCAAAATGGCCTTCGGGCGTATTAAATGCTGTTTTCCATTCATCCCCCTGCTTAATACGCACAAGGTTATACGCACCACGAAGATCTATCTTGGTGAACCAACTGGACCCCTTAATCCGAGCAAACAGATCAGATAATAATGGCAAAGGATACTGAAATTTGACCGTGATTTTATTTAGAAGACGATAATCTATACAAGGTCTCAGAGAACCATCCTTCTTGGCCACAAAAAAGAATCCTGCACCAAGAGGGGAGGAGGATGGGCGAATATGTCCCTTCTCTAAAGACTCCTTTATATAACTCCGCATCGCGGCATGTTCTGGTACAGACAAATTAAAAAGTCGTCCCTTAGGGAACTTACTACCAGGAATCAAATTTATAGCACAATCACAATCCCTGTGAGGAGGCAGGGCACCGGATCTGGGCTCATCAAATACATCCTGGTAGTGCGACAAAAACTCAGGGACCTCAGAAGGAGTGGAAGAAGCAATTGACACCACAGGAGCATCGCCATGAATCCCCTGGCAACCCCAACTTGAAACAGACATAGCTTTCCAATCCAAAACTGGATTATGAGCCTGCAGCCATGGCAGACCCAAAACGACAACATCATGCAAATTATGCAGCACAAGAAAGCGAATCACCTCCTGATGTACAGGAGTCATGCACATGGTCACTTGAGTCCAATACTGAGGCTTATTCTCAGCCAATGGTGTAGCATCAATTCCCCTCAGTGGAATAGGGAATTCCAAAGGCTCCAGGACCAAACCACAGCGCCTGGCAAACGACAAATCCATCAGGTTCAGGGCAGCACCTGAATCCACAAAAGCCATAACCGAATAGGAAGACAAAGAACAAATTAAAGTAACAGACAAAATGAATTTAGGCTGTATAGTACCAACGGTGACAGATTTAGCAATTTTTTTTACGCGCTTAGAGCATGCTGAGATAACATGAGTTGAATCACCACAGTAAAAGCACAACCCATTTTGACGTCTATGATCTTGCCGCTCAATTCTGGTCAGAATTCGGTCACATTGCATAGACTCAGGTCTCTGTTCAGAAAACACCGCCAGATGGTGCGCAGATTTGCGCTCCCGCAAACGCCGATCAATCTGAATGGCCAAAGCCATTGAGTCATTCAGACTTGCAGGCGTGGGGAACCATAACATTCTTAATGGCTTCAGAAAGACCTTCACTGAAATTTGCAGCCAGGGCACACTCATTCCATTGAGTAAGCACCGACCATTTCCGAAATTTTTGACAATACACCTCAGCTTCATCCTGGCCCTGAGAGAGAGCCAGCAAGGCCTTTTCTGCCTGGTTCTCAAGATTAGGTTCCTCATAAAGCAATCCAAGCGCCAGAAAAAACGCATCCACATTCAGCAATGCAGGATCTCCTGGCGCCAGGGAGAAAGCCCAATCTTGAGGGTCGCCACGTAACAGGGAGATAACAATTCTAACTTGCTGAGTGGAATCACCAGAGGAACGAGGTCTCAAAGAAAGAAATAATTTACAATTATTCTTAAAATTTAGAAACCTAGATCTATCTCCAGAAAACAACTCAGGAATAGGTACTTTAGGCTCAGACATAGGACTGTGAACAACAAAATCCTGAATGCTTTGCACCCTTGCAGCAAGATGATCCACACTAGAAGTCAGACTCTGAATATCCATGTCTACAGCTGAACTCGAAGCCACCCAGAGATTAAGGGGATGAGAGAAGCTGGACAGACTGCAGCAAAAGGAGAGGGAAAAAAAAAAATTGTACTCAGGACTTCTCTTATCCCACTTCTGCGATGCATTAAACACTTTTTTGGCCTGCTGTACTGTTATGATCCTTAGTGGCTGAGGATCACAGAATGGTCTAGCTAAGTTACTGAACATAGAACAAGCTCTAGAGAGGTGGTAACTGGACTGACCGCAAAACCTGATCCTAACAAACACACTAAAGGTAGCCGGTGAACATGCCTAAATTCCTGGATGTCTCGACACAGCCTGAGAAACTTGCTACCCCTATAGAGAAAGTAAGACCTCACTTGCCTCAGAGAAATGACCCCAAAGATATAGGAAGCCCCCAACAAATAATAACGGTGAGGTAAGGGGAAAATACAAAACGTAGAAATGAAAACAGATTCAGCAAATGAGGCCCACTAATACTAGATAGCAGAAGACAGGCAGGGAACTGTGCGGTCAGTAAAAAACCCTATACAAAATATCCACGCTGAGAATACAAGAACCCCCACACCAACTAACAGTGTGAGGGGAGAAACTCAGCCCCCTAGAGCTACCAGCAAGCAAGGAAATCACATATTAGCAAGCTGGACAAGGACAAATAAATAATCAAGAAAAATGTTGAACACCGATGAGCAAAAAATAACCAAACAGAAACTTAGCTTCTCTTGGCGAGACTGATAACGAAGGGATTCAGGAGAGATCAAAATAGCACTGAATACATCGCCAGCAGGCAACCACTGAAAGTCCAGGTGAGCTAAATAGGAAACCAGCTAACAGATAACGAGACAGCTGAACCAGCCTCAGACCTGCAGAATGACACAAAGAGCCACCAGAGGGAGCCCAAAGACAGCACTCACACAGTACCACTTGTGATCACAAGAGGGAGCCCAAAAACAGAGTTCACAACAGGTTTTGTTCAAGGATGTTAAAATGGTTAGGCTGGGTTCACACTGCGTTAGTGTGACCCGTTTAACGGACTACGTTACACCGTGGCATAGCGCAATGGTGGACGCATTGCCAGCACACGCCCACAATGGGCATGCGCTAGCGATGTGCCGTCATTGAGTGACAGACCCTGAGACGCGGGCTGCAGCGTTTCCGGGTCCGTCACTGCTAGCGCAGATAGAGCTAGCAGAGCTCTATCTGCGCTAGCGGGATGCAAACGCCGGCACTTGCGCTAGCAGCAGCCCGTTAGCGTATGTGCTGAACGGGCTGCTGCTAACGCAGTGTGAACTTAGCCTTACAGTTTCTCCCATGTTCATTGTTTACTGACTGGATTCATTCTTTTAGTGTTTTGATAAATCGGGCGTTTCTGAACACAGTGATACCAAATATGTGTTTGTTCATTTTTTTAATTGTTCTATATTGAATGGGGTGAAATGAGGGTGATTTAAACTTTTATATTTTAATATTTTAAAAAACATTTTTTTTACTTCTCACTTGCTTCAATTGTCTCCAAGGGAGATTAGAAGCTGCGATCATTCAGTCGCCTGTGCTACACATAGCAGGACTTCAACCCTGCTATGTGTAGCTAAAATGATCATCTGTTATGAGCACCGACCACAGCAGATCGGCAATGACAACCACAGGCGTCTCCTGCAGACCCGCAGTCATCATACCAACCCTTCGGCTCCCCATTGGAGACTGACAGTGTAATTTAACATGTTAACAGATGTGGGTGGATTGCGATTCCACATGTGGCTGTTAGAGGCACCTGTCAACTGATTTGGAGTGACCGGACACGACCAATGACATCTATATACGTCATAGGTCGTGAAGGGATTAAAGAAGGTGGGGGATTGTAATATTAAGAGATTGCAAAGGTAGTGGCTTCTCGGAAGGATACTCATTTTGTAGACATGGCAATCTGCATTGAAAGAGTTAATAAGCTTCGGGAAGTTGCATTGATATAAGGAATGCAAGTTCCGTGAGAAACGTATTACTAAATAATTTAAAACATGAGAAGATCATCTGAAACTAAAAGAGCCATTCAGATCAGCTACAAGAGAGGGTTGAAGTTTGACATTTAAAGCTTTCGACTTAGAGAGGTTAATGTTGAAGTTAGAAAATTGAGAGTATATCTTAAATTAACACATGAGATTAGACAGATAAATCTTTGGTTTTGTTACAAAGCACAGCAGACCATCTGTGTAGGTGTCAATTTTCTGTGTAGAAAAGTGAATTTTAATACCATTAATGTCTTTATTAGCCCTTACATGCCTGAGGAAGGGATCAATATTCAAAATGAAAATCAGGGGTGAGAGAGGTTAACCTTGACCGATACCCTTACCAATATTGAAAGAGTACGACATGACGCCTTTCATCTAGACCCTAGCTGAAGGGGATAAATATAGAGACAAAATCCATTGAAGCATCTATTTTTTAAAGCCTAAGGGTATGTGCACACGTTGCGGATTCGTGTGCGGATTTTTCAGTGCAGATTCTGAAAAATCCTGCAGATTTAACACGTTTTTTGTCCAGATTTCACATGCGTTTTCACACCTGCGGATTCCAATTATGGAATAGGTGTAAAACGCTGCAGAATCCGCACAAAGAATTGACATGCTGTGGAAAATAAACCGCAGCGTTTCCGCACGGTATTTTCCACAGCATGTGCACTGCGGATTTGGTTTTCCATAGGTTTACATGGTACTGTACAACGCATGGAAAACAGCGTCAAATCCGCTGCGAATCCGCAGCCAAATCAGAAACGTGTGCACAGACCCTAAATGTGTTAATGTTTCCTTTAGGAATATCCAATTAA
Source organism: Ranitomeya variabilis (assembly GCF_051348905.1). Classification (NCBI taxonomy): domain Eukaryota; kingdom Metazoa; phylum Chordata; class Amphibia; order Anura; family Dendrobatidae; genus Ranitomeya; species Ranitomeya variabilis. The sequence continues at coordinate 265,720,374 of NC_135236.1, read as the reverse complement.
TCCTATAAAATACTTTCTCAGCATTTGAGGACAAAAGCATGAGAGGTATATTGGATGACTTATCTTTATAAATTAGATACCGTATATACTCGAGTATAAGCCAAGAATTTCAGCCCATTTTTTTAGGCTGAAATTGCCCCTCTCGGCTTATACTAGAGTCATACCCAGGGGTCGGCAGGGGAGGTGGAGCTTAGTAGCTGTGTAATCATACTCACCTGCTCCTGGCGCAGTCCCTGGTTCCCCGGCGTCAGCAGCTTCTTCCTGTAGTGAGCGGTCACATGGTACCGCTCATTACAGTAATAAATATGGACCCCACTCCACGCACATAGGGGTGGAGCCGCATATTCATTACTGTAATGAGCGGTACCATGTGACCGCTCAATACAGGAAGAAGCTGCCGGCGCCGGGGAAGCAGGGACCGCGCAGGAGCAGGTGAGTATAACGCAGTGCGCAATATTCACCTGCTCCCCATTTCACTGCTGCCAGCCGCCGCTGCGTCTTCCCCACTGTTGCTCAGGTCAGAGGGCGCGATGACGCGATTAGTGTGCGCGCCGCCCTCTGCCTGAACAGTCAGTCAGAGGACGGGGAAGACGCAGCGGCGGCCGGCGACGGTGGATCGGGGAGCAGGTGAATATAGCAAGTGCCGGGGGCCTGAGCGACGAGAGGTGAGTATGTGATTTTTTTTATTGCAGCAACAGCATATGGGGCAAATGTCTACATGGAGCATCTTATGGGTCATAATCAATGTTTGTGCAGCTTTATATGGGGCAAATGTCTTTATGGAGCATCTTATGGGGCCATAATCAACGTTTGCGCAGCATTATATGGGGCAAATGTCTGTATGGAGCATCTTATGTGGCCATAATCCACATTTGTGCAGCATTATATGGGGCATATTTTAATATGGAGCATCTTATGGGGCCCATCATGAACTGTATGGAGCATTATATGAGGCTCCTGATTCAATATGGATATTCAAAAACAGTTAACCTACTGATATCTCAATTAATTTTACTTTTATTGGTATCTATTTGTATTTTTGATATTTACCGGTAGCTGCTACATTTTCCACCCTAGGCTTATACTCGAGTCATTAATAGTGTTGAGCGATACCGTCCGATACTTGAAAGTATCGGTATCGGAAAGTATCGGCCGATACCGGCAAAGTATCGGATCTAATCCGATACCGATACCCGATACCCATACAAGTCAATGGGACACCAAGTATCGGACGGTATCCTGTATGATTCCCAGGGTCTGAAGGAGAGGAAACTCTCCTTCAGGCCCTGGGATCCATATCAATGTGTAAAAGAAAGAATTAAAATAAAAAATAGGGATATACTCACCCTCTGACGCAGCCTGGACTTTACCGCCGTAACCGGGAGCCGTTGTACCTAAGAATGCGCGCTTGAAGGGCCTTAGATGAGGTCACTGCGCTCTGATTGGTCCGTAGTGGTCGCGTGACCGCTACGCGACCAATCACAAAGCAGTGACGTCACCTAAGGTCTTTCAAGCGCTTGAAATACCTTAGAAGACGTCACGGCTTTGTGATTGGTCGCGTAGCGGTCACGCGACCGCTACGCCACCAATCAGAAGCTGCAGACGTCTTCTAAGGTATTTCAAGCACTTGAAAGACCTTAGGTGACGTCACTGCTTTCTGATTGGTCGCGTAGCGGTCACGCGACCGCTACGGACCAATCAGAGCGCAGTGACCTCATCTAAGGCCCTTCAAGCGCGCATTCTTAGGTACAACGGCTCCCGGTTACGGCGGTAAAGTCCAGGCTGCGTCGGAGAGGTGAGTATATCCCTATTTTTTATTTTAATTCTTTATTTTACACATTGATATTAATCCCGATACCGATTCCCGATATCACAAAAGTATCGGATCTCGGTATCGGAATTCTGATACCCGCAAGTATCGGCCGATACCCGATACTTGCGGTATCGGAATGCTCAACACTAGTCATTAAGTTTTCCCAGTTTTTTGTTGCAAGATTAGGGGTCTCGGCTTATACTCGGGACGGCTTATACTTGAGTATATACGGTATATTGTTTTGGTGGTATTATCACTAGCTTCAATGTCATGAAACCAGCCTGAAGAGGGGGAAAGACATTCTGCAGCAAAGGGGATAATCTGAAAGTGAGAATTTTAGCAAAGTGTTTAATATCCACATTTAAAAGGGAGATGGGATGGTAACTAGAGCACTGAGGTAGGTCATTTCCAGTTACGTGAATTACAGAAATATGGGTCCTAAGAGTATCACTTGGGTGTGGAGAATCTTTCGAGAGAGAGATGAATGAGGACACTAGATGAGGAATTAAGTTTTCCGGTAGTTTTTTATACTAGAGTAAATAAAGGCCATCCGGCCCTGGTGCTTTACCTGTTTTGTAACCAGAGATTGCAAAAGCAACTTCTTTATCTGAGATATCATCTTAAAGGATACTAATATCTTTAGATCAAAAGTATCGAGAATCGAGACTTTGATGTAGCTTCTGATACTTTAGCGAAAATAAGGAGAGAGAGAGTATTTTTTATTATTAGTGTTATAGATAGAAACCGTAGATTTCGAAGGAAGAGGCAATTTCAGTAGATAATCATACACATGTAGAGGAGGAAGTAGTAATCTCTAAGATGCATGTTTTTGCTTTTTGTATTCTCAGTGCTCTTACTAGTGATCTACTACATTTCTTGTCATGTTCATAGTAGTGTCTTTTACATCTGGCAAGAAACCCTTTTGCTTTTTTTGTTAAGAAGGGCATGTAATGCCTCTTGAACTCTAAGAACCAAGTTTTTCAGATCAACACTAGTGGTGCATTTAAGTCTCCATCTCTGTTTTTTCAGTCTGACCACATGTTTTATAAAAATATCTCTGATTATATTTATATGATTCCCAAATTGTGGTGGCTGATGTGTAAGAAGTAGAATTTAAAGTGAAATAATCAAACAGGGTTTATGGAGTCTCTGGGATAACATGGGATCACCTAGAAAGGAAGTATTAAGATTACACTGCTATTGATGGGGTATAAAGGATGAGAGAGATGGGCATTGTAATTAAAGACTGGTCTGAGAAAATGATAGAATCAATACCTGCGTGTTGTAAACGGGAGAGATCTTGGTGTTTGATAAAAAAAATAGTCAAGCCTGGAATAGAAGTTATGAACTGGTAAGAATAATGAGAAGTCTTTATCCCCTCGATGGAGCAACAGCCAGGAATCTAATATTTGGTGGTCATGGAGTATCTGTCTAAATTTACATATGCCCACTAAAGATAGAGATAATTAACCCATTGAAGTGTCATGAGAGGGGTCAAAAGCCATATAAAGCCCCCCCCCCAATACAAGGTACCCTTCAAGAACTTATCCACAAGCTCCTAGAAATTAGATAGGGCAGTAATTTGGTAAGTATAAAAATGTAAAGGTAAACCGTTGGGATGCAATCCAGCCCTTAAATAGAAGCATCCTACCCACACCATGACTGTGAGATTAAATATATCCCTATGGCAATGTTTGGGAAATTACCCTGGGATTTAGTATCTCATGATTAGTTTTAAATTTAATATATTGACGTGAATCAATGGCTAGAGAGTTTAAATTGTTTATCTAGGCAAAGATGAATCTCCTGCACAAAGGCAACTTGTATGTGACCTTTCTTCAAAATATTCTTTAAAATAGATCTCTTTCCTGGACCATGTAGGCCTTTTGCATTTATCAAATCCACTTTCAGGTCTGTCTGTGGAAACAAAGATAAAGCAGAAGGATGTGGACAGAAAAAAAAAGATGTGCAGAGAAGGGGGTGAGAGAGTGGCAAAAGAGCTAGATTAGAAGTGAGGAGACATTGTGGAAGCATAGGAAACTATGGGGTGGATCTGTGCAGACCACAGGTGTAAGATGCCCAAACGAGGTAGTCATGGGCGTGCTTCGGTCCCCACTCGCTCTGGCATCCTACAGGCAAGATATGTCCCAGTCCCGGAGTGCTGCTGTGTGTGTGGTACTTCCAGCTTAATTCTGGCCTGCAGGCCTCTTCTGACTCCAGGAATCCTTCTTCTGGAACCAGGACAGCAATCAATCCAGGGGACACCAGGTTAACAAAAAACAAACTTTTACTTTGTGCATGGCAGAATGTACAGTATTTTCAGGCAGATGCAAAGGATAAGTCCGAGCGGGTTTTGATTAGTGATGAGCGAATTTGTTTTGGAAAATGAATGCCAAACATAAAATTGCCACGAATATGGCACATTTGGATTTGTGATCGGAAACACAAGCAAAATTTATAAAATCGGAAAAAATCAATAATATTCGGTAAAAAGTGCTGGAAAATATTTGTGTTACCACAAAAGTATTTTCAGCACTTTAGCAACGATAATGATGGTTTACTATGAGTGTTTGGCACTTGTTTGATGAGGGGAGGGATTTGCAGAGCTCAGAGGCGCGGTGTTCTTGTACAGTATGCGACCGCATTTCACGCGACGTCACAAAGGTCCTTCGTGGCGTGCAATGCATCCTTGGGAACAGAAGCTGCTGCATGCATCGCGGAGAGCCGGGAGAACTCCGGGGGCCGTCGGAAGGTAAGTATATCCATATTTTTTATTTTTATTCTTTTATAACACAAATATGGATCCCAGGGCCTGAAGGAGAGTCTCCTCTAGAACCTGGGAACCATCCGGGACTGCTTCCTGCACCATATGCGGCGACTTCAGAGCTCCGCACCCGGCGTATAAGACGGCTCCTGACTTTTGAGAAGATTTTGAGGGGTTAAAAAGTCATCTTATACGCCGGAAAATACGATAGTTAGCTAGGTGGTTGTATATCAGTCAGATAGTGTAGCAAGCTAGTGTCCAGTGTGGCTGTTAAATTTACCTTCTAGCACTTTTTTTGGCCATTACTGAGGTCCACAGACAAAGCCAGCAGGGCACTTGTCCTACAAGTGTGTTGTGCACTGCTTCTATTGTGCTCCATGCACGAATATAGCATTCTAAATAATATTTTTTCATGAACAGTAGGGGACCTGACTTTCAAATAGTTTGTAGCACCTAGTGTGTTATAGAGGCCTGATACAGTGGCCACAAAAAATTCTTATGTTCCTAGTATCATACAGTAGGGGACATCTCACATTCAAATATTTTGTAGCATCTAGTTTGTTATAGAGGCCTCATCCATAGGCCACAAAAACAATTATTCTGTTCCTAGTGTCATACAGTAGTGGACATCTCACATTCAAATAGTTTGTAGAATCTAGTGTGTTATAGAGGCCTGATTCATAGGCCACAAAAAATTCTTCTGCTCCTAGTGTCATACAGTAGGGGACCTGACTTTCAATTGTTTGTAGGATATCTTCGTTGTCATACAGGCCTCATTCACACTCAGACAATTCTTTTTTTCTGTGACTAACTCGATACAGGACATCGTATTTAAACTTGGAATTTACTGTCGCCGAAATTCATCTGTTTGCAGAGGTGGTGCAGAGTTTAAAGTCTCATTTTTTGTTGCTAATACTGTTCTCCTACCACACTATCTGAGCAACGTGACTGGGAAAAAGTGAGGCCGTGGTGGAAGGGGAATTAGGCTTGGTTTTCAAGGTGTACATGGGGTAGGTGGTAATGTTTGTGAAAGCACTAGTGAACCAATGTCACGTCCTATGTAAAGACAGGGCCGGCGTTAAGCACAGGCAGACCAGGCAGCTGCCTGGGGCCCCCGCTCCTCCAAGGGCCCCCTGCTGGTTCCACAATGGAGCTTGCTTAAAATTAAAATAGCACAAGGCAGTGCTTCACTTTGCAGAAGAGGCAGACATAAGTGTATCTGTCTTATCTGTTCTGCAATGCGAGCGTTTCCTGACGGCGCTGCACTGCCTCGTGTTATCTATTGTAACGTCGGCTGCAATCCCCCAGGCAGAAGCAGTCAGGCATGTTATACTGACCTGACCTGCGCTCTGCATGTTCTCCTCTTCTTCTGCTATGGCCGTCGATCCTCACTCTGCAGCAGGCTTCAGGGTTATAATTTATACTGTGTCCTGGGCTGGCAGCTGCTGTTCAGCGGCAGGACCTTCCTATGTCACACCTGACCACTGACGTTGTCCTGACGCTGCACAGCAGCCCCTGTCAGGACACAGTACAGGAGCTGTGCTGCCACCCAGGAGTTTTCCCATATGGAGACTTCACTGCTTACTGGTGAGTTTTTTTCAACTGCACTACCACACCAGTCACACACTGGCCACACCACCTCATTTTTTTGTTTCTTTAGCATTTTGTGTGTCTTTTGTACTTGGTATTTTTCAGCAGTAAAGAAACTGCTAAGGTTTCTTAAGAAAAAAATGCTCAAAAAGATGTCAGGGTGTCTTCTAAGCCACTGACTTGTAAAGTATAGAGCATCCTCGGAGAAGAAAACCCCTGAGGGTCTCTTGTAACCAGGGCCAGACTGGCCATCGAGCAGTTCTGGCAAATGCCAGAAGGGCCTGTGCCAGTAGCGGGCTGCTGCGTGCCGACTCACCCCCCACCAGCGTTTTGCCACCGCATTCAACTATACTGGTGTCTATGACGCCGGTACAGTTGAATACAATGATGGAGGAGAGAGCGTCCGCTGACGCTCCCTCTCCCATCATTCCCTGCTCAGCCTCTGACACTGCGGGTGTGCGCACACTCACTATGTGCCAGGCAGTGCAGCGGCAGCCGCCGAGACAGGCGCAGGGAGCAACGCGGGCACAAGGAGAGGTGAGGAGTGTGGGTTGTTTTTTTTACTGGACTGTGGGGCCATTCTCGGGGGGGAGGAGAGATGCAGGCTGTGCTGTATACTACTATGCGGGTTGTACTATATGCTATGCGGGTTGTGCTATAAACTAGGCGGGCTTTGCTATATACTATGCAGGCTTTGCTATATACTATGCGGGTTGTGCTATATACTATGCGGATTGTGCTATATACTATGTGGGTTGTGCTATATACTATGCGGGTTTTGCTATATACTATGCGGGTTTTGCTATATACTATGCGGGTTGTGCTATATACTATGCGGGCTTTGCTATATACTATGGGGGTATATTATATTCTATGGGGGAGGCCGTATTATATACTATGTGGCTGTGTTATACACTATTGTGGAGGTTAAGTTGTAAAGCGCTGCGGAATATGTTGGCGCTATATAAATAAAATTATTATTATTATTATATTCTATGGGGGAGGCTGTGTTATATACTATGGGGGGTATATTATATTCTATGGGGAGGCTGTGTTATATACTATGGGGGGCTGCATTCTATTCTATGGAAGCTACATTATATATTATGGGGAGGTGAGCTGTATTATATTCTATAGGGGTCTGTATTAGATTTTTTGAGGGATGATTGCATTATACTCTTTGATGGGGCTGCATTATATTCTGAGGGGAGGTGGGCTGCATTATATTCTATTCGGGGCCACATTATATTCTATGGGGGCTGTATTATATTTATATTCTTTGATGGGTGATTGCATTATACTCTATGAGGGTGCTGCATTAAACTATGAGGGGGGCTGCATTCTATTCTATGCGGTGGCTGCATTATACTCTGGGTTGGCTGCATTATACTCTGTGGGGTGGTGGCTGCATTATACTATATGTGGGCTGCATTGTACTGTATTGAGGACTATGGGGAATACGTTATACTATATGAAGAACTATGGGGTGCATTACACCATGGGAAGTGAATTGTACTACATGGAGAACTATGGCGGTGCATTATACTATATGGAGCACTATGAGGAGTGTATTATGCTATATGGAGGACTGAGGAGTGTATTATACTATATGGAGGACTAAGTAGTGTATTTTAATATATGGAGGACTATAGGGAGTGTATTATACTATATGGAGGACTGTGGTGCACATTATAATATATGCAGGACTATGGGGTGTATTTTACTAAACAAGCAAAAAGCTGCATATTCATCGAGTGATTGGATTGTTTATGCCGAAATAGAAGTCATTGTTCTCAGCAGCACATCGCCGCTGTAAACTGTAGATGTGCTGCTGATAACATGATACTGTATGGGGATCGGTTAGTAATCTGTTAGTGATCGTTCTGTCCCATCATTCTTTCTCAGACGGTGGAAAGAGGCCGGGAAACAAGTGTTGAACAGCTTCAGTATTGTCGATCAAACTCATTTAGCGGCCTGAGATCAGCGCATGTAAATACAACCGAAATGCTTTTGTGTGATGTGCAATATGTTAGCATTTGGGGCCCCATTTTAAACTTTGCCTAGGGCCCCACTTTGCCTAAAACCGGCCCTGTGTAAAGACAACTGACAACTTCTGTTATTGGACAGGCTACTCCACTACCTTTCTTTGGCAGACGCACAGTGGTACACCTTGTCAATGATGCCCAGAAGAGCATGTGCTCTTGCGGATGGCAAGCTCAGCTTCAAGTGGCCTCTCCACTTCTTACTCCACCTCAACATCACACCTAGTACAGTCCACAGAGGTGGCACCCAAATTTCCCTTGATTCCCCCTCATCCCATCTCTCTAACCATACAACTGACTGATCGGAACCACAGATGAGGGAGTCTGAAGAGCTGTTCACACATTCTATGCCATGGTCATCTGAAGTGTACTCAAAATCTTCACAGAGTCAAGAAGAGGAAATCTGCACCGATGCCAAAAATTTTTTTAGCTTGGATCCAAGGCAGGACAAAGCAAGGTCCGAATAGCATCCTGACCCCGTCATCAGATGATAACCCCTGTGGGGGGAGGTGATCCTAATGAGAGTCAGATATCTAAGGCTCACGCGGACTGTACTGTGCTGTCAGGGCAGGAAGAGGAGGAGCGTGACTTGAAGGGCGAGGAATTTGATAACACAGAGGATGATGATGATGATGAGGTGTAAGGTAAAAAGTCAAGTTAAAAAGTGCAATAATTTGACTACTACGTGTATGATGCTTCACATGCGAAATCAACATGCTTTACTGTGGGAATCCACTGCACAAAAATGCGGACCAGTGGACCTCAACAACCATCAGCTGCCCCATCAATAGCATCTGCTACTTATTCTTCTGCCTCTGTTAACGTGCCAACTAATGAGACCACTCCAGTCACGCTCCAGTCACGTTACTGAGAGCCTGCCGTCAGCTGTAATGAAAGCGGACATGGCTGCTGTTTTTGACTGATCTCAGAGAACGAGCATACCACAAGTTTGTCAATCCACTGTAACATCTCCACCTGCACATCTCTCACGGTCCAGCAGGTTGTCCGGTTCACCATACTCCGCCCTCTCTCAGCACTGCAGCCAGCCCACGGTTCCGCAGTTGTCGTCACATAAAAGATTGTTTCCTCCTATGCATGACAAAGCTAAGAGGTTGAACTCCACCATCTCCAATCTGTTGGCCACAGAAATGCTGCCTTTCCGCTTGGTAGATACAGATGGTTTCTGAAAGCTGATGGCCATCGCAGTCCCCCAGTACCAATTGCCCAGTCGCCATTACTTTTCTAAGAAAACTGTGCCTGCGCTACACCAGCATGTCGCAGACAACATCACCCATTCATTGACTAAATCTCTGTCTGCCAGGGTGCATTTCACCACAGACACTTGGACGAGTAAGCATGGCCAAGGGCGTTACATCTCGCTGACTGGGCACTGGGTGACTCTGGTGGCTGTTGGGACAGGCGCTGCTCCACAACTCTTGGAATCCCCAAGGCTTGCAGGACAAACCTCTACATTTAACACTTCCTCCACTGCTTCTGCCTCCTCCTCTATCACCTCTAGGGCCTCCACCTGCACCCTCAACCCCTGCCTTAACGAGACATGTGTTTCAACAGTGCAGAGAAAATCCCCACCACCTCCGTACTGTGCAGCCAGGGCTCACCGCAATCAAGCAGTATTAAAATTGATATGCCTTGGAGATCGCAGTCATAGAGTTGAAGAGTTGTGGACAGCTCTCCAGGCTCAGTTTAATCAATGGCTGTCTCCGCTGAACCAGCATCCAGTGAAGGCCATGTCTGATAATGGTGCGAACCTGGTGGTGGCCCTACAGCATGGCAAGCTCACACATGTGCCTTGCATGGATCACGTCCTCAACCTGGTGATACAGTGTTTTTTTGCCACTATCCTAGCCTGGGTGAGCTGCTACAGAAAGCACGTAAGCTGTGTGCTCATTTCCGCCGTTCTCACCCCTCTGGTCATCGACTTGCATCGACATCGATACAGAGCGATGTGTCGGCATGGTGGATTTCCACTCTGCACATGTTGCAGTGACTGTAGCAGCAGCAACAAGCCCTGACGCAGTATGTCATGTTGTATAGCCTGGGCCAACACAGTATGGACGTGGCGCATATCTCGTTTACAGAGTAGGCACAGATTAAGGACTTCTGCACCCTTCGGCACAGTTTCAGAATGGCTACTAAGGCTAGTTTCACACTAGCGTTCATCAGGGCTGCGGAGGGCTGTGGACTTCCTCCGTCAAGCCCCACCCATTGCTGCGCCTCTTCATTCAGCTCCGCCTATGGCTGAATGCGTCCTGCATACCCTATCTTTAACATTGGGCATGCAGGCCATGCAGATGTATGCGGATGCCTCCGCATGTGTCGTTTTGACGATGTGGCGAACGCACCAAATTGCAACTCATTGCTTTCGGCGCAGGTTGCCTCACCGTCAAAAATGACATATGCGGAGGCATCCGCATACATCCGCATGGCCTGCTTACCTAATTGTAAAGATAGGGTACGCACGCCGCATGCCGACGTAGGCAGAGCTGATCGGAGGAGGTGCGGTGGTGGGCGGAGCTTCACAGAGACGTACACAGTCCTCCATCCGCAAATGTGAAACCAGCCTTAGATGGTTAGCGCTGACAACGCCATCGTCAGCATCACTATTTCGGTCATCTATATGCTGGAGCAGACTTTGAATAGCCTGCGGGAGGAGATGGTGGTCCCAGAAGAAGAGGAGGAAGCAGAAAAGAATGCAGAAGGGATAACATTGTCTCTAAGTTCAAGAATGTCATCACACATGTGGGTGCCAAGGGAGAGTGGATTACTGCGATCGAGGGGGGCTGGTGATAACAGACAAACTGTTAACGAAGGTGCAAGATCCAAGGAACAAATGGAGAAGGAAGAGGTGATGAGCGAGCAACTGTCAGATGAAGAGAATAATCCTCCCCTCTCTGTTGTTCATGGTTGGCAGGAGGGGATGGAGGAAATGAGCCTCATTGTTACCCAGCCACCATTACAGCATGGGCTTGGACCTCATGGTAGAGCCATGAGTGCCTTCTTGCTGCACTATCTGCAACATGGTTGGGTGTCCATCTGCTGGATTGGGTTTAGTGGAAGACCTATCGGTCCATATTATACTATTTCTACTCTGGTGAAATTGATGCCACTTTTGTGGTGTCTGCCAGTAATTTTTGGAAATGTGAACACTCCTGGTTGGGTGTCCATCTGCTTTTTTGGTTGCAGTGGAAGACTTTTTGGTCCCTATTATACAATATCTACTCTCGTGAAATTGATGCCACTTCTGTGGTGTAAGGCCCTCATTTGTTTAAATGTGAACTGTCCTGGTTGGGTGTCCATCTGTTGGATTGGGTATAGTGGAAGACCTGTCGGTCTCTGTTATACTATTTCTACTCTCATGAAATTTATGCCACTTCTGTGGTGTAAGGCCCTCCCTCATTTGTTTAAATGTGAACACTCCTGGTTGGGTGTCCATCTTCTGAATTGGGTTTAGTGGAAGACCTATAGGTCCCTATTATACTATTTTTACTGTGGTGAAATTGATGCCACTTTGGTGGTGTCTGCCAGTAATTTTTTAAATGTGAACACTCCTGGTTGGGTGTCCATTTGCTATTTTGGGTGCAGTGGAAGACCTGTAGGTCCCTATCTACTATATAATTGTCTATGGGTCGCTTCCGTCTTTCTGTCTGTCCTTCTGTCTGTCTGTCTTTCTTTCTTTCTGTCTGTCACGGATATTCATTGGTCGCGGCCTCTGTCTCTCTTGGAATCCAAGTCGCTGATTGGTCTCGCCAGCTGCCTGTCATGGCTGCCGCGACCAATCAGCGATGGCCACAGTCCGATTAGTCCCACCCTATTCCCCTGCAGTCAGTGCCCGGCGCCCGCTCCATACTCCCCGCAGTCACCGCTCACACAGGGTTAATGCCAGCGGTAACGGACCGCGTTATGCCACGGGTAACTCACTCCGTTACCGCCGCTATTAACCCAGTGTCACCAAGTTTTTACTATTGATGCTGCCAATGCAGCGTCAATAGTAAAAAGATCTAATGTTAAAAATAATAACAAAAATAAAAAATCATTATATACTCACCTACGCCGCCTTTCCCGCTCCTCGCGACGCTCCGGTGACCGCTTCATGCAAGCGGCAGGTTCCGGTGGCAAGGATCTTCCATGACGAGAAGGACCTTCCATGACGTCACGGTCATGTGACCGCGATGTCATCACAGGTCCTGCGCGCCTGCGTGAGAAGGACCTGCCATGGCGTCACGGTCATGTGACCGCGACGTCATCACACCCTGGGACCGGAAGCTGCTGCCTGCACCGCACACAGGCGACAGAACTACAAGGGGCCCTTGGAAGGTGAGTATATGTTTATTTTTAATTTTTTAACCTGTGACATACGTGGCTGGGCAATATACTACGTAGCTGGGCAATATACTACGTGACTGGCCAATATAGTATGTGGCTGGGCAATATACTACGTGGCTCTGTGCTGTATACTACGTCGCTGTACAATATACTACGTGGCTCTGTGCTGTATACTACGTCACTGGGCAATATACTACGTGGCTCTGTGCTGTATACTATGTCACTGGGCAATATACTACGTGGCTCTGTGCTGTATACTACGTCGCTGTGCAATATACTACGTGGCTCTGTGCTGTATACTACGTCGCTGTGCAATACACTACATGGCTCTGTGCTGTATACTACATCACTGGGCAATATACTACGTGGCTGGGCAATATACCACGTGGTTGGGCAATATACTACGTGGGCTGTGCTATATACTATGTGGACATGCATATTCGAGAATACCCGATGCGTTAGAATCGGGCCACCATCTAGTTATACAATATCTACTCTTGTGAAATTGATGCCACTTCTGTGGTGTAAGACCCTCATTTGTTTAAATGTGCACAGTCCTGGTTGGGTGTCCATCTGTTGGATTGGGTGTAGTGGAAGACCTGTCGGTCCCTATTATACTATTTCTACTCTCATGAAATTTATGCCACTTCTGTGGTGTAAGGCCCTCCCTCATTTGTTTAAATGTGAACACTCCTGGTTGGGTGTCCATCTTCTGAATTGGGTTTAGTGGAAGACCTATAGGTCCCTATTATACTATTTCTACTGTGGTGAAATTGATGCCACTTTGGTGGTGTCTGCCAGTAATTTTTTAAATGTGAACACTCCTGGTTGGGTGTCCATTTGCTATTTTGGGTGCAGTGGAAGACCTGTAGGTCCCTATCTACTATATAATTGTCTATGGGTCACTTCAGTCTTTCTGTCTGTCCTTCTGTCTGTCTGTCTTTCTTTCTTTCTGTCTGTCACGGATATTCATTGGTCGCGGCCTCTGTCTCTCTTGGAATCCAAGTCGCTGATTGGTCTCGCCAGCTGCCTGTCATGGCTGCCGCGACCAATCAGCGATGGCCACAGTCCGATTAGTCCCACCCTATTCCCCTGCAGTCAGTGCCCGGCGCCCGCTCCATACTCCCCGCAGTCACCGCTCACACAGGGTTAATGCCAGCGGTAACGGACCGCGTTATGCCACGGGTAACTCACTCCGTTACCGCCGCTATTAACCCAGTGTCACCAAGTTTTTACTATTGATGCTGCCAATGCAGCGTCAATAGTAAAAAGATCTAATGTTAAAAATAATAACAAAAATAAAAAATCATTATATACTCACCTACGCCGCCTTTCCCGCTCCTCGCGACGCTCCGGTGACCGCTTCATGCAAGCGGCAGGTTCCGGTGGCAAGGATCTTCCATGACAAGAAGGACCTTCCATGACGTCACGGTCATGTGACCGCGATGTCATCACAGGTCCTGCGCGCCTGCGCAAGAAGGACCTGCCATGGCGTCACGGTCATGTGACCGCGACGTCATCACACCCTGGGACCGGAAGCTGCTGCCTGCACCGCACACAGGCGACAGAACTACAAGGGGCCCTTGGAAGGTGAGTATATGTTTATTTTTAATTTTTTAACCTGTGACATACGTGGCTGGGCAATATACTACGTAGCTGGGCAATATACTACGTGACTGGCCAATATAGTATGTGGCTGGGCAATATACTACGTGGCTCTGTGCTGTATACTACGTCGCTGTACAATATACTACGTGGCTCTGTGCTGTATACTACGTCACTGGGCAATATACTACGTGGCTCTGTGCTGTATACTATGTCACTGGGCAATATACTACGTGGCTCTGTGCTGTATACTACGTCGCTGTGCAATATACTACGTGGCTCTGTGCTGTATACTACGTCGCTGTGCAATACACTACATGGCTCTGTGCTGTATACTACATCACTGGGCAATATACTACCTAACTGGGCAATATACTACGTGGCTGGGCAATATACCACGTGGTTGGGCAATATACTACGTGGGCTGTGCTATATACTATGTGGACATGCATATTCTAGAATACCCGATGCATTAGAATCGGGCCACCATCTAGTTATACAATATCTACTCTTGTGAAATTGATGCCACTTCTGTGGTGTAAGACCCTCATTTGTTTAAATGTGCACAGTCCTGGTTGGGTGTCCATCTGTTGGATTGGGTGTAGTGGAAGACCTGTCGGTCCCTATTATACTATTTCTACTCTCATGAAATTGATGCCACTTCTTTGGTGTAAGGCCCTCATTTGTTTAAATGTGAACACTCCTAGTTGGGTGTCCATCTGCTGGATTGGGTGTAGTGGAAGACATGTTGGTCCCTATTATACTATTTCTACTGTGGTGAAATTGATTCCACTTTTGTTGTGTCTGCCTGTAATTTTTTGAAATGTGAACACTCCTGGTTGGGTGTCCATCTGCTGTATTGGGTGTCGTGGAAGACCTGTCGGTCCCTAATATACTATTTCTACTCTCATGAAATTGATTCCACTTTTGTAGTGTTTGCCAATAATTTTTGGAAATGTGAACACTCCTGGTTGGGTTTCCTTCATGCGTGTTGCGTGTAGCAGTAGGCCTCTGTGACCGTCAGGCCTCTACTTCCTTGGACTAAACTACCCGTGTGACTATTAAATTTTTTTGACAATAGTAATCTACAAAACTGATATTTGTGCCACCTGAGTATGGCACAGCAGGAAAGCAGGTAGAGGTGTTGCATGTGGTATCGGGGCTCCAGCAAAGGGGTCCTACACAAATCCCCCACCTTGTCTTACTGTGATGTTCAAATGAAAGCTGTAAATGCTGTCCCAGACCCCGATACCTCATACCTGGCTTATTGCTGCAGTTCCATGCTAAAAATTTGTACTGTGGGTGAATTGAGGCCACTTTTTGGTGTCTGTCCCTCATTTGATGTATTTTGCCAGCATTTTGGGCAGTTATAAGGTATTTTGCATGCATTTGCTTTTGCCTCCCATTGACCTGAACGGTATTCGGCTATGTTCGGCGAATATTTGACGAATTAATTGGCTTATTGCAAATTCAGCGATCGTAATCTGAACCAAACATTTAAATATTCGCTCATCTCTTGTTGAAAAAAAGAGAATAAGAAACACACTGGCGCTAAGAAGAGCCCTGAAGCCACTGATATCAAGACAAGCACTGTGCCAACTCTGTCAAGGATATAAAAATTTTAATGAAAAAACATAGATATCGCGCTAAAGGTAACGGCCAATACTAAAACAGTTGTTGTGCAATAAACCACACTTGAATATATGTCTCAATTATACTGCTTGCTTGTGGCACAGTAATACAATGATACCATTAGATAATAAGACCGTTACCGGTAGGTGCTACCAGTCTGGTATATGTGGGTGGTATTTCCACTATATCCTGCTGTTAATGCTTTTAATATATTGCAGAAACTAAATGCACTTAGTCACAATGCTAGCGTTGGTATGTTGTGAGACTGTTAGCCAGCTATTGTAAAGAAGACCGGATTCTTACCTAGCTTTCGCTTCCTAGATATCCGGTCATCACAAATCCTCCCAAGAATACAGGTGGTTAGCAGGTGATAGTACTTGACACTCAGGTGTCTGTCCAAAAGATACATGAAACCGTGCAGAGCCAGAGGCGCCTGGCCGGCGTCGTCGCTGGATGCTCGGGAAAAAAATGGCCGACAGTGTTCGGCAGCGTGTGACGTCAAAAGGGTAAGGAGCCTCACTGGGGCCAAAAAAACAACCAACGCGTTTCGAAGGATCGCGTCCTTCTTCATCAGGGATACCGCCCCATCCTGTCACTCACAAGATATAGGCTAGCTGAACAAAGTCTCAAACCCTGTTAACACATTGTATTCCGGAATTAGCTGCAATACTTGCTTAGTAGTGATATGTCTCCCTATTGCTCCTGTGTGTCCTCCAACATTATGCTGAACATACATATTGTTTAGATGGCATTGCTCAAATATTTTTCTATGTTAATACTATGCTGAGAGCGGAAAAACCGCCAGAGTGTATGCCTATGCAATCTACTGTGTACGGAGAGCTAAAAAGGAGGAACAAAGAAGAGAAAGGGGCAAGGAAACGATAATTGGTTGGTTTGTGGGTGATTTTGTCTTCTTACATCCATACAGGTTGCAGAACTCTTGAAACACTTCTGCTTCAAAGGCTGGGCCTTGATCGGTGAGTACCTTATCAGGGTGTCTGTGTGCTCAACAAAAGTGTTGTTGGAAGGCTTTGGCTGCCATCTTCACTGTCTGGTCCGTGACAGGTACTACTACCAGGAATCTGGAGTAATGGTCCGCAATGGTCAAAGCATAGACATAGCCTGACTAGCTTCACGTGGTCTAATGCCACCAGTTCCAGTGGCTGTTTGGTGACTATGGGCTGTAGGGAAGCCCTCTGGCTGTCACGGTCCTTTCTGCGCAGGTTGCATGGGCCACACTCTCGGCACCACTTTTCAATGGATTTTCTCATGCCAATCCAGTAGAACCTTCCGCGGAGTAGGATCTCTAACTTCTTCCATCCGAAGTGTCCTGCTCCATCGTGGTACCCTTCTATAACCATTGGCGCATCTTGTCTTGGGACCACTATCTGCCAGACCAACTCGTGAGTGCGTGGGTCGATAATCCTCTGGCACAGCTTACCATCATAGATAAACAATTTGCCCTTCTCCTTCCACAGCTGTTGAGTCTCTTGTGGAGCATCTGGACCAGGGTGTGAATTTGCTTGCGTCAGTAGCTCTTCGACCAGACGGAACGCGGGGTCACTGTCCTGCATCTCTGTCCATCCATGGTGGGGCAATGGGTTCAACGTAGCTTCTTGCTTGTCATTATGCCTGTTTCTCACATAATGGGAATACTGAGTCGGCCCGGGGTGATGGAAAGCTGGTAAGTCTGTCTCTTCAAGTGCTTCTGGATCTTCTTCCACCTCTGGTAAGTTGGGAATCCTGGACAGCGCATCGCCATTCGCATTCTTGTGCCCTGCACAGTACTTGATGGTGAATTCATAGCTGGACAACCAGGCCATCCATCGCTGCTCCAAGGCACCTAGTTTTGCCGTCTTAAGGTGTGTCAGCGGATTGTTGTCCATGAAAACTGTGAATTTTGCTGAGGCCAGGTAGTGTTTGAAGCACTCTGTTACCTGCCAGACTATGGCGAGGAAATCCAGCTTGAAGGAACTGTAGTTTTCAGGGTTCCTTTCCATGAGACGAAGCTTACTGCTGGCGTAGACAATTACTCTTTCTTTGCCTTTCTGCACCTGGAACAACACTGCTCCCAATCCCATGTTGCTGGCATCCATGTACAGCACAAACGGTTTGTCATAATCATGGTAGGCCAGTACCTCAACTCTTGTGACAGCCAACTTCAACCGAGTGAAGGATCCTTTCAGCCTGTTGTTCCACTCAAAGGGGGTATTTTTACCCTTGGTTTTCTTGGATTGGCCCACTAACAGGTCTTGCAGTGGTGCGGCTATCCTAGTGAAGTCTTTGATAAATCTTCTGTAGTAGCCTACCAACCTGAGGAACTGTCGGATTTCGTGGATGTTGCTGGGTTTCGGCCAGTCCCTGATCACAGTAACCTTGTCAGGGTCTGGTGCCACTCCTTCGGTGCTTACCACATGGCCCAGGTACTGCACTTTAGGCTTTAACAGATGGCATTTGGATGGTTTTACCTTCAGGCCAAAGTTGGACAGAGCTTTGAACACCTCGGCCAAGTGCTTCAGGTGGTCCTCATAAGTCTTGGAGAAGACGATGACATCGTCCAGGTACAACAAGACGGTTTCAAAATTCTTGTGCCCGAGACAGCACTCCATCATCCTCTGAAATGTTCCTGGTGTGTTGCACAGTCCTAATGGCATGTAGTTGAATTCAGAGACCCATCGGTGTTGTGAAGGCCGTCTTTTCCTTATCCGCCTCTGCCACGGGATCCTGCCAGTACCCACTGGTGAGATCCAAGGTGGAAAAGTAGTTAGCAGATTTTAAAGCAGCTAATGACTCGTCGATTCTGGGCAATGGGTATGCATCCTTATGTGTAATGCGGTTTAACTGCCTATAATCAACACACATTCTCATTGTGCCATCCTTTCTCCTGACGAGGACTAGTGGAGCGGCCCAGGGGCTACAACTATCTCTGATTACCCCAGCCTCCTTCATCTCTCATAACATACTTTTGGCACACTAGTAGTTAGCTGGTGATACTGGCCAGTACCTCTCTTTAATGGGTGGATGATTTCCCGTGGGGATATGATGTTGAACCCCTTTTACCTGCCCAAAATCTAGTGGGTGTTTGCTGAATACCCACTCATACTCATGGACCACCTGGTAAGCCCCCTGTTTTTGGTGTGATGGGGTAGAGTCAGTGCCCACGTGTAATTTCTGACACCAATCCTCCATTTGTCCTGCAGAGCCATTGTCCTCCGCACGGTTGGACGGGACCAAGGGTTCTGTTGCCTGTATTGCATTCTTATTAACAGTAAACAGCTTGGCAAGTATGGCAAATCTGGTTAGGTGGACCTCTTTCTCTCCACAGTTAAGGACACGTACTGGTACCCTCCTCTTGCGGACTTCAACCACCCCTCTGGCTGTCAGGATTGTGGGCCTACAATCTGAATACACAGGTTCTACCAGGGCCTGGTAGTCTTTATCTCTGAGGCCTATTGCTGCCCGACACCATATTAACATTTCACTCCTGGGGGGTATTGCAATGGGAATCGGATCACTCACTGTGACACGCCCAATTTCTCCACCAGACAGTTCTACCTGTTGTCTCTGCACCAGGGCTCTGATTTCTTTTTGCAGGACACGTTGCTCACTGGAACCAACAGTTTCGGCCACCTGTTTTAACAAGACAATAACCTCGGCAAGACAATTTTCAATTACATAAGTACCAATGGTCATCATAGGGTTACATTCACATCAGTCAATATCAACAATCACCATTCCTTGAGCCTTCGATTCTACCCGCCCCACCTTAATGGTGACCTCCTTGTACCCCACCTGTGGCAAAGGCTGACCATTACTGGCTACTATTGTCAAATCACTTTCTGGGCCACGGGTAATGTCTATGTCAGGCCAATAGCGTTTATAGAGAATGTAAGGCATAGTCGTCACCTGAGAACCAGTGTCCAACAAAGCATTCATCAGGATACCGTCGATCACAATAGGGAGGACTGATCGTCCTTTGACATACTTGGCTCTCCAATTTTGTGGGCCTGGTCGTCCTATTCCTTGGGGTTGGCCCTCTGCCCCAGGGGGTCGCTTGCTTAAATGACACTACCTTGCAATATGGCTTGCCTGGTTGCAGTGGCGACAGATGGGTCGTCCATCCAGATGATAGAGATGATAGCGGTCATCGTCTCTTCCTCTGGTTGGCGGGATCCTCTTCTGTCATCGCCAGGGGACATCCTCCGGTCTGGAAGCTAGCTTGATCTTCTCCTTTGGGGATTCCTACACTTTTAGTTAATTCCTGCACCTGGAGGCGTAGTCCTGTGGAGGGGTCTTCATCCAGGATCTGTGCGTCGGCCTCAAAGGGGACCTGAGGATATGATGCCACCTCCTGGTGGTATGTGAGGGCTGGATGCCTAGAGGGCACTGTGTGGCTGGGCTGAGGTTCATGCAGCACCCGGACAGCCCTGTCTTTAAATTGTGCAAAGTGCAGGTCAGGGTTTTGCAATGCCAGGATTCGCAGCTGTGACCTGTAGGTGCTGGACAAGAGTCCCTCAATGAACTGTTCCTTTAAGAGCTTATCCCCATCCTGTACCCTGTTAGGGTCAACCTGTTTGATGGCCCGCAGTGCCTCTTGCAGATTAAGGGCATAGTCCCATATGCTATCCTGTGTTCTTTGCTTGCACCTGAAAACCTTCATTTTGATTTCTGCAGCGGTGCGGGTGTCAAAAGTGATTTTAAGTTTGCTAAATATCTGCTGCACAGTCCCTTTTTCTACATCTGGCCAGGATTTTACCTCTCTTAGGGCCGCGTCAATCAGTTGGCCAGTTAAGATGCTGACCTTTTGATGCTCGGTCAGGGGATATACCTCAAATAGGCTGCAGAACCTTTCCTTAAAGTCACTGAGGGTATGGGACTCCCCGGAATATTGTGGAAGCCAGGCGGCTCCAGGTATATAGGGCATGGATAGTGGCCTTATGGGCGCTGTAGCTGCGACAGGGTTCGGCCGGCTTATAGGAGCTGCGGGCACTGCGGGGCCTGGTGGTACCATGGGGCCTGCAGCTGCGACCACCATGTGGTCTGGGGGCATCATGGGGCCTGCGGCTGCGACCACCGCAGGGTCTGAGGGCATCATGGGGCCTGGTGCTGCGACTGCCACCAATTCTCCTCCGGGGTCAGACATAGCTTCTCCCCCATGCTAACCTGGTAGAGGCCGGTGTCTCTCCTCCGGAGTCTGTAGCAGTTCCTCCGGTGTGCAGCCTGCAGCGGTTCCTCTTGTGCAGTCGGGTACTTTTCCCGGTTCTCCGTCCAGGGCCCCTTCTTCATGCTCTTTTTGGCTGGCTCCGCCCATGAAGGTATGCCTCCTTCTTACCCTTGCACTCCATGCAGCCTGGCAATGGTGGTTTGCAAACAAACTGTCACAGTCTCTGGCACACAGTACCTGGCGATGCCAGGGCACGAAATCCTATTTGTGACGCCAAGAAATGAGTCGCCCACCAGGGTAGTGGGGTACTCGGTACCAGGTCTGGTTGCTCTTAAAGGGGATGTCTCGGTGGCTGCGACCCGGTCCGTGGCCCTGGGACTCAATTAAAGGGGAACTGTCTTTTAAGGGGTATTGTGAAAGTCTATTTTCGTGATGCCACCTGTGGTTCTCGGTCTGTAGGGACCGACGCTGCTTAAAGGGGTCCTCTGGGGTGATGGTATGGCAGCTGGATGGTGATGCTTCCCACAGGTGAAACGGGGTCCCCAGGGCTCCCAAGGTATATGTCAGGGATGATGTGTTGCCGGTAAATGACAGAGGACTCAGGGATGCAGTCTTTACCTGGTTTACTGTTGGTAGCAGGCCACAGTCCAGGGCACCGGCAACAGGTAGAGAAGGAGTCCAAGCAACCCGGAAACAAGAAGTCCCCTTGGCAGGGCAGGTTGGGAGCCTTCCACTTTGCGCTCAATATTAGTCCCTTGCTGCCTCAAGTATTCTAACAAGGTCCTCGGTCTTTTCCTGTCCTGGGACAGTACCTGTTTGGTAGGCAGCTTGAGCCTTTCCTTCTGGGGTCTCTGCACGGTGACTCCAGGCTCCAGAATGCTGCTGTACCACTGGCTTAATACGGCAATTTACGTATAGTCCTATGCCCTCCAGGTCTGTCGTGCGACTTATAGTCTCCCACGACCTCGGGCTCACGGTGCCCGGGCTCTGTGCTCTGGCTCTGAGGGTGCCCAGTAGCAGTTCCCCTCTGAGCTTTTCTTCCTTCTCACTGTGCTCCTCTCCTGCCTCTGTCCACTCTCCGACTACAATGAACTCGACTGACTTAACTCCTCCTCCAGACCAGGAGCTTTATTCAGGGAAGCTGCCCTAAAACAGGGTTTTTAGCTCCCCCTCCTGGCCTGGATTCAGAAGGTGTTGTGTGTGAGAATTACCTGCCAAAGAGATCCCTCTTTTTTCCAGGCATAGCACTCCCCGAGAGGAAGGCAGCACTATTGTGGTACCTGAACTCCTGGGGTGCCACAGATCCATCACCGTTTGGAGAGGGTTCATGATTTGTTTGGGCCAGATATAATGTAATGTCTCCCCTGAAGCCGTGGGCTCAAAAGGTTCCCTCAGACATACTTGGCACAAGCCACTCCGTTTGTCTGACTCCAGTGAAATCCCAAGACCCTTTATCTCCAGTACATTGATCTGGTTTTATAACAAGACCCAGTGGAAGGATACCATGGAAGGGCTGCCATCCAGAGGTAGAAATGGTTGCCAAGCAAGGTTAGAGCCGAGAGGTCATGTCAAGGATAAAATCAGGATTTGTAAGAATAGTCAGAAGCAAGCCAAGGAAACACTAATTTATATCTGGCAGCTTCCAGCAGCAAGCTGGAAGCTTAAAGGGCCACTGTCACCCCCCTCCAGCCGTTATAAACTAAAAGAGCCACCTTGTGCAGCAGTAATGCTGCATTCTAACAAGGTGGCTCTTTTAGTTTTAGGTTCAAGTATACCCCAAATAAAGCGTTTTTATACTTAGCCACAATTCCTGTCTCTAGCCAGGTAGGCGGGTCCTCACTCCCCAGCTTGGCCAGCTCCTCTGCCGGCACTCACATCTTCCTGCGCTTTCGGCGCCGCCCCCTCAGTGCTGTTTACGTTTCAAAACCGGCACCTGCGCTGTGTACTGGACTGATGTCCTGCGCAGACGCAGTAAGCTCTGGCCGTCTGACGTCCCTGCCAGGCTTGCACACTGCGCCTGCGCGGGCATTGCGGCCAGCCACCTTTGGAATCCCCGCCCCGCACTGTGTTATACATTATGCACAGTGCGGGGCGGGGATTGCAAAGGTTCCACCTATACAGAATATTCTGTGTAATGGCTGATACCAGAGAACAAAAGACATCCACAGAACACCTTTGGAATCCCCGGAAAACGTCTTCTTATCAGTATATATTTATGTTTCACCTATACAGAATATTCCGTGTAATGGCTGATACCAGAGAACAAAAGACATCCACAGAACACCAGGATGGATCTGCTGCACAGCAAATAGCTGTAGGACCTGCGATGACGTCACTGCCATGTGATTAGGGCAATAACATGGCAGTGATGTCACCGCAGAATATTCTGTATAGGTGAAACATAAATATATACTGATAAGAAGACGTTTTCCTTGGATTCCAAAGGTGGCTTTATTTGGGGTATACTTGAACCTAAAACTAAAAGAGCAACCTTGTTAGAATGCAGCATTACTGCTGCACAAGGTGGCTCTTTTAGTTTATAACGGCTGGAGGGGGGTGACAGTGGCCCTTTAAGTGGGGTGTGGTGCTCACCAATTGGCTGGAACAGGGAGCTGATAACTTCAGCTGGACAGCACACACACTCATACTGCCAGACCGGATTGCACTACAGGTCCCAGCATCTCTAACCTTAATGGCTGGACAGAGCATG
This sequence comes from Ranitomeya variabilis, assembly GCF_051348905.1. Lineage (NCBI taxonomy): Eukaryota > Metazoa > Chordata > Amphibia > Anura > Dendrobatidae > Ranitomeya > Ranitomeya variabilis. Next base: position 265,696,710 of record NC_135236.1, on the reverse strand, counting down.
TCGTACAGAGCTTCTGGTTGTTACATCTCTATCACCAGCGCCATTCGCAGGATGAATATGTTGGGGCTTAGCGACGAAAGCAGAAGTCCCAGAAACAAGTTCTGGTGGAGATATGACATTCATTCACAGAAGATGTTGTTCCTCCTGTTTAGAAAATGGTTGCAACAGTGGCATGACAACGGCAGTGATAAGGTGATACCGTGCTTTGCTGCTTCTCATATCCTACAGCACAGAAAAGACAGAGGATGGTCGTTTAGGATGCCCTTCATGTGGAACTATGGTTGCCATCTTGGAGGCAAGAGGAACAGAACATCGATCTTAGCAGAGGAGGCAAGAAGTTGCAAATGGAGGGCTCCGGGTAGTTACATTATGTTTTCAATGCATGTACAATTTTCAGAAAAAAAAAGGTATATTCAGCTCACCCTTTAGATGAATTTCCTTAGAGTACAGGAAATCTTGAGCACGGATTCGCGTCTCTGCCAGACGCCTAGAGATGTACATGTGGAAAAAATAAATCTCAAATAAATAAAGAAAAATATATATATTGTTCCAATAAATACAGTTCTTTATGTAAATAATAAAACAATAAAAGTTCACATATTTAGTATCGCTGCGTCCACAATGACCCGACCTATAAAACTGTCCCACTAGTTAACCCCTTCAGTGAACACCGTAAAAAAAAAAAGTAGACAAAAAGCAATGCTTTATCATCATACCGCCGAACGAAAAGTGGAATAACACGCGATCAAAAAGACGGATATAAATGAACATTATACCACTGAAACGTCATCTTGTCTCCCCAAAAAAATTAAAAAGTTATAGCCCTCAGAATAATGCGATGCAAAAATAATTATTTTTTCTATAAAATAGTTTTTATTGTATAAAAGCGCCAAAACATAAAAAAATGATATACATGAGGTATCACTGTAATCATACTGACCCGAAGAATAAAACTGCTTTATCAATTTTACCAAACGCGGAACGGTATAAACGCCCCCCCAAAGTAATTCACGAATTGCTGGTTTTGTTCATTCTGCCTAACAAAAATCGGAATAAAAAGCAATCAAAAAATGTCATGTGCCTCAAAATTGTACCAATAAAAACACCAACTCGTCCCGGAAAAAACAAGACCTCACATGACTCTGTGGACCAAAATATGGAAAAATTATAGCTCTCAAAATGTGGTAACGCAAAAAATTATTTTTTGCAATAAAAAGCGTCTTTTAGTGTGTGACAGCTGGCAAACATAAAAACCCGCTATAAAAACCTGCTATAAATAGTAAGTCAAACCCCCCATTATCACTGCCTTAGTTAGGGAAAAATAATAAAATAAAAAAATGTATTTATTTCTCTTTTCCCATTAGGGTTAGGGTTGGGGCTAAAGTCAGGGTTAGGGTTGGGGCTAAAGTTAGGGTTAGGGTTGGGGCTAAAGTTAGGGTTGGGGCTAGAGTTGGGGCTAGGGTTTGGATTACGTTAACGGTTAGGTTACGGGTGTGTCAGGGTTAGGGATGTGGTTTGGGTTGGGATTAGGGTTAGGGGTGTGTTGGGGTTAGGGGGTGTGTGGGGGTTGGGATTAAGGTTAGGGGTGTGTTCGGGTTAGGAGTGTGGTTATGGTTGGGGTTAGGGGTGTGGTTAGGGTTGGGATTAGGGTTAGGGGTGTGTTGGGTTTAGGGTTGGAGTTAGAATTGGGAGGTTTCCACTGTTTAGGCACACCAGGGGCTCTGCAAATGCAACATGACGTCCGATTTCAAGCCATACAATTCTGCGTTGAAAAAGTAAAACAGTGCTCCTTCCCTTCCGAGCTCTGCCGTGTGCCCAAACAGTGCTTTACTCCCACTGAGGTATCAGCGTACTCAGGACAAATTGGACAATAAATGTTAATAAGTGGTCCAAATTCTCCTGTTACCCTTGGGAAAATACAAAACTGGGGGCTAAAAAATAATTTTTGTGGAAAAAAGATTTTTTATTTTCACGGCTCCGCGTTATAAACTTTAGTGAAACACTTGGGGGTTCAAAGTGCTCACCACATATCTAGATAAGTTCCTCGGGGGGTCTAGTTTCCAAAATGGGGTCACTTGTAGGGGGTTTCTACTGTTTAGGTACATCAGGGGCTCTGCAAACGTAACGTGACGCCCGCAGACCATTCCATCAAAGTCTGCATTCCAAGACGCCACTTCATTCCTTCTGAGCTTTGCCATGCACCCAAACAGTAGTTTTCTCCCACATATGGGGTATCAGCGTTCTCAGAACAAATTGTACAACAACTTTTGGGGTCCAATTTCTCTTTTTACCCATGGGGAAAATATAAAACTGGGGACTAAAAGATCATTTTTGAGGAAAAAAAAAGATTTTTTCATTTTCACGAAATTATAAACTTCTGTGAAGCACTTGGGGGTTCAAAGTGCTCACCACACATCTAGATAAGTTCCTTAGGGGGTCTACTTTCCAAAATGGTGTCACTTTTAAGGGTCTCCACTGTTTAGGCACATCATGGGCTCTCCAAATGAGACATGGCATCCCATCTCAATTCCAGCCAATTTTGCATTGAAAAGTCAAATGGCGCTTCTTCCCTTCTGAGCTCTGCCATGCGCCCAAACAGTGGTTAACCCCTACATATGGGGTATCAGCGTACTTAGGACAAATTGTACAATATCTTTTGGGGTCCAATTTCTCTTGCTACCCTTGGGAAAATAAAAAATTGGGGATAAAAAATCATTTTTGTGAAAAAAATATGATTTTTTTTTTTTACGGCTCTACATTATAAACTTCTGTGAAGCACTTGGGGTTCAAAGTGCTCACCACACATCTAGATAAGTTCCTTAGGGGGTCTACTTTCCAAAATGGTGTCACTTTTGGGGGGTTTCCACTGTTTAGGCATATCAGGGGCTCTCCAAACGAGACATGGTGTCCCATCTCAATTCCAGCCAATTTTGCATTGAAAAGTCAAATGGCGCTTCTTCCCTTCTGAGCTCTGCCATGCGCCCAAACAGTGGTTAACCCCTTCCTATGGGGTATCAGCGTAGTCATGACAAATTGATCACCTTTTGGGGTCCAATTTCTCTTGCTACCCTTGGGAAAATAAAAAATTGGGGGTGAAAAATCATTTTTGTGAAAAAAATATGATTTTTTTATTTTTACGGCTCTACATTATAAATTTCTGTGAAGCACTTGGGGGTTCAAAGTGCTCACCACACATATAGATAAGTTCCTTAGGGGGTCTACTTTCCAAAATGGGGTCACTTTTTGGGGGGTTTCCACTGTTTAGGCACATCAAGGGCTCTCCAAAAGCGACATGGCGTCCTATCTCATTTCCAGCTAATTTTGCATTGAAAAGTCAAATGGCGCTCCTTCCCTTCCGAGCTCTGCCATGCGCCCAAACAGTGGTTTACCCCCACATATGGGGTATCGGCGTACTCATGACAAATTGAACAACAACTTTTGGGGTCCAATTTCTCCTGTTACCCTTGGTAAAATAAAACAAATTGGATCAGAAGTAATTTTTTTGTGAAAAAAAGTTAAATGTTCATTTTTTTTAAACATTCCAAAAATTCCTGTGAAACACCTGAAGGGTTAATAAACTTCTTGAATGTGGTTTTGAGCACCTTGAGGGGTGCCGTTTTTAGAATGATGTCACACTTGGGTATTTTCTATCAAATAGACCCCTCAAAGTGACTTCAAATGTGATGTGGTCCCTAAAAAAAATGGTGTTGTAAAAATGAGAAATTGCCGGTCAACTTTTAACCCTTATAACTCCCTAACAAAAAAAATTTTTGGTTCCAATATTGTGCTGATGTAAAGTAGGCATATGGGAAATGTTACGTATTAAGTATTTTGTGTGACATCTCTGTGATTTAAGGGCATGAAAATTAAAATTTGAAAAATTGCGAAATTTTCAAAATTTTCGCTAAATTTCCATTTTTTTAACAAGTAAACTCAAGTAATGTCAAGGAAATTTTACCACTAACATGAAGTACAATATGTCTTTAGAAAACAATGTCAAAATCACTGGGATCTGTTGAAGCGTTCCAGAGTTATAACCTCATAAAGGGACAGTGGTCAGAATTGTAAAAATTGGCCCGGTCATTAACATGCAAACCATACTTGGGGGTAAAGGGGTTAAAATTTAAAAAAATACATCCCACATCTTGAAACAGTCTGTTATCTGAGTCACACGTCTGGTCTATCAGTGGTCTTCAAATTTTGTCTTTTCAGACATACATTCCATTTTTTGGTTTGCTACCGTTGGTGTATACAGTATTTTGTGGTTTGAACATTTTAAAAAATACAGGCCACATATTGAAACAGTCTGTTATTTCCATCCGACGGCTATTTTATGTGTGGTCTAAAAATAGTTTTTTTTTCATTCATACATTCCACTTTTTGGTCTGTCTAATACCCTAGGTCTATACACTATCTTGGTTAAAACAAAAAAATGTTTACAGTGTTGTAGTTCAGTTAACTCTGACAATATTGCTTACAGCTGGGACCTAGGAGTCAGAAATGCTTCCAGGGGTGATCCCCATGATGTTCCTGTGTCATTTGAGCAGTGTTTCCATCATTTTCAGACATTTTTAGACCTTAAAAGGACCCCCAGGGGGGATCGCGGTAAAAATACTCGGGTTTCCCATAGACTTATATTGGGCTCTGGTGCTCATTGCTCATGTCGAGCAAATTGGATACTTGGGTACTCGACCCAAGCAATGAGCACCAGAGCATTTTAGTGCTCGCTCATCACTAGTAGCGATAAAAAAAAGACGCACATTAACTGCGAAATATTTGAGAAGAATCAAACATGAAGAGACTAGGAAGCCATTATCCTCCAGTACTGACGTAATCCAGGACTGCAACCTCCCTTCCGTGCCCAGAAGTACAAGGTGTTCAGTGCTCAGAGACATGGTCAAGGTACACGATCACTACTAAACAAGACAAAAAAGTGGAAACGTCAAGACTGGCCAGGAAATATTTGAGGACAGATTTTTCAAAGGTTTTATGGACTGGTGATGAGATGAAAGAGATTCTTGAAGGACCAGATGAATGGGTCCATGGCAGGATCAAGAATGGGCACAGACTCCACCTCGACTCAGGCACGGAGGTAGATTACTGCTAAGATGAGCTAGTTGGACCTTTTCGAGTTAAATGTGGACTCAAAATCAATTCCCAAACCTACTATCAGTTTTTAATAGACCCTTTCTTTAAACTGTGGAACATAAAAATGTCTGCATCTTTCAAGACAACCATGATTTTCATGCAGGACAAAGCTCCTTCGTATGCATCTTAATACTTCACAGCATGGCTAACCAGTGAAGGTTTTAAAGATGAAAGAATAATGACATGATCCCCTTTCTCACCTCACCTAGGCCTCATTAAAGATGTGTGGGCCTTTCTTAAATGTGAGCTTTACAGTTAAGGAAAAGAGTCACCTCTTCGAGTTGTGTCTGGGAGGCTGTGGTTGGTGGTGCTCAAAAATGTTGATCGTCAACAAATTAAGAAATTGACAGTTTCCGTTTGATGGAAGACTAATGACTGTTATTGAAAAGACGGATAAACATGAACCATACAGGGCAACATTACTATAGGGGTGCCAGAGAGACCAAAGCCCTTTGTGGCTGTCTCCAAGGTACACCTAAAGGACGCTCCCGATCATGATATCAATCATAAAGAAAAAAAGGAGCAATAAGTCCAATTATATAAAAGGTATACATTTATTGATGACAAAAATTACTAATTTAAATCAATGATTTTTACAATAACAGACTAGGATCAGGTAATAAGGCTGAACAATGTCCTGACACACACAGCTGTAATTTTATATGGGTAAAGTGCTTAAGTGCCAAAATATCCACCCAAATGAGGGGAAAATGTCACATAAAGATCAGTATAAACCAACAATTATCATAAGTGCGCGCTAAATCATTGGAACCTGGATTCCCTCAATGCTACAGGTGCTTACCCATGTCGTACGAAGTCAGGACACGTGCCACGTCGCCACTGACGCGCGTTTCGCTTCTTTTTATCAAGAGACGTGTATTGTGTGCAGGATTAACATCATGCAAATTACGGGTTCGTATTCATGAACACGTGAGAGACATTGAGGCCGCTCGCGATGTGGAGGATGTAAATACTTGAAACCAATTCCAAAACATTTCCGCCTCAAGCATAAATGCAATCCGGGTGGCCTCCGTGCTTGGGGGATTGACAGAATTCGTGCTGGCATAAGGGGGGTGACACAAAGAGTGTGCTTGCTCAGAGGGAATGCCGGTGGATTGCGGTACTTAATACTATGGCACCGGCAGGTCTCAATGAGCAGTTGAGTTTTAGTTCATATTTATAATTCAGTATCCTTGGTTTTTCTATCTGTTTTATATGTTTTTGTATCTTTGTTGCTCTTAACTAATTTTATTTTTATTTTAGTCATTTTAGTTCTTATGTGATCAAGTACTATATACAATCCTGATGTGTGAAGTGATAAAGATCTATGCGGGCCATTCACATTGGAAGTGATGCTTCTTACATCAAATTTAATTAACTATAGTGAAACACCTATGGATAATGTTTTTATATTATTATATATTATATATTTTCACATATCCATATACACTATTGTCATATGCTATTATATTTATTATGGTATTTTACGTTAGTATGTTTGTTTAATATATTTTGGTATCAATTATATATTCTAATTTAGTTGTTTCACTGCACCAGTGCTCTTTATACTTAATAAGCTTGAATTGTGTTGGTATTGTTTGTTATTTATGTCAGCACATTGGATGTAAGTTTGTTCTCACAGCCAGTCAATATAGTACCTCCTCCGTTATCTTTTTAAGTCCCATGTGCCCATGTCTGTGGTCTGCGTTGATCCAGAGCATTTCTGATGGCGCTGAGTGATGACGTATGTGTGTCACTGATGTCATTGCGATGGTTTGCTGACACGTATCGTCATTATGCTCTGCCGGAAGTAATGCAATCACCAGCACGCAATTCCGGATACATGCGCCGCAATTATTGACAGCTGGAGGAATGGGTATTTAACCATGGCCCTGCACATAATACACCACCGCACCTTGATAAAGAGAAGCGAAACGAGCGTCGGTGGCGGTGTGGCACGTGACCTGACTCCGTACGACAAGGGTAAGCACCTATAGCATTGAGGGGATCCAGGTTCCAATGATTTAGCGCGTACTTACGATAATCGTTGGTTTATACTGATCTTTATGTGACATTTTCCCCTCATTTGGGTGGATTTTTTTGCACTTAAGCACTTTACCCATATAAAATTACAGCTGTGTGTGTCAGGACGTTGTTCAGCCTTATTACCTGATCCTAGTCTGTTATTGTAAAAATCATTGATTGAAATTTGTAATTTTTGTCATCAATAATTTATACCTTTTTATATAATTGGACTTATTGCTCCTTTTTTTCTTTATAATTGATATTGAAAAGACGGGTAGGTGTATTGAACACTGCTATTTTTTATTTTTTATTTTTTCTGAAGTGTTAGAAATCTATTTTGAACATTTTGAGTTGTTTGGTTATTATTGTCACTTTATCAGAAGAAATAAACAACTGAGATGGAAAAGTTTAAGTTTTTCATTGTGTTGCCTAATAATTCTGCACATTAATAGTTGCCAAATATTTCTACACACAGAGATATTCTCTTAAAGGGAACCTGTCACCACGTTTTTGGAAGATGGGATAAAAATAGCGTTAAATAGGGGCAGAGGTGGGCGTTACATTAGTGTGTGTGTTATGCGTTTATTACCCACCTAAGTTGCCGAAATAACTTTGCAAAGTCTCCGTTTTCGCCTGTCAATCAGGCTGGTCAGGTCGCATGGGCGTTGTCTTCCCCCAGATTTGGCGTAGTTTTCCGTTGGTGGCGTAGTGGTGTGCGCATGCCCAAAGTCCGGAATCCTCTTCCAGGGGATTTAAAATAGCGCGGTGTTCGTTATTGCATTGGTGATCGGTGGGCGCGGCCATCTTCCTTTGGCCGCGCGTGCGCAGAAGCGGCGCTCTGCTGGCCGCGGCTTCAGGAAAATGGCCGCCGCGATATCCATCTGCGCACGCGCGGCATCCCGCGGCCATTTTCCTGAAGCCGCGGCCAGCAGAGCGCCGCTTCTGCGCACGCGCGGCCAAAGGAAGATGGCCGCGCCCACCGATCACCAATGCAATAACGAACACCGCGCTATTTTAAATCCCCTGGAAGAGGATTCCGGACTTTGGGCATGCGCACACCACTACGCCACCAACGGAAAACTACGCCAAATCTGGGTGAAGACACCACGCCCATGTGACCTGACCAGCCTGATTGACAGGCGAAAACGGAGACTTTGCAAAGTTATTTCGGCAACTTAGGTGGGTAATAAACGCATAACACACACACTAATGTAACGCCCACCTCTGCCCCTATTTAACGCTATTTTTATCCCATCTTCCAAAAACGTGGTGACAGGTTCCCTTTAAGAAAGACAAAATCTCACTTTTACTTTCCTAAATATTTAGGCTTATTATTATTAACCTTTTGTATTGACCGACAGCACTGTAGTTTTTCAATAATAAAATTAGTCATCAAAACTACAAATTGCCTAATAATTGTACACACAGTGTATATGAGATATGTATAGTCACAAATCATTCCCAGGGTGGAGGGTCACATTAAAGATTGATTGTGACATTGTATCCCTTGACTGAAGTATAGAATCATAGAATGGTAGAGTTGGGAGGGACCTCCTGGGTCATCTGGTCCAACCCCCTGCTCAAAGCAGGATTCACTAAATCATCCCAGCCAACTGATCAGTTGGCTGACATTTCTACCATTTGAACATGTACTGACCTAAAAAACTCTTATTTTCTGAGCCATGCAAGTACCATCAATAAAGTCAATGATGTGAACTGGGTTAACTAAGCCACACCATTGTCAAGAAATTGCAGAATGTGAAGTCTGTTTTGCTGTTAAAAAAGTGAGGTTACGATCAGTCTGAGTGCTAAGTGTGTTTTGATATCGCCACAGTTTGCTGGACCAAATTGAACCAAGTTGTTTAGGAGGGTATATGAAGAAAACAATAATCTTTATTTCTATATCACCAACATATTTTGCAGCATTTTACAACTCAGATGGTACATATATAAGCAATATAAGACATTACAGAGTAACACATAATTCTACAGTGGACAAGAGGAGTGTGGGCCCTGCTTGCAAGCTTATAATCTGTGAGGAAAAAGGGATGACACAAAAAGTGAAAAGTGCTTGCAGTGTTTGACCAAGCCATCAATATAATATGGTCATACATGCAGTGGCGGATTATAATGAGGTCAATCTGGGCGGTAGCAGGGGGCCCACCACAGGGCCGCCATCAGGGCATTACTGCCCTGACAGGCTATGGGGCCTGGTGGGCAGAGGGGGCCCGCATCTGCTCACTGGGCAATCGACTGGCAGACTAAACTGGGCCCTTAGCGGCGCTGCGGCAGTTTAACGCTATTGAAGTGTGGGTGCGGGCCCGCATGTCAATAGTTAACAGCCGCCAGCCAATCAGAGACTAGCAGCTGACATCAGCCGCAGCGTGCACATCGCCAGGGTCTGATGTCATTGTCAGTTGCCGGCAAGTACACGCTTCAGCTGTGTGGAGGGAACTTCTCCGCAGGAGCATGGCCAGGTAAGAAGAACTTGTTTTTTGTTGTTTTTTTTTTATTATTGAGAGCGGCGATCCGGGGGGCCCGGGACAGACTGTGAGACACTGGGGCAGAATGCTGGACATGGGGACAGAATGCTGGACAAGGGTGGGCAGAATGCTGGACACGGGAGGCAGAATGCTGGACATGAAGACAGAATACTGGACACAGGGGGCAGAATACTGGACACAGGGGGCAGAATGCTGGACACGGGGGCAGAATGCTGGACATGGGGACAGAATGCTGGACACGGGGACAGAATGCTGGACAAGGGGGGCAGAATGCTGGACACAGGAGGCAGAATGCTGGACATGAAGACAGAATGCTGGACACAGGGGGCACAGTGCAGGACACGGGGGCAGAATGCTGGACACGGGGGGCAGAATGCTGGACATGGGGACAGAATGCTGGACAAGGGGGGCAGAATGCTGGACACAGGAGGCAGAATGCTGGAGATGAAGACAGAATGCTGGACACAGGGGGCACAATGCTGGACACGGGGACAGAATGTGCAGCGTGGCGTCCTGCTTGTTCTTGCGCCTGTTCCTCACATGATGGGAATACTGAGTGGCGATGGAAAGCTGGCAACTCTATTTCTTCGAGTGTTTCTGAGTCTTCTCCTGTTTCTGGCAAGTTGGGCATTCTGGACAATGCATCGGCATTCGCATTCTTGTGCCCTGCCTGGTACTTGATAGTGAAATCATAATTGGACAACCGGGCCATCCACCGCTGCTCTAAGGCACCAAGTTTTGCTGTGTCCAAGTGTGTCAGTGGATTGTTGTCCGTGAAGACGGTGAATTTTGCTGAGGCCAGGTAGTGCTTGAATCTCTCTGTCACTGCCCAGACGATGGTGAGGAACTCCAGCTTAAAGTAACTGTAGTTTTCAGGGTTCCTTTCAGTGGGATGAAGTTTCCTGCTGGCGTAAGCAATTACCCTTTCTTTGCCTTCCTGGACCTGGGATAACACGGCTCCCAGTCCCATGTTGCTGGCATCCATATACAGCACAAACGGTTGGTCATATTCAGGGTAAGCTAGTACCTCTTCTCCCATCAGAGCCGACTTCAAACAAGTGAAGAATCTCTCCAGTCCGTCATTCCAGTCAAATGGGTATTCTTACCCTTGGTTTTCTTGGATTGGCCCACTAACAGGTCTTGTAGTGGTGCGGCTTTCTTTGTGAAGTCTGATAAATCTTCAGTAATAGCCTACCAACCCGAGGAACTGCCAGACTTCATGGAGGTTGCTGGGCTTCAGCCAGTCTATGATCACAGTGACCTTGTCAGGGTCTGGGGCCACTCCTTCGGCACTCACTACATGGCCCAGGTACTGCACTTTGGGCTTTAACAGATGGCATTTGGATGGTTTTACCTTTAGGCCAAAGTTGGACAGGGCTTCAAACACCTTGGCCAGGTGCTCCAGATGGTCCTCATAGGTCTTGGAGAAGACAATTACATCGTCCAGATACAGTAAGACGGTTTCAAAGTTCTTGTGTCCAAGACAGCACTCCATCATCCTCTGAAATGTTCCTGGGGCATTGCACAGTCCGAATGGCATGTAGTTGAATTCACAGAGACCCATCGGTGTGGTGAAGGCCTTATTTTCTCTGTCCGCCTCTGCTACGGGAACCTGCCAGTACCCACTGGTGCGATCCAAGGTAGCGAAGTAGTTAACAGATTTTAAAGCAGCTAATGATTCTTCTATTCTAGGCAAGGGGTATGCATCCTTGTGTGTAATGCGGCTTATCTGCCTATAATCAACACACATCCTCATCGTGCCATCCTTCTTCCTGACGAGGACCAGTGGAACTGCCCAGGGGCTACAACTATCTCTAACTACCCCAGTCTCCTTCATCTCTCACAACATGTCTTTGGCACACTGATAATGAGCTGGAGGTACAGAACGGTATCTCTCTTTAATGGGCAGATGATCTCCCGTGGGGATATGATGTTGAATCCCTTTTATCTGCCCAAAATCTAGTGGGTGCTTTCTGAATACCCGCTCATACTCATGAACCACCCTGTAAGCCCCTTGTTTTTTGTGTGATGGGGTAGAGTCAGTGCCCATGTGTAATTTCTGACACCAATCTTCCATTTGTCCTGCAGAGCCATTGTCCTCTGCCTGGTTGGATGGGACCAAGGGTTCTGTTGCCTGTATCACATTATTATCAACAGTAAACAGTTTGGCAAGCATGGCATATTTGGTTAGGTGGACTTCTTCCTCTCCACAGTTAAGGACACGCACTGGTACCCTCCCCTTGCGGACTTCAACCACCTCTCTGGCTGTCAGGATTGTGGGCCTACTGTCTGAATACACAGGTTCTAGCAGGGCCTGGTAGTCTTTACCTCTGAGGCCTATTGCTGCCCGACACCATATTAACATTTCACTCCTGGGGGGTATTGCAATGGTGATTGAATCACTCACTGTGGCACGGCCAATTTCTCCACCAGATAGTATGCACCAGATCTACCTGCTGTCTCTGTACTAGAGCTTTGATTTCTTTCTGCAGGACACATTGCTCACTGGAACCAGCTGTTTCTGCCACTTGCTGTAACAAGACAATAACCTCTGCAAGGCAATTTTCTATGACATTAGTACCAATGGTCATCATAGGGTTACATTTGCGGCGATCAATATCAACAATCACGATCCCTTGGGATTTTAACTCTACCTGCCCCACTTTAATGGTGACCTCTTTGTATCCCACTTGTAATGGCTGACCGTTACTTGTGACTATGGTGAAATCGTCGTCAGGGCCACGAGTAATGTCAATGTCTTCCCAATAACGTTTATAAAGGATGTAAGGCATAGTTGTCACCTGAGAACCGGTGTCCAACAGAGCGTTCATGGGGATACCGTCGATCACAATGGGGAGAACAGGTCATCCTCCAACGTACTTGCCTCTCCAGTTTTGCGGGCCTGGTCGTCCTACTCCTGAGGATTGGCCCTCTGCCCCAGGGGTCGCTCGTGTAAATGACAGTACCTTGCAATGTGGCCTGCCTGATTGCAGCGGCAGCAGATGGGTCTTCCGTCCTGATGATAGCGATCGTTGTCTCTGCCTCTGGTCGGCGGGATCCTCTTCTGTCGTCGCCAGGGAACAACCTCCGGTCTGGAAGCCAGCTTGATCTTCTCCTTGGGGGCCTCCTGTAGGGGACTGCATGGTCCGGGCTAATGCAGCAACGTTCTTGGTCAGCTCCTATAGCTGGAGGTGCAGTCTGGCGGGAGAATCATCTTCAAGGATCTGGGCATCGGCCTCAGCAGAGACTTGAGGATAGGGTGCCACCTCTTGGTGGTATGTGAGGGCTGGATGCCTAGGGGGAACTGCACAGTTGAGCTGCCGTTCCTGTAGCACCTGGATGGCCTTTTCTTTGAACTGCGCAAAGGCCAAGTCAGGATTCTGCATGGCCAGGAGGTGCAGTTGGGCCCTTTGGTTACTGCACAGGAGTCCATCAATGAACTGCTCCTTTAAGAGTTTGTCCTCATCTGGCACACTGTTAGGGTCAACCTGCCCGATTGCCCGCAATTCCTCCTGGAGATTTAAGGCATAATCCCGTAGACTATCTTGCGGCCTCTGCTTGCACACATAAAACTTCAATTTGATTTCTGTAGCGGTGCGGGTGTCAAAGGTGGTTTTAAGCTTAGCAAAGACTCACTGCACAGTCTCTTTATCTGCAGCTGGCCAGGATTTCACCTCCCTCTGGGCCGCTCCAAACAGTTGGCCCGTTACAATGTGAACTTTCTGATACTCTGTCAGAGGATAAACTTCAAGCAGGCTGCAGAGTCTTTCTTTAAAGTCATCTAAGGTATGCGATTCTCCAAAATATTGCGGGAGCCAGGCTGCTCCAGGTATGTACGGCATGGAGAGGGGCATGATTGCCGTTGTAGCTGTGGCGGTGCCCGGCTGGCTGATGGGAGCGGTGGGCTCTGCGGGACCTGGCGGCGGTACAAGGCCTGCGGCTGCATCTATCGGTGGGTCTGCGGGCATGTCCGCAGCGAGGCCTGGGGGTGTTATTAGGCCTGGGGCTGCAACCGCCGCCAACTCCCTTCCCGGGTTAGACATTGTTTTTCCCCATCGCTAACCTGATAGAAGCCCGCGTCTCTCTTTGCGGCTCTGCTGCACGGCGTCTTTACTTCCGGCGTTCCAGGCAGCAGCGCGGCACCCGTCTTTCCTGCTTCACGCTCTTTTTGGCTAGCTCCGCCCACGAAGGTACGTATCCTTCCCTTCGCACTCCACGCGGCGCGGCAATGGCGGATTTTGGCGGCAATTCGCAATGCACAGTCTTTTAGCAAATAACAGTTCAAGCACAATTCTGGCACAATTCTTAGGCGCACATGACCCAATTTTCAGGCTTAAGTAGATCCTGTTTGTGACGCCAAAAGTTGGATCGCCCCTGTAGGGCAGTGGGGTACTCGGTACCGGGTCCTTCAGTTCTCAAGGGGGATGTCACGGTGGCTGACCCAGTCCGTGGCCCTCGGGAGGTCCGTTGTAAAAGGGAAAGGTCTTTAAAGGGATAATGTTCGTGACGCCACATGTGGTATTCGGTCAGGGTGACCGATGCTGCTAAGGGGTCCGCTGGGGTGATGTTATGGCAGCTAGATGGTATACCTTCCCACAGGTGAAGTGTGTCTGCAGGGCTTCCCAGTGTGTAGATGGTGGATGGTGTGAGGCGCAGTGAAGAACGAGGACACAAGGTTGCAGTCTCTTTACCTTTTTACTGAAGGCTTCAACATCCACAGTCCAGAGCACCAGATCACAGGGCAGGCAGAGTCCGGCCGGTTTGGAGGCAAATCCAGAGTCCCCTTATCCAGGTGGAAATCAGTAGCCTTTCTCTAGCGCCTGGGTGTTGTAGTACCTTATTGCTGAGCCTCTCATAAGGTGCTCACAACTGTTGTGGATGTTCCAGATGTTATGTCTCTCTCTGTCCCCCAGATGGATAGGACAAACTCGTATGACTGGTGGCCTGAGGCTTTTTACAGGGACTCTAGCACGCCCCGGCCTCCACAAGTTGCCACTGTGCCTCCTGGGTATAGGGCGGATAGGTAACTTGCAATTAGCTGTCCTGCCAGTCTCTGAAGTAAACCGTAGAGATCCTTACTCCCTTGGTATTCTGGATACCGGATTTATGCGCCTCAGAAGGAAGCAGCCTGCTCCTGGCTGATCTTCCTCTGATATCCTCTCATTTGCTCTGCTTTCCTGCACACTCTGCAATATGTTCGCTTTAGTTTCTTCTTCCAGGAGCTGCAGCAGTTCATGCCACAGGGCTCCTATGCTTCCTCTCCCCCTGTCTCCCTGACAGGAACTGAACCCTTTCCCTCCAGATCAGGATGTTCTTAAAGGGGAGTTCACCTTAAACAGGCTTAGAGCTCCCCCTTCTGGTCTGGAGTGTGAACATGTTGCATGCATTGTGTTAACCTGGTGAAGAGATCTCCTAGAGGAGAATGATATTACTGCAATGACCAGGACCCTGGGGCGCTGCAAATGCTGGACATGGGGGCAGAATGCTGGATACGGGGGCAGAATGCTGGACATTGGAGCAGAATGCTGGACATGGATGCAGAATGCGAGACACAGGGGGCAGAATGGAGATACGGGGCATGATTGGAGACACAGGGGGCAGGATGAAAAACATGGGGGCATGACTGGAGACACTGGGGGCATGACTGGAGACACTGGGGGCAGGATTGGAGACAGATGGGGCTGAATGGAGACACAGGGGGCATGATTGGAGACACGGGGCAGGATTGCAGACATGGGGGCATGATTGGAGACATAGGGGCAGAATGGATATATGGGCATGATTGGAGACACAGGGCAGAATGGAGATACAAGGCAGGATTGGAGACACCGGGCAGGATGAAAGACATGGGGCATGATTGGAGACACTGGGGGCAGGTTTGGAGACAGATCATGCAGGATCATGGGGCAGGATGGATACGATGGAGACAGATGGGGCAGGATGGGGAGATCATATGGGGCAAAATGTAAACTCATGAGGGCAGGATGGGAGAACATATGGCTGAAGCCAGGAATGAGACACACGGGGGCTAGGATGGGGAATATTATTACAATAGGGGCTAATTAAGGATATTATTACTACAGTGATGTATTTATTTTATTTTTTGAGTATACTTTTTTAAATGGGGGGCGGTCCTGTTACTGTGTAGAGTGATACTATGTCGTCTTTTTTTCTTCATGTGGTGTAATGTAGAAGTGGGGAAAAATTAAGTAATGTGTTCTGCAAGCGGAGCTCGAGATAACTGTTATTTCCTGCAGAAATGAGCCCTGGCTGGAAGAAATGATGGCGATCTGTGCTGGATGAAAGATGAAAAACAAAGATGAAGACTTCACCTAGAGACGTCACTGGTGAGTACTGTGTTACCTATACACTGACACTATACACTGTAAACTATATACAGAGGTCCTGTGTATAATGTCAGTATGTCTCTCCCCCCTTTTTTTGCTGCCAGTGCTACACCAGGGCACTGTGTCCTATGTTCTCGGCTTCAGATTATGGTGCTGGAAGTGGCGCTCCGCGCATGCGCCATTTGTGTTCCTCTTTGTGGGCTGATTCAGCCTTACCTACGTCACACTAGTTTTATCTTGAGCGGTGTGCAGTATGCACACGCCATCCTTATGCCCGGGACTAGGTGTTGTGCGTGTGCGCGTACTTTCACTTTCATTTCACCTGCGATTACTTATCCTTGTGCAGGTGCCTGCGTATATCGCTCACGTTGACGCTGATTATGGTATGTACCCAGGCGCTCCTTGCCCACCTGTTGGTAATTCTTTCTTATTAACCTACCGCTATTTAAGATTCCCTGACTTGTTCCCCAGCACTTCCCCTGACGAAGCTGCGGCTAGCAGCGATACGCGTGGGGCTTCTCCCACACCCCCTGGATCCCGGGATCACCTTCCCCTACTGCTGACTTCTGACGCCCGACGGCCTACGCCACTTACTGGATGACCTAACTGGGTGACTTATCCTTTACCCCTCTTTATCTGCTCATCTTTGTGCCACAGGTTTTTACCTCTTTGGCACTTCTATACCGCTGAGGTGGTATTGTTCCCCTATTGGGCCACTCCCTGTTTGATTATTTATCTATTTGTTATTTTCTTCCAATTGGCTTATTGGGGCCGTATTGGTGGCTCTAGTATTTCCATCTATATAAGGGCATTATATTTATCATATGGTTGTCTGGGGACGCCCAGACTCGATGTGCCTATCCATATATATATTTATATACTGTTATATATTGGTTATTCAAGTAGGGGGTCATACCGTGCTTATAGACATATAGGATATATGGTATTTCATCCTTTATACTTTAGGTCATTCTTATACATTGTCTGATTTTTTTCATTCCAACATTATATCGGTGGTGTATTTTTGCCTCTGTTATTTATCGTCTGTATTCGATTTACTATGGGACCAGTGGTGTGTCTGTTGTATTTTAACATGTTTTTATTATTGTGCAGTTGTCTCTTTTTCTAATAAACGATTGTCATATTTTGTTATTGATATTGTATTCCCTTTGGGTGTGCGCCCTATATGCACGGTTTCTTTTCTTGCCTCCTTCATATAATGCCAGCAGTGATCACTCTATTACCTATACATTATATACAGCGCTCCTGTGTATAATATCACTAGTGATCACTGTATTACCTGTACACAGACACAGCATAATAAGTACCAATCTCCTGTGTATAATGGCACTTATGGTGATAGTATTGTGTTTTTTTTTTATTACTGATCAGTATTGTAGTATTCAGTCACTATGTGGTGGTAATATGTGATCTGGACATGGTGTTACGGTATTTGGCCCTTGTATGTGCTATTTGGTCACTTTGTGGTGGTAATTAGGGTTGAGCGAAACGGATCGTTCATTTTCAAAAGTCGCCGACTTTTGGCAAAGTCGGGTTTCGTGAAACCCGACCCGACTCCAGCGTGGGATCGGCCACGTGGTCGGCGATCTTGGCGCCAAAGTCGCGTTTTGTATGACACCTTCCCCGCCATTTTTTCAGCCAATTAAGGAGTGTGGGCAGCGTGATGACATAGGTTCCGGCCTGGTTTCTGCGGCGTCATAGAGCCATATTACCGTTTGGGCTGCAGTGATTTCCGCAGTCAAACACAACATATGCTTTGCACGGAGGGGAGAGAGAGAGAGAGAGAGAGAGAGAGAGAGAATCCACATTGACTTGCATTGGGTTTCGTGTTCCGGTCCGGAACCTGACTTTACTGTAGAATCGGCCGATTTCACGCGATCCGACTTTCGAGAAGGTCGGGTTTCACAAAACCCAACTCGATCCTAAAAAAGCAAAAGTCGCTCAACCCTAGTGGTAATATGTGGTCTGGTCATGATGCGGTGGTATTTGTTCCTTGTATGTGATATTATTCGGTCACTGGTGGTAATACGTGGTCTGGTCATGGTGTTGTGGTATTTGTTCCTTGTATGTGACATTATTCGATCACTGTGGTGGTAATATGTTGTCTGGACATGGTGTAGCTGTATTTGTTCCTTGTATGTGATATTATTGGTCATTTTAAAAGTTGAAAAAAAAATATATACCTAAATTGTACTGCATATTTTAACAAATATTTAATAGGTTACAGTAGAGTAGGGCCCGGCCAAAAGTTTCTACCGTGTTATGGTGGCGGCTTAAAAAAATCTTTTGGCCAAAACAAAAGCTGCCGGCTACATGTGGGATCTGGTGATGGGAACTGTTAATGTGTGATAGGTGAGAAGTGGAGTTTTTCCAAGAGAGAGTGGTGGGACTGTGGACAGTTTGAGGGGTAGAGGCGGGGCTGAGGTGGAGCCTGGGCGGAGTCTCAAGGGGGCCACGAACATTTTGGCTCTGTGGGGGGGCCCACAGAGTCTGAACAGCCCGGGGCCCTGGCTACCCTTAATCCACCTCTGCATACGTGTAAAGCTGCGTAAACCAGTCACGAGCCAGTATCTGTGTAAGTGAAGGTATGTTGTGCTAATGAGTGCATGGAGTATGGAGACTACTTTTGAAAAACATGGACTTTGTTCTGAGGTAAAATGTTGAAAGAAAGACACTGAGGAAAGTTAAACTAGTGAAGTGATGTACCTGGCACCCCCACATCAGCTGATAAGGGGCAGAACCTGAACACTGCAGCGTAGTCTACTGCAGATAAACTCCTACTCAAAAGAAAAATCAGTTTGTTTGGGTGATTTTGAAGTCAATGGGACCTTCAAAAGAAAAATCAGTTTGTTTGGGTGATTTTGAAGTCAATGGGACCTAAGTGTTGATAGTTTGTAGTTGTCATCCTTTCCACTTCCCAAGGAAAGTGTGCAAACAACAATATTGCAAAATATATCACATTATGCATTATGTCAAGTAAATTGAGGTGCCCATTACTCCACACAGTAAACATAAGTCATGTACCAAAACATGTTACGTATGGGAGCGTCTTCTATGCATTTACCCTCCCCCAGTAATATCCAGTCACTTCCCAAGCTACTGAGACCTCCTGGAAAATGTGACCGTCCCTTTGCTTGAATGTCTATAAATAGAAGGTGGGCAGCACATGTCATGAGTGACAGCTGCTGCTGGGGATTTGGCCAGGGGTAGGAAAGAATCATTTCAGGGTTGCGATTTAGCAAAGGCACAATATTTACCTGCTTCCTCTGGAATTCCTCTGCTCATCTTGTCTGAAGAGCTAATGCTCTAATCTCTGAACGGTAAGTTCTGATTTCTATTTCTTAACTAACGGTGAAATAGATAAGTCAAAGTTCATTTGGTAGTCACCTTGTGCAAATGTGGTCTTCTTGTATCTGGGATTTTGCAAATGGATTCACAATCCTCCCGTATTACAATATTGAGGAACATGGAGAAAGAAACTTTTTTTAGGCCTTCCAAGATAGTCATTGTATTACATTAGGCAGCTCTGACTTAAAGGTCCTCCTTCATTTATTATTAATATTATTCGGTATGGGATTTTAGACTGTTCTAATGTAATATAGACTGAGCTGAGCTGATTATATTCTTATATTTCAGTTTAATCTGATGTAGTAATTCAGTATGACGTACTTTCATTGCACTGAGAATATCGTTACATTTACTATGATGTTATTTAGAACCACAGCCAAATTGTCTGATCTATAGAATGATTGCAATAGTGGTTTGTAAATGTATATGTTATAATAAATACCTATTTTTAGCCTATTGAATACAGTAGAGCGGTTACTTTTATCCCTGTCCCTTTAAGGACACCCTGCTGGAATCTTATTTGAAACAGATTGTGATAGCACAAGTGGCCGGAGAAGAACAAGAAAACCTCAGATTTTGAGGCTGCCGGTAGTCATGTTAATGAATAATAGCTGGAAATATGATCTGGGTTGCTAAATACCGAAAAAGCTGGAATTCCGTGCTCGTATCAGATCTTTAACGTTGCAAAAGAAATCTAGAAGGCCATGTAAAAAAAAGTGTACAAGATACTGTATGCAAAACGTCACGTTGTACTTGATAATGGCTATTTCCTTTCTTAAGTTGTTTTCATGTTGTAAAAACTTTAAAAAAAACTTTATGAATATGCCATACTGGTAATTTGCTTCAGAAACTGTCAGCTTTGTCAGGACTCATTTAGAAGTTTTAATTTCATGTTTGTAACTGCACCATATTAGCAGCTTATGACAGCTTGAACCTGAAAATACATGACGACATTTTCTTGTTGCATGAGGAAAGAATTTTAATTGGCCTTGCTATTGTGTTTGGTTCTAAATTGTTCGTAGACAAATAATTTATATGCTTAAATGACTGTACCAATATTTCTTAATTATTAATCTTGCTATTATAGCCTAAATAATATTTCTGATCATACCAAGGTTTTTTTATTATGGTTTCTTTAATATTGTTCACTAGCAATATCTGCTTTGATTGAGAGATACCGGCAGTATGTACTGTCCAATATCTGTGCTATTCACGGTACATAAGGTTATTCACAAATTGAAATAATGATTATGAAAGTATGAAATAAACATATACAAATATTATAAAAGTAAAACGTGTAAGCATCATACGATTGTAGAACAGTTCCTGAAATCTAATACTGATTACATGATGTGATACATTCCTGTAGTCAGTAAAGTCAGACATCAGCTGATATGTGTTCCTGAGCCCTTATCACCAAATGTTTTCTATATAGGGCACAATAGGTTACTGAAGTGAGGCAACAATGAACTATCCACGGGCCTAAGAAGTGAAAATTCCAGCATTTGTTCTATTCCGCAGGTTGTCTAAGGAATTTGTAGTTCTGGTACTTCTGTAAGAGCAACACAAACATAATTTTCGTTCTATACATTACAAACATAACTTTATATTAGACCATTACATTCAGAATATTGGAATTTATTAATGTCAGTATCGATTATCCTGAGAAGGATCATTGTGAGGTTTTTTAACAGTAGACCATGGAATTGCTATTAAAACACTTTACGTCCAATTCTATGGTTGAAGCATAAGTTTCCCCCAGGCATGTCTTTGTAGGATTCCTAAGGGTTCATTCAGACATCCATGTCAATCAGTCTGACCACGTATTTGCCATAACTCTCCCGACCTGAGTGTGACAGCTCCATATATTTCTATCAGGCTGTCACTCTTTAGTGATGACACTCATGGACAGTCTGTGCATTGCTGTTTGGACGTGTGAATGATCCTTACAGATGACCAAATGGGCATATGATTGCCATATCACAACAAAATTTATGGCAGTCTCATTTTATGTAGAATTATGCTTCATCAACAACAATAACTGGATATGTAGAACCAGTAGAAGATGTTAAGAAGGTATAGATGAAACATTGCTTTAGATTTCAATCGTAGTTCATACATTTATTTTACTAGTCTGGATAAAAATAAGTATAATGTGGCAAAGTGGAACTGATGCAAGATACGACCTGTGATGACTCCAAAAAGAAGAAAGTTTCACAATATTTAGCACCTGTAGGAATTTAGATCTTTAAATAAAATCTGATAAAGCAACCTACTAAAAGATAGGCTTTTTTATTCTGCTATATAAAACACTACTGCTAATAGAGCATAATACATAAAGCCCTATTAGGAGTAATATTTTATATAGCAGAATTAAAATCTATGTCAGTAAGATTTGTGGGATAAGGTACACCACTGCTAATAATAAGCGGAGGTCACCACATCCCATCATGCCCCCGTCCCAGTCAAGTTTCACCCACTTTGTCGGAGTGAAAATGCCAAAAATCGCCAAATTTTGGCACAGCCAATTTTTTTTTACTTTTTAAATTTGTTTAATTTAAAGCTTTAATGACTTAGTGGTGTCATAGAATCATAGAATGGTAGAGTTGGAAGGGACCTCCTGGGGCATCTGCTCCATCCCCCTGCTCAATGCAGGATTCACTAAATCATCCCAGACAGATGTCTGTCCAGCCTCTGTTTGAAGACTTCCATGGAAGGGGAACTCACCACCTCTCGTGGCAGCCTGTTCCACTCATTGATCACCCTACCTGTCAAAAAGTTTTTTCTAATATCTAATCTGTGTCTCCTCTCATTCAGTTTCATCGCATTGCTTCTAGTCTTTCCTTGTGCAAATGAGAATAAATGTCAGTATCTGGACATTTCTGAGCAGATCTTGAATTGTTACAAAGAAATGTGTGTCTGTGCTTATTTGAACATGCCTTGTGTACTTGTAATACCAGAAGAAAAACAGTGGTTGGGACCAATGTAAAAGTTTTCTTCTTTTAGCATTGCTGCAATTGAAAGAGGTAGAAGTGGGAATATGAAAACTATAAAGAAAATACTTCTCTTTAGGATCAAATCCTGTATTTGGCATAAGAAAAAAACAAAAATACTACACCCAATCTGCAGGGTGTGAATAATTTTAAGGGCTGATACCAAAAATAAAGGGTCCATTTAAACAGTATATGTGTTCCTTGATATCTAATTTAGAGACAGGAGGATGTTAATCATATCAATCACCATCACATTCCATGCTGTCAAGATAATTACTCACCTAGTATCAATCTACCTGAAATAATGAGACTTTCAAGGAACAGAGCTAGCTGTAAAATCAGAACAATTCTGATTGAAACTTACTTGGGATGCAACTTTTTGGTTAGCATTGCTGCTTTCGAGAACTGCACTCTGCATTTACATACATAAAGTTTATGTATTCTTCACATGTTACTCGGGAGTTCCAGTTTCATCCCACACTAACAATAATACTTGGAGGTTAATAGGCTTTTTTAAAAAGGAGTTTGTAACCCCAAATTTACACATCAGACTAACTATATAAAAGCAACAATTCAAAAAATATAATTTTTGTTTCTGAATCCGTTCTTCCATTGTCCCCAAAACATCCTTATTGTAATGTATCAAATGAGGATGCTTAGTGCACGTTTGGCATGGATAAACATGTTGGTTCACTGTTCTATCCACTTATTTAAATTACTGTCACTCCTTTTATACCCTTAGTCAGCGCTGTCTGAAGAAAAATATGTGTGCAATGTTTATGGTTAGGAGACAGTGGCGTAAACCTCAGCACCGAAAATAAAAACATAGAAATTCTTGCTGCAAAAGTGATTTATTGTGATCTGGCACCAAACAAGAGACAGACCTTTGTTCAACGTTTCGACCAACTAATGGTCTTTCTCAAAGACATCTGTACAGGTACACGCCGGGTGTGTGGAGTGTATGGAGTACGTGAGCAGCCATATGGCCTTCATACACATAGGCGGTACCTGTACAGATGTCCTTGAAAAAGACCATTAGTTGGTCGAAAAGTTGGACAAACGTCTGTCTCTTCTCTAGTGCTGGATCACAATGAATCACTGTTGCAGCTAGAATTTCTACACTTTGCTTTCCGGTGCTAAGGTTTATGCCACAGTACTACAGGGCTATCATCCTTTCCTCAAGCATGAACCCTTCTATCTGCAGTGTGCTGACTTTCCTTACTTCTGGTTAGGAGACAGCACAGACATTTCTATATCCTTGCAGCTGACATCGCTACACAGCTATACCCAAGCAATGTCATCAGCGAGTAGTGATTTGTGGCTTTCTCCTACACATAACGCAGGCTTATCATCTGGCAGAGCTGGTTCTGGGCATTGAAGGAGCGGCAGTAATCTAAATAAATGGATTAAATGGTGCACCTAGGCATTTATCTATGAAGATGGTGTACTGAGCACAATTATTCACATATAACAATAAAGTTGTGTTTTGGGGCAATGGAGAAACGAATTTTAAACAAAAAAAAATTATTTTATTGTTGCTCCACCTCTCCCTATGTCATTAGCTTGAAGGCAAAATTTCATAATGGCAGACTTCCTTTAAAATTGTCCCTAGAGTGTAAGTGTGTGCATCAGATAAGAATATACAGTGGGGCAAAAAAGTATTTAGTCAGTCAGCAATAGTGCAAGTTCCACCACTTAAAAAGATGAGAGGCGTCTGTAATTTACATCATAGGTAGACCTCAACTATGGGAGACAAACTGAGAATAAAAAATCCAGAAAATCACATTGTCTGTTTTTTTATCATTTTATTTGCATATTATGGTGGAAAATAAGTATTTGGTCAGAAACAAACAATCAAGATTTCTGGCTCTCACAGACCTGTAACTTCTTCTTTAAGAGTCTCCTCTTTCCTCCACTCATTACCTGTAGTAATGGCACCTGTTTAAACTTGTTATCAGTATAAAAAGACACCTGTGCACACCCTCAAACAGTCTGACTCCAAACTCCACTATGGTGAAGACCAAAGAGCTGTCAAAGGACACCAGAAACAAAATTGTAGCCCTGCACCAGGCTGGGAAGACTGAATCTGCAATAGCCAACCAGCTTGGAGTGAAGAAATCAACAGTGGGAGCAATAATTAGAAAATGGAAGACATTCAAGACCACTGATAATCTCCCTCGATCTGGGGCTCCATGCAAAATCCCACCCCGTGGGGTCAGAATGATCACAAGAACGGTGAGCAAAAATCCCAGAACCACACGGGGGGACCTAGTGAATGAACTGCAGAGAGCTGGGACCAATGTAACAAGGCCTACCATAAGTAACACACTACGCCACCATGGACTCAGATCCTGCAGTGCCAGACGTGTCCCACTGCTTAAGCCAGTACATGTCCGGGCCCGTCTGAAGTTTGCTAGAGAGCATTTGGATGATCCAGAAGAGTTTTGGGAGAATGTCCTATGGTCTGATGAAACCAAACTGGAACTGTTTGGTAGAAACACAACTTGTTGTGTTTGGAGGAAAAAGAATACTGAGTTGCATCCATCAAACACCATACCTACTGTAAAGCATGGTGGTGGAAACATCATGCTTTGGGGCTGTTTCTCTGCAAAGGGGCCAGGACGACTGATCCGGGTACATGAAAGAATGAATGGGGCCATGTATCGTGAGATTTTGAGTGCAAACCTCCTTCCATCAGCAAGGGCATTGAAGATGAAACGTGGCTGGGTCTTTCAACATGACAATGATCCAAAGCACACTGCCAGGGCAACGAAGGAGTGGCTTCGTTAAAAGCATTTCAAGGTCCTGGAGTGACCTAGCCAGTCTCCAGATCTCAACCCTATAGAAAACCTTTGGAGGGAGTTGAAAGTCCGTGTTGCCAAGCGAAAAGCCAAAAACATCACTGCTCTAGAGGAGATCTGCATGGAGGAATGGGCCAACATACCAACAACAGTGTGTGGCAACCTTGTGAAGACTTACAGAAAACGTTTGACCTCTGTCATTGCCAACAAAGGATATATTACAAAGTATTGAGATGAAATTTTGTTTCTGACCAAATACTTATTTTCCACCATAATATGCAAATAAAATGTTAAAAAAACAGACAATGTGATTTTCTGGATTTTTTTTTCTCAGTTTGTCTCCCATAGTTGAGGTCTACCTATGATGTAAATTACAGACGCCTCTCATCTTTTTAAGTGGTGGAACTTGCACTATTGCTGAATGACTAAATACTTTTTTGCCCCACTCTAAAATTATGAACTTCATTACGGAAATAATAAGATAGAAAAATAGAGTGTTTCTGCAATTCCCAACATCTAATTTTACATTGGTGGAGTGCTAGCTATGAAACTGCTGATTCCTGGCTCTCTAGAAAATCACTCATCAGTAAATAAATTATTATTTTAGGCTATCTTGATGGGTACTAAGTCTGTTAGATTTAATTGGAAAGACATGATGGAGAGCCATAATTTTTTATTGTAGCATTGCCTCCTACTTTTTAGCAGGACCACTTGTTTGCCCAAGAAGGATACCTTGCTTTGTAGCAAGAATACCATTATACACAGGATATTATTTCATTCTCCTTGTCCATTTAAATCAGACTTCACTTTTAATTTTTCATAGGTTAGGATAGTGTTCAGCATTAATCAAAATTACTTAATTGATTTGACCCTTCAAGGCCCTTGATATAATTAACTCTTGGAATGTCCAACCTCATAGGCCATGCATTGATGATTCATAGTTTTAACCTAGAGGTTCTCAAAACAGTCCTTAAGGCAGTCTTTACATACCTTGACTGAAATATAGTCCTGCCAGTGCACAAGAGTGTATCAAGAATAGAGCAGTCAGTGGTCTGGTCATTATGAGTTACTTATTTTTTCAGCTGTCCCCTTTTCTTGCTTCATACAGTTGTGCTCAAAAGTTTACATACCCCGGCATAATTTTTGCTGTTTTGGCCTATTTACAGAGAATATGAATGATAACATCAAAACTTTTTCTCCACTCATGTTTGGGTGAAGCCATTTATTGTCAAACTACTGTGTTTTCTCTTTCTAAATCATAATGACAACCCAAAACATCCAAATGACCCTGATCAAAAGTAAACATATCCTGATGATTTTGGCCTGATAACATGCACAGAAGTTGACACAAATGGGTTTGAATAGCTACTAAAGGTAACATCCTCACCTGTGACCTGTTTACTTGTAATCAGTGTGTGCATAAAAGCTGAGTGAGTTTCAGGAATCCAGACAGACTCTTGCATCTTTCATCCAGCCACTGACGTTTCTGTATTGTGAGTCATCGAGGAAGCAGAAGAACTGTCAACAGATCTACGGGAAAAGGTAGTTGAACTATATAAAACAGGAAAAGTATACAAAAAGATATCCAAGGAATTGATAATGCCAGTCAGCAGCGTTCAAACTGTGATTAACAAATGGAAAATCAGGGGCTCTGTAAAAACAAAACCACGGTCAGGTAGACCAATAAAAATGTCGTCCACAACTGCCATGAAAATTGTTCAAGATGCCAAGAAAAATCCACAAATAACATCAGCTGAAATACAGGACTCTCTGAAAACTAGTGGTGTGACTGTTTCAATATGCACAATAAGGAGGCACTTGAAGAAAAATGGGCTGCATGGTCGAGTCACCAGAAGAAAGCCATTACTGCGCAAATATCACAAAGTATCTTGCCGACAATATGCAAATCAGCATAAAGACAAGCCTCAAAACTTCTGGAACAAGGTAATTTGGAGTGATGAGACCAAAATTAAACTTTTGGGCCACAACCATAAGCGTTACATTTGGAGAGAGGTCAACAAGGCCTATGATGAAAGGAACACCATTCCTACTGTAAAGCACAGAGGTGGATCACTGATGTTTTGGGGATGTGTGAGCTGCAAAGGCACAGGAAACTTGGTTAAATTTGAAAGAAAGATAAATGCAGCACGTTATCAGCAAATACTGGAGGCAAATTTGCACTCATCAGCCTGGAAGCTGCGCATGGGACGTATTTGGACATTCCAACATGACAGCAATCCAAAACACAAGGCCAATTCGACCAGTCATTGACTACAGAAGAACAAAGTGAAGGTTCTGGAGTGGCCATTTCAGTCTTCTGACCTCAATATCATTGAGCCACTCTGGGGAGATCTCAAGCGCACAGTTCATACTAGACAGCCCAGGAATTTACAGGAACTGGAGGCTTTTTGCCAAGAAGAGTGGGCAGCTTTACCATCTGAGAAAATAAATAACCTCATCCACAACTACCACAAAGACTTCAAGCTGTCATTGATGTTAGAGGGGGCAATACAAGGTATTAAGAAATGGGGTATGTGAACTTTTGATCAGGGTTATTTGACTATTTTGGGTTGTCATAATGATTTAAAAAGAGTAAACACAGTAGTTTGACAATAAATGGCTTCACCCAACCACTAACCATGAGTGGAGAAAAAGTTTTGGTGTTATCATTCATATTCTCTGAAAAAAGGCCAAGAAACCAAAAATTCTGCCGGGTATGTAAACTTTTGAGCACAACTGTATGTGACTGCATATGGCTATAGTACAATATACAAATTGAGAATAACGAAATACAGTGTGTAATATAATGGGACTATTTAATTAACTTGTTTTGAGCTGTTGATTACGTATGACATTATAGAAGCACTGCTATGAAGTTTTGGGGGTTTTTTCCATTAAATCAGTGTATATATGCTTGTAGTGTAGTGTGAGTGTGTTAATATGCTCACTTATTGCCGCCTTATCTGGAATCCAACTCCATTCTGTACCTCTTCCCAGGGACATACTTCAGACTACTCACTTTATGCTGTATGTGTGAGCTGGAAGTCTCTTTTACAATGCAAGCCTACGAAGCCTTGTTTTAACGCTCCATATGTCTATATTGTAAAAGACTCTTCCGGGTCATACAGAGCACAGCATGAGCCGGAGACTCTGAAGATTTGTGACGTTACTGAGAAAAGGAGCAGAATACTGCACTAGGCGGAGGTAGTTGAGTATATTAACATACACACACTACACTGCATACTCATGTGAATGATGTGCTCACATGAAAAAATTAATTCATGTGAGGGCATCTTTAAGAATGTCACAAATTATGTCATTTTATTAGGCCATAGTCTCACGATTTGTGTTGTTCAACATTTTTTTATAAATGATCTGGATAAGGGAAATGAAGGTTAACTAATCAAATTTGCAGACGATGCAAAGCTAGGAGGGATAGCTAACACTAGAGAAGACAGAGAAAGGATTCAGAAGGATCTAGAGAAGCTTGAACAATGGGCAGAGACTAATAAAATGGAGAAATGCAAGATTCTACATCTGGGCAAGAAAAATTAAAATTACATCTATAGAATGGGGAGAATAGAACTAAGCAACAGCACTTGTGAAAAAGACTTGGGTATACTAATAGATCACAGACTGCACATGAGTCAACAGTGTGATGGAACAGCACAAAAAGGCAAATACAGTTTTAGGATGTATTAAGAAAAGCATAGTCTAGATCACGTGAATTATCGCCCTCTACTCCTTGGTCAGGCCCCATCTGGAATACTGTGTACAGTTCTGGGCACCGCATTTTAAAAAAGACATTGAAAAACTGAAGCAAGTTCAGAGAAGAGCTACCAGGATGGTGAGCGGACTGCAAAGTATGCCCTACAAGGAATGATTAAAGGATCTGGGAATGTTTAGCTGGCAAAAAAGAAGACTAAGAAGAGTCTTAATAGCTGTTTCCAAACATCTGAAGGGATGTCATAGTGTAGAGGGATTATTGTTATTCTCATTTGCACATGGAAACACAAGAAGCGGTGGAATCAAACTGAGAAGGAGAGAATACAGATTAGATATTAGAAAAAACTTTTTGACACTGAGGGTTATCAATGAGTGGAACGGGCTGCCAAGAGAGGTGGCGAGTTCTCCTTTAATGGAAGTCTTCAAATAGAAGTAGGACAGACATCTGTCTGAGATGGTTTAATGAATCCTGCATTATGCAGAGGGTTGGACACGATGATCCTTGAGGTGCCTTCCAACTCTAATATTCTATGATTCTATCATTTAACCCATAACAACCAATCTTTTTTCTCCAAATATTTAGACTCTTTTCAGCGATTGTGTAGGTATAGTAGTAATTTCTTAATTTCCCGGGCCATACAAAATAATTTTTGTGACAAATAGTGCTTCTTTTAACAAAAAAAGTGAAACAATTGTCTACAAAAATGTTGAGTTTTATTAAATTTGAAAAGAAAATTGGAATGCCACAATCCCATGTTTTCTAGACTACTGGGTATAAAATAATTAGAAATAACTAAGTAGTGAATGTATATGTTGTCTAGCATGCAGCAATTGCAACTACCATGGCCACAGTGTAACATAATTACATAGTTACATAGGTTGAAAATAGACATAGGCCTAGGAAGGTCAACCTTTCTCCACCAATTATATAAGCTATTGCTTTATATCTTGTCAATAAGACTTAAAACATCAGTCGTCTGTGTAGGTTCAACCAATTTTACCTCACAAATCCTGAGAATAGGTGAAGTATAGGATATACACAAAGTAGTAGTTGGATGTCAATTTCAGGACAGGTACACTCGAATGCCAGCTTATGTTCTGCTGACAGATTTGCAATAGGAAAGACTGTAACCGAAATTCCCCAGAGCCTTAAATCTGTATTAATTCATGGTCCTGCTTTTATAGTGAGTTTTTAGTTTGACTTAAAGCACCACTCCAGCATTTTAATTTAAGTCCCCTCCACCTAGTCTTATACTTATCAGGCACCGCCTTCAGCTTCTATCAGCACCGCTCCGGTCAGTCTTCAGCAGGATGTGACCTGTCGGTGTTTGCTGGAGTGAGCCGGAGATCGCTTTTCAATGTAAGTCTGTGAGAGCCTCATTCTGGCTTTCATAGACTTGCATTGAGAGCTTGTGTTATGAACTGGTGGTTTAGGAGCAACATGGGACGTGCTCTGGAGGAGGTGGTACCTGTACTGACCGCAGTTCCTGAGCTTAGCACAACACTAGAAGTAGCCGTGGGATGTTCCTGTCACTCCCTAGACACCTCGTCACAGCCGGAGGACTAACTACCCCTAGAGATAGAAACAGGAAAGCTATCTTGCTTCAGAGAAAATTCCCAAAGGATAGGCAGCCCCCCACAAATATTGACTGTGAGTGGAGAGGGAAATGACATACGCAGAATGAAACCAGGATGTAGCAAAGGAGGCCAGTCTAGCTAGATAGATAGAACAGGACGGAATACTGTGCGGTCAGTATTAAAAACTAGAAAAATCCACCACAGAGTTTACAAAAATCTCCACACCTGACTAAAGGTGTGGAGGGTAAATCTGCTTCCCAGAGCTTCCAGCTTAACTGAATAAATCCATACTGACAAGCTGGACAAGAAAAAACATAGAAAGTGCAGAACGATTAAGTCCACAACAAGTGAACTGCAAAAGAACAAAGCAAGGACTTATCTTTGCTGAACAGGTCAGAATATCAGGGAAATCCAAGCAGAGATGTGAATCCAAGCAGGAAACATTGACAACTGGCACAGGCTGAAGGATAGAACCAGGTTAAATAGCCGAGCCAGAAAGACAATCAGTGGAAGCAGCTGCTGACTGCTAAATCCAAGGAGCAGCAGTACCACTTAAAACCACCAGAGGGAGCCCAAGAGCAGAATTCACAAAAGTGCCACTTACAACCACCGGAGGGAGCCCAAGAGCGGAATTCACAACAGTTTGTGACTGGTATTTCTGACTTCCGGTCAGTAAGCAGTTGCAGTCAGAAGATGGCAGCTAAGGACTGGAGTGGCGCTGATAAAAGGTGAAGACAGTGATGACTAAATATGAGATCGCGGGCAGCGACCTTAGATTAGAAGCATCATTTCAGCACTGAAAAAATCTAAATGCTTGAGTGATGCTTTAAAGGATTTATCGCAAATGTACATTTTTTTTAATTCAGTGCCTTGAGGGGGTATGGCTTCACAAAGAGTGTGATGTCCCCCTTATATCTAGGAATTATATCTTGATTTGTCTAGCGCAAAAACAGAAATAAATTGTTGCCCATAGCAACTCTTCAGGTTACAGCTTTCACTTCAGCGGCTTTTACTAAAATGAAAGTAATGAGCAGATTGGTTGGTTTGAGCAATTTCTCCACTTTTAAACTGTTATAAACTAATTTTAGTCAATTATGCTTGAAAATTATTTTTAAAAACTAGAGTATAAAAGTCACAAATGTTGTGGCATAAATTGTAGCTGAATTTGATGCATGGGCAGGCCGAAAAGATCTGACAAATTTTATTTAGAACCGTGTGACTTTTAATGGCAGACTTCTGGCATATAAAATGGTATATGAAATGCAGTCAGGATGATTTCCCCCCAAAGTGATTTTGTGGCCCTGTGCACTATTTCCTGTTTCACATCCACTATATTATACACAGGTAGCTATAGGACTCTAACTGCAACACTTATGTTTGATTATTTTGTATACAGGTTTTGGTGTCCCTCATGGTGATAATCACTAAAGAAGCGATATCATTAAAAAGACCACACCCAAATATTTCCTGTCAGTAATTCAGCTGTCCCTTCTTGCTTCTCATATAGCCATGGTGGCTGTGTCAGGGAAGGATCTTATTACCTCAACAAAGCACAGACTGTGTGGTTAAAGTGACTCTCCAGTCAAAATTTAAAATTTGGTTATACATTGGACCGCTATGGTGCCCTTATCATGACACTGTCTGCCATAGTTCCTTCATTCCAGAGCCCACTACTTCATTAATTGGCCACTGCTGTCTCAAACTTTGCAGTACAAAGTGCTAGTAGAAAGTCTTAGACACGTTTCCTTCCCTTTCCCCGACCTCTGACAGAACGAACCCAAAAACATTAATTCTGATGTTGGTGTTAGTACTGTCAGATGATTTAGCTGTCATTTTTTTAATTCCAAATCACAATTCTAGACTTGTTGGTTGACAACAAGTCGGAGTCATATTGTAAAAATCTTTTCAGTCAACTTGCTGTTGTGCAATCTAAGGTTACTGTTTTGCCCTAGAATTAAAGTGAACAAGTCAGGGCCGATAATGATATTAACCTGCAAGTTAATAGCATAATGGAGGTGCCTTGCCACAGTGCTGAAAATGCGGCACCAGGGAGAAAATTTACTTTATTTCTCCCAGGAGCTGCCAACTTTCAGTCATGCAGGCATACCCGGAGCAATTACAATCACCACTCTCAGCCCTGACTGACAGCGGGCGTATAGCCGCCACTTTTATTGTGGTGAGCAGTGACTACAACTGCTTAGGGCATACCTGTACTCCTGAAAGCCAGCGGCTCACAGGAGAAATGAAGTTCATTTTTTCTCAGGTGCTTCACATTGCAACCGGGCACCTCCAAAATGCTATTAGCTTGCAGATTAACCTTATATCTGCAGGATAATAGTGTTATTAGACCTGACAGGTTCCCTTTAAGGCCAGCTAGAAAGGCATAATACATTAGATGGAAAACCAAAGCAGCATTTGTTTAACCATGAAAATAACGTTTTCAATACTAGAATAATGTTAAAGGGGTTATCCACTACTAGGATAACTCCTTGTTGATCAAAATGTTTGGCCCCCGTAAAATCATAAAATTTATACTCACCTTCACTGCACGAGAGCCCCAACGAGAGCGAGTGCCGATACCACGAGAACGGTGCCAGCATGGGAGGTGAGTAAAAGCTTTATTATTTTATTGGGGCCAAGCGAGGGGTATGAGAAGTCGTCCAAGTAGTGGATAACTTCTTTAAGGTAGAGCAGTAAGAAAAAATCAGAGATATAAAGTGATTGTAGCAACTGATCATATTACTATTTTTCTAGGGCGAGCCAGGTGTGTTTAAATATAAGGAAGTCAGGATTAATAGTTGTTTAGCAAACAAACATTCAGCCAACAGCTATAAGGTGTATGCATCTAAATATTTGCAAGCACATTACAAAGAGTCATCCTTCATTTATTAATTCTAGCAATTACACAATAGATCAATTACTGTTCATTTGGAGTTATTTTTACATTTGATGACAATTTTTATGAATTTTACAAAGGGGGTTGCTCACATGGTAATTATGCAGCGCAGCCTACAGACATGAAACTGTGGTAAAAACCATAACAATTAGCACTAATTAAAAAAAGCCGCTATCTATGGAACCAATTTGAAACACAAACAACAAAATGGAATATTCAGGGAGCAGCTGAAACAAAATAAGGGCAAAAACAGACCACTTTGACCTGGTGACAGGTTTTCTTTAAAACAGTTTAATAAAAAAATACAGAAAATGGATCTTTCGACTTAGAGAAAGACACATTTTGGAATACTATAGAATCGCAAATTAAATTCAGTAGCTATTTTTAAAAAGGGCTGTGCAAAAGTTTTAGGCAGGCATGGAAAAATGCTGAAAAGTAAAACGGCTTAAAAAAATAGAAGTGTTAACAATATGTCTGTCAATTAAAGGGAATCTGTCAGCAGGTTTTTGCTATGTAATATCACAGCAGCATGAGGTAGGGGCTGAGATACTGATTTCAGTGATGTGCCACTTACTAGGCTTTGTGCTGTTGTTTCAATACTATCAGTGTTTTATCAGTGGGAGATTATTAGTGTCTGCGTTCCTCCTGGACCAGCCATGTCCCCTGCACCGATTAGCAGCTGACTATCAATATACAATGTACAGAGAAAGCTGCTAATCAGTGGCGTGGATGGGGACAGCTTTCTGAGCACTGTTACCTTTACAGCAAAGAAAACTCTTATTGCTGCACAACTGCTGCACCCAGTAAACTAAGTGATACATCTCTGGAATCAGGGTCTCTGTCCCTACATCATGCTGCTCTCAGATGAAATAGAAGAACCTGGTGACAGATTCCCTTTAACAAAATGCAAAATGAACGAACAAAAGAGAAATCGAAATTAGATCAATATTTGCTGTGACCACATTTGCCTTCAAAATTGCATTAATTCTTCTAGGAACACTTGCAAAAAAATTTTGAAAGTACTCGACAGGGAGGTTGGTCCAAGCATTATGGGGAACTAACCACAGATCTGTAGCTGTAGGCTTGCGCAATCCTTCTGTCTCTTCATGTAATGTAGACAGACTTGATGATGTTGAGATGATGGCTCTGCGGGGGCAATATCATCACTTTCAGTACTCCTTGTTCTTTAGACTGAAGATAGTCCTTTATGATATTGGATGTATACTTGAGGTTGTTATTCTTCTGCAGAATAAATTTGGAGCCAATCAGATGTCTCTATGATGGCATTGCTTGATGCAGACTGTATGTACTTGCTTGTACTTCTGCAAGACAAAATAGGAGTGGTCCATGGTGAAGTACTGGTGATAAGAAACAGGGCAGAGTAGATGGAATCTGCTGAACTGGTGGAGTGTCCAGGTCAGGCACAAGTTGGATGTGAGTAGGAGTAAAGTGGTATTTATTTCTGACTTCTTCCTCAGGCTATCATCCCTGAGGAAGAAATCAGATCAATTTTGAAACGCGTTGCTGTCTTTTAGAAAAAATTTTTTGTTGTTCTACACCTTCTCATTCTTGTTTTCATCTTTTGTCGCCCAAATGTATTTATTCATGTATTTGTTTCTACTGCTTACATAGCGCCAACATGTCCCAAAATCACTTCCATCACCGAACCAATATGCATTTTGTTGTTGCCTGTGTTCTTTCCCTACAAAACTCAAACAAATCCCAAAGAGGACTGAGTAATCATGTAACACATTTTTTCATTAAATTCATTGATTTTATCATTTTATCTGCCATTGCTTTACTGGAATATTCATATTTTATGCCAGTGTTTGGCAATGGCAAGTTTTACAGTTTTAGGCAGTTCATATATTTTATTTCCCAATCTAAATAAATGATAAATTTGTAAGTCTGCAGACATATGCGTAGGACATTTATGTCCAAAACGTATGCAAGTCTGTGCCATATATCGGACTACATTTGTCTGATTTGTGCTGTAAACATCCATTTATGTTTGTGCGCTTTCTTTTTTAAAATTCTTTTTGCAGCTAGCTTTAAATGGTACAGATAGGAAGACAAAGTATATATACAAGTAAGACATATATTGAAATGGACAATATACGTTTTGATACGTCTCCCATTGAGAATAATGGAGAAAAAAGTATATGCCTTTCATACGGTTTTTTGGGTACCAAAAAATGTAGTGATCTTCATTTTTTATGCAACAAACTTGACAAAACTTAGTCAAAAGAACATTTTTTGTACTATGTCTTGCCTATTATGGTCTAAGGATACACTACCATATTCCTGCAGAAAACAGTTTTTTTGTAATTCAGGTACATATGTCCAGCAGAATGCATTGTACTGATGTGAACCCAGCCTTAGATGTTGTCCATTACACTTTATATTATTGTTTTTCTTTTTGGTGATTCTGGCTGAACACATCATTCCTGTTGGTTAAGTTTGAGGTCTCTGCACTGTATAAAAGTTGTAAGAACTTTTTCATAGTGTCATTGTAAAAAAACATGTAAAGAGCAGGAACAGGTGCAGAGAGCATAAACTTTCCAGAGTTCAAATCTGGTACAGTTCTTGGAAGGCACAGACTAGGCAGCAATGAAAGGCAACTGCTATAAGCGATTAATATGGTATTTTTACTTGCGTTGTTGCATCATAATTGTTGGGAATTTTTACACTTCCAGTTGGCACCAAGTTTAGGTTTATGTAAGAATGTTTAGTTGGATTGAGTTAAAAACTTAAATGACCTAAGGTAAATTAAACTTGATCAAACTTAAAGAGCAACTATCATTTAAACATTTTATTTTAAAATAATAGATTTTACTTAACATGTGCATCAGATCGGTATGAGTTTGGGTTATAAGACCCCATGCTCACTCAAAAAACTGCTGTGCTCAGAAGCAACAAGTGCCTAGCTTGTGTCTGATTGCATGCACTAAATGGTGTTTGGGCTCAATAGAAAGTCTATGAGCCGGTAATCCACTCTGTGTACAGGGTTGTAGACTTTCTATTGAGCCCATACACCGCTATCTGTGCATACGCAGGGAAAACTATGGGCTTCATCCTGCTGAGCAGAGTGCTGCAGAACAGCTTTCTGAGCAATCATTGGGGGTCCCGGAAACTCAACCCCCAACAATCTGCTGCACATAGGTAGTACCTATGATTTAAAAAAATTAAACCATAGGTACTGTTTAAGGAGTTATTTCAATGTCATAATGACATATCAGAGTCGCTTAGCTTAACTCTAACTACTAGGCGCCTACATTTCTGATCAGAGAGCGGAGTAAACAGTATATACACTGCTCAAAAAAAAAAAAGGGGCCACTAAAATCCCACATCCTAGATATCACTGAATTAAATATTCCAGTTGTAAATCTTTGTTCATTACATAGTGGAATGTGTTGAGAACAATAAAACCTAAAAATTAGCGTAAATCACAACTAATATCCCACGGAGGTCTGGAGTTGGAATGATGCTCAATATCAAGGTGGAAAATGAAGTTACAGGCTGATCCAACTTCAGTGGAAATGCCTCAATACAAGGAAATGATGCTCAGTAGTGTGTGTGGTCTCCACGTGCCTGTATGACCTCCCTACAATGGCTGTGCATGCTACTGATGAGGCGGCAGATGGTCTCCTGAGGGATCTCCTCTCAGACTTGGACTAAAGCATCCGCCAACTTCTGGACAGTCTGTGGTGCAACGTGACATTGGTGGATGGTGCAAGACATGATGTCCCAGATGTGTTCAATCAGATGCAGGTCTGGGGAACGGGCGGGCCAGTCCATAGCTTCAATGCCTTCATCTTGCAGGAACTGCTGGCACTCTCCAGCCATATGAGGTCTGGCATTGTCCTGCATTAGGAGGAACCCAGGGCCAAACGCACCAGCATAATGTCTCACAAGGGGTCTGAGGATCTCATCTCAGTTCCTAATGGCAGTCAGGCTACCTCTGGTGAGCACATGGTGGGCTGTGCGGCCCTCCAAAGAAATGCCACCCCACCCATTACTGGAGCACTGCCAATCCGGTCATGCTGAAGAATGTTGCAGGCAGCAGATCGCTCTCCATGGCATCTCCAGACTCTGCCACGTCTGTCACATGTGCTCAGTGTGAACCTAATTTCATCTGTGAAGACCACAGGGCGCCAGTGGCGAATTTGCCAATCCTGATGTTCTGTGGCAAATATCAAGCGTACTGCATGGTGTTGGGCTGTGAGCACAATTCCCATCTGTGGATGTCGAGCACTCAGACCATCCTCATGGAGTCGGTTTCTAACCGTTTGTGCAGACACAAATGCCTATTTGTGGCCTGCTGGAGGACATATTGTAGGGCTCTGGCTGTGCTGTCATGATTCCCCAATGGCATGGGAACATCAGAAACACAAAAATAACAGACTAGCTCTCGGGTGATGGAAACTCAAGCTGACCGTGACCTAAATCTACCACACAACTAACAGTAGCCAGGAAGCATTCCTACGGCTGCCTAGATGCCATGCGCCAGCCGGAGAACTAACTACGCCTGGAAGAGGAAGGAACAGACCTGGCTTACCTCTAGAGAAATTCCCCAAAGATGATAGTAGCCCCCACGTATATTAACGGTGAGTTCAGAGGAAAAGACATACACAGTATGAAGGTAGATTTAGCAAAGCGAGGTCCACTTACTAGATAGAGGAAGGATACAAAAGAGGACTTCACGGTCAGCTGAAAAACCCTTTCAAAAACCCATCCTGAAATTACTTTAAGACTCCTGTGTCAACTCATGACACAGGAGTGGCAATTTCAGTCCACAAGAGCTTCCAGTAACAGGAAATGACAAAACTGTAAACTGGACAAGAAAAACAAAACAATAAGGACAAGAGTCCACTTAGCTGATCAGCAGACTAGTAGCAGGAACATGCAACTGAATGACTCAGGTTACAATGATGACCGGCAAGGAAGTGACTGGAGAGCAAGGCTAAATAGGGAACTCCCAAAACTGATGGAAGCAGGTGAGCTGAGGCAGAAAAGCACACACAAGTCTCCAGTACCACCAGCCACCACCAGGGGAGCCAAAAAGCGGATCACAACAGTACCCCCCCTTAAGGAGGGGGCACCGAACCCTCACAAGAACCGCCAGGGCGACCTGGATGAGCCCTATGAAAGGCACGAACCAAATCCGAGGCATGAACATCAGAGGCAGTTACCCAAGAATTATCTTCCTGACCATAGCCCTTCCATTTAACCAGGTACTGGAGTCTCCGCCTGGAAATACGGGAGTCCAAGATCTTCTCTATAACGTACTCCAATTCACCCTCAACCAGCACAGGAGCAGGAGGCCCAGCAGAA
The DNA here is from genome assembly GCF_051348905.1 of Ranitomeya variabilis. Classification (NCBI taxonomy): domain Eukaryota; kingdom Metazoa; phylum Chordata; class Amphibia; order Anura; family Dendrobatidae; genus Ranitomeya; species Ranitomeya variabilis. Next base: position 265,657,989 of record NC_135236.1, on the reverse strand, counting down.
GGAACCACCGGCACCTCGTATCTCCGCAACAACGACCGATGGAACACATTATGGATAGCGAAAGATGCCGGAAGGTCCAAACGAAAGGAAACAGGGTTAATAATCTCCAAAATCCTATAGGGACCGATGAACCGAGGCTTAAATTTAGGAGAAGAAACCCTCATTGGGACAAAACGGGAAGACAACCACACCAAGTCCCCAACACGAAGGCGAGGACCAACCCGACGCTGGCGGTTAGCAAACCGCTGAGTCCTCTCCTGGGACAAATTCAAATTGTCCACCACTTGTTCCCAAATCCGATACAACCGATCCACCACAGCATCTACTCCAGGACAATCCGAAGACTCCACCTGACCAGAAGAAAAACGGGGATGAAACCCCGAATTGCAAAAGAAAGGGGAAACCAAAGTGGCAGAACTGGCCCGATTATTAAGAGCAAACTCCGCCAACGGCAAAAAGGCAACCCAATCATCCTGATCCGCAGACACAAAACACCTCAAATACGTCTCCAAAGTTTGATTAGTTCGCTCCGTCTTGCCATTAGTCTGAGGATGGAAGGCAGACGAAAAAGACAAATCAATGCCCAACCTGGCACAGAATGCCCGCCAAAATCTAGAAACGAACTGGGTACCCCTATCAGAAACGATATTTTCAGGAATACCATGCAAGCGAACCACATTTTGAAAAAACAAAGGAACCAACTCAGACGAGGAAGGCAACTTCGGCAAAGGCACCAAATGAACCATCTTAGAAAAAACGGTCACACACCACCCAGATAACAGACATCCTCTGAGAGACAGGAAGATCAGAAATAAAGTCCATCGAGATGTGCGTCCAAGGCCTCTTCGGAATAGGCAAGGGCAACAACAACCCGCTAGCCCTAGAACAACAAGGCTTGGCCCGAGCACACACATCACAAGACTGCACAAAAACACGCACATCACGAGACAGAGATGGCCACCAGAAGGATCTAGCCACCAAATCCCTGGTACCAAAAATTCCAGGATGACCCGCCAGCGTAGAAGAATGAACCTCCGAGATGACTCTACTGGTCCAATCATCAAGAACAAACAGTCTACCAGGTGGACAGCGATCAGGTCTATCCGCCTGAAACTCTTGCAAAGCACGTCGCAGATCTGGGGAAATAGCGGATAATATCACCCCATCCTTAAGGATACCTGTAGGTTCCGAATCACCAGGGGAATCAGGCTCAAAACTCCTAGAAAGGGCATCCGCCTTCACATTCTTAGAACCTGGTAGATATGAGACCACAAAATTAAACCGAGAGAAAAACAACGACCAGCGCGCCTGTCTAGGATTCAGGCGCCTGGCAGACTCAAGATAAATCAGATTCTTGTGATCAGTCAAAACCACCACCTGATGTCTAGCACCCTCAAGCCAATGACGCCACTCCTCAAATGCCCACTTCATGGCCAAAAGCTCCCGATTACCGACATCATAATTTCTTTCGGCGGCAGAAAATTTTCGAGAAAAGAACGCACAAGGTCTCATCACTGAGCAATCGGAACTTTTCTGCGACAAAACCGCCCCCGCTCCGATCTCGGAAGCATCGACCTCAACCTGAAAGGGGAGAGAGACATCGGGCTGGCGCAACACAGGGGCAGACGAAAAGCGGCGCTTAAGTTCCCGAAAGGCCTCCACAGCGGCAGAGGACCAATTGGCAACATCAGCACCCTTCTTAGTCAAATCCGTAAGAGGCTTAGCAACACCAGAAAAACCAGTTATAAATCGACGATAAAAATTAGCAAAGCCCAAGAACTTCTGAGGACCCTTTAGAGAAGTAGGCTGCGTCCAGTCACAAATAGCCCGAACCTTGACAGGGTCCATCTCAACAGAAGAAGGGGAAAAAATGTACCCCAAAAAGGAAATCTTTTGAACCCCAAAAACACACTTAGAACCCTTTACACACAGAGAATTCTCCCGCAAGACCTGAAAAACCCTCCTGACCTGCTGAACATGAGACTCCCAGTCCTCAGAAAAAATCAAAATATCGTCCAAATACACAATCATAAATTTATCCAGATATTCACGGAAAATATCATGCATAAAGGACTGAAAAACTGAAGGCGCATTAGAAAGGCCGAAAGGCATTACTAAATACTCTAAGTGGCCCTCAGGCGTATTAAATGCGGTTTTCCACTCATCCCCTTGCTTAATTCGCACCAAATTATACGCCCCACGGAGATCAATCTTGGAGAACCACTTAGCCCCCCTTATGCGAGCAAACAAATCAGTAAGCAGCAGCAACGGATACTGATATTTGACAGTAATTTTATTCAGGAGTCGATAATCAATACAAGGCCTCAGCGAGCCATCCTTTTTAGAGACAAAGAAAAACCCAGCTCCTAAAGGTGATGAAGAAGGACGAATATGTCCCTTTTCCAGGGACTCCTTAACATATTCTCGCATGGCAGCATGCTCAGGTACAGATAGGTTAAACAAACGACCCTTTGGAAATTTACTGCCTGGAATCAGATCTATGGCGCAATCACACTCTCTGTGGGGAGGGAGAGAACCAATTTTAGGCTCTTCAAAAATATCCCCAAAATCCGACAAAAATGCAGGAATCTCAGAGGGAATAGATGACGAGATAGGAACCAAAGGTATGTCCCCATGAGCCCCCCGACATCCCCAGCTTAACACAGACATAGTTTTCCAGTCCAGTACTGGGTTATGAGATTGTAACCATGGTAATCCAAGCACTAAAACATCATGTAAATTATACAACACGAGGAAGCGAATCATCTCCTGATGGTCTGGAGTCATACGCATAGTCACTTGCGTCCAGAACTGTGGTCTATTACAAGCCAGAGGTGTAGAATCAATACCCTTCAGAGGTATAGGGACTTCCAGAGGCTCCAAATCAAACCCACAGCGCCTGGCGAAGGACCAATCCATGAGACTCAGAGCGGCGCCAGAGTCCACATAGGCATCCACGGTAATAACTGATAATGAACAAATCAGAGTTACAGACAGAAGAAATTTAGACTGTAAAGTGCCAATAGAAACAGACTTGTCAACCTTCCTAGTACGTTTAGAGCATGCTGATATAACATGCGCGGAATCACCACAGTAGAAGCACAAGCCATTTTTGCGCCTATAATTCTGCCGCTCACTTCTTGACAGAATTCTGTCACATTGCATTTTCTCTGGCGTCCCTTCAGAAGATACCGCCAAATGGTGCACGGGTTTGCGCTCCCGCAAACGCCGATCAATCTGAATCGCCATTGTCATGGACTCATTCAGACCTGTGGGCGTAGGAAACCCCACCATGACATCCTTAACGGCATCAGAAAGGCCCTCTCTGAAATTTGCCGCTAGGGCACACTCATTCCACTGAGTAAGCACAGACCATTTACGAAATTTTTGGCAGTATATCTCAGCTTCATCTTGCCCTTGAGACAGGTCTATTAAAGCTTTTTCAGCTTGAATCTCCAAATTAGGTTCCTCATACAGCAACCCTAAAGCCAGAAAAAACGCATCCACATTGAGCAACGCAGGATCCCCTGGTGTCAATGAAAATGCCCAATTTTGAGGGTCACCTCGCAGCAAAGAAATCACAATCTTAACCTGCTGAACAGGATCTCCAGAGGAGTGAGGTCTGAGAGAAAGGAATAATTTACAATTACATTTGAAATTCAGAAACCGAGATCTATCTCCGGAAAATACCTCTGGTGTAGGAATCTTAGGTTCAGAAATAGGAGTACGTATAACATAATCTTGTAAATTCTGAACCTTCGTAGCAAGATTATTTAAACCTGCAGCCAAACTCTGAGGGTCCATCCTTAAACCTGAGAGATCAGAGCCATTCAAGGATTAGAAGGAGAGAAAGGCAAGGCTGTAAATAGAGCAGAAATACAACTGAGCCAACTAAGTAGCAAACATGAGAAAAAAAAAAAAAAAATCTACAGACTTCTTTTACTCTCCTTTCTTCTGCCAATTACTTTAACAGCGGCCGGTCATACTGTCATGATTCCCCAATGGCATGGGAACATCAGAAACACAAAAATAACAGACTAGCTCTCGGGTGATGGAAACTCAAGCTGACTGTGACCTAAATCTACCACACAACTAACAGTAGCCAGGAAGCATTCCTACGGCTGCCTAGATGCCATGCGCCAGCCGGAGAACTAACTACGCCTGGAAGAGGAAGGAACAGACCTGGCTTACCTCTAGAGAAATTCCCCAAAGATGATAGTAGCCCCCACGTATATTAACGGTGAGTTCAGAGGAAAAGACATACACAGTATGAAGGTAGATTTAGCAAAGCGAGGTCCACTTACTAGATAGAGGAAGGATACAAAAGAGGACTTCACGGTCAGCTGAAAAACCCTTTCAAAAACCCATCCTGAAATTACTTTAAGACTCCTGTGTCAACTCATGACACAGGAGTGGCAATTTCAGTCCACAAGAGCTTCCAGTAACAGGAAATGACAAAACTGTAAACTGGACAAGAAAAACAAAACAATAAGGACAAGAGTCCACTTAGCTGATCAGCAGACTAGTAGCAGGAACATGCAACTGAAAGACTCAGGTTACAATGATGACCGGCAAGGAAGTGACTGGAGAGCAAGGCTAAATAGGGAACTCCCAAAACTGATGGAAGCAGGTGAGCTGAGGCAGAAAAGCACACACAAGTCTCCAGTACCACCAGCCACCACCAGGGGAGCCAAAAAGCGGATCACAACACTGTGCTCCTCCTGTTCCTCCTTGCACAAAGGCTGAGGTAGTGGTCCTGCTGCTGGGTTGTTGCCCTCCTACGGCCCCCTCCACATCTCCTGGTGTACTGGCCTGTCTCCTGGTAGCGCCTCCAGCCTCTGAACACTACGCTGACAGACAAAGCAAACCATCTTGCCACAGCTCACATTGATGTGCCATCCTGGATGAGCTGCACTACCTGAGCCATTTGTGTGGGTTGTAGAGTCTGTCTCATGCTACCACGAGTGTGAAAGCACAACCATCATTTAAAAGTGACCAAAACATCAGCCAGAAAACATTGGTACTGAGATGTGGTCTGTATTCCCCACTTGCAGAACCACTCCTTTATTGAGTGTGTCTTGATAATTGACAATAATTTCCATCTGTTGTCTATTCCACTGGCACAACAGCATGTGAAATTGATTGTCAAACAGTGGTGCTTCCTAAGTGGACAGTTTGATTTCACAGAAGTTTGATTTACTTGGAGTTATATTCTGTTGTTTAAGTGTTCCCTTTATTTTTTTGAGCAGTGTACATTCCTAGAAAGTCTACAGACCCAACAATGGCTGAAAGATCACATATAACTTTCCAAAGTTATATGACTGTCATATTTGTTTGTGTCATGAAATGGCACCAACAGGAGGCAGAAAATTGACTTATTTAGCCTTATATGTCATCAAAATCAATAGTGAATACCTAGCTTAATATGTTAGGTTTATTAATTATTACTTTGAAAGGGCTTCCATAGTTCAATATGAGTTTGTTTAGCACTCATTTTCTATACTTTTGGTTCAGGCAGCTGAGATGTGATTACAGCCACATCGGTATATTCTTAAGATAAAAATTCTAAACATTTTACATTCTCTCTCAGGTTCTAGTCTCCGGAGGAAGTCTTGAACCATCTTTCTAGGAGGTTGCAGGTGGCTAATATAATTCGCCGAGAAAAGGAGTATTCATGATGGGCACAAGGAGACCAATGAACCGCATACCCTCTGGGAATGGAAGGTTCTATGACTCCCATGGAAGTAGTAATGGGAGTACAAGTGACAGTGAAGACAGTAATGGTTCAGTCTACACTCCCCGGGCAGACAGCAGAAGCTACCTCCTCAATATGAGGCCAGAGAACAGGTAAGTAAATTGTTTGTCTTGCTATGTAGATATTGAAGCCATTGGATGCAATTAAGGGTGTTTCATTATAATTGCCTGATTGGCACAATTCTGCTATTTCTGAGGCGCCACACATACCGTAAATAAGGAGTGAGCCATAGAATATTTGGTGGGCTGCAACACACATAAACCCTTGGTGTACACAGGTTTTCAGGTGTCTCCAGTCATCATTTCACTCTACTCCATTGGAAGAAGCCAATCATAAGTGACAAAGCTGGGTCTGGTGGATGGCAGAGCATGTCTGTGAAAGATTGTTTTTAATCTATTCTCATGAGTAGGATAATGACTGATAATAGTGACTGTGCTGCACTATTGTGTTTTGCACTTTTTACAGCAAGATCACAGAAGCGTTGGAGGTGATAAAGTGGCAGAGACAGCAATTTGCATACAGCCAAGATAATATCCATTTGTGTACTTTCTATGGTTGCTTTTGGGTGATGATTGGAGACACATGAAAACCTGTACACTCCTATGTTCTGTCAGCTGATGGAATATTCAAAGAGTTTCATTCACTAATGAAAAACTAGATATCCTAATAATAATAATGTAGTGGCGCTAAGAATATCAGAAAGGTGTAGAGCTTTTCAGGATATATTATTCAAAGTGGTTTTCTGAAATTTTAATAATGATGGGCAATCCTTAGGGTATTTCATCAATATCTAAGATGCTCCTCACCACTGCCAATCATTTGCACCAGGGTGCACCACTTCTCCTTTAATCTTGTGTCTGTGTCCGGTTCGGCAACATGATACTATACACTTCAATGGGTTGGACTTCAATATGATTGTTTCAGAAAACTCTGTAAAGGGTTTTTTAACAAGATTGCAGTTCATCATCTGTTCACAAAATTGGTGTGAAGTTAGCACTGTGGCTCAGTGGTTAGCATCGCAGCGCTGGAGTCCTGGGTTCAAATCCCACCAAGGACAACATCTGCAAGGAGTTTGTATGTTCGCCCCGTGTTTGCGTGGGTTTCCTCTGGGTGCTCCAGTTTCCTCCCACATTCCAAAGACATATTGACAGGGAATTTAGATTGTGACCCCCATCGGAGACAGCAAAGATAATGTGGGCAAACTGTAAAGGGCTGTAGGATATGTTAGCGCTATATAAAAATAAAGATTATTATTATTAATGATTGTTGGTGGATCCACCACTGAGAACCGAACTATTCGTAAGAACAATAGTCCCCTTCTGAGTCCTCCGTTTGAATACAATGATACCTGAGCATTCACAGTGCCTCTTTATTCCAAGTCTATGGTACTGATATGGATAGCTGGTGCAATCTTCAGTGCTCAGCAGCTTAACACCAATCAGTTGGATAGTTGATAAGTTGCAAACTTTGTATAACCCCTTTCAGCTTTATTTACGCAAAAAATGTTTTAACTGCTAATATAAGTCTGTTGTGGCATTAATAATTCGTTAGCCTATTAAATATATAATTGACTTTCTTTAATTCATAGCCCAATTTGGGAGCTATTGATAACTCTATTGTAAAGTTAAAACATTTGCAAGAGCTTGAAGGATGCAAACATCTATGAATGCACAAAGACTTGTAGATATATGTACATACATTCCATCCTTACAATAACTAAAAGCTATAATTATCATATAGTCATACTAGTTCTTAGTAATCATATGCTGATTCCTATAATTACATGTGTTGATTACAGTGACAGACAGATTACAAATATGTATTGACTGCCACATAGGAACAACTGCTTCTGGCCTAGAGGATAGAGGATACGTCTGACCACGAGATGGACTGTCAATGTGCGCAGTGCTTGCTGTGAAATATCTACTTGCCCCAGTGAATATTCTGATATATGTGGATAAAAAGCCTTATGCATGTGTTTAGACAGATCTTGCAATTTTCTAATAGCTGTTACTAACCTTGCCAGATTCAATTTGTGTGATCTATTCAATTTGTCCGGGGTAATACAGCATCTAGTAGAATCAGACTAAAAGCCAATAATAAGATGTACACTTTATATACAGTATAAAGTCAGTGTTTCAGATATATTAGCCTTTCTTTATACCGCGGTGGCCTTTGGTAAAGTTAACAGTGTCTTTGGTTACTTGAGGTGAAAGATTTAGAAATAGCAAATGTTCTGTCAGGTCTGGCAGCTAAAAGGGAAGAGAACAAACTTGCAACAGAGCCAGGAAAAGGGGCTAGGTTACACTGCAAATTCAGTCCAAGTCCCGGAGAAAGTCTCCACACTTCACTTTCATTGCTATATGTCCTTCCTAGGTTAGCGGCTCTCCTTACCTCTCCAAATTCTCTTCTTGAGACATCAGTGCACTTTAATATAAATCATACTGATGAAGTGAGAATGTTATTCTACCTTCTGTCACTATTAGATTGCTATGTGAAAGCTGACTGTCAATCTATCAATAAATAGTGAATGATTGATTTAAAGGGGTTATCCAGGACTGTTTTTTAGTATGGTCCTAAGAAATGACAGGCAGGTAGTTGCTAACTAACTGCCTGTTCTGCCCAGTGCTCACTGACCGCTCTTGTTGGCGATTCAGAAGCTTCCAGTTCTCTTTCGCTCTGCTCTGTTGACAAGGGGTGATTGCTGAAGTCATGCTGATTGATAGCTAGCCTCGCTGCTTAATCACGGGAAGCTAGATGTCAATCAGCATGATGTTGTCAGTCACGCCCCATTAATAGAGCAGCCTGGAAGAAAAGCTGCGCTGTTGACATGGAGCAGCTGAATCACTGGCAGGAACGGTCAGTGACTGCTCTGAGTAAGCATATACCAAACAAACAAGAAAAGAGATTATGCATATAGGGCGCACACCCAGACTTCCCCCGATGAAGCTGCATCCTGCAGCGATATGCGTGGGGCTTTCCCCACACTACTTGGGTCCTGGGACCATTCTCTTCTGACTGTATGACGGCTGACGCCACACTCTGGACTGCCTGATACGGTGATGTTCCCTCATATTTAGTCTTTTGGCTTATTTCTCTGACATTGGTCTGCCCTTTTTCCTTCCACTGTGATGGTTTGAGTTGGCGAGTTTATCTTATACGCTCCCTATATCACTTTAACAGGCTCGTCCCTTTGTGATACTGGTAGCGTTGCCTTTTATAGGGACTATTTTTGGTATTTAAACTCCCAAATCTTTTTTTTTTTTTTTTTGAGGGGATTTACACTTATCTCCTCTTGCTGCAATTTAGTAGGCTTATTGAGGCCCCCTTGCTAGCATTAGCCTTTTCATTTATATAGGGGCACTCCTGCACTATATGGTACTCTGGGGACGCCCAGAGTTTACCTGCTACCTTGCTCTGTGCACATAAGTCACCGTTTGTGCATATGTGTTGTGCTATTTATGCTACATCTTTGTATCTTGCATTTACGAAAGTACCAGTAGTGTGTTGGTGGCGTGACTCACCATATATTATTGTATCTTTAGCTGTCTCCATATATTTCCTCTGTATAGGACCATTGGTGTGTTGGTTGTATTTTAATATGTTTTTCTTGGTGTTTTCTGTCTCCCACATCAATAAATAATTTTTTTTATTTTTTCAACTTAATTGTATTCTGGGTGTGCGCCCTATATGCACAATCTATTTTCTTGTTTGTTTGGTATATGCTGCTGCTATGCATTGAGCTGCACCCCTTATTATACTTACCTTATAGGTCGCAATTGGCTCCTCGCCCATTGGTAGTGCTCCCTAGCTCTCCCTCTTCCTTTGCTCTGAGTAAGAATAGAACAGGCAGGTAGTTTCTAGCTAGTTAGCAACTATCTGCCTGTTATTTTTTTGGCTGATAGTAAAAGAAATAGTCCTGGATAACCCCTTTAAGGGGTAGAACATTTAAATACGTCAAACTTTGTGACATATCCTAGATGGGAAAATAGCTTTTTCCATATGATCCAGCAGCCTATAGTTCTACTCTTCCAGGACGGACACTGTAAATATTCAGAAACTGTTTTTTAGTGCTCAAAAAACTGACTAGTGTAATCGAAAATTTAACACTGGGAGAAAGGAAATTCAGCTGTATGTTTCCCCTACCATCTTCTGCAGCAAGAGATCGGGCAGTTATCTGATTCATTGGGAAGAGCCCACCCTCTTGGCTAATATGGAATCAAAATTAACAATTTGAAAAGACTTGTAGTGGAATGAAAAAATACCTAAACAAGTTGAGTTAGGTTCACAACATGTTTGTACATTATTTTTAAAAGTCTACAATGGGCATTAATTATTTTTTTTTTTTTTTTGGGGTGGGGGGAAACTAAGTTAATTTTTTTTCAAAAAGATCCAAAAGAGCAAATAAATTAATTCCCTCTGCCAACTATTGCAGATATTCCATATAGTAGGCTATCAAAATACTACTCCAGTCTTGAAATATAGTTTTTTGACAGTTTAAGGCTATGCTCACATCTGTATTGTAGACGCTTTGTAGTCTCTGCTATAAAAAATGGACAAAATATTGGGGCATGCTTTGCTATTTTGTGCTTTATAATGCTTTGTACTATGACAGTCAACGTCATCATTTGGGCGATGCTGATTGTGATGGATATGGTACTGCCATTCCAACACAAATAACAGTTGACATCACAGGTCCGAGCAAATACCCTTCTCAGAAAAATGATAGTCCAAAGTCCCACCCCTTTAAGATTCCTGTTATTAGGGCACAGTGAGACGGCCATATAAATCGTTCCGAGATCGGAAGGCAGTGCACGAACTGGCCGGCGGCTCTCCCAACCTGAGCATGACAGCTTCATGTATTTCTATGCAGCCGTCACGCATGGGTCAGGAGAGCCGCCGGTCAGTCCATGTACTATGTTCTGATCTTGCTTCAATTTATATGGCCATCTGCCTGCACCCTTACCCTGTAGATCCATCAAAAGAATATGACGGCAAATTGTGTAAACCTCACTGTTCATGTTCTGATTTGCTCTTCCACCTTCAATACTATATTTAAATCTGATACATCGTTGATTTCATGATGTCACATCTACAATGTAAATTCTGTCATTTGTGCTTGAGAGCCAGCAGATGTCTAATTTACTAAATTGCATTCATATGGTTGTTATTCATCCACTAATGCTGCTCTGCTTAAATGTCTCCTAAATGTGACGGTTTTCGCTTGCTGCAGCCGATCCAGTGTCAGTCGGTATTCTCATTACACACCTGCAAGGTAATGCTGTCGTAGAATGTATTATATATGATATACATGGGCTCAAGTTTAGAAAATCTGAATTTTGTATGTAAAATAAATGGCATTTATTAGTATGCCTAGTATTTCTGATGATGAGAAATAAGGATGGCTATATGTTATATTCATGCCTTCATGCTATCACTATTCTTGACGAGTCTTATTGAATATTATACAGTGGGTCTTAAATACTAAAACAAGGACCAGTGAAAATTTGCTGAAATGCAGTAAATGCCATTAAGAAACAAAATAAAACATAAAACATTTACTACCTTGAAAAATCCCTTGTCACTCTAGCACTGGAAATGTGCTGTGCATAGGCAGTTCCCTAATATTTAAAGGGAACCTGTCACCCCCCCAGGGTGTTTTTAAGTAAAAGAGCCACCTTCAGCAGCATTAAGGCTGCATTCTGTGAAGGTGGCTCTTATGTTTCTGATCCCTAGTAACACTGAAATTTTGACTTTTATAAATTGCGCCCCATACCTGTATTGAGTCCCAGAGGTATGGTGTCTCCCCTTGTTTCAGCCACCTCCCAGCCGTCCATCATTCCCCTCTTGCGTCTATGCGTTGCCTCCTGTGTTGCGGTTACATGCCTGGCGCCTGCGCTGTGCCAACAGTTCTCAGGCATGTGCAGTGCGCGCTGCCTGGGAACTGACATCAGGTTATCGTGCCTGCGTGATGCGGAGGCACCAGATCCTGCCCCGCAGAGTGTTATGATGTATTCACACTGCAGGGCTGGGAATCTGGCGCCTGTGCATTGGAGCGGGTCACCGTGCTCCATTCAAGATAGTGCAGAAGTCTCACGAGACTTCACAAATCTCATGAGACTTCGACACTATCTTCAATGGAGCACGGTGACTCACTCCACTGGGCAGGAGCCAGATTCCTAGCCCCACAGTGTGAATACATCAAACCACACTGTGAGACGGGATCTGGGGCCTCCGCATCATGCAGGCGCGATATCAGTTCCCGGGCAGCATGCACAGCGCATGCCCGAGAACTGTTGGCACAGCGCAGGCGCCGGGGCATGTAACCGCAACACAGGAGGCGGCGCACAGATGCAAGAGGGGGATGATGGATGGCTGGGAGGCGGCTGAAACAGGGGGAAACACCATACCTCTGAGTCTCAATACAGGTATGGGGCGCAATTTATAAAGGTCAATATTTCAGTGTTACTAGGGAACAGAAACATAAGAGCCACCTTCACAGAATGCAGCATCAGTGCTGCTGAAGGTGGCTCTTTTACTTAAAAAACTCCCTGGGGGGGTGACAAGTTCCCTTTAATCCATGGTACCTGCAAACCAAGGGGCCACTTTTATACAACAGAAAAGCAAGGTAAATTAAATTATGAATCCCCTCTTAATGCCTATGTGGATTCATAACACATCATCCCTAGAATTTTAAGACACATATATATACTGTATATACAGTATATATATATATATATATATATATATCCAAAATTCTTTGAGAATCGTGGCATCGATGGCCGTCTATGCGACTGCATGAAGTAACAATGCTTGCTGTCATAGGGGTAACACACACATAGAATTATTATGTGCATTAGCATTTGGATTTTAATGGAGGTAGATAAGCTGTGGTACAGCATTAATTAGTATTAAAGCTTTTATTTAGTCATTGTCACTTCATACAAATGCTTCTAACTTCAGCGTTATGCCACTGTACATGAATTTGCTTGGCAGGGTGGTAACGTTTGTAAAGCATAAAAAGCATAAAAAATGTTGCATGATGAGAGGCTAATTGTGGAATATGGGTACACCTAAACAGACCAGGAATAACAATTTTGCAAAAAAATTAATTATTAATGTTTGTTTTGAGGAACTACACCATTGACGGTTTATGCTTTGGTAGTCCATTTGCTCTAACATTGTAATATCCCCTTTAAAACATTAAGCATTATTAGTCATTATATTAAAATCACAAAAACATAACCAACATAACCAACATTTTTATGTTTTTAAAGCGTCAGTCAGCTAAGGCTGCTTTCACACTTGCGTTTTTGTCTGCAGCGTTTTTTTTCCCTATATTTAACATTGAAAACGCATGCGTTTTTTTGCACATGCGTTTGGTCGCGTTTTCAAACGCATGCGTTTTTTGACTGCATGCGTTCATTTTCAAAAATGCTACCTGCAGTATTTTCTTGCGCGTTTTTTTTTGCCGCGAAAAAACGCATGCGTTTTTTCGCGGCAAAAAAATGCATTGCTGTCTATGTAAACGCATGCGTTTTTAAGCACATGCGTTTGTTTGCGCTAAAAACGCATGCGTTTTTATAGAAAAAAACCAGAAAACACACTAAAAAGTCACCCACCACCATCAAGGTGATAAAGGGATCCAAACCCTAACCCTAACTCTACCCCTAACCTCACCCCTAACCGTTTAATGAACATTTTCTGACAGTCATATTGCCACGTATTTAAGTGCCACGTATCACGTATTTCAGTGCCACGTATGCCACGTGCCACGTATTTAAGTGCCACGTGCCACATATATAAGTGCCACGTGCCACATATATAAGTGCCACGTGCCACGTATTAAAGTGCCACGTGCCACGTATTAAAGTGCCACGTGCCACGTATTTAAGTGCCACGTGCCACGTATTTAAGTGCCACGTGCCACGTATTTCAGTGCCACGTGCCACGTATTAAAGTGCCACGTATTTAAGTACCACGTATTTCAGTTGCATGTATTTCAGTGCCACGTATTTCAGTCACGTTTAGGGTTAGGGTTAGGGTTAGGGTTTTCTTGTTTTTTCTTGTGTTTTCTTGTGTTTTCTTGTGTTTTTCTATAAAAACGCATGCGTCTAAAAACGCATGCGTTTTACCGCGTTTACATGCGTTTTTCACACATGCGTTTTTTTTAAAAAACGCATGCAGACAAAAACGCAAGTGTGAAACTAGCCTAACCAGCTGTGGTGCTGGGAGTTAAATTGTTTTTAAGTTCTTGGCCTGTATTAAAAATAGGCCATCAATATAATAATCCATATAAAAACACTTTAAATGGGCTTTCCTTTAAAAAATAAACTTTATTCACCATCTCCAGGCTCAGTACTGAGTCTCTACCACTGCTCCCGGTGTCTGTGACTGTCTGTAGCCCTGATGCAGACAGTGCTGCAGCCAATCAGTGATGTCAGTGGCTCTGAGCGGCTTGTACCATCAATTCCAACAGAGATAATTTGTTGGCTGTGTCGATGTGACGTCAGCGCTGCAGGCAATAACAGCCGTCAGGAGCAGCATCAGAGACTCAATAGTGGACACGGAGAAAGTGGGGAAAACACAGCTTGTTTTTATTAGTACAAACTACAACCTACTACAGGTTTGTTCTGAACCTGGAAAACCCATTTAAGCTGAAAGCTCTGAGAATCAGAGCTACAGTAACAATTATAATGTGCATTCTTGAATATATTTTTATAGTTCTCAATTACGGCCATCTTGTGCTCCATAATGACTTTTGAATGTGTCACACTGTGTTACTATGTTTGTTATTGAACTTTTTTTAATATATGCATTTTTATTACCAGGACAACATTCTGCAGCATAATATCCCAACTGACTGAAGAGACTCAGCCAAGTTTTGAAACAACTTTGAAACCCAGAGCTGTGTCAGAGGGATCAGATGCTAAGCTTATCTGCATGGTAACAGGTAAGAAAATATTGGATATGTCCGTCAATTTTTTCATATACAGTACTTAATAAAGAGTAAGTAAACTTACATCCAGACATGGATTACGGCATGGGACAGAGCGACCAACAGGTATGGTATATTATTGTTTTGTTTTTTTTAGTTTTATTACAGGAGAACAACGGCTTCGGTGGAATTAGGTGAGGTCGTAAGTATGGTTTAATTGAGATTATTAAAGGAGTCTGTGTCATTTTTTAAATTAAAAGACTTTATGTGACTATGGGGTTAATAATGGGGGCGTCTTATTGACGCCTCTCCATTACTAACCCCGGGGCTTGATGTCACCTGACAATACAAAGGTGACATGAACCCCACAAATATGAACCCCACTTGCCACAGCTACAGGGCAAGTGGGAAGAGCCGGGCAAAGCGCCAGAATTGGTGCATCTAATAGATGTACCTTTTCTGGGCAGTTGTGGGCTGCTATTTTTAGGCTGGGGGGGCCAAGATCAATGACCCCTTACCAGCCTGAGAATAGCAGCCCCCAGCTGTGAGCTATAGCAAGGCTGGTTGTCAAAAATGAAGGGGACCCCATGCCATTTTTTTATTATTTATTTAAATAATTAAAAAACAGCGTGGGGACCCCTATATTCTTGATAACCAACCTTGCTGAAGCTGACAGTTGAAGGTTGCAGCCCCCAGCTGTGAGTTTTGCCTGGCTTGTTATCAAAAATAGGCGAGGAACCCACATCAGGTTTTTGATTCATTTATTTAGTTATAGGGCAGGCGGCGGGTGAGGAATACCTCCATCATCCACTCCTGCTGTCACTGTTCTTAGCGGCAGCAGGTGTAGGTTGATGGGAGTAATAGTTCCAAAAGCCCCCACCTGCTGTCATCGTTCTGACTTTAATATAACTCTCATCATTCTCCGCTGCTCGCGCCGATCGCAGGCAGAGCAGGGGAGAATGATGAGAGCCGTCTTCAGCACCCGCCACCAGGGAACAGCGCTTACTGTAGCGCTTCCCTGCCAGCCGTCCGTGTGGTACTGATGCAGCACACGGATGACACACATGTGCCGCAAGTATTACACACACAGACACGGATATCTCCTGTACCGTTTTTTCCTGTACCGTAAATATCAGGACGTCTGAAAGAGGCCTAAGGCTAAGTTCACACTGGCATTTTTGCTGCATTTTTTTTTTCAGCTAATTTTCAGTTGCGTTTTGCAGCACCAGCAAAGCCTATGAGATTTCAGCAATCTCATGCACACACATTTTTTTTTCGTCATCAGTATTTTGTGCTCTGCATGATTTTTTGGACATAGAGCACATCACTTCTTTCAGCTTTTTTTCAGCGTTTTTCACCCATTGACCTGAATGGGTGGGGAAACAACGCTGAAAAAACGCACCAAAAATGCAGGTATCATTTTTTGCAGGGTTTTTTGTGCCAAAACCTCATTCTTTGCATTACAACATTTTTTTTTCAATTCTAAACTTTATCAGCATGCATAAGAGACAAATCTAGCATGCCAAAACCACCTAAAAAAAATGCTGCGAAAAACACTGCAAAAAAAAACAAACAAGGAAAACATACTTTTTTTTCTGCATCTTCTTTTCTGTCAAGAGATCAAGTTTTGCTGCAGAAGAAAAGCACTGAAAAAACGCCTAGTATGAACTTACACTTAAGCTATAAATGTAACTTGGATAAATATTTTAAACTGGTTAATTATCCTATTTTGCCTCCATAGAGAAAACAGATGCATAGATGTGCTACCCAAGTGCATGCATCTCTACACCATATCTAGTCTATGGACCTCCCAACCATGAGATTTCCAGCTAAAATAAAATCGAAGTCTAGTGACTGTTTAAATTAAAGAAACACTCATATCAACGTTTTGCAGCCTTCATATTATATGGCACTGTGTACTTACATTGCTCTGCCAAGCTACCGTATATACTCGAGTATAAGCCGAGATTTTCAGCCCATTTTTTTGGGCTGAAAGTTCCCCTCTCGGCTTATACTCGAGTCATACCCGTTGGTTGGCAGGTGAGGGAGGGCGGGGGCTGTGTAATTATACTTAACAGCTCCCGGCGCGGTCCCTGGACGTCCCTGCTTCTTCCAGCGCTGCAGCTTCTTCCTGTACTGAGCGGTCACATGGTCCCGCTCATTACAGAAATGAATATGCGGCTCCACCTCCCATAGAGGTGGAGCCGCATATTCATTAATGTATGAGCGGTAACGGTGACTGCTCAATACCGGAAGAAGATGCAACGCCGGGGAAGAAGCAGGGACTGCACAGCGCCAGGAGCAGGTAAGTATACGGGGAGGGAGAGCGCAGCGCAGCGCAGCGCGATATTTTCCCCTCCTAGTTCCAGTGCGGCTCTGTCTTCATCGTCCTCTGGCAGTGACGCTCAGGTCAGAGGGCGCGGTGACGTAGTCAGTGCGCGCCCTCTGCTGAACGTCAGTGCCGAAGACGGAGCCGCACGAGGAGCAGGTAAAAGTGCCGGGGTCCTGAGCGATGGAGAGGTGAGTATGTGATTTTTTTTTTTATGGCAGCAAAAGCAAATGGGGCAAGTGGCTGTGCGGAGCATCTGTATAGGGCCATAACACTTGTGCAGCACTATATGGGGCAAGTGACTGTGCGGAGCGTCTTATGGGGCCATAACACTTGTGCAGCACTATAAGGGGCTAGTGGCTGTGCGGAGCATCTGTATGGGGACATACAACTTGTGCAGCACTATAAGGGGCAAGTGGCTGTGCGGAGCATCTGTATGGGGCCATAACACTTGTGCAGTACTATAAGGGGCAAGTGGCTGCGCGGAGCATCTGTATGGGGCCATAACACTTGTTCAGCACTATAAGGGGCAAGTGGCTGTATGGAGCATCTGTATGGGGCCATAACACTTGTGCAGCACTATATGGGGCAAGTGGCTGTGCAGAGCATCTGTATGGGGCCATAACGCTTGTGCAGCACTATATAGGGCAAATATCTCTATGGAGCATCTTATGGGGCCATTATTACCCTTTATGCAGGATTATATGGGGCATATTTTAATATGGAGCATCTAATGGGGCCCATCAAACTTTATGGAGCATTATATGGGGCTCCTGATTCAATATGGATTCAAAAACACTTAAACTACTGATGTCTCAATTAATTTTACTTTTATTGGTATCTATTTTTACTTTTGAAATTTACCGGTAGCTGCTGCATTTTTCACCCTAGGCTTATACTCGAGTCATTAAGTTTTCCCAGTTTTTTGTGGCAAAATTAGGGGGTCGGCTTATACTCGGGTCAGCTTATAAGGGAGTATATACGGTAATTCTTCTCTTTCCCATTAGGTCTATGACAGCGCCTGATTAAAAACTGACTAACTGAATCCTTCTAAGGAGGTCAGTTTTCCTTGTATGAGTCATAAGACACTGCAAAAATCCCTGGCAAGGGGGAGGAGCAGAGCAGCTGGGTCAGGAGTTGAAGAGGGGGGTGATAAATGCAGGGACAGGAGACTTCCTGTTTCTACATGGAGCAGAGAAAAGAGAAGAATTAACTGAGAAGAAAGGCAAAATGAGCAATTGTAACTACACAGGGTTACATAATATGATGATTGCAATATTATAAGAGGATAAAAACTTTCTTAAAAGAAAAGATTCATTGATTAATCCAATATTTTTGTAGAGACATTGATGATAAATTTCTCAACTGCCTCACAATTTCTTTGACTGAATCGAAGATAAAGAAACTAAAAAATAATATATTCTACAACATAATGAGATAAACACTGGTGTTGAGGATAATACAATTCACCACATCTTCAAGCCATTAGAACATTCCTGCTCACCTGATTTTGCAATGATGCCCAGGGGCTTCAACTTATGGCTGCATTTCTTTCATCATTCCTCAACAACTCAAACAACATTCAGATCCTAAAAGGATTGAACCATAATTTATTGGACTTCCTGGCACTTTTACTGATTTTATTGATTTCACCATCATTAATTGATGTACGTGGTATTACAGCCTTGTCCTTTTCACTTGAATCTGTCTAAGCAGCAGTGATGTTACTCTGTCTTGTCCTTTTCACTTGAATCTGTCTAAGCAGCAGTGATGTTACTCTGTGACTGTACATAAATAGGGAAACAGGCCCTGCACTGTCCCTAGGGATAGGACCTTCACTATCCCTGCTCCCAAAGGTACCTCTAAAGGTGAAGAGGTTTGGGCCACAGCCTTACTGTTCTCCTGTTATACCCTAAGCTGTCCCCTCCCAATCCCCAGGAGGCCTAGGACAAGAATACTAATGTATAAACACGTAAGACAAACAGGGATACTAAAAAGCAACTAACATACAAAATACTCACCAAAGGTAGAGAGGTCTATAGGGAAGGGTAGTAATTTACAAACCAAATGGGAATAGAACAATGAGGAAAGCATTTACCCAAAAACAGCACACAACAATCTCCAGCAGCAACAACGATCTCCAACTCAGCACAGCTACTTCAAGAAGGTAGGAACGAAAACTTTCAATGGCAAAACAGAGAATGTCTGGCCAGATTTTATGGGGAGAGAAAATGACCAGGTCAAGAATAGTTGTGAGATGGAGTGGCAACTATCTAGCCAGCATAAAAAGGGTTGTTAACCTCTTCAGCACCAAAGGAAACAAAATCCATTTAATATGAAACGCCCAGGATAAATGGAAGATGTGTGATTTATAATACGTAGTGAATTTCTAACCCCAGATCTCCCAGGACAAGTGAGCTACAATATCAGGCATGTACATCGCTGTGCATGGTAAATATGGAGGTGATACAGAGTCCTTCAATCAGCTGATTGGTTGGGATGCAGGGAGATGTTCTGATATTGATGACCTATTGTAAGGTTCATCATCAATACAAAACTCCCAGAAAGCCATAAGCAGAGCAAAAAATGTCCAGTTATCTGCTCAGATGATCTGTAATTATTTTTTTGTATCAAGACAATGATCCAAAACACAAAATCAACTCTACATATGAGAGGATAAAGAATTAATCCAAAGTTAGAAATTTCTCCTACCAAACTCTCAGATCTCTGTGCTTTCTTGGGGCGCCTTCCCACAAAATTGCCTGCTTAAATACACACTCAATGACAATCCAAGGCACCAGAGTTGCTCCCCAAGAAATGTATTCTGCTCTCAAAGTCATCAATTAGGCATAAAAAACTGCATTTTTGGCCACTAACTGCCTTTATCAAGGCAGACATTGATGTTTTTGAGTACTTGATAGATTATTTTGAAGCAATTTCAAAGAATAAGAATGGTTCTATGAATTGGTGATCGTCAGGTGTCTGATAACTGGGACCCCAAAATATCAGCAGAACATGGAACTTTTATCTCTAAAGTGGCAGTTTTATCTACATTGAAAAGAAGTAGCATTGCCGGTTCTTTGTAATGGGGTTAAAAGTTCCCCATTCTGCTGATTGGTGAGTGTCCCAGTGGT
Source organism: Ranitomeya variabilis (assembly GCF_051348905.1). Lineage (NCBI taxonomy): Eukaryota > Metazoa > Chordata > Amphibia > Anura > Dendrobatidae > Ranitomeya > Ranitomeya variabilis. Next base: position 265,637,833 of record NC_135236.1, on the reverse strand, counting down.
TGGACCTCCACCACTCATTATGTTATCACCTATCCCTTGGTAGGTGATAACTTGTTTTTATCGGAGAACCGCTTTAGCATTTTGGATCTGTCTAGTCAAAGTCCTGACTTGAACCCAACAGAGATGCTGTGGCAGGACCTCAAACCTATGTGTGTGTCTGAAAGCGGTTCTGTAGTGGATTAAAATTCCTCAGCAGTAATTCGAGAGACTGACAGCAGATTATGGAAAAGATGGGGTAACCAGTTATAAGTGTAACAGCGCATCACTTGGGTGATGTTGTGGATGTTGGATATTTTTGGAATATAAATGCTGAAATCATTCAAAAGAGTTTGATCTTTTGTCCTTTAAGTCAAATATATTTTGTATATAAAGCATAAACCATTTGGTGGTGGACCAATACTTGACACTGCTCATCACTTAAAAAAAAAACATTTAAAAATACTTACACAGTATAAGCAGTAAACAAAAACTTTACTAGAATACCATCAGATCATTCGCCACCCGGAAAGCGCTAGCACATGACCAAAGCTTGTTTTTAATCATACATAGATGATTCCAATACTTCCCTGTAAGATAATAACTGCTTAGCAAAGATTATATGGATCGAAACAATGAAATGAATCTTTGAAGAATGCAGTGATGCAATAGAAGGGTGCTGCTGGATACAAGGGGTAAAGAAGGGATTTTAAAGCTGGTGTGAAGAGGTAGTAGATCACATTTCAAACACTGACGTCCAAAGATAAACTATCCACGGGAGCAGCTTGGCACCTGCTGCCTGTACTGACAAACACACCAACCTATTTGGGTCATAGCTTTTTATGTTATCAGTTACTATGTTCGATGTTAGAGAGTTATACACATCTCTTTTTAGTTTTCATGTAACTAGTAATGCTGTCAGCTTATCTTCACTGAGAATGAAGTGCTAGTCTTCAATACCAATTTCCAGCTGCATCAGAAATTGGGCCATTGTCACAAAACCAGGTCATGTCATTACTATGGGCCAGTGGTCAATCCTAATCCAGGGTTTTCTAACTGTTGCACAACTAGGACTCCCAATCAGGGGTAGACATACCAATCAATTGCACAGAGGCAAAGTGATACTGACATGTGCCAATGCTTAGACAGGATCATGTCAAACACAGTACATATTCTGAGTAACTATATAGTGTTCATCATCTTCCCCTGTAGAAAGTGCCCACTAGATGATTTAAAAAAATAGTTATCTTGTAACCAGTTTGTTACCTAGAATGCAGAAACTCTACCAGTGCACTATTATTGTAAGTGGATTTTCTCTGTCTTAAGATCTAAATTGTATTCTTCTTTTTTTACAGACATATTGTAGTGGTACATAGAAATGTTTGTGTATGCCTCTGCTTCCAATGTGCAAACAATCTTGGGGTATTTTTCCACGGGGCGTATTGCTTGAGTTTTTGCTTCGGATTGGACACTGCGTACAATCTGCAGCATCCAGATGTTACAGCATAGTGGATGGGATTTTATGAAATCCCATCTCCACTATGCGTACAAGCACACAGGTGGCAGACCTTGACACTGGCATTGTCGAGACCCTGGGTATACCGGGTGAACACCTTTTACCCCATAACCCACCATGGTCACCTCCCCCTTCCCCCGTTACACCCTCCACTCTCCCATTCACACAGAAAACACATGACAAGAAATACTTTTGGAATAACTTGGCCACAGCAGCCTTTTATTTAACACATAAAATAAATAACAATTACACACAATATAAATATTACTCTTGTACTAGGAGGAGTCCTTGAAGCTACAAAGAATCTGGCGAATACCCAAAACATAACTGTGAACATAACAGTAAACACATAATTACTCCCAGCCGTTACAACCCTGGCTCGGGAGCACCGATAAACCCAAAGGTTTAACTGTTCACGAAAACTTCACTTGGATTCGGCCACCCCAGCCGAAAGTCCCCACCACAATTCGCCAGATCCAAACCTGTTAAACTCCGAAAACAGGGGACCCATATGCCAATGGATCCCCAGAACCAATTTCCACCAACTCCAAGGACTCCCCCCAGCCGCAGCCGCAATGACCCGTCAAGGCAAGTAATCATCCAAACCAGAAAAAACTGAACCCACAAAATATGAAGAAAAAAGAGGGCGGGAGGGCGGGATGCTCAGGGGCTTTGGAGAGCGGGAACTAACAGGCCCCACCCTCTACTAACCCTATAATACCCCCCATCCCTAACCCCTCCTCCCAATTACCCTAAATACCCACCTCCAACCCATTGTCATGCTGGCCTCCGCCCAGGCCTTGGGTGAGGGGGTTGGGCGGCCTTGCTCCGGCCATTACTGCATAACTGGACATGTGGCGCATCTTTATAGTCCGCAGCATGTCTATGTATAGGATGTGGTGATTCCGCCTGTGTTCAATGAGGGAAAAGAAATCTAAAGTTGTGCTAGTGCAAATAGGTGTCGTTTTTTACATATCTGCACTATTACACAATAAAAATATGTTTAACCTGTTAATGGCCATACGCCGTATATGTATGGCACTTGGTCATCGGCTTTAACCCCTTCATGACCCAGCCTATTTTGGCCTTAATGACCTTGCCGTTTTTTGCAATTCTGACCAGTGTCCCTTTATGAGGTAATAACTCGGGAATGCTTCAACGGATCCTAGCGATTCTGAGACAGTTCTTTCGTGACATATTGGGCTTCATGTTAGTGGTAAATTTAGGTCGATAATTTCTGCGTTTATTTGTGAAAAAAATGGAAATTTGGCGAAAATTTTGAAAATTTTGCAATTTTCACATTTTGAATTTTTATTCTGTTAAACCAGAGAGTTATGTGACACAAAATAGTTAATAAATAACTTATCCCACATGTCTACTTTACATCAGCACAATTTTGGAAACAACATTTTTTTTTGCTAGGAAGTTATAAGGGTTAAAATTTGACCAGTGATTTCTCATTTTTACAACAAAATTTACAAAACCATTTTTTTTAGGGACCACCTCACATTTGAAGTCAATTTGAGGGTTCTATATGGCTGAAAATACCCAAAAGTGACACCATTCTAAAAACTGCACCCCTCAAGGTGCTCAAAACCACATTCAAGAAGTTTATTAACCCTTCAGGTGTTTCACAGCAGCAGAAGCAACATGGAAGGAAAAAATGAACATTTAACTTTTTAGTCACAAAAATGATCTTTTAGCAACAATTTTTTTATTTTCCCAAGGGTAAAAGGTGAAACTGGACCACGAAAGTTGTTGTCCAATTTGTTCTGAGTACGCTGATACCTCATATGTGGGGGTAAACCACTGTTTGGGCGCACGGCAGAACTCGGAAGGGAAGGAGCGCCATTTGACTTTTTGAATGAAAAATTGGCTCCAATCTTTAGCGGACACCATGTCGCGTTTGGAGAGCCCCCGTGTGCCTAAACATTGGAGCTCCCCCACAAGTGACCCCATTTTGGAAATTAGACACCCCAAGGAACTTATCTAGATGCATAGTGAGCACTTTAAACCCCCAGGTGCTTCACAAATTGATCCGTAAAAATGAAAAAGTACTTTTTTTTCACAAAAAAATTATTTTAGCCTCAATTTTTTAATTTTCACATGGGCAACAGGATAAAATGGATCCTAAAATTTGTTGGGCAATTTCTCCTGAGTACACTGATACCTCACATGTGGGGGTAAACCACTGTTTGGGCACATAGTAAGTCTCGGAAGGGAAGGAGCGCCATTTGACTTTTTGAATGAAAAATTATCTCCATCGTTAGCGGACACCATGTCGCGTTTGGAGAGCCCCTGTGTGACTAAACATTGGAGCTTCCCCACAAGTGACCCCATTTTGGAAAGGAGACCCCCCAAGGAACTTATCTAGATGCATAGTGAGCACTTTAAACCCTCAGGTGCTTCACAAATTGATCCGTAATAATGAAAAAGTACTTTTTTTTCACAAAAAAATTCTTTTAGCCTCAATTTTTTAATTTTCACATGGACGACAGGATAAAATGGATCCTAAAATTTGTTGGGCAATTTCTCCTGAGTACGCCGATACCTCATATGTGGGGGTAAACCACTGTTTGGGCGCATGGCAAGGCTCGGAAGGGAAGGCGCGCCATTTGACTTTTTGAATGGAAAAGTAGCTCCAATTGTTAGCGGACACCATGTCGCGTTTGGAGAGCCCCTGTGTGCCTAAACATTGGAGCTCCCCCACAAGTGACCCCATTTTGGAAACTAGACCCCCCAAGGAACTTATCTAGATGCATAGTGAGCACTTTAAACCAACAAGTGCTTCACAGAAGTTTATAACGCAGAGCCGTGAAAATAAAAAATAATTTTTCTTTCCTCAAAAATGATTTTTAGCCCAGAAATTTTTATTTTCCCAAGGGTAACAGGAAAAATTGGACCCCAAATGTTGTTGTTCAGTTTGTCCTGAGTACGATGATACCCCATATGTGGGGGTAAACCACTGTTTGGGTGCACGGCAGGGCTTGGAAGGGAAGGCACGCCATTTGGCTTTTTGAATGGAAAATTAGCTCCAATCATTAGCGGACACCATGTCGCGTTTGGAGAGCCCCTGTGTGCCTAAACATTGGAGCTTCCCCATAAGTGACCCCATTTTGGAAACTAGACCTCCCAAGCAACTAATCTAGATGTGTGGTGAGCACTTTGAACCCCCAAGTGCTTCACAGAAGTTTATAACGCAGAGCCATGAAAATAAAAAATAATTTTTCTTTTCTCAAAAAAATTTTTTTAGCCCTGAATTTTTTATTTTCCCAAGGGTAACAGGGGAAATTTGACCCCAATAGTTGTTGTCCAGTTTCTCCTGAGTACGCTGATACCCCATATGTGGGGGTAAACCACTGCTTGGGCACACGTCAGGGTTCGGAAGGGAAGTAGTGACGTTTTGAAATGCAGACTTTGATGGAATGCTCTGCTGGCGTCACGTTGCGTTTGCAGAGCCCCTGATGTGCCTAAACAGTAGAAACCCCCCACAAGTGACCCCATTTTGGAAACTAAACCCCCAAGGGAACTTATCCAGATGTGTGGTGAGTAGTGTTGAGCATTCCGATACTGCAAGTATCGGGTATCGGCCGATACTTGCTGTATCGGAATTCCGATACCGAGATCCGATATTTTTGTGATATCGGGTATCGGTATCGAAACAACATTAATGTAAAAATGTGTAAAAGAGAGAATTAAAATAAAAAATATTGCTATATTCACCTCTCCGACGCAGCCTGCACCTTACCGAGGGAAGCGGCAGCGTTCTTTGTTTAAAATTCGCGCTTTTCTTTCCTTTCCGTGAGTCCCGGCTTGTGATTGGTTGCGTGCCGCCCATGTGACCGGGACGCAACCAATCACAGCAAGCCGTGACGTAATTTCAGGTCCTTCAGGATTTTAAAATTACGTTCCGGCGTTGTGATTGGTTGCGTCGCAGTCACATGGGCGACGCAACCAATCACAGCAAGCCGTGACGTAATTTCAGGTCCTTAAGGATTTTAAAATTACGTCCCGGCTTTGTGATTGGTTGCGTCGCAGTCACATGGGAGACGCAACCAATCACAAGCCGTGACGTCACGGGAGGCTGGACACGCGCGCATTTTAAAATGGGCGCGTGTCCAGCCTCCCGTGACATCCCGGCTTGTGATTGGTTGCGCCGCGGTCAACCAATCACAAGCCGGGAGGCTGGACACGCGCGCATTTTAAAATTTTAAAATGCGCGCGTGTCCAGCCTCCCGGCTTGTGATTGGTTGACCGCGGCGCAACCAATCACAAGCCGGGACGTCACGGGAGGCTGGACACGCGCCCATTTTAAAATTTTAAAATGCGCGCGTGTCCAGCCTCCCGGCTTGTGATTGGTTGACCGCGGCGCAACCAATCACAAGCCGGGACGTCACGGGAGGCTGGACACGCGCCCATTTTAAAAAGCGCGCGTGTCCAGCCTCCCGTGACGTCACGGCTTGTGATTGGTTAATGGCGGCCATGTTGCCGGGACGCGGACCAATCACAGCAAGCCGTGACGTAATTTCGTCACGGCTTGCTGTGATTGGTCCGCGTCCCGGCAACATGGCCGCCCTGACCAATCACAAGCCGGGACTTCACGTAACCAAGTAAAAGCGCAAATTTTAAACAAACAACGCTGCCGGTTCCCTCGCTGAGGTCCAGGCTGCGTCGGACAGGTGAGTATAGCAATATTTTTTATTTTAATTCTTTCTTTTACACATTAATATGGATCCCAGGGCCTGAAGGAGAGTTTCCTCTCCTTCAGACCCTGGGAACCATCAGGAATACCGTCCGATACTTGAGTCCCATTGACTTGTATTGGTATCGGGTATCGGTATCGGATTGGATCCGATACTTTGCCGGTATCGGCCGATACTTTCCGATACCGATACTTTCAAGTATCGGACGGTATCGCTCAACACTAGTGGTGAGCACTTTGAACCCCTAAGTGCTTCACAGAAGTTTATAACGCAGAGCCGTGAAAATAATAAATACGTTTTCTTTCCTCAAAAATTTTTTTTTAGCCCTGATTTTTTTATTTTCCCAAGGGTAACAGGAGAAATTTGACCCCAAGAGTTGTTGTCCAGTTTCTCCTGAGTACGGTGATACCCCATATGTGGGGGTAAACCACTGTTTGGGCACATGCCGGAGCTCGGAAGTGAAGTAGTGACGTTTTGAAATGCAGACTTTGATGGAATGCTCTGCGGGCATCACGTTGCGTTTGCAGAGCCCCTGATGTGCCTAAACAGTAGAAACTCCCCACAAGTGACCCCATTTTGGAAACTAAACCCCCAAGGGAACTTATCTAGATGTGTGGTGAGCACTTTGAACCCCCAAGTGCTTCACAGAAGTTTATAACGCAGAGCCGTGAAAATAAAAAATCATTTTTCTTTCCTCAAAAATAATTTTTTAGCCCGCAATTTTTTATTTTCCCAAGGGTTACAGGAGAAATTGGACCACAAAAGTTGTTGATCAGTTTCTCCTGAGTACGCTGGTACCCCATATGTGGGGGTAAAGCACTGTTTGGGCACACGTCGGGGCTCGGAAGGGAGAGAGCACCATTTTACTTTTTCAACGCAAGATTGGCTGGAATCAATGGTGGCGCCGTGTCGCGTTTGGAGACCCCCTGATGTGCTTAAAAAGTGGAAACCCCTCAATTCTAACTCCAACACTAACCCCAACACACCCCTAACTCTAATCCCAACCCTAACCACAACCCTAACCCCAACACACCCCTAACCCTAGTCTTACCCCTAATTCCAACCCTAAGGCTATGTGCTCACGTTGCGGATTTGTGTGGATTTTTCCGCAGTTTTTGAAAAATCTGCAGGTAAAACGCACTGCGCTTTACCTGCGGATTTACCGCGGATTTCCAGTGTTTTTTGTGTGGATTTCACTTGCGGATTCCTATTATGGAGCAGGTGTAAAACGCTGCGGAATTGCACAAAGAATTGACATGCTGCAGAAAATACAACGCAGCGTTTCCGCGCTGTATTTTCCGCACCATGGGCACAGCGGATTTGGTTTTCCATAGATTTACGTGGTACTGTAAACGTGATGGAAAACTGATACGAATCCGCAGCGACCAATCCGCTGCGGATCCGCAGCCAAATCCGCACCGTGTGCACATAGCCTAATTCTAACCCTAATTCTAATCCTAATTCTAACCCTAAGTGCAACCCTAGCCCTAAGTGCAACCCTAGCCCTAAGTGCAACCCTAGCCCTAAGTGCAACCCTAAGTGCAACCCTAAGTGCAACCCTAGCCCTAAGTGCAACCCTAAGTGCAACCCTAAGTGCAACCCTAGCCCTAAGTGCAACCCTAAGTGCAACCCTAAGTGCAACCCTAGCCCTAAGTGCAACCCTAGCCCTAAGTGCAACCCTAAGTGCAACCCTAAGTGCAACCCTAGCCCTAAGTGCAACCCTAAGTGCAACCCTAAGTGCAACCCTAGCCCTAAGTGCAACCCTAGCCCTAAGTGCAACCCTAGCCCTAAGTGCAACCCTAAGTGCAACCCTAAGTGCAACCCTACCCCTAACCCTACCCCTAACCCTACCCCTAACCGTACCCCTAACCCTACCCCTAACCCTAACCCTAATGGAAAAACAAAAATAATTATATTTTCTGTATTTTATTATTGTCCCTACCTATGGGGGTGATAAAGGGGGTGATTTATTTACTATTTTTTTTATTTTGATCGCTGTGATAGAACTTATCACAGCGACCAAAATGTGCAGGAACGAATCTGCCGGCATTTTCCAAGATGGCGGCGCCCATGAAGCAGACGGCCGGACACCGGGAGGGACATCGGAGCTAGGTAAGTATGGGGGGGTGGGACCGGAACACGGGGGGGGGATCGGAGGACCTGGGGAGCGGACAGGAGGACCGGGGGAGCCGACAGGAGGGAGGAGGGGAGCGGAACGGAGATCGGGGCAAAAAGGACGACTGGGGGGGGCGATCGGTGGGGTGGGGTGGGGGCAGATCGGGGTCTCCAGCCATGGCAGATGCTATTGCAGCATCGGCCATGGCTGGATTGTAATATTTCACCATTTTGATAGGTGAAATATTACAAATCGCTCTGATTGGCAGTTTCACTTTCAACAGCCAATCAGAGCGATCGTAGCCACGGGGGGTGAAGCCACCCCCCCTGGGCTAAAGTACCACTCCCCCTGTCTCTGCAGATCGGGTAAAATGGGAGTTAACCCCTTCACCCGATCTGCAGGGACACGATCATTCTGTGACACAGCATATGCGTCACAGGTCGGATTGGCACCGACTTTCATGACGCATACGCTGTGTCACAGGTCGGGAAGGGGTTAAACCTGCACCATCACCATTGAGACTTAGGGTATGTTTCCACTGGGCGTATTATATCAGGATTTGATGCGGATTGGACGCTGCGTACAGCATGTTCATTCTTAGGGTGGATTCCGCAGCGGTTTACACCTGCTCCATAATAGGAATCCGCAGGTGTTAAAACCGCATGTGAAATCAGCAAAAAAACCGCGGTAAATCTGCTGTAATTCCGCAGGTAATCTGCAGTGCGGTTTACCTGCGGCTTTACCAAAATCAGTCTGGAAAAATCAGCAGGACTTTCCGCAACGTGTGCACGTAGCCTTAAAGATCAGGCCAGAGACCCAAGGCGTGGATGAGCCTAGTCCAGCATTGCCCCTCTATTCCTCCACACAGCTCTGTGCATTGACAGGTCTCTCCCTTGTACATATATCAAAGAGATATGTCAATCAACAGAGCAGTATATAGCTACCAGAATGCAGTGAGGCAAAAAAAAAAAATACTGCATTCTTAAAGGGACACTGTCACCTGAATTTGGAGGGAACAATCTTTAGCCATAGAGGCGGGGTTTTCGGGTGTTTGATTCACTCTTTCCTTACCCGCTGGCTGCATGCTGGCTGCAATATGGGATTGAAGTTCATTCTCTGTCCTCCGTAGTACATGCCTGCACAAGGCACAGTTCTGAACTTTAATCAACGACCAGCGATATCACAGCAGGATCCTGATCGCTGCTGCGTGTCAAACACAACGATATCGCTATCCAGGACGCTGCAACGTCACGGATCGCTAGCGATATCGTTTAGTGTGACGGTACCTTTACAGAAATTCCTATAAGAAATGTGTTAGGCTACTTTCACACTAGCGTCCTGCACTGCACGTCGCTATGCGACGTTGTGGCGTACCGACGCTAGCTGTGAATGCGCCGCACAACGGGGGCAGCGGATGCAGTTTTCCAACGCATCCGCTGCCCCATTGTGAGGTGCGGGGAGGAGGGGGCGGAGTTCCGGCCGCGCATGCGAGGTCGGAAATGCTGCAGACGACGCACCGAAAAACGTTACAAGCAATGTTTTTTGTTGGCGACGGTCCGACGCAACCGTCGCATGACGGTTGCGATGTGTGGCAATGCGTCGCACTGCGTCGCTAATAAAAGTCTATGAAGAAAAAACGCATCCTGCAAGCACTTTTGCAGGATGCGTTTTTTCTGCAAAACGACGCATAGCGATGTGCAGTGCACGACGCTAGTGTGAAAGTAGCCTTTCTTGTAATTATACCCCAATATAAGCTGTAATTCATTATTATCAGTACAATTTAAGTAGTGTAATTTATCTACAAAGTTACTACTCCATTATGTGCATTATTTCTATATACATTGTAAATTCCAAAGTGGTATTTAAAGGCAAACACATCCCTAAAGGGAATCTGTCACCAGATTGTTGCCACCTAATGTAAAAGTAGCATAATGTAAAGACAGAGACCCTGATTCCAACAATGTTTCATTTATTGGGTTGATTGTTACAGCTTTGATAAAATCACAGTTTTATCAGCAGGAGATTATCGCTAGATGACTGGTAAACGTGCTGCCATGTAGTCCTCTATATACATGACCTCCTGTATACACCCGCTCACACCACTGAATGGCAGCTTTTCTGCCTATGCACAGTGTACACAGAAAGCTGCCAAATAGTGGTGTAGGCAGAGTTATACATAGCTTAGCATTCAGAGAACTGCTAGATCTTCAGCAGATAAAACCATAATTTTATCAAAAAGCAGCACCGTAAGTGATATATCGCTGGAATCAGGGTCTCAACCCCTATATAATGCTGCTCTTAGATGGGGTAGCAAAAATCTGGTGACAGATTCCATTCAAACTTTAGCATCTTTGATCTACTCTGAGCTATTTGTTGGCACTATATAAATAAAATTATTATTAGCTATTGGTGTTTGCACAAATTTAATTTGAAAGCATATGATTTGGTAAAGAATAATATACCTACAAGTTATAGAAGTAATATTTTGTCTTTACTATCACACAAAAAGTAAGGCAAAATATATGCAAAGGATAGTAGAAGTGAAGAACCCAAGTACTGTAAATTCCATAACAATTTGTATACAATTTCCTGTCTTTTTTTATTAAAATGACTTAACAACTTAAAGGGCATGTCCACAACTCTTATGTCGATGGCCTATCTTTAGGATAGATAATTAATACCAGATCATTGGGGGTGCAACACCCAGCATCCCTGGCGATCAACTATTCCTGGTACCGCCATGCAGATGTGCTAAATCGCAGAGCTGAACTACACAGCTCTGTCAACTATATAGTGGCTACTGCTGCATACTGCCCCATATTGATTCAGTTAGTGGGCAAATTTACAGTACCTGGCTGTAGCCACTATACAGTTGACGGAGCTGTGCAGCTCTGTATCTGAGCAAATCCGGCTGCTGGCACCAGGAACCGTTGATCGGTGGGTGTCACTCCCCTACCAATCAAATATAGATGATCTGTCCTAAGGATAGACCATCAATATTAAAGTCCCGTACGACCCTTTTAAAGGAGTAATCGCATTTCAGATATTTACAGAATATCTAGAACCTCATTTATACTGTGGCTTTACCATATAATTCTCAGATAAAAATAACCCTTTAGAGTATGTTCACACACAGCATTTTTTCTGAGTTTTTTATGAGCATTTCACAGTAGCAGCAAAACCTTATTCAAGCCCCTTTCACACGTCCGAGCCTCCGGAATGTGTTGTGACAGTTTTCATATGTACCGAAAACACGTACACACGTAGACCCATTCAAATGAATAGGTCAGTGTGTTTCCAGGTGTCCGTCAGCAAAACACGCTGACCTGTCCGCTTTTTGCCGTCAGCACGGATGGCAAAACATCCCACACAAGTGCACACGGAGAACACACATTGATGTCCCTTGTGTGACACACATCGGCACCGGGGAAGAATCGCTACAGTAAGCGCTGATCCCCGGCGGCTGGTGCTGAAGCCGGCTGTGATCATTCTCCCCTGCTCTGCCAGCGAGCAAAGGAGAACAATGAGTGTTATATTAAAGTTTGAACGACCGCAGGTGTTGGCTTTTGGGACTGTTACCCCATCATCCGACCCTGCTGCCGCTAATAACAGTGATAGTAGGTGCGGATGATCGGTATATTCCACAGCTGCCGTCTGTGATCGTTTGGAAATAAATTAATGAAAAACCTGACGTGGGTTCCCCCCTATTTTATTGAACCAACCAGACAAAACTTACAGCTGGAGGCTGCAACCTCCAGCTGTCAGCTTCTGCAAGGTTGGTTATCAAGAATAGAGGGGTCCCAATGCTGTTTTCTTATTTAAATAAATAATTTAAAAAAAAAGGCGTGGGGTCCCCCCCATTTTTGACAACAAACCTTGCTAAAGGTCTCAGCTGTTGGCTGCTATTCTCAGACTGGTAAGGGGCTATTGATATAGGGCTCCAGCCTAAAAACAGCAGCCAGCAGCTTCCCAGAAAAGGCGCATCTATTAGATGCGCCTTTTATGGCACTTTGCCCGATTCTTTCCACTTGCCCTGTAGCGATGGAAAGTGAGGTAATGTTTGTGGGGTTGATGTCACCTTTCAGGTGACATCAAGCACACGGCTTAGTGTTGTGAATTCTGCTCTTGGGCTCCCTCCGGTGGTTGTTGGTGGTAGTGCAGTTGTCTTGGGGTTGTAATCCGGGCAGGTGTTTCTGCTGATTGCAGCTCTATTAGGTATTTAGGTGTGCAGGATCCATGAGTCTGTGCCAGTTGTCCATTGTACTTGGAGGGATTGCATCTCTCTCTGGCTCCTCATGCCTTGCTGCCAAATTCAGCTAAGATAAGTGTCTGGTTTTTGTCTCTGTGCACACATGCAGTGTGCTTTGCAATTCAGTGCAATTTATTGTGTTTTTGTCCAGCTTAGACTTTGTTTGGATTTTTCAGTGATGCTGGATTCTCAGGAGATGCAGATATACTTTCTATGTCTTTAGTTAGATGTGGAATATTTGTATTATCTGCTGTGGATATTTTTAGGATTTTAATACTGACCGCTTAGAATTCTGTCCTATCCTTTTCTATTTAGCTAGAAGTGCCTCTTTTGCTAAATCCTGTTTTTCTGCCTGCGTGTGTCCTTCCTCTTATACTCACAGTCAATATTTGTGGGGGGCTGCCTATCCTTTGGGGTTCTGCTCTGAGGCAAGATAGAATTCCCAATTCCATCTATAGGGGTATTTAGTCCTCCGGCTGTGTCGAGATGTCTAGGACGTGTTAGGTACATCCCACGGCTACTTCTAGTTGCGGTGTTAGTTTAGGGTTTGCAGTCAGTACAGGTTCCACCTCTCCTGAGAAAGTCTCTCATGCGGCTCCAAGGTTACCAGATCATAACAGCTTAGTAATGAAGAGGTGTCTATAAGACACTTATCCATTACTAATCCTATAGTTGTAATGCTACAAGACACTGCCAGAATAAAGTCTTTTATTTGAAAAAATTACAGACTCCATTAAACCATACTTACTGCAACACCTAATTCCCCAACGCCCTTGATCTCCTGTAATAAAAGTAAAATAATACACCAACAATATACCATACCTGTCCGTCGTTGTGTCCCACTCTGTAATCCATGTCTGGGGGCTAAATAGTTTTCAACCAGGACGGCGCCAAGATGCGACTGTCCCGGCTGAAAACCACTTGTGAATGAGATGCTGTAAGCGCAGCATCATTCACCAGCGGTGACATCATCACCGGCTTTTTACCACGGTCCAGAGGTCACTTCAGTTCAGCCTAGTCTCGATAATGTCACCGCTGGTGAATGATGCTGCGCTCTCAGCAGCTCATTCACCAGTGGTTTTCACCCTGGACAGTCGCATTTTGGCACCATCCTGGTTGAAAACTATATATCCCCCAGACATAAATTACAGCATGGAACACAACGACGGATAGGTATGGTATATTGTTGGTTTATTATTTTACTTTTATTACAGGAGATCGAGGGCATCGGGGAATTAGGTGTTGCAGTAAGTACTGTATGGTTTAATTTAGAACATTAAAGGAGTCTATGAAATTTTTTCAAATAAAGGACTTTATTCTGGCAGTGTCTTTATTTAACATTGCAACTGTAGGATTAGTAATGGATAGGTGTCTTATACACACCTCTCCATTACTAAGCCATTGGCTTGATGTCACTTGAAAGGTAACATCAACCCCACAAATATTCCCCCACTTACCACCGCTACAGGGCAAGTGGGAAGAGCTCGGCAAAGCACCAGAAAAGAAGCATCTAATAGATACCCCTTCTCTGGGCAGCTGTGGGCTGCTGTTTTTAGGCTGAGAGAGACCTATAGCAATGGCTGCTTGCCAGTCTGAGAATAGCAGCCCCCGGCTGTGAGCTTTAGCAAGGCTGTTTTTTTTAAATTATTTATTCAAATAATTAAAAAAAACAGAGTTGGGTCCCCTCTATTCTTGATAGCCAACCTTGCAGAAGCTGACAGATGGGGGTTGCAACCCCTAGCTGTGAGTTTTGTCTGGTTGGTTCAATAAAATAAGGGGGAACCCACATCGGGTTTTTCATTCATTTATTTCCAAACGATCGCAGCTGTGAAATATCCCGATCATCCGCATCTACTGTCACTGTTATAAGCGGCAGCAGGTGTCTGATGATGGGGTAACAGTCCCAAAATCCACCACCTGCTGTCGTCTGGACTTTAATATAACGCTCATAATTCTCCTTTGCTCGCAGTAAAGCAGGGGAGAATTATTACAGCCGTCTTCAGCACCAGCCGCTGGGGAACAGCACTTACTGTAGCGCTTCATCCCCGGTGGCTGTCCCTGTGGTACAGATGCGGCACACGGTTGCCACACATGGGCCACACGTAGTATACACCGTAGTATACACACGGACACACAGACACGGATATCTCCGATACCATTTTTTTCAGCATTTTTTTTTACGTTTTTTTCTAAATACAGCATGTTAGTTCTTTCAGCATTTTTGCGGCGTTTTTTTTATACATATAATTGAATTCACTAAAAATGCTTAAAAAACACATAAAAAAGTATTAAAAAGCACATTTAATGTACACAGGGTTTATCCTTCCAACACTCTACTTTTTTCATGTAGAAAAAAGAAGTTGCTAAAAAGGACTGTGTAAACATATCCAAAGGGTAGGTTGGTGGGTGAGCTGGCTGGCATGGCAAGTGTAAGAACATGCATATGGGTGAAGCCAACAAACCTTTGTGCTTTGGTCAGTGTATTTTGATACAAAGCTAGTGCAGCAATCTGCATCATTGCCATGGATAAAAGAAAGCCTAAATACATTGTAGTTGTAGTTCAAAACATTAAAATAATATTTATAGCATTACATTATATAATTCGCTTTGAAAAGTAAACATTTGCTTATGAAACATGAGAATTTAACATTAATTGATTGATTATTTTATTGGTTTACTTGCAGGATATCCAGAACCTGAGGTTACATGGTACAAAGATGATGAAGAAATGGATCGATATTGTGGTTTACCTAAATATGAAATTTTACGAAATGGAAAGCGGCACACGTTATTGATTTATAAGTGCGTTTCAGATTTAAATGTAAATTTACAATTACTAAACAATATAAATATAGTACAAATAATTCTCTATTTTTTTTATTTTTCAGTTGCAGTGAAGAAGATGCTGCAATTTATCAAGCATCAGCCAGAAATACCAAAGGTATTGTGTCCTGTTCTGGAGTTTTAGAGGTTGGAACCATGACTGAATACAAAATTCACCAAAGGTGGTTTGCAAAACTGAAGAGAAAGGCAGAAGCCAAAATGCGTGAAATTGAGCAGAGTAGAAAAAAAGCTAAAGAAAATTTGGATGAAAGTGAAAGACTGAGGGCATTGAGTCCTGAAAGGATTCAAAGAAAGAGGAGATTCTCATCAGAAAATACAGATACTGCAACAGAATCATTAGAAAATGAGGAATCTGTTAAGGTTCATGTTCCAGATCCAAGCTCTAGACTTCAAAATGAAGTGACAAACACAAATGAACAACCTCACAATGTGGTCAATGGTTTTCATGTTATGGAAACACAGCAGAGTGAAGAGATAACCACCAATGGTTACAATGTACCTGAAAACATAGAGGAAAATGGTAAAGAATTCCTTGCATATGTCTATGAAACAGTGGAAGTCATAACAAAAAAGTCTACACCAAAGGAGTCTTACGCAAAGAAGAAGAAAAAAGAGGAAGAGCCTCCTTTAAGTACAACAGACTTAGCAAAAGATGATACAAAACAGGGAATTGCCAAGAAACCAGAAGGTATAAGTACTGCTCCTAGAAGATCCCGATTTAGTAAAGATGTCACCAAGACACCAGTGGAAGAAAAGATGGAAGTTCAGACATCCCCAATTTCAGTGAATAAAAGATTTGCACCTTCCACCTTTTCTAATAAGTCAGTAAAAACTGCTGTAACAAAAGATCTAAAAAAAGTAAAGGATGCCATTGTGCCCAGTAAAAAAGCAGATGATTCTTCCATTCCAAAACCAGGTCATCTGCAAAATAAGGATGAGATCAATTTTTCTTTGAGGGATATGTATTTTGATGACTCTCAATCACAACAGGAAGTTGTTTCATCTCTTGACCAAGTCAAGAAGACAAAAGCTGAAGTTCAGCCAGATATCTTGAGTCCAGCAAATCTATCAGTTCAAGGACAAATAAAAGTACCAAAAGTAGCACCAAGGCGTTCAAAAGAGCAAAGAGAACTATCTGCTGGATGCAAAGCTTCACCATCAACAAGCGCAAAAAATGAATTACATTCAACTAAACCAGTTTCAAACCTTAATCAAAGCGCAACTGAACCCACGTCAAAGAGTGAACCACCAAAACCTGTTGTAGATAATCTAACAGGTTCTGCTACACTTGCACCTGGAAAAATCTGTGGTATAGCTCATAAAAATATGAAGAAGATAGAATCAGAAGTGCTGGTCCCTTCTTGTAATTTATCTTCTGAGGTCACATCACAAAAGGCTAGTGCAGATGAAAGTACTAGTTCAGGAGAAAAACTAGAATTTCAAGGCTCGGAGAAGAACAGGATATCCTCAGAAGACCCTAATGAAGTAAGTTTATTTTCTTGTTTGCTTGCATCATAACTAAAATTGTTTCCATCTTGACTAATATTGCAGACAGCACCTAATTATAGATGAGACACTCATGTTTGGACATAATCCTAAAGCCATCCCATCATGACATGTTTTCTGTCTGTTCCAAATACTATCATTCCACTGCCCATGTTCCTTTGTAAAAAAAATCACGTCTCATCTCAAGTGTCATGTCACGAGGTCCTGAAGTATCCACCTCACATGATTTATTTACATACATTTGATGGAAGACTTACTTCTCACCACCATTAGCACGCTCATATTTGCTTTGACGATATTGAATATTAACCCCTTTGGCTCTGGCCTATTTTAGACCTTCAGAACCAAGCTATTTTTTTTCTAGAACTTTCACTGTCAAATTCCAAGTTCTATAATGTTTTTTGTTTGTTTGTTTTTTTACTTTTCTTTCCAGATAGCTGCATGGGACTTGTTTTTGCAAGATGAGTTGAATTTTCTGTTGTGGCCATTTTGGGGTACATAAAAATAAAAATAATGAACCTAAATATGATGATATGGCATACAGTCAAAGGAAGCAAAAAGTCTGTAGGACAGCAATAATAGCCAAGCTTTAACCATACAACAATATACATAATACTACTTCACTTTTATTAATGTTATTAAAACTGGTATTTTACATTCTGTATAATAACTAAAAATAGTGTCCAACTGTTTAATAGTAACAAGACCTTATCGCCATATCATTAACCAATTCTTCATTTTTGATACCTTTTTATTCCACTTTTTGAGGGGAAGTTAGAACAAAAATTGCAATAATTTAATTGATTTTCAGGATTTTTATTATGGTGTTCATCATGTGGGATAAACAACATAATTATTTTATAATGCGAGTCATTGTGGAAGTGGTGATGCTAAATGATAATACTTTTATTTTAAAAAACTGGGTCAGTCATACAGACAGGTAGACATAGTAGGTCCTATAGACATAAATAAGTAAAATGCTACTTATCAAAGTTACATCATTTTAAATGTATTGCACTACTAAAAAGGTTGAATGCGAAGGCGAAAGTGGAACCTTAAATGTATTCAATCTACATTGGTTGTGTAGTTAGGGTATGTTAACTCAAATGATTTTCAAGGAGAAACAGCTTCAGGAAACACTGGCATTTTTTCTGCCCTTAAAGGGAACCTGTCACCCCCCCCTTCCCCCAGGTGTTTGAAACTAAAAGAGCCACCTTGTGCAGCGGTAATGCTGCATTCTGACAAGGTGGCTCTTTTAGTTCTTGGTGCTGTAATTTGTCCTAAATACCTTGTCTTCAGTCCTGGAGGCAGGCCTTTCCCCCCCTGCTGCAGGCGCCACACAGCCTTCACTCAAGTCTTCTTGGAGCCGGGCGCCGCCTCCTCACCGCTGTTTTGAAATGATCCGGCGCCTGCGCTCTTTTCTCCTGCCTTGGGCAGGCGCATTGAGTGCTGCCCGTCTGTCCTCATATGCAGTCCAGCTGACTGCGCCTGTGCGGACGCCCTGCCTGTGAATCCCAGCCCCGCAATGTGAATAAATCAGAAGACACTGCGGGGCTGGGATTCACAGGCAAGGCGGCCGCACAGGCGCAGTCACCGAGACTGCATATGAGGAAAGACGGGCAGAGCTCACTGCGCCTGCCCAAGGCAGGAGAAAAGAGAGCAGGCGCCGGCTCATTTCAAAACAGCGCTGAAGAGGAGGCGCCCGGCGCCAAGAAGACTTGAGTGACGGGTGTGTGGCGTCTGAAGCAGGGGGGAAACGCCTGCCTCCAGGACTGAAGAAAGGTATTTTCTGACTAATTACAAAATTGATTATTTCTGCAGTTACAGCACCAAGAACTAAAAGAGCCACCTTGTCAGAATGCAGCATTACTGCTGCACAAGGTGGCTCTTTTAGTTTCAAATGCCTGGGGGGGAGGGGGGGTGACAGGTTCCCTCTAAGCGTTATCATTGTGTCAACATTACCTGAAGCATTTTGTTAACATTTTTCTTGTTTTTTTTTTTCAATCATTTTTTGCCCATTTTTTTTTTTTTTTAGGGATGGGGCATTTTCTCTCATTTTTATCTACTAAGCAATGAATAAAATGAAGACAATTACAAAGCACAAAAAAAGTTAATTGTGGTCAGCTCACTTCTTTTAACTGCTTGGCTGTTTTTAAAACTGAATGCAATTAAAATGATTAAAAACGTGTAAATTTGAAGAGCAAAGTTATTCTTCAATAGAAATGAATCGTAAGAGTTTTTCAAGTGTTTTCTAAGTGCTTTTTGGGGTATTTTACAGAGCGGGCATATGCAACAGACACTTAAAAAAATGTTGAGTGCGCATATCCTTAAATTTGTCTGCTGGTTCATACTGCTCGAACCACAAGTAGCATGAATCAGACACTGGCTTTATTATTGCAGACATATACTCAGAAATGTTGGGGTGTTTCATAGAAAGCATATTTTAAAATGCATGAAGAGGATGAGGTTACTAGCATGAATAGTCACAAAGGTATATCCCCACCAGCTTCTCCTCTCCCTGCTTACGTAGATTGATAGGTCTAACTCTATGTGTGAGTATACCGCATGTATTACATTGAATGGTTGCCACTATCCTATTATAAGAAAAGAAATTTAGTCGCATTACAATCCCCAAAAAATTTAGGTACAGTTCTTATTTTAAAGGGAATTTTTTATAAGTTTTTACTGCATTAAAGCGGCCCCTTCATGCTATAGATGATGTGAAGATCAATTGTATACCTAGAAATGTCTGACATTTTTAACTCTAATTCAACCGATTTTCCTTCTGCACCATCCTCTTTGCCACTTCTAATCTAGCCCTACACGAGCGCTGAAGGTTTGTGATGTCTCGAACCACAACAGAGTACCTAATGCTCATGCTCCAATCCTGATCTTGAAAACAACTAGATGATGAAGGAAAGGTCATCTACCGTAATCAGGGAAAGAGGGGTTAGACTACAAATGAAAATGTTTGAGACTTCTGAGCTAAGTCTACTCCCAGCAGACACTTTACATATGACACAGGACATTTTAGGAAGAGGCACACATATAGAAATATCTTCACATGACCTAGAGCATGGTAGAACTGCTTGAAGGTGGTAAAAACTGATGACAGATCCCTCTGCACTCTCTAATACATTTAAACAAGTTTTATTACTTCTTCTAAATCGGTTACGGTAGGTACAACGTTTGCCATATATCATGTCATCAGCGAAGATACTATAAAGCTTCTGCTCTTGGATGGAAATATCTACAGGCTTCATTCCATGACACAGATACGACTTCAAAGACATTTGAAATGTCGCTCTCACTCTCTGATGCTGAAGCTTTGAATCCATTTCTTTTGTTTTTCTATAACCTTTTTATTTTCAATCACAATTAATTTACTTTTACTAAAATAGGCTTATTTTAAAACTGATATACTAAGAACACGTGATTGCTAATATGGTGGTTATTTGCAGTGACGGCTCCGTTTATTGTTTAGTTTTTTGTTACTGCAGTTGCTAAATACTATATTATGGCACATCATGAAAACCAACCAACCATATATACAGCGGGTGAAATAAGTATTGAACACGTCACCAATTTTCTAAGTAAATAGAGAGGTGCTATTGACATGAAATTCTCACCAGATGTCGGTAACAAACCAACCAATAAACCCAAGCAATCAAACTATAGATGTCCATAAATTAAGTTATGTGTAATAATGAGAAATGACACAGGGAAAAAGTATTGAACACATTTACTGAAATGTAATTAATACTTTGTACAAAAGCCTTTGCTGGTGATGACTGGTGCCTCCTGTATGGAGGGACTAGTCACATGCATTGCTCAGTTGTGATTTTGGACCCGTTTGTCCACGTAAACACTCTTCAAATCCTGAAGGTCATGTGGGCTCCTTCTATGAACTCTGAGCTTTCGTTCCTTCCATAAATTTTCTATGGGATTCAGGTCAGGTGATTGGCTGGACCATTCTAGCAGCTTTATTTTATTTCTCTGAAAGCAGATGAGAGTTTCCTTGGCTATGTGTTTGGGATCATTGCCTTGCTGAAATGTCCACCCTCATTTCAACTTCATCATCCTGGTAGGTGGCAGCAGATTTTTATCAAGAATGTCTCTGTACATTTGTCCACTCATCCTTTCTTCAATCATATGAAGTTTGCCAGAGCCGTATGCTGAAAAACAGCCCCACACCATGATGTTCCCACCTCCAAACTTTACTGTTGGTTTGGTATTTTTCGGGTGATATGCAGTACCAGAGGCATAGCTAGAGTTTTGGTTCAGGGGGGGTGAAGCTTCTGAGTGGGCCCCTAACCAGGTAACCTTGATTACATCTGGGTGACACACCCTAATAGTGGAGAACCTCAGCAGATAACCGTGCTATTACTGAAGATAATCTCTATATAAAGACCAACATAGATATTACCACCATATGGTCAGTGGTAGATACCAGCCCTACAGAACATATAAGAGATCACTGCACAGTTACAGATAACGACTTACCTTTCTGATGGAATCGTTCACTTTTCCTGTCTTTTCCATCTGGCCCAGACCAACCTGACAACTTCTTCCAGCAACGACTCACCTGCAGAGAATACAACAAAGACATATTTCACATCTCATATTCCAGCCCCATCACCAACTATTCCCAACCTGCACAAACTCCTCATCCTGCTGACACCCCAAATACTGAGGTGCTCCTGCCCTATGTGTCCCTATTACTGCACCTGCTGTGTGATTCTCTGTGCCATCTAAATTCTAAAGCACCCATCTATAATATAGTAATGCCGGGTGCATGTGCCCTAGAAAACAGTGCTCACATTTTGCCCCCTAGAAAGTAATATTGCCCTATGTACCCCTTTAATAGTCACAGTATCCTGAGTTCCCCTATAACAATAAGTACCCACTTCACATTGAATAATGTCCCGAGTCTGTCCCCCTGTACAGCTTCCCTATACACAGTATGATGCTCTCTTATGCATACCATGATGCCTCCTCACTGTAATGCACCCCCACACAGTATACTGACCCCTTAATAGCCCCCAAACTGTTTGATGGCTCCAGCACTGTATGATGGCCCTTCACTGTAATCCCCACACTGTACGATGGCCCCCTCACTGTAATCCCCACACTGTACGATGGCCTACTAGATGGCCTCCATATAGTATAATGCACCAGATAGTCCTCAATATAGTATAATGCACTCCCCATAGGTAGACTCTATAGCACAAGGCAGCACCCATATGCAGACTCTATAGTACAAGGCAGCACCCCATAGGTAGACCCTGTAGTATAAGACAGCACCCCAGGGGCAGACTCTGTAGTATAAGACAGCAACCCATAGGCAGACCCTGAATTATAAGACAGCACCCCATAGGAAAACCCTGTAGTATAAGGCAGCACCCCACAGGCAGACCCTGTATTATAAGACAGCACCCCATAGGCAGACCCTGTAGTATAAGGCAGCACCCCATAGGCAGACCCTGTATTATAAGGGAGGACCCCCAAAGGCAGACCCTGGAGAATAAGACAGCACCCCCATAGGCAGACCGTGTAGTATAAGGCGGCACCGCATAGGCAGACCCTGTAAGACAGCACCCCCATAGGCAGATCCTGTAGTATAAGACAGCACCCCCATAGGCAGATCCTGTAGTATAAGGCAGCCCTCAGAAAAAACAATAAATAAATACTAAAATACACAAACACACAGGCGTGCCTAAAGAGTGATTAAAAAATGAGGGTACACTGAGGTACAGACAAGGTTCTAGCTATGCTGCTGGTGAAAAAAAACAGGTTCTGTGCACAACCTGTATGATAGTGTACTTGCGTTGAAAAAGAATGTAAATCACCGCGCTGCAATGCAGAAATATAAATCTACGGCATACCTGGGTTGTATATATAATAACCACAGGACTTACTTGGGTAAACTTGAAAGGATCCTGGTGTGTTGTCCCGATGGCGTGGATAGTGGGCGTGTGGAGAGGCCAAAGTGTGGAGAGCGTCCTCCTGTGGTGGTGGCTCTCTCAAGCCCAAGGTCCAGAGGGGGAAGGTGCACGTGTACCAGGTCAGAGAAAGCTTGCGGCAGGCGCAGCCGCAGTAAAACCAGTCTGCCGGTTGCTGAGGGAATGTGACGTCACGTGAGGTAAGGACGGGTGCATGGAGGAGACAGCAGTCAACCAACATGTTTCAAAGGACTGCTGTCCTTCTTCGTCAGGGTTATGGCTGCTGTCTCAGGGCCGTCCTTATATAGTGGGTGTTGGCACATTTGTGCAGCTGGTGGCTAATGATCTGCTAATGTGATTGGTCTGCAGTATGTTGGGACCTGGAAACGGCACGTGATGTCATTTTCCCTCGGCAACTGCCAAACTTGCTTTACTGCGGTGGCGCTTCCGGCCGGAGCTCTCCGCAAGCTTTCTCGGATGTGGTACACGTGCACCTTCCCCCTCCGGACCCCGGGCTTGAGAGAGCCACCACCACGAAAGGATGCTCCCCACACTTTGGCCTCTCCACGCGCCCACTATCCACGCCATCGGGGCAACATACCCTTTTAAGTTCACCCAAGTAAGTCTTGTGGTTATTATATATACACCCCAGGTACGCCGCAGATTTATGTTTCTGCATTGCAGTGCGGTGATTTACATTCTTTATCAACACAAATAAATACTCACCTCTCCTCCTCCTTGTTTCAGCGGTGCTCCGAGCTCCCGCTCATCTCCTGACAGCGGATGCCGGGTGGTGATGTCACTGCTCCCACTGTCAGTGTCGGCGTCAGTGACGTCAGACGCTGATAGGGGGGTGATCGGAGAAGGAGCGCTGATTGCGCTCCTTCCCTCATCAATGCGGTCAGCTGTATTGGCTAAATGCCAATACAGCTGACCTTGCGGTGATGGGCGGGGGGCCCACTACTGGCACTGGGCCCCCCAGCCTGCTCAGGGGCGCCATAGCGGCCGGGCTGCAGAGCAGGGAGAGCGATTCTCCCTCTGCTCTGCCGCAGAATGTCACTGTATCGGTGCACTGCACGTGCCAATACAGTTACAGTAGCGTAGCTCCGGGTGGGCCCCCTCTGAGCTCTGGGCCTGGGGCACTCGCACCCTCTGCACCCCGGTAGCAACGCTACTGTGCAGTACCTTTTCACATTCAAACGTGGTGTCTATTATGCTGTTCAAACAGTTAAATTTTGGTCTCATCTGATCAGACTATATTCTAAACTGTATACTTATTGTTTTCTTTGAAACAATTTTACCTGTTGATTCCACGTCTTTCTGTAGCTCTCTACAGGTGGTCCTTGGCTCTTGGACAACTCTTCTGATAATTATTTTCACTGCTTTGTTTGAAATTTTGCTGGAGTACCTGATTTTGGCATGTTTATGGTGAAATAGCATTCACTAGCAGATTATGACCCAAACAGTGCTCACAGGAACCAGTCATCAGTATGTTTTGTAACAATAAGGTTGTAAAAGTCTTAAGACAGCTCATGGTTTTACCTATCATGAGATGTTTCTTGTGTGGCACCTTGGTAATGAGAAACCCTTTTATAGGCCATCAGTTGGATCAGCTGATATTATTTTTCACTATGTGGCAGGATTGCTTTCTAATTACTGATAGATTTTAGCTGATGTCATGATTTTCCATGGCTTTTTGCACCTTTCTTTCTTCATGAGTTCAATACTTTTTTCTTTGTGAGGATTTCACGTCAATAGCACCTTTAGAAATATAGTTATTTAGAAAATTGGTGACGTGTCCAATATTTATTTCACCTGCTGTATATATTGTATATATAAAAAACTTGCTTCTCACCCCCAAATGGGGGTGGTCTTTTTGTCCTTTCTCATTCTCAGGTCCTCTACAAGAGGCCTGGGAGTTTTAGGGTTTCATGCAGGATCTTAGTTGTTCCCAGCATTGTGCTTTTCTGGACAGAAAGTTCAGATGTTGCTCCTGAGATCTGTTGAAGCCATTTTCCCAACTTAGGGGTCATTGCTCCAAGTGCTCCTATCACTACTTGAATCACTATTGCCTTCATCTTCCACATCTTCTCCAGTTCTCCTTTGAGGCCCTGGTATTTCTCCAGCTTCTCATATTCCTTCTTTCTGATGTTGTTGTCACTTGGCACTGCCACATCTTTTATCATTGCTGTCTTCTGAACCTTGTCCATCATGACAATGCCTGGGTGGTTAGCCAACACCTGCTTATCCGTCTGGATCTTGAAGTACGACAGGATTTTAGCCCTTTCATTCTCCACCACTTTTTCTGGGGTCTCTCACCTGGACTTAAGGGGACTTGGCCCATATGCTGTGCAGACGTTCCTGTATACAATTTCCGCTACTTGGTTGTGGTGTTCGGTATACCCTGTTCCTGCTTGCATTTTTCATCCTGCCACTGTGTGTTGGACTGTTTCTGAGGTTTCTTTGCATAGTCTGCACCTTGGGTCTTGTCTTGTGTGGTAGATTCCAGCTTCTATATATATGGTACTTAGTGTTTGCTCTTGTGCCGCTATGATAAACTGTAATTTATCCACGACCTCTTTATCAACAACAAACTCTCCTTCCTCGGCATCACTGAAACCTGGCTCACCCCCTCTGACAGCCTCTCCAGCCGCGCATTCCTATGGTGGATTCCACCTCTCTCACACCCCTCGCCCCAGCAACAAATGTGGTGGAGGAGTTGGCTTGCTCCTGTCCGATACCTGCTCCTTTACCCCAATTTCAGTACCACCCTCCGCTACTCTTCCCTCATTTGAGGTGCACTCCGTCCGCATCTACTTCCCTCCAACCTCCAGCTGGCTGTCATCTACCACCCCAGAGAACTAGCCATCTCCACCTTTCTTGACCACTTCACTACCTGGCTACTTCATTTCCTCTCAGCCAACATCCCCACTATCATCATGGGTGACTTCTATATCCCCATTGACACTTCCACCTCAGCCGCCTCTAAACTTTTATCGCTCACTGTCTCCTTTGGTCTCACTCAATGGTCATCCTCAGCCACCCATAAAGATGGCCACACATTGGACCTCATCTTTACCCGCCTCTGTTCCCTTACTAATCTCACTAACTCACCCCTCCCCCTGTCTGACCACAACCTACTGACATTTTCTTCCCTCTCCCCTCCTAGTGTGCAACCTCCACTCCACAAACTCACTCACCCTTGCAGAAATCTAAAACACCTCAATTTACACTCACTCTCTGAGTCCCTTCTCCCTCTTACAGACATAGCTTCCTTCCAGGATACAGATGCTGCTGCCACTTTTTATAACACCACAATAACAGCAACACTCGATTCGGCAGCCCCGCTCATGCATAGCAAAACTCGTAGAATCAACAGGCAGCCCTGGCTAACCAGCCTGACCAAAGAACTGAGATGGGCTTCCAGGGTCGCTGAACGGAGATGGAAGAGATCTCGTTCTGCTGAGCACTTCACTGCATACAAGCAGTCCCTCACCAGCTTCAAGTCCACGCTCACTGCCACAAAACAAACTTATTTCTCATCTCTCATATCCTCTCTGACTCACAACCCTAAACAGCTCTTCAACACTTTCAATTCTCTACTTCTTCCCCCAGGATCTCCTCCCTCCCCTCTCATTTCTGCTGAAGAATTTGCCTCTTTCTTTAAGCAGAAGATCGATAACATCAGACAAAGCTTTGGCCCGCAGCCCCCAATGCCCCTACTCTTGACTTCTCAGCCTTGTTCCAAAGCCAGCTTCTCCACCATGACAGACGATTGGCTCTCCATCCTTCTGTCTAGATCACATCTCACCACTTGCACGCTTGACCCGCTCCTGTCCCACCTCATCCCTAACCTCGCAAAAAAAGTCTTCATCCCAACCCTAACACAACTCTTTAACCTCTCACTTACAAACGATGTCTTCCCCTCATCCTTCATACACGCATCAATCTCACCTTTCCTCAAAAAACCCTCCCTCAACCCATCCTCTGTGTCCAGCTATCGCCTGATATCCCTTCTCCCTTATGCCTCAAAACTACTGGAACAGCATGTCCATCTTGAACTGTCCTCCCACCTCTCCTCCTGCTCCCTCTTTAATCGGTTACAATCTGGCTTCCCACCACATCACTCAACTGAAACTGCCCTAACTAAAGTGACCAATGACCTACTAACTGCCAAGAGCAAGCGACACTACTCTGTCCTCCTCCTCCTGGACCTGTCTTCTGCCTTTGACTCTGTGGACCACTCCCTCCTGTTACAGATTCTCTAATCTCTTGGCATCACTGACTTGGCCCTATCCTGGTTCTCATCATATCTCACAGACTGGACATTCAGTGTCTCCCTCTCCCACACCACCTCCTCATCTCGCTTCCTGTCTGTTGGTGTTCCCCAAGGCTCAGTTCTAGGACCCCTACTCTTCTCCATCTACACCTTCGGCCTGGGACAGCTCATAGAATCCTACGGTTTACGATATCATCTCTACGCTGATGACACGCAGATCTACCTATCTGGACCCGACCTCACTTCCTTACTGACCAAAATCCCACAATATCTGTCTGCTATTTCATCCTTCTTTTCTGCTCATTTTCTAAAAATGAACATGGACAAAACAGAATTCATCATCTTTCCCCCACCTCACTCAACCCCTCCACCCGACCTGTTGTGAACTCTGTTTTTGGGCTCCCTCTTGTGGTCACAACTGGTACTGTGTGAATGCTGTCTTTGGGCTCCCTCTGGTGGCTCTTTGTGTCATTCTGCAGGTCTGAGGCTTGATCAGCTGTCTCGTTATCTGTTAGCTGGTTTCCTATTTAGTTCACCTGGACTCTCAGTTGTTGCCTGCTGTCAATGTCTTCAGTGCTATTTTGGAGCTCTCCTGCAGTCCTTCGTTATCAGTCTCTTCAAGAGAAGCTAAGTTTCTGTTTGTTCATTTTTTGATCATCAGTGTTCAATATGTTTCTTGGTTTATTATCTGTCGTTGTCCAGCTTGCTAATATGTGATTTCCTCGCTTGCTGGTAGCTCTAGGGGGCTGAGTTTCTCCCCTCACACCGTTAGTTGGTGTGGGGGTTCTTGAATTCTCAGCGTGGATATTTTGTATAGGGTTTTCTACTGACCGCACAGTTTCCTATCTGTCTTCTGCTATCTAGTATTAGCAGGCCTCATTTGCTGAATCTGTTTCATTTCTACGTTTGTATTTTCCCCTTACCTCACCGTTATTATTTGTTGGGGGCTTTCTATATCTTTGGGGTTATTTCTCTGAGGCAAGTGAGGTCTTTCTTTCTCTCTAGGGGTAGCTAGTTTCTCAGGCTGCGTCGAGACGTCTAGGAATTTAGGCACGTTCACCGGCTACCTTTAGTGTGTTTGGTTAGGATCAGGTTTTGCGGTCAGCCCAGTTACCACCTCCCTAGAGCTCGTGTCTATGTTCATAAACTTAGCTAGTCCGTTTTGTGATCCTCAGCTACTAGGATCATAACAGTACAGCAGGCCGAAAAGTGTTTAATGCATCGCAGAAGTGGGATAAGAGAAGCCCTGAGTACAATTTTTTTTTTTCCTCTCTATCTTTGCTGCAGTCTGTCCAGCTTCTCTCATCCCCTTAATCTCTGGGTGGTTTTGTGTTCAGCTGCAGACATGGATATTCAGAGTCTGACTTCTAGTGTGGATCATCTTGCTGCAAGGGTGCAAAGCATTCAGGATTTTGTTGTTCATAGCCCTATGTCAGAGCCTAAAATACCTATTCCTGAGTTGTTTTCTGGAGATAGATCTAGGTTTCTGAATTTTAAGAATAATTGTAAATTATTTCTATCTTTGAGACCTCGTTCCTCTGGTGATTCCGCTCAGCAAGTTAAAATTGTTATCTCCTTGTTACGTGGCGACCCTCAAGATTGGGCTTTCTCTCTGGTGTCAGGAGATCCTGCATTGCTGAATGTGGATGCGTTTTTTCTGGCGCTTGGACTGCTTTATGAGGAACCTGATCTTGAGAACCAGGCAGAAAAGGCCTTGCTGGCTCTTTCTCAGGGCCAGGATGAAGCTGAGGTGTATTGTCAAAAATTTCGGAAATGGTCGGTGCTTACTCAATGGAATGAGTGTGCCCTGGCTGCAAATTTCAGAGAAGATCTTTCTGAAGCCATTAAGAATGTTATGGTGGGGTTCCCCACGCCTGCAAGTCTGAATGACTCAATGGCTTTGGCCATTCAGATTGACCGGCGTTTGCGGGAGCGCAAATCTGCGCACCATCTGGCGGTGTTTTCTGAACAGAGACCTGAGTCTATGCAATGTGACCGAGTTCTGACCAGAATTGAGCGGCAAAATCATAGACGTCAAAATGGGTTGTGCTTTTACTGTGGTGATTCAACTCATGTTATCTCAGCATGCTCTAAGCGCATTAAAAAAATCGCTAAACCTGTCACCATTGGTACTATACAGCCTAAATTCATTTTGTCTGTTACTTTAATTTGTTCTTTGTCATCCTACTCGGTTATGGCTTTTGTGGATTCAGGTGCTGCCCTGAATCTGATGGATTTGTTGTTTGCCAGGTGCTGTGGTTTTGTCCTGGAGCCTTTGGAATTCCCTATTCCACTGAGGGGAATTGATGCTACACCATTGGCTGAGAATAAGCCTCAATATTGGACTCAAGTGACCATGTGCATGACTCCTGTGCATCAGGAGGTGATTCGCTTTCTTGTGCTGCATAATTTGCATGATGTTGTCATGTTGGGTCTGCCATGGCTGCAGGCCCATAATCCAGTTCTGGATTGGAAAGCTATGTCTGTGTCAAGTTGGGGTTGCCAGGGGATTCATGGCGATGCTCCTTTGGTATCAATTGCTTCTTCCACTCCTTCTGAGGTCCCTGAGTTTTTGTCGGACTACCAGGATGTATTTGATGAGCCTAGATCCGGTGCCCTGCCTCCTAACAGGGATTGTGATTGTGCTATAAATTTGATTCCTGGTAGTAAGTTCCCTAAGGGACGACTTTTTAATTTGTCTGTACCAGAACATGCCGCAATGCGGAGCTATATAAAGGAGTCTTTAGAGAAGGGACATATTCGCTCGTCCTCCTCCCCTCTTGGTGCAGGATTCTTTTTTGTGGCCAAGAAGGATGGTTCTCTGAGACCTTGTATAGATTATAGTCTTCTAAATAAAATCACGGTCAAATTTCAGTATCCTTTGCCATTGTTGTCTGATCTGTTTGCTCGGATTAAGGGGTCCAGTTGGTTCACCAAGATAGATCTTCGTGGTGCGTATAACCTTGTGCGCATTAAGCAGGGGGATGAATGGAAAACAGCATTTAATATGCCCGAAGGCCATTTTGAGTACTTGGTGATGCCTTTTGGACTCTCTAATGCTCCTTCTGTGTTCCAGTCCTTCATGCATGACATCTTCCGAGAATATCTGGATGAATTTATGATTGTGTATCTGGATGACATTTTGGTCTTTTCTGAGGACTGGGAGTCCCATGTGAAGCAGGTCAGGATGGTATTTCAGGTCCTGCGTGCTAATGCCTTATTTGTGAAGGGCTCAAAATGTCTCTTCGGAGTACAGAAGGTTTCCTTTTTGGGTTTTATTTTTTCTCCTTCTACTATTGAGATGGACCCAGTCAAGGTCCAGGCTATTCATGACTGGACTCAGCCTACATCTGTTAAGAGTCTTCAGAAGTTCTTGGGTTTTGCTAATTTTTACCGTCGCTTCATTGCTAATTTTTCTGGCGTGGTTAAACCCTTGACGGATTTGACCAAGAAGGGTTCTGATGTGACTAATGGGTCTCCTGCGGCCGTGGAAGCCTTTCGGGAGCTGAAGCGCCGGTTTTCTTCGGCTCCAGTTTTGTGTCAGCCTGATGTCTCTCTTCCTTTTCAGGTCGAGGTTGATGCTTCTGAGATTGGAGCAGGGGCTGTTTTGTCGCAGAGAAGCTCTGATTGCTCTGTGATGAAGCCTTGTGCTTTCTTTTCAAGAAAGTTTTCACCTGCCGAGCGGAATTATGATGTTGGTAATCGGGAGTTGTTGGCTAAGAAGTGGGCATTTGAGGAGTGGCGACATTGGCTCGAGGGAGCTAAGCATCGTGTAGTGGTCTTAACTGATCACAAAAATCTGATTTATCTCGAGTCTGCCAAGCGGCTGAATCCTAGACAGGCTCGTTGGTCGTTGTTTTTCTCCCGTTTTGATTTCGTGGTCTCGTACCTGCCTGGTTCGAAGAACGTGAAGGCTGATGCTCTTTCTAGGAGTTTTGTGCCTGACTCTCCTGGAGTTTCAGAGCCGGCTGGTATCCTCAGAGAGGGAGTGATTTTGTCTGCCATTTCCCCAGATTTGCGACGAGTGCTGCAGAAATTTCAGGCGGATAGACCTGACCGTTGCCCACCAGAGAGACTGTTTGTCCCAGATAGATGGACCAGCAGAGTTATTTCCGAGGTTCATTCTACGGTGTTGGCAGGCCATCCTGGGATTTTTGGTACCAGAGATTTGGTGGCTAGGTCCTTCTGGTGGCCTTCCTTGTCGCGGGATGTGCGTTCCTTTGTGCAGTCCTGTGGCTAAGCCTTGCTGTTCTCGTGCCAGAGGTTTGCTTTTGCCTGTCCCGAAGAGGCCTTGGATGCACATTTCCATGGATTTTATTTCGGATCTTCCAGTCTCTCAGAGAATGTCTGTCATCTGGGTGGTGTGTGATCGTTTTTCCAAAATGGTTCATTTGGTGCCCTTGCCTAAGTTGCCTTCCTCCTCCGATTTGGTTCCTCTATTTTTTCAGAATGTGGTTCGCTTGCACGGCATCCCTGAAAATATTGTGTCTGACAGAGGATCCCAGTTTGTGTCCAGATTTTGGCGGATCTTTTGTGCTAAGATGGGCATTGATTTGTCTTTTTCGTCGGCCTTCCATCCTCAGACGAATGGCCAAACCGAGCGAACTAATCAGACCTTGGAAACTTATTTAAGATGTTTATTTTCTGCTGATCACTATGATTGGGTGACTTTTTTGCCATTGGCCGAGTTTGCCCTTAATAATCGGGCTAGTTCTGCTACTTTGGTTTCGCCTTTTTTCTGCAATTCTGGTTTTCATCCTCGTTTTTCCTCGGGTCAGGTTGAGCCTTTTGACTGTCCTGGGGTGGATTCTGTGGTGGATAGGTTGCAACAGATTTGGAACCATGTGGTGGACAATTTGAAGTTGTCACAGGAGAAGGCTCAGCGCTTTGCCAACCGCCGTCGCGGTGTGGGTCCCCGACTTCTTGTTGGGGATTTGGTATGGCTGTCTTCTCGGTATGTTCCTATGAAGGTTTCCTCTCCTAAATTCAAGCCTCGCTTCATCGGTCCTTGTAAGATTTTGGAAATCCTTAACCCGGTGTCATTTCGTTTGGACCTCCCAGCGTCGTTTGCCATTCATAACGTGTTCCATAGGTCTTTGTTGCGGAGGTATGTGGTGCCTGTGGTTCCTTCTGTTGAACCCCCTGCCCCGGTGCTGGTTGAGGGCGAATTGGAGTACGTGGTGGAGAAGATCTTGGATTCTCGTATTTCTAGACGGAGGCTTCAGTATTTGGTTAAGTGGAAGGGCTATGGTCAGGAGGAGGATAAATCCTGGGTTGTCGCCTCTGATGTTCATGCGGCCGATTTGGTTCATGCCTTCCATGTGGCTCATCCTGATCGCCCTGGGGGTTTTGATGAGGGTTCGGTGACCCCTCCTCAAGGGGGGGGGTACTGTTGTGAACTCTGTTTTTGGGCTCCCTCTTGTGGTCACAACTGGTACTGTGTGAGTGCTGTCTTTGGGCTCCCTCTGGTGGCTCTTTGTGTCATTCTGCAGGTCTGAGGCTTGATCAGCTGTCTCGTTATCTGTTAGCTGGTTTCCTATTTAGTTCACCTGGACTCTCAGTTGTTGCCTGCTGTCAATATCTTCAGTGCTATTTTGGAGCTCTCCTGCAGTCCTTCGTTATCAGTCTCTTCAAGAGAAGCTAAGTTTCTGTTTGTTCATTTTTTGATCATCAGTGTTCAATATGTTTCTTGGTTTATTATCTGTCCTTGTCCAGCTTGCTAATATGTGATTTCCTCGCTTGCTGGTAGCTCTAGGGGGCTGAGTTTCTCCCCTCACACCGTTAGTTGGTGTGGGGGTTCTTGAATTCTCAGCGTGGATATTTTGTATAGGGTTTTCTACTGACCGCACAGTTTCCTATCTGTCTTCTGCTATCTAGTATTAGCGGGCCTCATTTGCTGAATCTGTTTCATTTCTACGTTTGTATTTTCCCCTTACCTCACCGTTATTATTTGTTGGGGGCTTTCTATATCTTTGGGGTTATTTCTCTGAGGCAAGTGAGGTCTTACTTTCTTTCTCTCTAGGGGTAGCTAGTTTCTCAGGCTGCGTCGAGACGTCTAGGAATTTAGGCACGTTCACCGGCAACCTTTAGTGTGTTTGGTTAGGATCAGGTTTTGCGGTCAGTCCAGTTACCACCTCCCTAGAGCTCGTGTCTATGTTCATAAACTTAGCTAGTCCGTTTTGTGATCCTCAGCTACTAGGATCATAACACCGACCTATCCATCAATGTCAATGGCTGCTCACTTTCCCCGGTCCTGCAGGCTCAGTGCCTCAGGGTGATCCTTGACTCTACCCTCTCTTTCAAGCCACATATCCATGCCCTTGCCTACTCTTGCCGATTCCAACTCAAAAACATTTCCCGGATATGTGCATTCCTTGACCATGAAGCCACAAAAACTCTAGTACATGCCTTATCATCTCTAGCCAGGACTACTGCAACCTCCTGCTCTCTGGCCTCCCCTCTTGCACTCTGGCACCACTCCAATCCATCTTAAACTCTGCTGCCCGACTAATCCACCTGTCTCCCCGCTACTCCCCAGCCTCTCCTCTCTGCCAGGCCCTTCACTGGCTTCCTATTGCCCAGAGGCTACAGATCAAAACACTAACAATGACATACAAAGCCATTCACAACCTGACTCCTCCATACATCTGTGACATGGTCTCCCGGTACCTACCTACACGCAACCGTCGATCGTCTCATGATCTCCTTCTCTACTCCTCTCTTTTCTCTTACTCCCACCATCGCATCCAAGACTTCTCCCGTGCTTCCCCTATACTCTGGAACTCTCTACCCCAACACATCAGGCTCTCACCTACCACGGAAACCTTCAAAAGGAACCTGAAGAACCACCTCTTCCGACAAGCCTACAACCTTCAGTGATCCCCAGTCTACTGAACCGCTACATGACCTGTAGACCGTAAGCCCTCGCGGGTAGGGTTCTCTCTCCTCCTGTACTTGTGCGTGCCTTGTTTTACTCATGTTTATTGTACTTGTCTATATTTGCCCCGTTCACATGTAAAGCGCCATGGAATAAATGGCGCTATAAAAATGTATAATAATAATAATAATAATAAAAAATAATAATAATGATCTGTGCCTCTGTGCTGTCTCAGAGTCCAGCTTTCTCCAGCCATTGGTAGGATTTCTCCATGTCATCCACCTTCATTATCTATCGATGGTACGTCCTGTGCTTGTCTTGCTATGGCTCTTCATGTTTCTGTTTTTCCTTCCAGATCTGTTGTTGTTGCTGCCTTAGGCTTTCCCTCAGCATCTCATCTTTTGGTGCCATTTTTCTGATGTATTCCTGGATACTCCTTGTTTCATCCGTGATGGTGGCTTGAATGCTTTTCAAGCCTCGACCACCCTCCTTTCTCTTGGTATACAATCTTTGGATGTTAGACTTAGGGTGGAGACCTCCATGAATTGTGATGAGCTTTCGTGTCTTCACATCTGCAGCTTCCTTCTCTTCTTTTGGCTAGCACACTATGCCAGCAGGTTATCTGATAGGGCATATGTATTGATGGCGTGGATTTTATTCTTCCCTTTGAGTTGGCTATTCAGAACCTGTCTTACCCTTTGATGGTATTTGGATGTTGCTGCTTTCCTTGCCTCATCATCATGGTTACTGTACCTCTGTAGGATGCCGAGGTACTTGTAGCACGTCTGTACATCTACTATGTGCCCTGCTGGTAATTCCACTCCATCAGTCTTGACTACCTTGCCTCTCTTTATTACCAACCGGCCGCACTTCTCTAGTCCGAAGGACATCCCGATGTCTTTGCTGTAGATCCTTGTCAGGTGGATCAGTGAATTGATGTCTCCTTCATTTTCCCCATACAGCTTGATGTCATCCACATAGAGGAGGTGGCTGATGGTGCTTCCAATCTTTTATTATTATTATTATTATACATTTTTATGGCGCCATTTATTCCATGGTGCTTTACATTTGAAAAGGGGGCAAATATAGACAAATACATTAAACATGAGCAAAAACAAGGCACAACTTGCTGTAGGTGGTTGCTGTTTTTCATTCTCAGATCTTGTAGCCACATTGCACTGGTGTTGTGTGTTTTTTTTCTTCTCCCAAATGTTCCTCTGCTATTGTTCAGTCTCTGCTATTGGTGGAGTTTCTACCTTTGTGCTGTTACTCTGTATTTGGGAGTACACCTTGGATGGTTCTTTGGAGAACAGGGCATTTACCTACTTTGCCTCAGGTTCTCTAATTTATCTCCCTAGTCTTGCAGTGAGTGCTGTGAGCCTTTGTTTAGCAGTCTCTAGGGCTTCAGTTGGGGTCAGGCCTTTGTACTTGTCCAGCTTGGACTTTAACCCCTTCATGACCCAGCCTATTTTGGCCTTAATGACCTTGCCGTTTTTTGCAATTCTGACCAGTGTCCCTTTATGAGGTAATAACTCAGGAATGCTTCAACGGATCCTAGCGATTCTGAGATTGTTTTTTCGTGACATATTGGGCTTCATGTTAGTGGTAAATTTAGGTCGATAATTTCTGAGTTTATTTGTGAAAAAAAATGGAAATTTGGCAAAAATTTTGAAAATTTCGCAATTTTCACATTTTGAATATTTTTTCTGTTAAACCAGAGAGTTATGTGACACAAAATAGTTAATAAATAACATTTCCCACATGTCTACTTTACATCAGCACAATTTTGGAAACAAATTTTTTTTTTGCTAGGAAGTTATAAGGGTTAAAATTTGACCAGTGATTTCTCATTTTTACAACAAAATTTACAAAACCATTTTTTTTAGGGACCACCTCACATTTGAAGTCAGTTTGAGGGTTCTATATGGCTGAAAATACCCAAAAGTGACACCATTCTAAAAACTGCACCCCTCAAGGTGCTCAAAACCACATTCAAGAAGTTTATTAACCCTTCAGGTGTTTCACAGCAGCAGAAGCAACATGGAAGTAAAAAATGAACATTTAACTTTTTAGTCACAAAAATGATCTTTTAGTAACAATTTTTTATTTTCCCAAGGGTAAAAGGAGAAACTGGACCATGGTCGTTGTTGTCCAATTTGTCCTGAGTACGCTGATACCTCATATGTGGGGGTAAACCACTGTTTGGGCGCACGGCAGGGCTCGGAAGGGAAGGAGCGCCATTTGACTTTTTCAATGAAAAATTGGCTCCAATCTTTAGCGGACACCATGTCGCGTTTGGAGAGCCCCCGTGTGCCTAAAAATTGGAGCTCCCCAACAAGTGACCACATTTTGGAAACTAGACCCCCCAAGGAACTTATCTAGAAGCATAGTGAGCACTTTAAACCCCCAGGTGCTTCACAAATTGATCTGTAAAAATGAAAAAGTACTTTTTTTTCACAAAAAAATTATTTTAGCCTCAATTTTTTCATTTTCACATGGGCAACAGGATAAAATGGATCCTAAATTTTGTTGGGCAATTTCTCCTGAGTACACCAATACCTCACATGTGGGGGTAAACCACTGTTTGGGCACATGGTAAGGCTCGGAAGGGAAGGAGCGCCATTTGACTTTTTGAATGAAAAATTATCTTCATCGTTAGCGGACACCATGTCGCGTTTGGAAAGCCCCTGTGTGCCTAAACATTGGAGCGCCTCCACAAGTGACCCCATTTTGGAAACTAGACCCCCCAAGGAACTTATCTAGAGGCATAGTGAGCACTTTAAACCCTCAGGTGCTTCACAAATTGATCCGCAAAAAATGAAAAAGTACTTTTTTTTCACACAAAATTTTTTTAGCCTCAATTCTTTCATTTTCACATGGGCAACAGGATAAAATGGATCCTAAAATTTGTTGGGCAATTTCTCCTGAGTACGCCGATACCTCATATGTGGGGGTAAACCACTGTTTGGGTGCACGGCAAGGCTCGGAAGGGGAGGCGTGCCATTTGACTTTTTGAATGGAAAATTAGCTCCAATCGTTAGCGGACACCATGTCGCGTTTGGAGAGCTCCTGTGTGCCTAAACATTGGAGCTCCCCTACAAGTGACCCCATTTTGGAAACTAGACCCCCCAAGGAACTTATCTAGATGCATAG
This sequence comes from Ranitomeya variabilis, assembly GCF_051348905.1. Classification (NCBI taxonomy): domain Eukaryota; kingdom Metazoa; phylum Chordata; class Amphibia; order Anura; family Dendrobatidae; genus Ranitomeya; species Ranitomeya variabilis. The sequence continues at coordinate 265,600,672 of NC_135236.1, read as the reverse complement.
TGAGCACTTATAACCCCCAGGTTATAAATAAATAAAGTTTTATTTTCACAAGGGTAACAGGAGAAATTGGACCCCAATATTTGTTGCCCAGTTTGTTGTGAGTACGCTGATACCCCATATGTGGGGGTAAACCACTGTTTGGGCACACGTCAGGGCTCGGAAGGGAAGTAGTGACATTTGAAATGCAGACTTTGATGGAATGATCTGCGGGCATCACGTTGCATTTGCAGAGCCCCTGATGTGCCTAAATAGTACAAACACCCCACAAGTGACCCCATTTTGGAAACTAGACCCCCGAAGGAACTTATCTAGATGTGTGGTGAGCACTTTGAACCCCCAAGTGCTTCACAGAAGTTAATAACGCAGAGCCGTGAAAATAAAAAATAATTGTTCTTTCCTGAAAAATTATGTTTTAGCAAGTAATTTTTTATTTTTGCAAGGGTAACAGGAGAAATTGGACCCCAACAGTTGTTGCCCAGTTTGTCCTGAGTACGCTGGTACCTCAAATGTGGGGGTACACCACTGTTTGGGCGCACGTCGGGGCTTAGAAGGGAGGGAGCACCATTTGACTTTTTGAACGCAAGATTGACTGGAATCAATGGTGGCGCCATGTTGCGTTTGGAGACCCCTGATGTGCCTAAATAGTGGAAACCCCTCAATTCTAACTTCAACACTAACCCCAACACACCCCTAATCCTAATCCCAACTGTAGCCATAACCCTAATCACAACCCTAACCCCAACACACCCCTAACCACAACCCTAACCCCAACACACCCGTAACCCTAATTCCAACCCTAACCCTAACCCTAATCCCAACCCTAACCCTAATCCCAACCCTAACCACAACTGTAACCCCAACACACCCCTAACCCTATCCGTAACCCTAACCACAAGCCTAATCTTAACCCTATTTCCAACCCTAGCCCTAATTCCAACCCTAACTCTAATTCCAACCCTAACCCTAAGGCTATGTGCCCACGTTGCGGATTCGTGTGAGATTTTTCCGCACGATTTTTGAAAAATCTGCAGGTAAAAGGCACTGCGTTTTACCTGCGGATTTACAGCGGATTTCCAGTGTTTTTTTGTGCGGATTTCACCTGCGGATACCTATTGAGGAACAGGTGTAAAACGCTGCGGAATCCGCACAAAGAATTGACATGCTGCGGAAAATACAACGCAGCGTTTCTGCACGGAATTTTCCGCACCATGGGCACAGCGGATTTGGTTTTCCATAGGTGTACATGGTACTGTAAACCTGATGGAAAACTGCTACGAATTCGCAGTGGCCAATCCGCTGCGGATCCGCTGCGGATCCACGGCCAATCCGCTGCGGATCCGCGGCCAATCCGCTGCTGATCCGCGGCCAATCCGCTGCGGATCCGCGGCCAATCCGCTGCGGATCCGCGGCCAAATCCACACTGTTTGCACATGCCATAACCCTAACCCTACCCCTAACCCTACCCCTAGTTCTAGTTCTAACCCTAGTTCTAACCCTAACCCTAGTGGAAAAAAAATATATATATATTTTCTTTATTTTATTATTGTCCCTACCTATGGGGGTGATAAAGGGGGGGGTTTATTTATTATTTTTTTATTTTGATCGCTGTGATAGAACCTACCACAGCGATCAAAATGTACTTTGCCGGCCGGCAGATTCGGCGGGCGCACTGCGCATGCGTCCGACCATTTTGGAAGATGGCGGCGCCCAGGGAGAAGACGGACCGACTTCGGGAGGCTCGGTAAGTATGAGGGGGTGGTGGGGGGGTGGATCGGAGCACAGGGGGGGGGGGATCGGAGGACCGGGGGAGCGGACAGGAGCACGGGGGAGCGGACAGGAGCACGGGGGAGCGGACAGGGGGACGGAGGGGGGTACCGGACAGAACGGAGGACTGGGGAGGAGATCAGGGGTGGTGGGGGGGGCAGAACATGATTTCCAGCCATGGCAGATGCTATTGCAGCATCGGCCATGGCTGGATTGCAATATTTCACCATTTTCATAGGTGAAATATTGCAAATTGCTCTGATTGGCTGTTGCACTTTCAACAGCCAATCAGAGTGATCGTAGCCACCTGGGGGCAAAGCCACCCCCCCTGGGCTGAAGTACAACTCCCCCTCTCCCTGCAGATCGGGTAAAATAGGAGTTAACCCTTTCACCCGATCTGCAGGGACGCGATCATTCCATGACGCCACATAGGCGTCATGGGTCGGATTGGCACCGACTTTCATGACGCCTACGTGGCGTCAAAGGTCGGGAAGGGGTTAATCCTTCTGTATTCCTGTTAGTTGGCTGACTTCTCTTTGTGTCACCCTTCTCTTTCTGTCACCTTGATAACATTTTTTGAAGAAGCATGAAGTAATGGGCAATGTTGAAGATTGTAGATTGTGTATTTGGCCAAGGAAACTTAGTTCAGCAAATGAATATCATTTCATGCTTACTTTTCTTCAAAATGCATAAGATGTCAAGAATTGTCATCGGTTTAGAACAGACACTGCTAGCCATAACTATCTACTGTTCAGAGAAGTCTGGCCGAAAGTTGTCTTTGTGGAAGAATTAAGTCCAAAAGCATACTTTCGACATGGAATCAAGATCAAGTGGCTCAACTAAGCACAAAAACATAGGACATAAGGAGCAAGAAAATGGCAGCAGGTGCACTAAATTGATGAGTCAAAATTTTACATATTTGGCTGTACCAAAAGGCAGATTTTTGGCCTAAAGGCTGGAGGAGGCTACAATAATTAAATGAATGACTGATGGCAAAAGAGAAGCATGTTTGAGATCTCTTGCAAGTTTCGGGGCTGCTTTTCATCAAATAGAGTTGAAAATTTGCTGAAGATTATTGGTGTCCTCAATGCTGAGAAATACAGGCAGATATTTATGTATTATGCGATACCATCAAGTAGGTGTCTCATTGATTACAAATTTATCATGAAGCAAAACAACAACTCCAAACATATAGCCAATGTCATTAAAATCTTTCTTCAGCGTTAAGAAGAAGAAGTTTTGGAAGTGATGATATGGCCCTGCAGATCCCCAATCATTGAGTCTTTGTGGGAATACATGAATATATGTTCCCCATCCTTGCATATATGTTCCCCAACCTGGTATAAATATCCCCCATCCTGGTATATATGTTCCTTATCCTGGATCCTATCCTGGTATATTTGATGCCAATCCTGGTATATATGTCCATTATCCTGGGCCTCATCCTTGTATGTATATTCCCCATCCTCATATATATGTCTCTTATCCTGTGCCCCATTCTGGTATACAGTACATATTCCCAATCCTGGGCCAATCCTGGTATATATGTTCCCCATCCTCGAATATATGTCCATCATCCTGGTCCTGGCTATATGTCCTCCATTGTGCCACTGTTCTTTAATGTATAGAAAAAATAAATTATTATAGTCCCCTTCCATCCACTCCTCTGCCGCACAGCATCCTCTTATGAAGCCGGAAGCTAATTTCAGCGTGAAAGAGAAGGGAGCTAATGACGGCACTGCCATTCGCCCCCAGTCATGTGCACGCCTGCATCAGTTGTTAACCACCGATTGGCCAGCAGCGTGCATTGCAGTGCATGGACCTGGCGGGTTTCTGTGCAGCAATACACTTCTGAGGACGCACATCCAGTTGAAGTTTGCGCTGGTGTCGGCGGGCCCCCCACTCGCATGGACCCAGTTGCAACCTTTGCAACCGTGATAGTTACGCCCCTGCCATGCATCCATTCACCCATCCTGCCTTGTTTCAATGTTTTATGAAGTTTTCAACTTTTGTTGAAAGGACCCTCAGACAAAAGGATAATCATAGGGCACCTCTCTACTAACACCAAGTAATCCACCATATTCCCAGCTGCAAATTTCTCAGTAGTGCCACTGCAGGGAAATTTAAGCATTACACGTTTCCCAGAAAAATTGATAGGCTGTCTTTGGGATTGGTTGCTGGATACCACAGAATAAGAGGTGTCCTTTATAGGACAGAGCACAATCTATTACTTACACCCTGCCGCTCCAACGCTGCCACTGTGCTGCTACCCCTTGAGCTTTGTTCACATGGCTGCAGCGGTGACTTCAGAACCCCCAATCATACTGCAACCAATCACTGAGCTCAGTAGTCAAAGGAGTGTAGAATGCATAAGACTGTTGAGTCCAGTGATTGACTACAGCAGTCTCATGCTGAAGTTTTGATATCACCAATGCAGGCATATCAACAAAGACTAGGACCAGTAGCAAAGACGCATCAATGAAGCAGTGTGGGGTAAGCAATGACAATTTTGTTATATTTACTCAGTTCAAGTCTAAGGAATAAAAAAAAATTAAAGATGAAAAACCACTCCGAATTTCTTAATAGGATGTATGCAATATTTGGATTATAAGGTAGAACATCCATACTAATATTTTACACATCATTTTCTGAACTACACTACATAAGATTAACTAATAATTATGAAGTATAGTAGCCTGTGGGTTAATTCCCAGCAATATTTTGAAATGCCAGACAACTAAAGTCTTGAAAGTGGAGGCTATCTATCTCTTGGAGTGATTGCTATGCTCATACCAAATAAAACATAAATGCATTTCAAGCAGAGCAGGTGGTACCATACTTCATTTTGCTTTCTGCTGCAATAGTTTCACTTGTGTCCTTCAACATTTTCCATAAACATGTCCAAGGTCAAGAAGATACTGTATCTTCCATTTGTGTAGGGCACCTATAAATTATACCGCGGGTCTACTTTTGGTGCAGAGGACTTGAGCAATGTCCAAAGCTCCAGTATGAATCGTAGAATAACGTTTTTCCCATTATAGACTTTTTCCTACATCATTTTGAGGGTGGTAGAATTGTGTTGATGAACTGTTATTTCATTATTGCACTTTTAGGAAATTAGTCTAATTACAGATCTGAATGTATTAAGGAATTATGACATAGGCAACTAAGAAGCCGTTTTTAAGAAGAATATTTCCTGATTTTAAAAAAAGTTTTAAAAAAATGTGGTTTGTTTAAAGATTCCAGTCTCAGTATTATTCAATTCCTTAATAACAAGCATCCTTAGTATTTAGTAAAGATGATTTTGCTGCAATTACCTGTTGCAAAGGTGATGCAGAGCAGAACACCAGCTTCTGGCAGCGTTCCTGGGGAATGCTAATCCTTTCTTTGTATGCAGTGGCCTCAAGTTCACTGGTAATCCTGGAATTAGGGCAACTGCCTTCTCCAATAAAAAAAGTTTCTATGGGGCTCAAATCTTTGCAAAATCTTCCATGACTTTTGTCTGATACCCAGTATTGGTGGACTTTGAGGTATGTTTGAGATTTTTGATCTCTTGCAAGGTCAAATGACTCCCAAGCTTCAGCTACCTCATAAGAGGCATGACATTTTCTCCTGATATTTCCTAATACTTAATTGAATCCATCTTGCACTCCATGCTCTGCAGATTTCAAGTGCCAGAACAAAGAAGCCCCAGAACATCACCAAAGCACCGGCATGCTTCACTGTAGGCAGGGTGTTCTGTTCAGTATATGGGTTCATTCTTTCTCCTCCAAACATAATGTTGATCCATAGGCCCCAAAAGTTCCAGTTTCTTTGCTCCATAAAAGAGAATTGATTATATAGTAGCCAATTTTTCTTGGGCTTTGGGTCTGTAGAGGTGTAAATCTTGGAGGTATTGAGACTTTCAGTGTTTAGTATGTGACTTATTTTGCAAACTGAAACTTTGACCACCAGCCTTCTCAGGAATCTGGTGGCAGCTGGTGATATGTTGCTCTTCTGCCACATCTAGGTAGTGTAGCCAGTATTTTTTTAACTTTGAACTTCTGAACAATGTATCCTAATGTTTCTCTAGGAACATTCATTTTCCTTGCTATATTTTTGTATTATTTTCTTTATTTGTGCAAAGCAGTAGTCTATTAGCTTTTTGGACCATTCTCTTGATTGTCATATTTAAAAAATGCAATCAAATGATCTTCACAGTGCAAGTTTTTGATGAGGTTTATCACAAGCACAGTTGACGCAACTAATGAATCCCTTGATTAGTTACCATCAGGTCAGCTTGAGACAATATCTGATTTGCAAATGTGAACTTTTATGAAGGATTCTATTCAAGGGGTTGAATAATTCTGCAGTTATTAAAAGTTACATTTTATGCTAAATTTGGAGAACCCACTTGTTATATTAGTTGTGTTGAGGCATTTAAATAGTTCTCAATTGATTGTTTTAGTGTAAACGCAAAAAAGTTGTAGATTTTGCTAATAAACTTAACTTGCAATGGGTGTGCATGTTGACGACCTTAAAATGTGTCACACATTGCAAGGTTGAATTCAGATGTTCATGTATCTTGGTCCGAGTACAGACTGCGATGCATGGACTGACCATGGGTCTCCTGATTACTTAAATGGGACAGCCTCACAGGCACTGGCAGACGCAGACAGAAAAAGGCCCCTGTGCAAGAACAGTATATGGGCCTTTATTTTTGTTCAATAGTTTGTCACAATGCATATTTCCACCTGCTTTGGTATCAGAAGTGGGTCCCCTTATCTCTTGGGCCAGGGTGCAGATACACAGGTTGCACCAGTGATATGTTCATTCTTACTCATAGGCATATATGAGGCTATAAACTTGACGTCAGAAGACCCACGTCCACCTCAGTCTACTCAGTCAATGATACACAGACATCTAAAATTATTCTTTTTATAAGTTTATATGAGCTCAATAGCCTTGATTCATCCAGACTCTTGATGAAGGGTAATGTTGGCTTCAGTCTCACACCTCTTAATTAATCAGCAGCATCTGACAAGTGGTGTGCACTTCCGTGCATAAGAAATGCCACAGCTCGCCATGAAATAAATGAGATGTGGTGTTACACCCAGATCTGTCTATTTTGGTGTAGCTGGGAAAAACTGGCAATAAAGCGCCAAAAAGACACAACTCCAAGTAGCAGAAATTTTTTTCCCCTTCTTGATGAATTGGAGGCTTTGATTGTAATGCAAATGATAAAGTTTACAGATTACCCAAATAATCCCTACCTCAATAAGAATAAATGCACAGATTAAGTTCAGATGTCTATATATCATGGTCCGAGTATTTACTGTAATGCATGGACTGGCTGTCAAGTTTTGGTCAGGAGACCCATGGCCAGTTGGAGCACTGTAGTCTTTATTTTGGCTGTGATACATGGATTTCTGATATCGACCTAAGGGCTCCTTTTCACTTGCGAGAAATACATCCGAGTCTTGCAGGTTAAAACCCTCCTCTGGCGCCTGCACTTGGGAGCGGAACGTGCAGCTCCATGTGTTGCTGTGCGGCCGCACGTTCCACTCTGGAGTGCCGGCGCCTGAGGAGGGTTTTAATCTGCGAGACTCGGACGTATTTCTCGCAAGTAAAAAGGAGCCCTAATACATATACTCAAGTAAACCTACACACAAATGGCTTAGAGAAAGGCACTTCCCAAATTAGCAATAAATCCCAACTGAACATGGAAGCATTTAGCCAAAAAAGTTAAATTAAATAATCTTTATTAACAGAAATCTAAAATAGAATTGAATTAAAAAATGGAGATACAAATACAACAATTAGACTAAAGTCTAATAAGGTAATATACCGAAGTCTGACTGGACTAATGTCATCATATAGAGCTTATCCATAAACTCAAATTACCATATCACTGCCAAAAAAGTAATCTCAAACACAAAGGCCTTGCAGAAAGGTTCAACTACAGATAGAGGACATAAAATTAGGCTAACAAAATCTGGGTAGCAAATTACATAGAGGCAGCATATTTATGCACTTATTACTCAAAAAGCCAGTATATGTGTAATACAAAACGCCAATTACTTATACAAATTACAACTGTAGGAGATCCTAGACATGCAAATGAAGATATGCCTCAAAAGGATTAATTAGATAAAGTGCATTGTGCTGGTATATATAATGTGTCATAAAGACTACAACAATAGTGAAAAAACGCCAATTGCATGTCTCAAAAGAGTAAACGTATCAGATATAGCAGCAGCCAGTGAATGTAGCAAAGAGATCAAATGTATAGAGGCCAGTATATATCCAAGACTTAAATTACTTATGCAAATCACAACTGTAGGGGATCTCTAGTTGTTAAACATGTAAATAAAGATGTATGTCTTCAAAAGAATCAATAAAGTGCATTGTACTGGTATATATAATGTGTCATAAAGACTACAATAATATTGAAAGAGATACCATTTACACGTGTCTCAAGAAGGCACCCGCCTAAAGTATAGCGGCAAGTGGAATAGTAATCAGTGTAATCAAAAAAGAGATAAAAAATACTACATGTGTGCAGAAGAAAGTGCAGGGTGTACAACCAGATCAGCCAATGCAGCTCCCCGACGCATGTTTCGTGTGCAGCTTCTTCCTGGGGGGGTTTCTAATACATATGCTTAGTTGGAATTTTATAAGATACCCCTGTTGTCATAGTGGGCCAATTATAAGGAATAACTCCAGGGTTCAATCACCCATATACAACAAGTATGCATGCACTTTTGATGGCTTCATAAACATTGTTGTTAACATTACCCATGCATGATATACAATGAATACATTTTAGTAGGTTATTTCTGAATCAACCAAATCAAGGTCTTATTCATATATTCTGTTCATTCTGAGATGTTGCTGTGATTTTTGCTTTTTGGTGATATGACTGCAACCAAGTGTGATAAACATGGCTACTAACTGTGCCCCTAGACAATAGCATTGTTTATAACACTTGGCTGCAGTAGCCACTTATGCGCCATGCCAGCCAGCACTCTGGAGGACAGTGTTACAGCTACTATATCAGTCACCCTCTGTCAGGAACATTTTTTATTACCTTTTGTGCATTACTGCCCTTTTCCAAGATGGTGTGTTTGGTCTCATGTGCACTGTGTCTTCCTGCTATAAAACTCCACCCCAGCCTTCAGTCTGTGCTAGAGTATTCTGCCTTGCATCCAGCTCCTGACCTCTGGTTATTCCCTGGATATATACCTGCTCCTGTGAACCTGTGGGGTTATCCTGCTACTCTGCTCTGAGTTCCTGCTGCATACACCAGTTCCAGTAATCCTCCTTCATCTGCTGCTCGTGTTTACTACCATCTGCATTTGCTGGACATGTAAGCTGTTGCTGCTCTGCAAGAACCTGAGACTATTACCCAGGCCTCCCTGGTTGAGCTAAGATATTATTTGAACTGCCTTATAAGCATATCTATCTGTGTTTTGGACTAAGCAAGGACTTATTCGTGTCAAGTATCCTCAAGAATAACTGTGCTTCATAGACTTTCTGCGTGATTGCATTTTCCTCTGAAATTTCCTATAGACTGCTAAGCTGCATTTAATATTTACTCCAAGTGTTGTGGACTTGAGTTTCTCTCTGCACCTGTTTTAATCACCGTGTGATAATATAGACTTTACCACTTATAAAACTGTGTCCTGTAGTTGTCTTGTTCCACGCAAAGAGTCTCCTGAGTTATCCCCTATAATTATTACAGGATACTCTAGCCTAAAAAAAAAGGAGACTGCTGGAACAATGACTGCAGAAAGCAGACTAGAGCAGGTGTTTTCCATAATTAGATCACTGCAGAAAGATGTGGGAGGTCTGCAAAAGACGTTTGGAAGCTTTGGACACAATCAACAAGTGTTTGGACAGACTTTGCAGGACTTAAGCACCCGCATGGCAGCCCAGGAAAACCAACTTGCTGGCATAAAGTCCCAGTATGGACGGGCTTTTCAGGACATAAACAAGCAAATAGCTGCACAAGCGACTTTTTCCTCTGGGCAGCCGCCACCAGCTAGCCTACCTAAGTTGCCCCCATTCAGATTTAATGGTGATCGTGACAAATTTCGTGGCTTTGTGAATCAATGTATGCTATATTTTGATGTGCATGCTGACCGTTTTCCTAATGATAGATCCAAAGTATTGTGTGTAATAATGCTGCTGACCACACGAGCGCTCGCCTGGGCGAATCCGATGATTAAGTCTCGTGACCCACGGTTAAATAACTTGGATGATTTCTTGGCCGCTATGGCATTAATGTTTGATGATCCTAATCGCTGTGCAACTGCTGAATCTACTATATTGTCTTTATGCCAAGCAAAACGTTCTGTTATTGAGTATGCTACTGAATTCAGGAGATTAGCGGTAGATACCAATTGGGACAGTTATGCACAATTGCCTATTTTTAAAAGAGGTCTGTCTAGTATTGTAAAAGATGAACTAGCTCGCTCTGAGTCACCACAAGAGCTAGAGACATTTATACAGCATTATGTGCCCATTTACATTCGCCTTACTGAGCGTAGGCAGGAGAAGTTTGCTGCATGTAACCGTATTTCTAACTTTTCCCTTCCTTCCAAAGAGCCTGCAGGTAAAACATGTCAGGAGGGGAGGAGGTGCCCATGCAAATTGATTCCATTCAGAGGCACGAGATCAATAAGCGCTGGGAGCATCGCCTTCGTGAAAGTCTATGTTTCTACTGCGGCCAGTCTGACCACTTCTTGATCAATTGTCCTAAGTGTCCTAGACGGCCTAACAAGGTGCTAGCAGCAGTAGGGGAGTATGACAACTAGGATGATGAATCTGACATCTCTGAATGTAGCCTGCCTTTAAACGCTGTATTCCATTCACTTTCTATGACTTCACCCCCCAAGGAGCTTAAGGAAAAGAACTCTCACTGTTCTCTCCCTATTAAGATCCTGTGTTCAGGACAGTGGATTTCCAGTGCAGCTATGATTGACTCTGGTGCAGGTGGCAATTTCATGGATATCGCATTTGCCAAGGAACATGGTATTGAAATTCAGCAAAGAGCCTCTCCAATTACCAAGGAAACAGTGGATGGGTCACCTTTAATCTCTGGGCCTGTGGATCAGGAGACCGTACCCCTTGAAATTTTGTTGGAGCCTAATCATCAGGAGCAACTTTCTTACTTGCTAATTACTTCTCATTTTCCTGTGATTTTAGGCATTCCTTGGTTGCGTTCTCAGAACCCAATTATCAACTGGGAGACCAAGGAGATTATTTTTCCAACAAGGAGCAACTCAGCGTTAACAGAAGCTGTCCCTGAGTCCACGGCTACGGAACCACATGTACAGGTATTTTCTTTACCTCCAGCATATAAAGAGTTCTCTGACATCTGTGACAAGAAGAATGCAGATCAGCTTCCTCCACACAGGCATTATGACTGTCCCATTGAGTTGCTTCCTGGGGCAGCTATTCCTTTTGGTAACGTATACCCTTTGGCTGCACCTGAGCTTCAAGCCTTAAAGGAGTATATTGATGAAAATCTGGCTAAAGGCTTCATACGTCCTTCTTCCTCACCAGCAAGGGCACCTATCTTTTTTGTAAAGAAGAAGGATGGGACCCTGAGACCCTATGTTGACTATCGGGAGCTCAATAAGGTAACTGTACGAAACCGTTACCCTTTGCCTCTGATTCCCGAATTACTGGAAAGAGTCCACCAAGCTAAGGTGTTCTCTAAACTGGATCTTCGTGGGGCTTATAATTTGGTGCATATTCGTCCAGGGGATGAGTGGAAGACAGCATTCAGATGGCGGTATGGACACTTTGAATCTCTTGTGATGCCCTTCGGGCTTTGTAACGCCCCTGCAAAGTTTCAACACCTTGCTAATGACATTTTCAGAGATTTGTTGGACCAGTTTGTAGTGATCTATTTGGACGATATACTAATCTTTTCTGACTTTCTACAGGAACATGAAGAACATCTGAAAACTGTTTTAAGACATCTGAAAGAGAACCATCTGTATATTAAGCTGGAGAAATGCGAGTTCCATCGTTCTGGGATACAGTTCTTAGGTTATATCATCTCTCCCCAGGGGCTGAACATGGAGTCTGGTAAGATTCAGGCTATCCTTGACTGGCCGGTACCCAAGAACGTTAAGGAGGTCCGACGTTTTATTGGTTTTGCAAATTTCTACAGACGCTTCATTCGAAATTTTTCTGATATTGTCCGTCCCATTACTTCCTTGACAAAGAAGGAAAAGCCCTTTAAGTGGTCATCACAGGCTCAAGAAGCTTTTGATCGGCTTAAGATCTGTTTCACATCAGCACTGCTGTTGATACACGCAGATCCAACACTTTCTTTCATTGTGGAGGTGGATGCTTCTGATAATGCTTTGGGGGCTATTCTCTCCCAAAGAACTGGAGATAAGGGTCTGCTACATCCTTGTGCTTTCTTTTCCCATAGACTAACCTCAGCAGAGAAGAATTATGACGTGGGAGACAAGGAATTGCTGGCTATTATTGCAGCTTTCAAAGAATGGAGGCATCATCTGCAAGGAGCTGCACAACAGATCATAGTGCTAACTGACCATCGCAATTTAGAGTTCCTTAGATCTGCTAGATGTCTTTCTCCTCGTCAGGCTCGTTGGAACTTATTTTTAAATCAATTTAACTTTATCTCGTACCGTCCAGGTTCTCGTAATGGGAAGGCTGATGCTTTATCCCGAATCCATGCTGAGGATTCCGTACCTGGAGCCCCGTCCAAGACCATTCTATCTGATGCCAATTTCATCGGAGTTATCCACGATCAGGACTTGTGGAAGGAGTGCAGGGAGGCCTATGACGGTGATGTATTTCTGGCCAACCCATCTGTGGATATTAATCTTGTCTTTAAGGGTGGCATGTGGTTCAGAGATCGACGTATCTATGTCCCTGAGGTCGTCCATCTGCAGATCCTCAAGTTGGTACATGACTCCAAGTTGGCTGGTCACAGGGGGGTACAGAAGACACAAGAGTTCCTGAGCCGATTCTTCTGGTGGCCAACTTGCCTGAAGGATACCAAGGACTATGTTCTCTCTTGCGAGGTATGTGCTCGTTACAAGACTCCTCATGTGGCACCTATGGGTCTTCTACAACCATTACCTGTTCTGTCCCGCCCTTGGGGGTCTATATCAGTGGATTTTATTGTGGAGCTGCCTACATGGGGGGGCATGAATACAATCATGGTGGTAGTTGATCGCCTGACTAAAGCTGCTCATTTTGTTCCGTGCACCGGCCTCCCCTCAGCTAAAGATACAGTGAACTTGGTTATACAAAATGTCTTACGGTTGCATGGGGTTCCGGATGAGATCATCTCTGACCGTGGAGTGCAGTTCACTTCAAGATTCTGGAAGGGGTTTTGCTCTGCACTCAATATTAATGACTGTCTCTCTTCCACTTACCATCCCTGGACAAATGGTCAGACTGAGCGTACCAACCAGACGCTGGAACAATATCTAAGATGCTATGTCAGCCATCTCCAAGATGATTGGTTGGAGTTGCTGCCGTTAGCCGAATTTTTATATAACAATTCTCAGAGCGCCTCCACTAAATTTACACCTTTCTTTGCCAATCTGGGTTATCATTCGTGTATCTTACCTAGGTCTCCAATTAATTCTCCGGTTCCGGCAGTGGAGGAAAGGCTGACTGCGATGAGGCAAAATCTGGAGGTTCTGAAGGAATCTCTGACCACAGCTCAAGAACGTTATAAGAGATCGGCTGATAGATTCCGTAAACCTGCACCCATGTTCAAGGTAGGAGATTCTGTGTCGTTAGCAACTAAGAATCTGAAGTTAAATGTTCCTTCACAAAAACTTGGACAGAAATTCATTGGCCATTTCAAGATCAACGGTATTGTGAGCTCTGTGGCCTGCCAGCTGAAACTGCCTAGGACAATGAAGGTACACCCAGTTTTTCATGTATCTTTACTAAAGCCTGTATCTTCTAATACCTTCCAGGGACATGTTGTGCCACCTCCTCAGCCTGTGGTGATTGATGGGCAAGAACAAATTGTGGTGGAGGAAATTGTTGATTCCATGATTCGCAGGAATCGGCTCCAATATCTGATAAGATGGCAGGGCTGTCCCCCTGAGGAAGACTCTTGGGAACCTGTGGAAAACATCAATGCCCAACAGAAGATTTCTCATTTTCATCAGAGATTCCCTGAGAAACCAGGTCCAGGATCGTCCTGAGGCCGCTTCTAAGGAGGGAGTAATGTCAGGACTCTGAACATTTTTTATTACCTTTTGTGCATTACTGCCCTTTTCCAAGATGGTGTCTTTGGTCTCATGTGCACTGTGTCTTCCTGCTATAAAACTCCACCCCAGCCTTCAGTCTGTGCTAGAGTATTCTGCCTTGCATCCAGCTCCTGACCTCTGGTTATTCCCTGGATATATACCTGCTCCTGTGAACCTGTGGGGTTATCCTGCTACTCTGCTCTGAGTTCCTGCTGCATACACCAGTTCCAGTAATCCTCCTTCATCTGCTGCTCGTGTTTACTACCATCTGCATTTGCTGGACATGTAAGCTGTTGCTGCTCTGCAAGAACCTGAGACTATTACCCAGGCCTCCCTGGTTGAGCTAAGATATTATTTGAACTGCCTTATAAGCATATCTATCTGTGTTTTGGACTAAGCAAGGACTTATTCGTGTCAAGTATCCTCAAGAATAACTGTGCTTCATAGACTTTCTGCGTGATTGCATTTTCCTCTGAAATTTCCTATAGACTGCTAAGCTGCATTTAATATTTACTCCAAGTATTGTGGACTTGAGTTTCTCTCTGCACCTGTTTGAATCACAGTGTGATAATATAGACTTTACCACTTATAAAACTGTGTCCTGTAGTTGTCTTGTTCCACGCAAAGAGTCTCCCGAGTTATTCCCTATAATTATTACACCCTCAATGTTTTCTCACATGATGGTAACCCCTGATCATTTATAACTTGACACAGTAGTACGGCTCGTTACAACACTCAGCTCTGATACACTAATGAGTTTCAATCCAAGTGTAAGCTGTATCAGGTCAATTTTCGGCGTGTGCCTGAAAGGGAAAATCTACAATTGAAAATAAATTCTATTAATCTGAGTGAGGTTATATAAAAGGTAAAAGTTTAATGGCTATACTCACACTTTGTGGACAAATGATGTTGAACAGTATAGGACAGTGGCAGCAAAATAAAAGTGTATTTCTGAAGCCTTGTGGTCTGGTTGCATCCACGATAGCTGACAGCTCTTTTTTGAATGTTCTGTCTTGTTTGACCACCCTAAGGGAGGTTACCCCCTACCCCTACATGCACCATCTGGCATTTCTTCATGGGGTTTCAGCAGCTTATTGCATAATGATGTCCAAATCTCCTCTAGGGGTCTCTGTGACTGCTAGGCCACCACCTGTTTCCAAAGTATCCACTAACCACCTAGTTTGTGTAGGTAGCATGCAAGCCAATCACACTTGAAATTATCAGAGTGGTTTCCTCTTTAACACTGTTTAAGTCCACGGTCAATCATATTGGATACCGCATCTTTGATAGCATCACTTACCCTCAATTAAGGCTAGTTTCACACTAGCGTTAACTGCAATACGTCGCAAATGCGTCGTTTTGCCGAAAATACGCATCCAGCAAAAGTTCTTGCTGGATACGTTTTTTCGTCATAGACTAACATTAGCGACGCATTTGCGACGCATTTGCGACGCATTTGCGACGCATTGCCAAACGTCGCGTCCGTTTTGCGACGCTTGGGCGTGTGGTAGCGGACCGTCGGGAGAAAAAAACGTTTTTTGCTCCCGACGGTCCACTTTTTCCGACCGCGCATGCGCGGCCGGAACTCCGCCCCCACCTCCCCGCACTTCCCCGCACCTCACAATGGGGCAGCGGATGCGTTGGAAAAATGCATCCGCTGCCCCCGTTGTGCGGCGGAGACCACCCTAGCGTCGGGAACGTCGGCCCGACGCACAGCGACGGGTTGTTCCCGACGCTAGTGTGAAACTATCCTAACAGTTCAACTTGCAGTAACTTTACTATTTACACTTCTGTGACTTCTGTAGCCATTTCTTACTTACAGGAGCAGCATTCACTATTGAATGAACTAACTAGGGCACCAAATAAATAGCCCTTTCTGACTGACACCTGCTCCTCTTGCAAGATGCCATCCAGGAACTCTTTTTATGGTATTATCAACCTGGGCAGGAATGATGCAGAGTCACTCTCTTGTTCCTATTCTATGCACAGGCATCTTGAAAGCAGGACTGACATGCCCAGTTGAAATACAGTGGCGGCTGGCACCACTCCATTAATTGCCAATGAAACTGCTGGAGTTAGCCGAGCATAAAGCTCGGTCATCTCTGGCAGTGTCATAGAGCATGCACAGAAATCTCTGCATTCCAATGGGGTATTTCATAACCCTGTTCTTGGGATCCATTGAGGTGGCACACTGATTAGCAACTTAGCACCTAGCCTGTGGTTAGGAGATAACTTGTAAATATGGAAATATCTCTACATAACAAGCTTCAAGGAGTTTTCCTCTACTTTGGTATTGATTAACTATTCTTAGGATAGATTATCAGTAGATCTTTGGAGATCCAACACCTGGCACCCCCACTGATTAGTTGTTATCAGTTCTGGCTGCAGTCGGATGTAAACAGTGCAATCTAGTAGAATAGCATAGCACCAAACTCTGTTTGATGGCCATTGCTGAGAAATACAGCTCAGATTCCCAACAAGATATCATTGGGAGAAACAAATATTTGTAAAGCAGTAGTCACTTCTTTCTCTAAGGGTACCGTCACACAGTGGCATTTTCATTGCTACGACGGCACGATTCGTGACGTTCTAGCGATATAGTTACGATCTCGCAGTGTCTGACACGCAGCAGCGATCAGGGACCCTGCTGAGAATCGTACGTCGTAGCAGATCGTTTGAAACTTTCTTTCGTCGCTGGATCTCCCGCTGTCATCGCTGGATCGTTGTGTGTGACAGCGATCCAGCGATGCGTTCGCTGGTAACCAGGGTAAACATCGGGTTACTAAGCGCAGGGCTGCGCTTAGTAACCTGATGTTTACCGTGGTTACCAGCATAAAAGTAAAAAAAAAAAAACCGTACATACTCACCATCTGATGTCCGTCAGGTCCCTTGCCGTCTGCTTCCCGCTCTGACTGACTGCCGGCCGGAAAGTGAGAGCAGATCACAGCAGTGACGTCACCGCTGCACTCTGCTCTCACTGTACGGCGGCACTCAGTCAGAGCGGGAAGCAGACGGCAAGGGACCTGACGGACATCAGATGGTGAGTATGTACGGTTTTTTTTTTTTTTACTTTTACGCTGGTAACCACGGTAAACATCGGGTTACTAAGCACGGCCCTGCGCTTAGTAACCCGATGTTTACCCTGGTTACCAGCGAACCTCGGCATCGTTGGTCGCTGGAGAGCTGTCTGTGTGACAGCTCCCCAGCGACCACACAACGACTTTCCAACGATCACGGCCAGGTCGTATCGCAGGTCGTGATCGTTGGTAAATCGTATAGTGAGATGGTACCCTTACTCCTAAAGAATATTCTTGAGAAAATAGAGACTACAAGTGCAGCGAAAAAATAACATTGTTTTACATATTTCCAAAAGTTCTCAGATTCAGTTATGAAATAAGTTATTTCTTAATGATTTTGACCTCCTGAAAATTTTTATTGTCAGACTGGAATCCGACAATGACAATTTTTAGTTGGCTCTTGTTTCTAAGATCTCGAAGAGTTTTCATTTTACTGCATAATTAATGCAAGTGTTAGTACTTTGAAACATAACTATTTTTGCAAATATAAAGATGCTGAATATTTTGTTATGCCAATTTTTGGATATTTATTTAGAGGAAGCTTAGCAGCAATTCTAATAACTAAAACATGTCTAAACAATATTGCGAATTATAAACAATTAAAGAAATTGCACTACAAAATTTGGTCCTTATGCAGTGACATCTCTTTTTTGCTTGTTTCCTGTACTCCTGCATCAGATCATCTCTTATAATTGTTCAAAAGTAATCTGCAAGCATTGATGGATTCCATTTTCCTCGATATCTTTTCTCCATAGCCGCAATCTCCTTTTGAAATCTCTCACTGTGCTTGTCGCTCGCTGCTCCACTGTTTGGTGGAAAAAAGTCTAGATGCGAATGTAAGAAGTAAATTTTAAAGGGTACATTCGGAACTTTACAAAAAACAAAAAATTTATCTAAGCACTAACAGGCAGGTAGTTGCAGCTTACCTGCCTGTTGTGCACGGCACCATTCTCCCCCGGTACAGAGCGGTCACAGACTGCTCCTGCCAGGAATTCTAAAGTCTCTACTGACGTCACGTCTACAGAGCAAAGGCTTCTTTTCCAGTTTGCTCTGTCGACGGGGCAGGACTTCTGAGGTCATTCTGATTGACAGCCAGATCCCCGCTGCTTAACTGTCAATCAGTCCTCAGACGTCCCACCCTGTCGCGTCAGCAAAGAGAACTGAATCCCTGTGACCGCTCTGTTATGGGAGAAGAACGGCGCTATGCACAACAGGTAGGTAAGTTGCAATTACCTGCTGACTAGTACTTAGATACATTTTTTGCTTTTTGTAAAGTCCCAGATACCCTCTTTGTGGACATGTTACATCCAAAATCCTTATATGTTTGGGGGAGATTTTCCTCCAACTTTTCATAGTTATCTGGTGTTGAGTTTCCCAAAAAATTAGTTTCCACTAATGCGAATGCTACCCATGCAGCTTTTCATTTCTGTGCAGCATACAGAGAAACTCCTTATCTTGAAGAAGCTTACAAATCTGAAGTCCTTCCTTTATCTTGGAAATTTTTCAATGAGATACTTGAATGCCTTTGCATTTTTATCCATTGCCTTTACAAAGTTCTTCATTAGGCCCAACTTGAGATACAATGGTGGTAACAGAATCTTATGTGGGTCAACAAGTGCTGGATGTGGGACATTTTTACTCCCTGACTGAAGTGAATGTTGGAGAAGCCAGTCTCTTATTGTAGTGATAATCCCTTTCACTACTATCCCACTCAGACTAGTTTCACACTAGCATTTTGATGAGCTGCGGAGGGCTGCGGACTTCCTCCGTGAAGCCCCGCCCTCGGCTGCAGCTCCACCGCTAGCTCCACCTACTTCTGCATGCGGCCGGCATGCGGCCTGCCTACCTATCTTTAACATTAGGTACGCAGGTCGTGTGGCTGTATGCGGATGCTTCCTCATGTGTCATTTTGACGATGCGGAAAAAAAGAATTTGCTACAAGCTGCGTCCTACACTGGTCGCCGCATCGTCAAAATGACGCATGCGGAAGCATCCGCATACAGCGGCACAACCTGCGTACCTAATGTTAAAGATAGGTATGCCTGCCGCATGCCGGCCGCATGCAGAAGTAGGCGAAGCTATCGGCAGAGATGCGGCCGAAGGCGGGGTTTCACGGAGGAAGTCCGCAGCCCTACGCAGCTCCTCCAAACGCTAATGTGAAATCGGCCTCATTCAGAAAGCAGCAGTACTTTGTGTATCCACCCTGGAGACCATGTAAGATGGCAACTACCTTTAAGTCACCACAAAAGGGCCACAGATGTTGGGCACAGTTCAGGCTCTGTGCATCACTGTGCATTGGTCAACTATACAATGCACTGTGTTTTTTTGCCGCCATGCATAACGCCTTTTTGTATGACCAAACAACTCAATCTTGGTTTCATCAGTCCACAGGACCTGCTTCCAAATAGAAATTGGCTTCTCCAAATGTACTTTTGTATACCTCAGCCGACTCTGTTTGTGGCGTGCTTGCAGAAACGGCTTCTTTCGCATCACTCTCCCATACAGCTTCTCCTTGTGCAAAGTGCGTTGTATAGTTGACCGATGCACAGTGACACCATCTGCAGCAAGTTGATGCTGCAGCTCTCTGGAAGAGGTCTGAGGATTGTCCTTGACTGATCTCACCATTCTTCTTCTCTGCCTTTCTGATGTTTTTCTTGGCCTGCCACTTCTGGCCTTAACAAGAACTGTACCTGTGTTCTTCCATTTCCTTACTATGTTCCTCACAGTGGAAATTGACAGGTTAAATCTCTGAGACAGCTTTTTGTATCCTTCCCCTGAACAACTATGTTGAATAATGTTTGTTTTCAGATCATTTGACAGTTGTTTTGAGGAGCCCATGATGCCACTCTTCAGAGGAGATTCAAACAGGAGAACAACTTTCAAGTGGTCACTTTAATTAGCTTTTCTCATGATTGCATACACCTGGCTATGAAGTTCAAAGCTCAATGAGGTTACAAAACCAAAAAAAGTGCTTTAGTAAGTCAGTAAAAAGTAGGTAGGAGTATTTAAAACAAGAAAATGATAAGGGTGCCTATACTTATGCACCTGTCAAATTTTGTTTGAATGCAGATTGCACATTTTCTGTTAGTACAATAAACCTCATTTCAAGGCAGAAACATTACTGTGTCCAACAGTTATTAGATATATGAAACTGAAATAGCTGTTGCAAAAAAAACTATTTTTATAAAACATTAAAGGGAACCTATCACCCCGTTTTTTTCAGTATGAGATAAAAATACTGTTAAATATGGCCTGAGCTGTGCATTACAATAGTGTAGTTTGTGGACCCCGATTCCCCACCTATGCTGCCGAAATACGTTACCAAAGTAGTCATTTTCGCCTGTCAATCAGGCTGGTCAGGTCGGATGGGCGTGGCTTCTTCCCCCAGATATTGCGTAGTTTTCCGTTGGTGGCGTAGTGGTGTGCGCATGTCCAACGTCCCCAATCCTGCACGGGGGGGTGAAAATAGCAGCGATGTCCGTTATTCCATTGGTGGTCGGTGGGCGCGGCCATCTTCCTTTGGCTGCGCGTGCGCAGAAGCGGCGCTCTGCTGGCCGCGGCTTCAGGAAAATGGCCGCCGCGATCTCCATCTGCGCACGCGCGGCATCCCGCGGCCATTTTCCTGAAGCCGCGGCCAGCAGAGCGCCGCTTCTGCGCACGCGCGGCCAAAGGAAGATGGCCGCGCCCACCGACCACCAATGGAATAACGGACATCGCTGCTATTTTCACCCCCCCGTGCAGGATTGGGGACCTTGGACATGCGCACACCACTACGCCACCAACGGAAAACTACGCAATATCTGGGGGAAGAAGCCACGCCCATCCGACCTGACCAGCCTGATTGACAGGCGAAAATGACTACTTTGGTAACGTATTTCGGCAGCATAGGTGGGGAATCGGGGTCCACAAACTACACTATTGTAATGCACAGCTCAGGCCCTATTTAACAGTATTTTTATCTCATACCGAAAAAAACGGGGTGATAGGTTCCCTTTAAGCTTAAGATTAATAGGGGTGCCCAAACTTTTTCATATAACTGTATATATATTTAGCAGGTTCTTGCTGAGGGTATTTAAACAGCTTATGTAACATTCCCCAAAGAATCTATACCCTTAGGTCACTTTCATATGTCAATTCAAGAGAAAGATTTCCAGCTCTTCTATGTTTTACACCCATTTTGGATTATAGATATTGATGCAAAATACTGACCAAAATGAGCCAGTGTGAAAAAGTTAATAATTGACTTTATTTTTGCTCACTCGTGGCCTTGTTATTGTAGATAGATAAATAACCTTATAATTCCGCTCCACTGGTTTGATACTTAACTAATCATTGATTTGTGCACATTGGCAGACATTTGAGTCCCAATTAGATAAATAGGATCAGGTCAGATAGAATCATACTTCTAGTACTGAAACCTTATCTTCATGGTGTTTATACAATTTAATACATTAAGTAACCAGTGAACAAAACATTTTACATTCTTACTTATACAGAGATTATTTCCAAATGATGAGTAAATCTAAGCAGAGCGTGACAGTAAAGTTGAAAAGCCTTGGTACTCTGCTGGCTCTATATACAGAAGGTGACCTCATTCTCAGCTGTGCAGAATGTTGACACTGATTAGTCATTCCCATTTTTGGACTTGCAAATATTACTTTACAAAACGCACACACACTAAAAGCAGCAAGTGATTTCATCATGTTTTAGAGAAGAAAAACAGTGAGCATGCATGGAAATCTGGCAGGAATAGAAGGAACAAGTCATAAAACAAGATATCATTGTACGTCAACGCAACCTCGTGTCAATGACATAAAAAAGATATGTATTTATGACTTTTCTTTTCTAGGAAATTTTATGCAAATATCAGAAATTAGTCAGATTTTTGTGTTTATTAATTTGATCTTCATAAGATACGTGATTTCTTGAGATTCCACAATCTAGTACAAAAACATTTCTCTACAGAGCTGTCTGGGTTGGAGCATGTTATTGGAAAAATGTTTTGACAGTGAGGGTGGTCAATGAGTGGAACAGGTTGCCACGAGAGGTAGTGAGTTCTCCTTCAATGGAAGTCTTCAAACAGAGGCTGGACAGACATCTTTCTAAAATGGTTTAGCGATTCCTGCGCTGCATTGACCAGAGGTTGGACACAATGACCATGGAGGTCCTTTGCAACTCTAACATTCTATGATTTTATCTATGTTGACAAGCTGAAGATTTTTGCAGAAATTTAAGCAGTTTTTCTATTTGTCTTAATAATTGTGAAGAGCGAATAGTAAAAAATTCTAATTCGGGAAAATCGGTACGAATAATTTCAAATATCCGTGTATTCGTTCCGAATAACAAATCCAATGCAAGTCAGTGGGAAAGCCGAATATTTTTCTGCTGAACGCAACAAACAGGTCTGGAGGCATGGGGAAAAAAGCTGAAGTGTACGGGAAAAAGCTAAAACTAAATTGGAACAGCATGGAGAAGATGCCTGCATACCGTTCTGACTCACATATGGCATCTGGGAACAGGGCAGTTTCTAGCCCAAAAATGACACAGGGCGAGAGTAGGAAATTTCTCCCCCCCCCCCCCCCCCCCAACCCCCCCCCCCCACCCCCCCCCCCCCGGCACCGAAAATAATACTATCAGTGTGGGAGTGCAGGTTGTGAGACTGTGGTGTGTGCGGTGCGGGGGGGGGGGCGCGGCGACGCGAGGCGATGATCTGACCGCTCAGCTGTCAGATTTGCAGCTGAGTTCGGGCAGGGCGCGCCCAGCACTGAGCGCGGCATCCGCGCCCCTGACAGCCCTTAAACAGCAGCAGCAGCGGGCAGGGGACCACCGGGGCCCGAGGCCTCTCCTGCGCCCCCCGGCCCCACGGCGCCCCGTGTGGCCGCCCTGCCCGCCCTGTTGAAGAAACGGCCCTGTCTGGGAATAATGTTGTCAGACTATTGTGCCAGTTTACAGATTTATAAGAAGACCTACCAAATCTTTTTTTTTTTAAAGGGAAAAAATGCTAAGAAACGTTTTCCTTCATAATAACATGTATATAATGCAAAATAAAACAAACAAAAAAATTATACCTCCCCTTTAGCTTATGTTCACACGTAGCGTTTTGGCTTTAGTTTTCCTTTAACATTTGTTAGGGCTCTCACTCCTACATTTGGGAGGTCCCTACCTCATTCCAAATTGTTAGCTAGATAGTGGAATACATATTCCCCATCACTTTACAATGCCAGCTAAAACATGGCCATTTGAATTTTGGACTTCATCCACCACCACCTGACGTTCACCTCCATGTCATTATGCGGCCCTCGCTTGACATTTTCAGAGGGCCAGCAGGTGCCGTGAAAGTTTTTTGAGCTCCACAGTTCATTTTGGCCACCGGATCCCAATGCAGCCACTCAACTTGATTATGAAGCTGTTGTTTAACAGTGATACAAGCGGGGTTCTCTCCCCACACCCCTGGCTTCTGTGTTTTTTTGCTTAGCATTGCATCTTGGCGTTCTAGGAGCATTTTCTATGCATGTGAGGTAGCATCTGTGGTAAACGCTTTGCATATTTTCTACATTCCCCTTCACTTGCTGCCATTATTTAAGCATTATTGTTGTTTTCCTGCTTACCATTTGCCCTTCTGTTTTTAATTCATCTCCAATCTCAGCTAATTTGCCTCATTGTGACCCTTATACCATGCAATGTTATTATTTTTCATTGGGGTTGTTTATATATTAGTTGGTGCTACTAACAGCTATGTTGCCTCACTAGTGCTCCCTGTGGCATGTCCATTTCACCCATATATTTGATGCAATATTCAGGGGTGGTGGTAGGTTATTGTATCATGCTTCCATGTTTTTAGTTGTTTTTAATCAGTTGTTTCTCCATGTTATCAATAAAGTTGTATGAATTTTGATTGCATTATATCGGGTGTGCACACCATTTTTTGTATTGGTCTTCTTCTCCTCCTAGTGTGTACAATGAAGCCACTGTCATAACATTTCGGTCACACAAATAGGCCTTCATCAGAACTACAAATAATAAAAAACAAACAAAAAATTGTCAAAGTACTGTGTGCATCCAATATAAAGGGAATTACCATAATATGTAATTTAACAATATCAAGGAAACAATATATATACAAGTCAATGTTTCATATATTAAAGGGCCACTGTCACCCCCCTCCAGCCGTTATAAACTAAAAGAGCCACCTTGTGCAGCAGTAATGCTGCATTCTAACAAGGTGGCTCTTTTAGTTTTAGGTTCAAGTATACCCCCAAAAACGCGATTTGATACTTAGCCATAATTGGTGTCTCTAGCCACGTAGGCTGGTCCTCCCTCCCCAGCTCGAAACGCTCCTCTGCCGTCACTCACATCTTCTTGGTCTTTCTGCGCCGCCCCCTCAGCGCTGTTTACGTTTTCAAACCGGCGCCTGCGCTGTGTAGTACTGTTCTGCGCAGACGCAGTAAGCTCTGGCCGTCTGCCGTCCAAGCCAGGCTTTCACACTGCGCCTGCGTGGGCAGTGCGGCCCCCACCTTTGGAATCCCCGCCCCGCACTGTGTTATGCATTATGCACAGTGCGGGGCTGGTATTCCTGGGCATGCACACAGCGTGTTGCATCCTGTCAGCCCGGTCCCCCGCCTTACTGCTTCTGGATACAATATACAGATCGTGCCTTCTCCTCCTCTAGCAATCGCCGGGCAAGAAGCAACTTTGGAAACTTGCCTGCTAGGTGGTGTGTGTTGTGTCTAGGTGTGTTATTTAGGGTCTTGATCTGATAATAAATTGGGGGTGATCTTTACCCAGCTAGCAGTCAAGTTTCCAAAGTTGCTTCTTGCCCGGCGATTGCTAGAGGAGGAGGAGGCATGATCTGTATATTGGTAGTTCTGTCAGTGTCCATGCCTTTGAATCATGCATGGATTTTATTTCTGTTTCTGCAGCCTTTATCCATGGCCTCTTTTTCTGAAAGTTGAGATATGTCCTCCCAAAATGTAGGTTCATAAATTTTATTTGTACTTGCCTTCTATGAAAGACGTTGAGGTGGTCTTCCCTTGTTTTCTATTATTGAGCATCTTGGTTCTGTGTCTGTATGGAGCTGTATCTCTTGACTTTCAGTTTTTTATTTTCATCGATTTCCACTTCTTTCTCATCAGATGTTTCTGCAGTTATATCACTGTCGTTTCCCTCATTTTTCATTTCCAGTGATGTAATTATGTCATCATTTAGATCTTGAATGAATATGACACTGTTTCTCACTGTGATTCTGTCTGTCTTGGGATCTAGGATTCTGTATCCTTTGCAATTGTCACTATATCCTACAAATATTCCTTCAATGGCTCTGTTTTGAAGTTTGGAGCATTTTCCTTCTGGAATAAACACAAAAACTTTGCAACCAAAAACTCTTAAATGATCCAAACTTGATTTCTTACCTTGCCACAGTTCATATTGTTTTTTCTCAGTTTTCTTGAAAAAAGTCTGTTTTGCAGATAAGTAGCTGTCATTGCTGCTTCACCCCAGTATTTCTCTGGTAGTTTGGAGTCTTTTAGCATACATCTTATCATTTCAGTCAGAGTGCTGTTTTTTCTTTCTGCTACCCCGCTCTGTTCAGGTTTGTATGGAACAGTCTTTTGATGCTCTCTTTCATTCTGTCTTAAGTAGTTTTCTATTTGGTGTCCTGTAAATTCACCTCCATTATCACTTCTGATGATGATTGGCTTCCTCTGAAACTTGTTTGTTATGATCCGGTGACCTTGGAGCCGCATGAGAGACTTTCTCAGGAGTAGGTGGTACCTGTACTGACCGCAACCCCTAAACTAACACCACAACTAGAAGTAGCCGTGGGATGTACCTAACACGTCCTAGACACCTCGACACAGCCGGAGGACGAAATACCCCTATAGATGGAAATGGGAATTCTATCTTGCCTCAGAGCAGAACCCCAAAGGATAGGCAGCCCCCCACAAATATTGACTGTGAGTATAAGAGGAAAAACACACGCAGGCAGAAAAACAGGATTTAGCAAAAGAGGCACTTCTAGCTAAATAGAAAAGGATAGGACAGAATTCTAAGCGGTCAGTATTAAAATCCTAAAAATATCCACAGCAGATAATACCAATATTCAACATCTAACTAAAGACATAGAAAGTATATCTGCATCTCCTGAGAATCCAGCATGACTGAAAAATCCAAACAAAGTCTAAGCTGGACAAAAACACAATGAATTGCACTGAATTGCAAAGCACACTGCATGTGTGCACAGAGACAAAAAAACAGACACTTATCTTAGCTGAATTGGCAGCAGGGCATGAGGAGCCAGAGAGAGATGCAATCCCTCCAAGTACAATGGACAACTGGCATGGACTCATGGATCCTGCACACCTAAATACCTAATAGAGCTGCAATCAGCAGAAACACCTGCCCGGATTACAACCCCAAGACAACTGCACTACCACCAACAACCACCGGAGGGAGCCAAAGAGCAGAATTCACAACAGTACCCCCCCTTGAAGAGGGGTCACCGAACCCTCACCAGAGCCCCCAGGCCGATCAGGACGAGCCAGATGAAAGGCACGGACCAAATCAGCAGCATGGACATCAGAGGCAAAAACCCAAGAATTATCCTCCTGGCCATAACCCTTCCATTTGACAAGGTACTGAAGCCTCTGCCTCGAAAAGCGAGAATCCAAAATCTTCTCAACCACATACTCCAACTCCCCATCAACCAACACAGGAGCAGGAGGATCAACCGAGGGAACAACGGGCACCACACATTTCCGCAATAAAGATCTATGGAAAACATTATGGATGGCAAAAGAGGCCGGAAGGGCCAAACGAAAAGACACCGGATTGATAATCTCAGAAAACCTATAAGGACCAATAAACTGAGGCTTAAACTTAGGGGAAGAAACCTTCATAGGAACATGACGGGAAGACAACCAGACCAAATCCCCAACCCGAAGCCGGGAACCAACACACCGACGACGGTAAGCAAAACGCTGAGCCTCTTCCTGAGACAACACCAAATTGTCCACCACATGAGCCCAAATCTGCTGCAACCTGTCAACCACAGAATCCACACCAGGAAAATCAGAAGGTTCAACTTGCCCCGAAGAAAAACGAGGATGAAAACCAAAATTACAAAAGAAGGGCGAAACCAAGGTAGCCGAACTAGCCTGATTATTGAGGGCAAACTCGGTCAATGGCAAGAAAGCCACCCAATCATCCTGATCAGCAGACACAAAGCATCTCAAATAAGTTTCCAAAGTCTGATTAGTTCGCTCGGTCTGGTGTTATGGTTCTCAATGGCAAGAGAACATAGCCCAGCAAACATAAAAACTAGCTCTTGGAAGGATGGAAACTAAACTGACCATGAACTAAACCTGCCGCACAACTAACAGTAGCCGGGTAGCGTAGCCTGCGTTTTATCCCTAGACGCCCAGCGCCGGCCGGAGGACTAACTAATCCTGGCAGAGGAAAATATAGTCCTGGCTCACCTCTAGAGAAATTTCCCCGAAAGGCAGACAGAGGCCCCCACAAATATTGGCGGTGATTTTAGATGAAATGACAAACGTAGTATGAAAATAGGTTAAGCAAAATTGAGGTCCGCTTACTAGATAGCAGGAAGACAGAAAGGGCACTTTCATGGTCAGCTGAAAACCCTATCAAAATACCATCCTGAAATTACTTTAAGACTCTAGTATTAACTCATAACATCAGAGTGGCAATTTCAGATCACAAGAGCTTTCCAGACACAGAAACGAAACTACAGCTGTGAACTGGAACAAAATGCAAAAACAAACAAGGACTAAGTCCAACTTAGCTGGGAGTTGTCTAGCAGCAGGAACATGCACAGAAAGGCTTCTGATTACAATGTTGACCGGCATGGAAGTGACAGAGGAGCAAGGCTAAATAGCGACTCCCACATCCTGATGGAAACAGGTGAACAGAGAGGATGATGCACACCAGTTCAATTCCACCAGTGGCCACCGGGGGAGCCCAAAATCCAATTTCACAACAGTACCCCCCCCTCAAGGAGGGGGCACCGAACCCTCACCAGAACCACCAGGGCGATCAGGATGAGCCCTATGAAAGGCACGGACCAAATCGGAGGCATGAACATCAGAGGCAGTCACCCAAGAATTATCCTCCTGACCGTATCCCTTCCATTTGACCAGATACTGGAGTTTCCGTCTGGAAACACGGGAGTCCAAGATTTTTTCCACAACATACTCCAACTCGCCCTCAACCAACACCGGAGCAGGAGGCTCAACGGAAGGCACAACCGGTACCTCATACCTGCGCAATAATGACCGATGAAAAACATTATGAATAGAAAAAGATGCAGGGAGGTCCAAACGGAAGGACACAGGGTTAAGAATCTCCAATATCTTGTACGGGCCGATGAACCGAGGCTTAAACTTGGGAGAAGAAACCCTCATAGGGACAAAACGAGAAGACAACCACACCAAGTCCCCAACACAAAGCCGAGGACCAACCCGACGCCGGCGGTTGGCAAAAAGCTGAGTCTTCTCCTGGGACAACTTCAAATTGTCCACTACCTGCCCCCAAATCTGATGCAACCTCTCCACCACAGCATCCACTTCAGGACAATCCGAAGATTCCACCTGACCAGAAGAAAATCGAGGATGAAACCCCGAATTACAGAAAAAGGGAGACACCAAGGTGGCAGAACTGGCCCGATTATTGAGGGCAAACTCCGCTAAAGGCAAAAAAGCAACCCAATCATCCTGATCTGCAGACACAAAACACCTCAAATATGTCTCCAAGGTCTGATTCGTCCGCTCGGTCTGGCCATTAGTCTGAGGATGGAAAGCAGACGAGAAAGACAAATCTATGCCCATCCTAGCACAGAATGCTCGCCAAAATCTAGACACGAATTGGGTACCTCTGTCAGAAACGATATTCTCCGGAATACCATGCAAACGGACCACATTTTGAAAAAACAGAGGAACCAACTCGGAAGAAGAAGGCAACTTAGGCAGGGGAACCAAATGGACCATCTTAGAGAAACGATCACACACCACCCAGATGACAGACATCTTCTGAGAAACAGGAAGATCCGAAATAAAATCCATCGAGATGTGCGTCCAGGGCCTCTTCGGGATAGGCAAGGGCAACAACAATCCACTAGCCCGAGAACAACAAGGCTTGGCCCGAGCACAAACGTCACAAGACTGCACGAAGCCTCGCACATCTCGAGACAGGGAAGGCCACCAGAAGGACCTTGCCACCAAATCCCTGGTACCAAAGATTCCAGGATGACCTGCCAACGCAGAAGAATGAACCTCAGAAATGACTTTACTGGTCCAATCATCAGGAACAAACAGTCTACCAGGTGGGCAACGATCAGGTCTATCCGCCTGAAACTCCTGCAAGGCCCGCCGCAGGTCTGGAGAAACGGCAGACAATATCACTCCATCCTTAAGGATACCTGTAGGTTCAGAATTACCAGGGGAGTCAGGCTCAAAACTCCTAGAAAGGGCATCCGCCTTAACATTCTTAGAACCCGGCAGGTAGGACACCACAAAATTAAACCGAGAGAAAAACAACGACCAGCGCGCCTGTCTAGGATTCAGGCGTCTGGCGGACTCAAGATAAATTAGATTTTTGTGGTCCGTCAATACCACCACCTGATGTCTAGCCCCCTCAAGCCAATGACGCCACTCCTCAAAAGCCCACTTCATGGCCAAAAGCTCCCGATTTCCAACATCATAATTCCGCTCGGCGGGTGAAAATTTACGCGAGAAAAAAGCACAAGGTCTCATCACGGAGCAATCGGAACTTCTCTGCGACAAAACCGCCCCAGCTCCGATTTCAGAAGCGTCGACCTCAACCTGAAAAGGAAGAGCAACATCAGGCTGACGCAACACAGGGGCGGAAGAAAAGCGGCGCTTAAGCTCCCGAAAGGCCTCCACAGCAGCAGGGGACCAATCAGCAACATCAGCACCCTTCTTAGTCAAATCAGTCAATGGTTTAACAACATCAGAAAAACCAGCAATAAATCGACGATAAAAGTTAGCAAAGCCCAAAAATTTCTGAAGACTCTTAAGAGAAGAGGGTTGCGTCCAATCACAAATAGCCTGAACCTTGACAGGATCCATCTCGATGGAAGAGGGGGAAAAAATATATCCCAAAAAGGAAATCTTTTGAACCCCAAAAACGCACTTAGAACCCTTCACACACAAGGAATTAGACCGCAAAACCTGAAAAACCCTCCTGACCTGCTGGACATGAGAGTCCCAGTCATCCGAAAAAATCAAAATATCATCCAGATACACAATCATAAATTTATCCAAATAATCACAGAAAATGTCATGCATAAAGGACTGAAAGACTGAAGGGGCATTTGAAAGACCAAAAGGCATCACCAAATACTCAAAGTGGCCCTCGGGCGTATTAAATGCGGTTTTCCACTCATCCCCCTGCTTAATTCGCACCAAATTATACGCCCCACGAAGATCTATCTTAGAGAACCACTTGGCCCCCTTTATGCGAGCAAACAAATCAGTCAGCAGTGGCAACGGATATTGATATTTAACCGTGATTTTATTCAAAAGCCGATAATCAATGCACGGCCTCAAAGAGCCATCTTTCTTAGCCACAAAGAAAAAACCGGCTCCTAAGGGAGATGACGAAGGACGAATATGTCCCTTTTCCAAGGACTCCTTTATATATTCTCGCATAGCAGCATGTTCAGGCACAGACAGATTAAATAAACGACCCTTAGGGTATTTACTACCCGGAATCAAATCTATGGCACAATCGCACTCCCGGTGCGGAGGTAATGAACCAAGCTTAGGTTCTTCAAAAACGTCACGATATTCAGTCAAGAATTCAGGAATCTCAGAGGGAATAGATGATGAAATGGAAACCACAGGTACATCCCCATGCGTCCCCTTACATCCCCAGCTTAACACAGACATAGCTTTCCAGTCAAGGACTGGGTTATGAGATTGCAGCCATGGCAATCCAAGCACCAACACATCATGTAGGTTATACAGCACAAGAAAGCGAATAATCTCCTGGTGATCCGGATTAATCTGCATAGTTACTTGTGTCCAGTATTGTGGTTTATTGCTAGCCAATGGGGTGGAGTCAATCCCCTTCAGGGGTATAGGAGTTTCAAGAGGCTCCAAATCATACCCACAGCGTTTGGCAAAGGACCAATCCATAAGACTCAAAGCGGCGCCAGAGTCGACATAGGCATCCGCGGTAATAGATGATAAAGAACAAATCAGGGTCACAGATAGAATAAACTTAGACTGTAAAGTGCCAATTGAAACAGACTTATCAAGCTTCTTAGTACGCTTAGAGCATGCTGATATAACATGAGTTGAATCACCGCAATAGAAGCACAACCCATTTTTTCGTCTAAAATTCTGCCGTTCACTTCTGGACAGAATTCTATCACATTGCATATTCTCTGGCGTCTTCTCAGTAGACACCGCCAAATGGTGCACAGGTTTGCGCTCCCGCAGACGCCTATCGATCTGGATAGCCATTGTCATGGACTCATTCAGACCCGCAGGCACAGGGAACCCCACCATAACATCCTTAATGGCATCAGAGAGACCCTCTCTGAAATTCGCCGCCAGGGCGCACTCATTCCACTGAGTAAGCACAGCCCATTTACGGAATTTCTGGCAGTATATTTCAGCTTCGTCTTGCCCCTGAGATAGGGACATCAAGGCCTTTTCCGCCTGAAGTTCTAACTGAGGTTCCTCATAAAGCAACCCCAAGGCCAGAAAAAACGCATCCACATTGAGCAACGCAGGATCCCCTGGAGCCAATGCAAAAGCCCAATCCTGAGGGTCGCCCCGGAGCAAAGAAATCACAATCCTGACCTGCTGAGCAGGATCTCCAGCAGAGCGAGATTTCAGGGACAAAAACAACTTGCAATTATTTTTGAAATTTTGAAAGCAAGATCTATTCCCCGAGAAAAATTCAGGCAAAGGAATTCTAGGTTCAGATATAGGAACATGAACAACAAAATCTTGTAAGTTTTGAACTTTCGTGGTGAGATTATTCAAACCTGCAGCTAAACTCTGAATATCCATTTTAAACAGGTGAACACAGAGCCATTCCAGGATTAGAAGGAGAGAGAGAGAGAAAGGCTGCAATATAGGCAGACTTGCAAGAGATTCAATTACAAGCACACTCTGAACTGAGAAAAAAAAAAAAATCTTCAGCAGACTTCTCTTTTCTCTCCTTTCTCTGTCAATTAATTTAACCCTTTGCGGCCGGTCAAACTATTATGGTTCTCAATGGCAAGAGAACATAGCCCAGCAAACATAAAAACTAGCTCTTGGAAGGATGGAAACTAAACTGACCATGAACTAAACCTGCCGCACAACTAACAGTAGCCGGGTAGCGTAGCCTGCGTTTTATCCCTAGACGCCCAGCGCCGGCCGGAGGACTAACTAATCCTGGCAGAGGAAAATATAGTCCTGGCTCACCTCTAGAGAAATTTCCCCGAAAGGCAGACAGAGGCCCCCACAAATATTGGCGGTGATTTTAGATGAAATGACAAACGTAGTATGAAAATAGGTTAAGCAAAATTGAGGTCCGCTTACTAGATAGCAGGAAGACAGAAAGGGCACTTTCATGGTCAGCTGCAAACCCTATCAAAATACCATCCTGAAATTACTTTAAGACTCTAGTATTAACTCATAACATCAGAGTGGCAATTTCAGATCACAAGAGCTTTCCAGACACAGAAACGAAACTACAGCTGTGAACTGGAACAAAATGCAAAAACAAACAAGGACTAAGTCCAACTTAGCTGGGAGTTGTCTAGCAGCAGGAACATGCACAGAAAGGCTTCTGATTACAATGTTGACCGGCATGGAAGTGACAGAGGAGCAAGGCTAAATAGCGACTCCCACATCCTGATGGAAACAGGTGAACAGAGAGGATGATGCACACCAGTTCAATTCCACCAGTGGCCACCGGGGGAGCCCAAAATCCAATTTCACAACAGTCTGGCCATTTGTCTGAGGATGAAATGCGGAAGAAAAAGACAAATCAATGCCCAGCCTAGCACAAAAGGCCCGCCAAAACCTAGAAACAAACTGGGAACCTCTGTCGGACACAATATTCTCCGGAATACCATGCAAACGAACCACATGCTGAAAAAACAACGGAACCAAATCAGAAGAGGAAGGCAATTTAGGCAAAGGCACCAAATGAACCATCTTAGAAAACCGGTCACAAACCACCCAGATAACTGACATCCTCTGGGAAACCGGAAGATCTGAAATAAAATCCATAGAAATATGCGTCCAGGGCCTCTCAGGGACCAGCAAAGGCAAAAGCAACCCACTAGCACGGGAACAACAAGGCTTGGCCCGCGCACAAGTCCCACAGGACTGCACAAAAGAACGCACATCACGCGACAAAGATGGCCACCAAAAGGACCTACCAACCAAATCTCTGGTACCAAAAATACCAGGATGAGCAGCCAACACAGAACAGTGAACCTCAGAAATCACTCTACTAGTCCATCTATCAGGAACAAACAGTTTTTCCACAGGACAGCGGTCAGGTTTGTTAGCCTGAAATTCCTGCAGAACCCGTCACAAATCAGGGGAAATGGCAGAAAGGACCACCCCTTCCTTCAGAATGCTGACCGGCTCAAATACCTCAGGAGAATCAGGCAAAAAACTCCTAGAGAGGGCATCAGCCTTAACATTCTTAGAACCTGGAAGATACGAGACCACGAAATCAAAATGGGAGAAAAACAGGGACCATCGAGCCTGTCTAAGATTCAGCCACTTGGCAGATTCGAGGTAAATCAGATTTTTATGATTGGTCAAGTCCACAATACGGTGCTTGGCTCCCTCAAGCCAATGTCGCCATTCCTCAAACGCCCACTTCATAGCCAACAACTCCTGATTGCCGACATCATAATTGCGTTCAGCAGGCGAAAACTTATGGGAAAAGAAGGCACACGGTTTCATCAAGGAACCATCAGAATTCCTCTGAGACAAAACGGCCCCTGCCCCAATCTCAGAAGCGTCAACCTCAACCTGAAACGGAAGGGAAACATCTGGCTGATGCAACTCCGGGGCAGAAGTAAATCGGCGTTTAAGCTCCTGAAAGGCAGAGACAGCCACATGGGACCATTTCGTTACATCAGCGCCTTTCTTCGTCAAATCGGTCAGGGGTTTAACCACACTGGAGAAGTTAGCAATGAAACGGCGATAAAAATTAGCAAAGCCCAAAAATTTCTGAAGGCTCTTCACAGATGTGGGTTGAATCCAATCATGAATGGCCTGAACTTTAACCGGATCCATCTCTATAGATGAGGGAGAAAAAATAAAGCCCAAAAAAGAAACCTTCTGCACTCCAAAGAGACACTTAGACCCCTTCACAAACAAAGTATTATCACGAAGGATTGGAAATACCATCCTGACCTGTTTCACATGAGACTCCCAATCAACGGAAAAAATTAAGATGTCATCCAAATACACAATCGTGAATTTATCAAGATAATTCCGGAAGATATCATGCATGAAGGACTGAAAAACAGATGGAGCATTAGAAAGCCCGAATGGCATCACAAGGTATTCAAAATGGCCTTCGGGCATATTAAACGCAGTTTTCCATTCATCACCCTGCTTAATACGAACAAGATTATATGCCCCCCGAAGGTCAATTTTAGTAATCCAACTAGCCCCCTTAATCCTGGCAAACAAATCGGAAAGCAAAGGTAAAGGGTATTGAAACTTGACCGTGATCTTATTCAAGAGGTGATAATCAATACAGGGTCTCAAGGAGCCATCCTTCTTAGCAACAAAAAAGAATCCCGCTCCCAACGGTGAAGAAGATGGCCAAATATGCCCTTTCTCCAAAGACTCCTTAACATAACTCCGCATGGCGGTATGTTCCGGCACAGACAGGTTGAAAAGTCGTCCCTTAGGAAACTTACAGCCTGGAATCAAGTCAATAGCACAATCACAGTCCCTATGCGGTGGAAGGGAGCTGGACTTGGGCTCATCGAATACATCCTGAAAATCAGACAAAAACTCTGGAACTTCAGTAGAGGAGGAAGAGGAGATTGACATCACAGGAACATCATTATGAACCCCCTGACAACCCCAACTAGTCACAGACATAGACTTCCAATCCAACACAGGATTATGTATCTGCAACCCAGCACAATAGCATCATGCAAATTATGCAACACCAGAAATTGACAATCTTCCTGATGGGCTGGCGCCATGCACATGGTCACCTGTGTCCAAAACTGGGGTTTATTTTTAGCCAAAGGTGTTGCATCAATGCCCCTTAAAGGAATAGGGTTCTGCAAAGACTGCAAGGGGAAACCACAACGCCTGGCAAATTCAAAGTCCATTAAGTTCAAAGCGGCGCCTGAATCCACAAACGCCATGACAGAAAATGACGACAATGAGCAGATCAAGGTCACAGATAACAGAAATTGAGGTTGTACAGTTCCGATGGTAACTAAACTTGCGATTCTCTTTGTACGCTTTGGGCAGACTGAAATGACATGAGAAGCATCACCACAATAAAAACACAACCTATTCTGACGTCTGAATCCTTGTTGTTCCGTTCTAGACAGAATCCTATCACACTGCATAGGCTCAGGCATCTGCTCTGAGGACAACGCCACAACGCGTACAGTTCTGCGCTCCCGCAAGCGCCGATCAATCTGAATGGCCAGAGACATAGAATCACTCAGACCAACAGGCGTGGGAAACCCCACCATAACATCTTTAACAGATTCAGAAAGACACTTTCTGAAAATTGCCGCCAAAGCATCCTCATTCCATTTAGTCAGCACAGACCATTTTCTAAATTTCTGACAATACAATTCTGCCGCTTCTTGACCCTGAGACAGGGCCAACAAGGTCTTCTCTGTTGTGAACTGTGTTTCTGGGCTCCCTCTGGTGGTCACTAATGGTATTGTGTTAGGTATGTCTTGTTGCAGGCCTGAGCTCCAGCTGTGTCGTTAAGCAGCGGGTGTTTCCTATTTGAGTCTCCTCTGGACTCAGTCTCTTGCCTGGCATCGTTGTATCCAGACCTATTTGGTCTCCTCCGGATTCCTTTCAGTCTGCCTCATGCAAGAAAAGCTAAGTCTGTTTTGTACAATTTGGATCGTTTGCATTATTCAGTGTTTTTGTCCAGCTTGCTTTACATTTGATTTTTTGACTCGCTGGAAGCTCTAGGGGGCTGATATTCTCCCTCCACACCGTCAGTCGGTGTGGGGGTTCTTGAATGTTCAGCGTGGATGTTTTGTAGGGTTTTCTGCTAACCGCATAGTCCACTATCTATTTTCTGCTATCTAGACTATTGGGCCTCACTTTGCTGAATCTAGTTCATCTCTACGTTTGTGTTTTCCTCTTGCCTCACCGTTATTATTTGTTGGGGGCTTTCTATATCTTTGGGGTTCAATTTCTCTGGAGGCAAGCGAGGTCTTATTTTTTCCCTCTAGGGGTAGTCAGTTCTCCGGCTGGCTCGAGACGTCTAGAACCAACGTAGGCACGTTCACCGGCTACTTTTAGTTGTTTGTGTCAGGATCAGGTATGCGGTTAGTCCAGTTTCCACCTCCCTAGAGCAGTATTTATATTTTTGCTATCTTGCCGGAATATTAGAGATCCTCTGCCATTGGGAACATAACAGAATGCCAGGCCCAAAAGAAAATGTTTAATGCATCGCAGAAGCAGGATTAAAAAGAAGTTCTGAGTTTTTTGGGGTTTTTTGCTGCAGTTTGCCTAGCTTCTTCCATCCCCTTTTTCTCTGAGTGGCTGAAACTCTGCTGCAGATATGAATGTCCAGACTCTGACTTCTAGTGTGGATCAGCTTGCTGCTAGGGTGCAAAGCATTCAGGATTTTGTTATCCATAACCCTATGTCTGAACCAAAAATACCTATTCCTGAGCCGTTTTTTGGAGATAGATCTAAATTCCTGAATTTTAGGAATAATTGTAAATTGTTTCTGTCTCTGAAACCTCGTTCCTCTGGTGATTCCGCTCAGAAAGTTGAGATTGTTATTTCCTTCTTGCGCGGCGACCCTCAGGATTGGGCCTTCTCTCTGGCGCCAGGAGATCCTGCATTGGTGAATGTTGATGCGTTTTTTCTGGCACTTGGTTTGCTTTATGAGGAGCCTAATCTTGAAAATCAGGCTGAAAAAATGTTGCTGGTTATCTCTCAGGGTCAGGACAAAGCTGAGGTATATTGCCAAAAATTTCGGAAATGGTCCGTGCTTACTCAATGGAATGAGTGTGCACTGGCCGCAAATTTCAGAAATGGTCTTTCTGAAGCCATTAAAGATGTGATGGTGGGGTTTCCTATCCCTACAGGTCTAAATGATTCAATGGCTCTAGCCATTCAAATTGATCGACGTTTGCGGGAGCGCAAATCTGATAATCCTTTGGCGGTGCTGTCTGAACGGTCACCTGATTCTATGCAATGTGACAGAATTCTGACCAGAGCCGAGCGACAAAATCATAGACGTCAAAATGGGTTGTGTTTCTACTGTGGTGATTCAACACATGTTATCTCAGCATGCTCTAAACGTTTAAAGAAAAAAGTTAATCCTGTCGCCATTGGTACTTTTCAGCCTAAGTTTATTTTGTCTGTGACTTTAATTTGTTCATTATCTTCTTACTCAGTTATGGCTTTTGTGGATTCTGGTGCTGCTTTAAGTCTGATGGATTTGTCGTTTGCCAGGCGCTGCGGTTTTGTCCTGGAGCCTTTGGAAAATCCTATTCCTCTTAGAGGAATTGATTCTACGCCATTGGCAGAGAATAAACCTCAGTATTGGACGCAGGTGACCATGTGCATGACTCCTGTACATCAGGAGGTGATTCGTTTTTTGGTACTGCATAAAATGCATGATGTTGTCGTTTTGGGTCTGCCATGGTTACAGGCCCATAATCCAGTTTTAGATTGGAAAGCTATGACTGTGTCTAGTTGGGGGTGTCAGGGGATTCATGGCGATTCTCCATTGGTGTCTATTGCTTCTTCTACTCCTTCTGAGATCCCTGAGTTTTTGTCAGACTTTCAGGATGTATTTAATGAGGCCAGGTCCAGTGCCCTTCCTCCTCATAGGGACTGTGATTGTGCTATAGATTTGATTCCTGGTAGTAAGTTTCCTAAGGGACGACTCTTTAATTTATCTGTGCCAGAGCATGCCGCGATGCGGAGTTATATAAAGGAGTCTTTGGAGAAGGGACATATTTGCCCATCCTCATCCCCTCTTGGTGCAGGATTCTTTTTTGTGGGCAAGAAAGACGGGTCTCTGAGACCTTGTATTGATTATCGTCTTCTGAATAAGATCACTGTTAAATTTCAGTATCCTTTGCCATTGTTGTCTGATTTGTTTGCTCGGATTAAGGGATCCAGTTGGTTCACCAAGATAGATCTTCGTGGTGCGTATAACCTTGTGCGCATAAAGCAGGGAGATGAATGGAAAACGGCATTTAATACGCCTGAGGGTCATTTTGAGTACCTGGTGATGCCTTTCGGATTATCTATTGCTCCTTCTGTGTTTCAGTCCTTCATGCATGACATCTTCCGGAAATATCTGGATAAATTTATGATTATTTATCTAGATGATATTTTGGTTTTTTCTGATGATTGGGAGTCCCATGTGAACCAGGTCAGGATGGTGTTTCAGGTTTTGTGGGAGAATGCTCTATTTGTGAAGGGTTCAAAATGTATCTTTGGGGTACAGAAGGTTTCTTTTTTGGGTTTTATTTTTTCCCCTTCTACTGTGGAGATGGACCCAGTTAAGGTCCGTGCCATTCATGACTGGACTCAGCCCACGTCTGTTAAGAGCCTGCAGAAGTTCTTGGGCTTTGCTAATTTTTACCGTCGTTTTATCGCTAATTTCTCCAGCGTGGTTAAACCTTTGACGGATATGACCAAGAAGGGTTCTGATGTTGTGAATTGGTCTCCTGCGGCCATGGAGGCCTTTCGGGAGCTGAAGCGTCGGTTTACTTCAGCGCCAGTCTTGTGCCAGCCGGATGTCTCTCTTCCCTTCCAGGTTGAAGTTGATGCTTCTGAAATTGGTGCAGGGGCTGTTTTGTCGCAAAAAAGTTCTGATGGCTCCGTGATGAAGCCATGCGCCTTCTTTTCAAGGAAATTTTCGCCTGCTGAGCGGAACTACGATGTTGGTAATCGGGAGTTGTTGGCCATGAAGTGGGCATTTGAGGAGTGGCGATATTGGCTCGAGGGAGCTAGACATCGTGTGGTGGTCTTGACTGATCATAAAAATCTGATTTACCTCGAGTCTGCCAAGCGCCTGAATCCTAGACAGGCCCGTTGGTCGTTGTTTTTCTCCCGTTTTGACTTTGTGGTCTCGTACCTGCCTGGTTCGAAGAATGTGAAGGCTGATGCACTTTCTAGGAGTTTTGTGCCTGATTCTCCGGGAGTCTCTGAGCCGGCTGGTATTCTCAGAGAGGGAGTAATTTTGTCTGCCATTTCCCCAGATTTGCGACGAGGGCTGCAAAAGTTTCAGGCTGATAGGCCTGATCGTTGTCCACCAGAGAGATTGTTTGTCCCTGATGGATGGACCAACAGAGTTATTTCTGAGGTTCATTCTTTGGTGTTGGCGGGACATCCTGGGATTTTTGGTACCAGAGATTTGGTGGCCAGGTCCTTTTGGTGGCCTTCCTTGTCGCGGGATGTGCGTTCTTTTGTGCAGTCCTGTGGGATTTGTGCTCGGGCTAAGCCTTGCTGTTCTCGTGCCAGCGGGTTGCTTTTGCCCTTGCCTATCCCAAAGAGGCCATGGACGCACATTTCCATGGATTTCATTTCGGATCTTCCGGTGTCTCGGAAGATGTCTGTCATCTGGGTGGTGTGCGATCGTTTTTCTAAAATGGTCCATTTGGTGCCCTTGCCTAAGTTGCCTTCCTCCTCTGATTTGGTTCCTTTGTTCTTTCAGAATGTGGTTCGTTTGCATGGCATCCCTGAGAATATTGTGTCTGACAGAGGATCCCAGTTTGTGTCCGGATTCTGGCGATCCTTTTGTGCTAAGATGGGTATTGATTTGTCTTTTTCGTCGGCTTTTCATCCTCAGACTAATGGCCAGACCGAGCGAACTAATCAGACATTAGAGACTTATTTGAGATGTTTTGTTTCTGCTGATCAGGACGACTGGGTTACCTTTTTGCCACTGGCCGAGTTTGCCCTTAATAATCGGGCTAGTTCGGCCACCTTGGTTTCACCCTTTTTCTGCAACTCTGGTTTTCATCCTCGTTTCTCCTCGGGTCAGGTTGAATCTTCTGACTGTCCTGGGGTTGATTCTGTGGTGGATAGGTTACAGCGGATTTGGAACCATGTGGTGGACAATTTGAAATTGTCACAAGACAAGGCCCAGCGGTTTGCCAACCGCCGCCGCTGTGTGGGTCCCCGACTTCGTGTTGGGGATTTGGTTTGGTTGTCTTCTCGGCATGTTCCTTTGAAAGTCTCCTCTCCTAAGTTCAAGCCTCACTTTATCGGTCCTTATAAGATTTTGGAAATCCTTAACCCGGTGTCTTTTCGCTTGGACCTTCCAGCGTCTTTTGCTATTCATAATGTAAATAGAATCACTCAGACCAACAGGCGTGGGAAACCCCACCATAACATCTTTAACAGATTCAGAAAGACACTTTCTGAAAATTGCCGCCAAAGCATCCTCATTCCATTTAGTCAGCACAGACCATTTTCTAAATTTCTGACAATACAATTCTGCCGCTTCTTGACCCTGAGACAGGGCCAACAAGGTCTTCTCTGTTGTGAACTGTGTTTCTGGGCTCCCTCTGGTGGTCACTAATGGTATTGTGTTAGGTATGTCTTGTTGCAGGCCTGAGCTCCAGCTGTGTCGTTAAGCAGCGGGTGTTTCCTATTTGAGTCTCCTCTGGACTCAGTCTCTTGCCTGGCATCGTTGTATCCAGACCTATTTGGTCTCCTCCGGATTCCTTTCAGTCTGCCTCATGCAAGAAAAGCTAAGTCTGTTTTGTACAATTTGGATCGTTTGCATTATTCAGTGTTTTTGTCCAGCTTGCTTTACATTTGATTTTTTGACTCGCTGGAAGCTCTAGGGGGCTGATATTCTCCCTCCACACCGTCAGTCGGTGTGGGGGTTCTTGAATGTTCAGCGTGGATGTTTTGTAGGGTTTTCTGCTAACCGCATAGTCCACTATCTATTTTCTGCTATCTAGACTATTGGGCCTCACTTTGCTGAATCTAGTTCATCTCTACGTTTGTGTTTTCCTCTTGCCTCACCGTTATTATTTGTTGGGGGCTTTCTATATCTTTGGGGTTCAATTTCTCTGGAGGCAAGCGAGGTCTTATTTTTTCCCTCTAGGGGTAGTCAGTTCTCCGGCTGGCTCGAGACGTCTAGAACCAACGTAGGCACGTTCACCGGCTACTTTTAGTTGTTTGTGTCAGGATCAGGTATGCGGTTAGTCCAGTTTCCACCTCCCTAGAGCAGTATTTATATTTTTGCTATCTTGCCGGAATATTAGAGATCCTCTGCCATTGGGATCATAACACTTCTCCGCTTGATCCACAGAATGTGGTTCATCATATAATAATCCTAGAGCCTGAAAAAAGGCATCTACATTAAGCAAGGCCGGATTCCCAGATTCCAGGGAAAATGCCCAATCCTGAGAGTCGCCACGCAGCAGGGAGATGAGAATTTTAACCTGCTGAATGGGATCACCAGAGGAACGAGGCTTCAGAGCAAAAAACAGTTTACAATTGTTTTTAAAACTCAAAAAATTGGACCTGTCCCCAAAAAACAAATCAGGAGTAGGAATCCTAGGTTCTAAAAGCGGAGTCTGAACAATATAATCAGAAATACCCTGTACCTTAGCAGCAAGCTGGTCTATACGAGAAACTAATCCCTGAACATCCATGTTAGCACAAGACTCCTCAGTCACCCAGAGGAAAAGAGGGAAGAAAAGACAAAGCAGGCTACAGAAAAAAAAATGGCTCTTTCTTCCCTTCTTCTGAGATGCATTTAACTCATTGTTTGCCAGTTGTACTGTTATGATCCGGTGACCTTGGAGCCGCATGAGAGACTTTCTCAGGAGTAGGTGGTACCTGTACTGACCGCAACCCCTAAACTAACACCGCAACTTGAAGTAGCCGTGGGATGTACCTAACATGTCCTAGACACCTCGACACAGCCGGAGGACTAAATACCCCTATAGATGGAAATGGGAATTCTATCTTGCCTCAGAGCAGAACCCCAAAGGATAGGCAGCCCCCCACAAATATTGACTGTGAGTATAAGAGGAAAAACACACGCAGGCAGAAAAACAGGATTTAGCAAAAGAGGCACTTCTAGCTAAATAGAAAAGGATAGGACAGAATTCTAAGCGGTCAGTATTAAAATCCTAAAAATATCCACAGCAGATAATACCAATATTCAACATCTAACTAAAGACATAGAAAGTATATCTGCATCTCCTGAGAATCCAGCATGACTGAAAAATTTAAACAAAGTCTAAGCTGGACAAAAACACAATGAATTGCACTGATTTGCAAAGCACACTGCATGTGTGCACAGAGACAAAAAAACAGACACTTATCTTAGCTGAATTGGCAGCAGGGCATGAGGAGCCAGAGAGAGATGCAATCCCTCCAAGTACAATGGACAACTGGCATGGACTCATGGATCCTGCACACCTAAATACCTAATAGAGCTGCAATCAGCAGAAACACCTGCCCGGATTACAACCCCAAGACAACTGCACTACCACCAACAACCACCGGAGGCAGCCCAAGAGCAGAATTCACAACACTTGTTATTTGACTTTGTCACAGTCTTCTAATTTTTCAAAAACTTCACTTTTGTTTTTTATCAAGTACGTGACTGTGTATCTTGAGTAGTCATCTATGAAGGTCACATATATCTATTACCTCCTGATGTGGTCACTTTCGTGAGTCCACATACACCAGTATGTACCAAGGCAAGTGGTCTTGCGCTTTTAGTCTCACTCTCTTTAGGTATAGCTACTTTAGTAGCTTTAGATTTTATGCAACATTCACATTTTACGGTAATTGAACAGATATCTTCTTTTGTAACGCCATTCTACTCTCAGAATGTCTGTGTCCTAGATGTATATGCCACACGTGAATATAATTCTTGTGATCATGTGTACATAACTTCATCTGTTCCTGTAATGTGTCTACATGATATAATTGTTCACCTGCTTTGACAATAATTATTACCTTATCTCATGCTAGGATTGTACAATTATCATCTTTGAATTTTACAGTAAGTCCTTTGGTTGTCAGACGCTTTACGGATACCAATCCTCCTTCTAGTCATGGAACATATAACACATCCTTTACTAGTCATTTTGAATTATGCCCAAATCTATCAGAAAAGATTAGCATTCCTTGTCCAATACCTTCTGCGGTTATTTTACTTCCATCTGCAAGATAAAATGCT
The DNA here is from genome assembly GCF_051348905.1 of Ranitomeya variabilis. Taxonomy (NCBI): domain Eukaryota; kingdom Metazoa; phylum Chordata; class Amphibia; order Anura; family Dendrobatidae; genus Ranitomeya; species Ranitomeya variabilis. The sequence goes on along the minus strand of NC_135236.1, from coordinate 265,557,177 downwards.
CCCTTCTTATTTTCATCAAGTTCAGTAAAGAAGCTTTGATCACTAGTGATGTGACTTGTTGCTCCTGAGTCAATAAACCAGCCTGACGATGACTCTTTATCCGTTACTTTAGATGTACCATTCCGGTGATCTGCATGTGGGTTAGAAATTGTGCATTTTACTTTCTGTTTATTCTCCTTTTCGTGTAATTTCTCTTGTTCTGCTTTCTATATAGTACAGTCTTTCTTTAAATGTCCCTTTTTCTTACATCTGAAACATTCTCCTGTCTCTGTATTATGGGGCTTCTTGTCTGTCGCTTTAAGAGCATTTTCACTATCCCTTTCAGTGGAATCGTTTGTTTGCTCTTTCCTTCTATGATATTCATCTATGAGTCTGGTCTTTATGGTCTTTTACAACCTCTAGTGTAATGTCTGCTTCAGGTTTTGTCTCTATTGCATTTATCAGAGCAGTGTATGAATCTGGTAAACTGCACAATAATATTGCTGCTATATGGCTTTCCTTAATGTCTTCACCGACTGATCTCAGTTGTGTTACCACCTCCATCATGGAGTTTATATGCTCCTGCATGTCTTTCTTTGCACTCAGTCTCATCTTTTAAAGTTTTCTTAGCAGGAATAGTTTGTGATTTAAGCTGCATCTTTCATGTAGCTTTCTCAATGCTTCCCTCATTCCATTTGCTGTATTCTCATTCCTTATGTGGTTAACTGATCACCCACCACTAATAAGCTGATAGTAGCTCTTGCTTGTTTGTTTTTGCTATCCCATGTCTGATTATTATCATTGGGCCTGTCTGTAGTGATTACCTCCCATAAATCATCTTTAGACAATAACATCTTCACTTTGAACTTCCATAACTGATAGTTCTCATTGTTCAGCTTAGCTACTGTGAGACTCAGCTCTGAACTGCTGCTCATCTTTAACTTATTTGCCTTACTTGTTTGGAGAGAATTGCTCTGAAGTTTTATTTTGCATTCACCAAGTCCTTTTTGTCTTCTCTGCTGGGCCCATAACCTGTTGCATAGTTTGGTTGCAGAAGAAACTTGTATAGGTACCGTCACATTAAGCGACACTGCAGCGATATAGACAACGATGCCGATCGCTGCAGCGTCGCTGTTTCGTCGTTGTGTGGTCGCTGTAGAGCTGTCACACAGACAGCTCTCCAGCGACCAACTATGCCGAAGTCCCTGGGTAACCAGGGTCAGGGCCGGACTGGGACTAAAATTCAGCCCTGGCATTTGAAGTTACACAGGCCCACTAGTCACATGGTGACTGTATAATATCTTTGTACACTTGTAGGCAGGGCCGGTTTTAGGCAAAGTGGGGCCCTAGGCAAAGTTTAAAATGGGTCCCCAAATGCTAACATATTGCACATCACACAAAAGCCTTTCTGTTGTATTTACGTGCGCTGAGTTCAGGCCGCTAAACGAGTTTGATCGACAATACTGAAGTTGTTCAACGCTTGTTTCCCGGCCTCTTTCCACCAGCTGAGGAATAATGATGAGACAGAACGATCACTAATAGATCACCATACAGTATCATGTTTTCAGCAGCACATCTACAGTTTACACTGGCAATGTGCTGCTGACAACAAGGCTTTTTGTTCCAGCAAAAACAATCCGAATATGCAGCATTTTACTTGTTTAGTAAAATACACCCCATAGTCCCCCATATATTATAATGTGCTCCATAGTCCTCCATATAGTATAATACACTCCCTATAGTCCTCCATATATTAAAATACACTGCTCAGTCCTCCACATAGTATAATACACTCCTCATAGTCCTCCATATAGCATAATACAATACTCATAGTCCTCCATATAGCATAATACAATCCTCATAGTGCTCCATATAGTATAATGCACCGCCACAGTCATCCATGTAGTACAATTCACTTCCCATAGTATAATGCACCCCATAGTTCTTCATATAGTATAACGTATTCCCCATAGTCCTCGATACAGTATAATGCAGCCCACATATAGTATAATGCAGCCACCCCAGAGTATAATGCAGCCACCCCAGAGTATAATGCAGCCACCCCACAGAGTATAATGCAGCCACCCCAGAGTATGTAACCCCCATAGAATATAATACAGCCCACCTCCCCATAATATATAATGTAGCCCCCCATAGAATATAATGCAGCCCCCCATAGTATATAACGCAGCCTCCCCCATAGAATATAATATACCCCCACAATAGTATATAACACAGCCACATAGTACATAACATGGCCTCCCCCATAGAATATAATATACTCCCCATAGTATATAGCAAAGCCCGCATATTATATAGCACAAACCGCATAGTATACAGCACAGCCTGCATACTATAGCACAGCTCGCGTAGTAGATAACACAGCCCACACAGCAGTATTCAGCACAGACCACACAGTAGTATACAGCACAGACCACACAGTAGTATACAGCACAGCCCACGTAGAAGTATACAGCACAGTCCACACAGTAGTATACAGCACAGCCCACAGAGTAATATATACAGCACAGCCCATAAAGTAATATATACAGCACAGCCCACAAAGTAATATATACAGCACAGCCCACAGAGAACTATATACAGCACAGCCCACAGAGAACTATATAAAGCACAGCCCAGAGTACTATATACAGCACAGCCCAGAGTACTATATAAAGCACAGCCCAGAGAGTACTATATACAGCACAGCCCAGAGAGTACTATATACAGCACAGCCCAGAGAGTACTATATACAGCACAGCCCACAGAGTACTATACACAGCACAGCCCACAGAGTACTATATACAGCACAGCCCACAGAGTACTATATACAGCACAGCCCACAGAGTACTATATACAGCACAGCTCACAGAGTACTATATACAGCACAGCCCACAGAGAACTATATACAGCACACAGTAGTATACAGCACAGCCCACAGATAACTATATACAGCCCACAGTAGTATACAGCACAGAGCACAGCCCACAGAGAACTATATACAGCACAGAGCACAGCCCACAGAGAACTATATACAGCCCACAGTAGCATACAGCACAGAGCACAGCCCACAGATAACTATATACAGCCCACAGTAGTATACAGCACAGAGCACAGCCCACAGAGAACTATATACAGCACAGAGCACAGCCCACAGAGAACTATATACAGCCCACAGTAGCATACAGCACAGAGCACAGCCCACAGATAACTATATACAGTCCACAGTAGTATACAGCACAGAGCACAGCCCACAGAGAGCTATATACAGCCCACAGTAGTATGCAGCACAGAGCACAGCCCACAGAGAACTATATACAGCCCACAGCAGTATACAGCACAGAGCACAGCCCACAGAGTACTATATACAGCCCACAGCAGTATACAGCACAGAGCACAGCCCACAGAGAACTATATATAGCACAGAGCACACAGTAGTATACAGCACAGAGCACAGCCCACAGAGAGCTATATACAGCCCACAGCAGTATACAGCACAGAGCACAGCCCACAGAGAACTATATATAGCACAGAGCACACAGTAGTATACAGCACAGAGCACAGCCCACAGAGAGCTATATACAGCCCACAGCAGTATAGAGCACAGAGCACAGCCCACAGAGAACTATATACAGCCCACAGTAGTATACAGCACAGAGCACAGCCCACAGAGAACTATATACAGCCCACAGCAGTATACAGCACAGAGCACAGCCCACAGAGAACTATATACAGCCCACAGCAGTATACAGCACAGAGCACAGCCCACAGAGAACTATATACAGCCCACAGCAGTATACAGCACAGAGCACAGCCCACAGAGAACTATATACAGCCCACATCTCTTCTCTTCCTCCCCTCACCTCCTCCGAGAATGGCCCCACAGTCCAGAAAAAAAAAAAACTCTCCTCACCTCTCCTCGTGCCCAGCGTTGCTTCCTGGTTCCTGCTCCTGTCTCAGCAGCTGCAGTCTGCCCGGGACACAGCAGGTGCGCGATGATATGACATCATCGCGCACCCGCAGTGTCAGAGGCAGAGCGGGGAATGATGGGAGAGGAGCGTCTGTAGACGCTCTCTCCTCCATCATTGCATTCAACTGTACCGGCGTCTATACGCCGGTATAGTTGAATGCGACGGCGGGGGCGGCGGATTGAGCGGCCCACCACTGGCACCGGCCCTTCTGGCATTTGCCAGAAGTGCCCTATGGCCAGTCCGGCCCTGACCAGGGTAAACATCGGGTTAGTAAGCGCAGGGCCGCGCTTAGTAACCCGATGTTTACCCTGGTTACCAGTGTAAATGTAAAAAAAATCAAACACTACATACTTACATTCCGGTGTCTGTCGCGTCCCCCGGCGTCCGCTTCCCTGCACTGTGTAAGCGCCGGCCCTAAAGCAGAGCGGTGACATCACCGCTGTGCTCTGCTTTACGGCCGGCCGGCGCTGACACAGTGCAGGGAAGCGGACGCCGGGGGACGAGACAGACATCAGGAGGTGAGTATGTAGTGTTTGTTTTTCTTTACATTTACAATGGTAACCAGGGTAAATATCGGGTTACTAAGCGCGGCCCTGCGCTTAGTAACCCGATGTTTACCCTGGTTACCAGTGAAGACATCGCTGGATGGGTGGCACACACACCGATCCAGCGATGTCAGCGGGTGATCCAGCGACGAAATAAGGTGCTGGCCTTCTAGCTCCAACCAACGATATCACAGCAGGATCCTGATCGCTGCTGCATGTCAAACACAACGATATCGCTATCCAGGACGCTGCAACGTCACGGATCGCTATCGTTATCGTTGTTAAGTTGTTCAGTGTGAAGGTACCTTTAGAGTAGAATACATGGGGTAATTCAACTTTATCTTCTCAGAACATGAGGTCCCTGCATCAACTTCTTAATACAGCATAACAGGAAATCTGCAAGGACCTTTTACCAGATAGAGAATGAAACCAAAGTACAACAAGTATATGTAGCGACCCCACCGCCGCAGGGCCGAGGGGTACCCGGTACCGGGCCTACGAGTCTCTGCTTCTGGGGGTTGTCACGGCGGCTAGGCCCCGGTCCGTGACCCTGCCGTGGGGCGCACAGTGAATAATAGGTGTGGATGTTGGTGGTGCAGTTGTGGGGTGCAGGTCGCGGTAAATAACGAGGACACCAGGTTGCAGTCTCTTTACCTCTTTACTGGAGATCTCTGAGTCCTCAGTCCGGAATATGGTTCACCAGGCTGCGCAAGTCCGGCCGGTCCAATGGCACCTTCAGAGTTCACTTCACAGGTGGGAATCGGTGCCTTCCTTCTTAGCGCTATGTGTTGTAGTCCTTCCCTGCTATGCTTACGGAAAGTACTCCACAACCGTTGTGTCTGTTTCTTAAGTTCCCTCACAACTCGATTAAATGATGTTCTTCTAATCTTCCGTCCCTTCCTGATGTTACAGTTAGAACGGCACCCGTTTGTCGGATAGGCCTGGAGTTCTTCCGGGACCCTAGAGACGCCCCTCTCCCGCAATTGCCTCCCAAGACTTCATAGGTGATATGTGTTAGACAGCCCGCCTTAAACTGACTGTCCTGCCGCTGTTTAGAGTATTGCTTGAAGCTGGTTATTGTAATACTCCCTCGGCGTTCCGGCCACCGGTAGTGCGCCTCAGTAGGATGTTGCTCCGGTCTTACAGCACGACCCCTACTGGTATTCTCCTATTGCTTGATCTCGTTTCTCACTCAGCACAATCTATCTCGCTTCTAGTCCTTTCTTGGGTCCCGCCGCTTCCCGGAGCTGGCGCGGACCCGTTACGTTCTTTTCAATGCCAAGCCTCTGTCAGGATCCCACCCCTGACAGAGACCCTACTGTCTCTTCCTCCACAACACCCTCTGCCACTAGGTGTTGCTTCGTCCAATCCAGTCAGCTTTCTGATCTAACTTCCTGCCTGACCCCCAGTTTACCCACTATGGTGGGGAGTGGCCTAATGAATAGCACCCTTAGCTCCCCCCGGAGGCCCGGCTGTGAAATGTATTGGTGTCCGTGATACCTGATGAGATGAACTCCTTCAGTGCCATCGGACGCACCGTAGCTCCCCATAGTGGCGGAGCCACAGTACTGCAACGACCAGGACTCTGGGGCGCTGCACTCCCCCCTGGTTAAACACAGTACTCCGGGACTGGGAAGAAAACAACAATACAAGTTAGCAAAAAGACATACAGTTTTGTTGAGTGCAATAACAATAAGCATATTTGAACAGAGCTTCCCTTTATGGGAGGTGAGGACACTTGAACGTTACAAACATGGTAAAATATCATAGCAACATGCTATAATTAACTTTTCTTACCCAACCGGGTATTCTACTAAGTGCAAAAATTGTTGAACAATAATTTAACTTTGCCTTTAAGGACATACACTCTGAATCCACTAAAGACCTTCCTATAATCACATTATAAGGTATTTTAACTTTTTCATTCTCCTTCTTTAAATCTGCAGGACCGCCTGTCCTATCGGCACCAGACCTACTGCCTCTCCTTGCAGTTACAGGACCGCCCCGTTCAGCCAGGGCCTACTGCCTTTTCAACTACTATACACAGTATAGAACATAACATTACTTTCAGTTTTAGAGCACTGAGCCATCTCTTCTTGACTCCTATGAGAACTCAGGGTTTACCTTCTATCCCCATTAACTATCCATCAGCATTATCAAAAACATTTTCTATCGAACATTAGCCTTCTCATTATCTTTCTGTCTACTATGCATGCTGGACACCACGTCTATCTCTACGGGTCCACTGCATCCTTCTTCTATCTTTCACCTTTTTCTTCTCAGAGCACATTATCAATATTTCTTCACATTTAACCAGTTAAACACATATAACTTTTCTCATATAAACATTATCATCATTTCCTTTGGTCAAGACATTATTGCTACTCATCTTAAGCAATATTACTGTTTAAGCGCAACAAATGAACATCCCCTTTAAGAGAGGACCAAGTCTCTGTGAGGTAGCGTATCTTCGCAAAGAGTCCTTCTTTAAGTAAAACCAGTAGGGAGCGCCTTTAATAAGGTGCAACTATATACAAGAAGTTCGGATCATGCACTGTTCATGATTTCAGCAGTTCTGTAAACTTTGTGCAAAAACTTGAAAGACAAACAAAACAATAGGGATCCCAGGTCCATAGAAGGATCCCCTTTAGAGTTAACCCTGAACGGGTTTAGCAGCAACATAAAAGCAATAAAACAGTAACTATTTACAAGTAAGAAAGTACAGTAAAATCTTACTGTGGTGAAGCGGAAGGTGGTCTCCTATCCGGGCTCACCAGACCAACGGGTCGCACTGGCGAGCCAGGACGCGGTTCCGGTCCCAGCAGCGATAAAATCCCTCGCCGGGAGGCCCTTCTTACTGGCAGGCGCACACGTCCCTCCGGGGCACGGCGAGGCCGGGCTTCTCGTGGTTCCGTGGGGCCGGGCTCCGCTGCTTTCCCCACGGGGTCACCCTCTTCCGGTGTTCCGGCAGCAGCCTGGAAGGCAGTACACCGCTGTACGCCTCGCGCCATCCAGCCAGCTTCTCCCGTAGCCCTCCTCCATCGGGTGTACGTCACCGCATCACCTGGCTCCAGGTCGCGGGGGAATCTTCCGCTGCAGGGCTCCACTTCTTCCCGTTCCACGTGGATTTGCAGTGGCTCCCCAATTTCCTGGATAACCCCGCGTCCATATCGGGGGTTGAATGAGATTACCACACCCCAGTGTGATGGCGGGATCTCCGGGGCTCTGACCAGATCAATCTGCGTTGCAGGCTGGGTTCGGCTCCGCCACGCTGCCATCAGACGCCGTAGATGCTCGGCGTCCGGCATGATCTTGAGGCCCGGCGTCGGTAGCGTACTTCCAGCCGCGGCCAGGTGGGAGGGAACAGGGGACACTGGGGCCAGACGGATCTCCGTGGGCTGGCCTAGCCGAGTGAGCGCGCGGGCATCGGCCTCCAGCCGGCGGGCTAGCTGTCGGGCCTCGGCTGCAGCCACACATTCCTCCGACAGTGGCAAAGGGGGTCGGCCCATTGATGGCCCTGTGAGGGTCAGACCCCGCAGCGTTGGCGCTTCTGGGGCTATGTCAGGTTGCACAGCCTCCGGCCGGGCTGGGTCGGCCCCACATGGTGCTCCTGGTGTCGCCATCTTTGCCTTTCTTCCAATGTCTTCTTCCCGCGGTCTCTTTCGTGGGCGGCCCCGTCCCCATGGTCTCCACCCTCCAACCAAGATCAGGAGGCGGACCTCGGCTGTTGACCGGCACGTCCTCAGGACACAGAAATACTTAGACTGGGCGGCCATCGCTGTTCGCGCTCTCCAGCTCGTCTACGCCCACTTCACGCCCCTCTTCTCTTCTTACACTCTCTTCAGCGCTGTAATGGCGGCGGATTTTTGGCGGGAACTTTTGGCAGTAAATGGCGCAACACAGTCTTCGCAATAAAGTACAGTCCAAGCACAACAAATCACAGTTCCTAGGCACACATGACCTGATTCTTCAGGCTTTAGTAGATCCTGTTCGTGACGCCAAGTTGTAGCGACCCCACCGCCGCAGGGCCGAGGGGTACCCGGTACCGGGCCTACGAGTCTCTGCTTCTGGGGGTTGTCACGGCGGCTAGGCCCCGGTCCGTGACCCTGCCGTGGGGCGCACAGTGAATAATAGGTGTGGATGTTGGTGGTGCAGTTGTGGGGTGCAGGTCACGGTAAATAACGAGGACACCAGGTTGCAGTCTCTTTACCTCTTTACTGGAGATCTCTGAGTCCTCAGTCCGGAATATGGTTCACCAGGCTGCGCAAGTCCGGCCGGTCCAATGGCACCTTCAGAGTTCACTTCACAGGTGGGAATCGGTGCCTTCCTTCTTAGCGCTATGTGTTGTAGTCCTTCCCTGCTATGCTTACGGAAAGTACCCCACAACCGTTGTGTCTGTTTCTTAAGTTCCCTCACAACTCGATTAAATGATGTTCTTCTAATCTTCCGTCCCTTCCTGATGTTACAGTTAGAACGGCACCCGTTTGTCGGATAGGCCTGGAGTTCTTCCGGGACCCTAGAGACGCCCCTCTCCCGCAATTGCCTCCCAAGACTTCATAGGTGATATGTGTTAGACAGCCCGCCTTAAACTGACTGTCCTGCCGCTGTTTAGAGTATTGCTTGAAGCTGGTTATTGTAATACTCCCTCGGCGTTCCGGCCACCGGTAGTGCGCCTCAGTAGGATGTTGCTCCGGTCTTACAGCACGACCCCTACTGGTATTCTCCTATTGCTTGATCTCGTTTCTCACTCAGCACAATCTATCTCGCTTCTAGTCCTTTCTTGGGTCCCGCCGCTTCCCGGAGCTGGCGCGGACCCGTTACGTTCTTTTCAATGCCAAGCCTCTGTCAGGATCCCACCCCTGACAGAGACCCTACTGTCTCTTCCTCCACAACACCCTCTGCCACTAGGTGTTGCTTCGTCCAATCCAGTCAGCTTTCTGATCTAACTTCCTGCCTGACCCCCAGTTTACCCACTATGGTGGGGAGTGGCCTAATGAATAGCACCCTTAGCTCCCCCCGGAGGCCCGGCTGTGAAATGTATTGGTGTCTGTGATACCTGATCAGATGAACTCCTTCAGTGCCATCGGACGCACCGTAGCTCCCCATAGTGGCGGAGCCACAGTACTGCAACGACCAGGACTCTGGGGCGCTGCACTTATGCATTACACTCAACTAAGCATATAACAGTACCAAACATTGCCATCTACTGTCAGAAAAGTGTAAACTCCTCCTGCACACAAATAAGTCTGTATCCGTTGCATATCTGCCTACAATACCCCACCACCGTTTTGAGTTTTTTTTACCAAAATTTAGAGAACTTAAGGGAAGCGACAATTTAATAAAGAGACACAAATCTCATTTAGGAGCCTGGAAAAGCCAGGAATGGTCTTAGACCAGCACCGGACAATGTAAAGTGCTAACGAATATGTATGTCCTATCTAACTAATAACTTGGGAAGAGACATATATGCTGACACGGGACAACTGAGCACTGCGCTAGGACAACAAACTGGACGTGGTTAGGGACTGCTGTATGTTTGCAAAAGTTAAAAAAAATTAAAAACATTACCCACGGGCTAACTTATGTGACCAATAAGTACTTGTTGCAGCAAGAGGAGTAGGATGTGATTTCCTGAACAAAATGGGTTTGGATGGTATGGCGTAGACGTTAAGACAACTTCCAACACAGAACATTTGGGCTGCATTTACTTTGGGTTACTGTCATCCGTAGGGCTTACAAAGTCAGAGGAAATCCAACACTTGCTCAATTTTAGAAGAGTCAGCCTGTCTGAATTTTCCATTGACAGGCATGTGCACCTATCCTTTATGATTGCACCAGCTCAGACAACACACTTGCGGCAGGGCATGGCAGCACCTCCAAGGCATACAAGGAGAGGTTGGGCCAAGTGTGCAGATTGGACAACCAACAGTTAAAGGGCAATGATGAATCAGGAACGACATTGGTATGATCACTTAAGTACTCCTTCACCATCTTAATCAACATTTCCCTCCTTGTCATATTTACACCCACAGATAGCCCTTGCTGACTTGACAGTTTAATGAAAATAGTCCAGTTGGTGGACCTTCCGCCCCCTGAGTTGAACCTGGCATGCATGTCCTTCCCCTGTAATCCTTTTGGGTGTAAAAAGCTGGTCCCTCTGCCAGCAGCATTGTCTGAGGGTAATCTTTTCAGCAAGTCTTTCACAAAAGCCTTCTGGCATGCATGCAATGAAAATGGCACTTCTGCCTCCGACATGAGAGAAGGAAATTTCTCCTTGTACCATGGGTCAAGAAAGGTGCACAGCCAGTATTTCATGGTGGACAAAATGTGTTTCACACGAGGGTCTTGGGAAAGGCATGTGGACATGAGCTGTGCCATGTGTGGCAGACTACAAAGAGTCAAATGTTATTTCTTTTTAGCACCTTTATGACACACGCCAACAGCAGACTCAGGAAAATTATGGGTAAACAGTGATGTTTGCTTATCTCTGCAGACTTTGCGTAAGTCGCCCAACTGCTAGATAAAAATACGCTATTGATTTAACCAATAGAAAATTTGTACTTTTTATATCGCCTTTCTGAAACAAGGCAACAGCAGAGTAAGGAAAATTGTTGCCACTGCTAAATTGTGACATTTGCGTATCTCTGCAGGCTTTGTAGAAGTCGCACAACTGCTAGATAAATATACGCTATTTATTTAACCACTAGAAAAGGTTTTTTTTTATATCGACTTTATTACACGTCAACATCAGAGTAAGGAAAATCATTGACACTGGTAAATTGTGATGCCAGCATTATAGCACCAGCGTTACTGTGATTGTCAAGCAATTTCAGCATGTTCATTGGCTGAAAATAAAGACCCAAACATGCTGGGTGGGTCACTCGAATATACTGAGGCAAATAGCAAGTTACGCACTGAGTAACGAATAGCCCAAATATAGTACTATCCGTGCGAGTAACGAATAGTGCCAAATGTATTTGCTCATCACTACTTAATAGACATCTTCTTGTCAACTAAATGTTTAAAGGGATTCTCCAGTAAAGATGTTATCTTTTATCCACAGGATAAGTGATAACATATGTCTGACAGCTGGGAATGCACCAATTGGCAGAACAGGAAATGATTATCCTCAATTGGCAATTTTATTCCCGTTAATATGGAGTAGCAATGCACAAGCCGGTTTATTCCCAATGGGGCTGCCAAACAGTTAGCTTGGCTTTTTCTCTAGCCCCATAGAGAATGAATACAACAGCAGTCAAGCATGTGCACTGCCACTCCATTTTAATGGGGAGTCCCCCATTCTGATGTTCCCAGTGCTCAGACCCCATCATTCTAAAAGTTATTACCTATTTTGTGGAATGGTGGTGTTAACTTGTCTTCACTGGACAATTCATTTAAGCCATTACCATGTGTAGACAAAAAATTCATTTGCAGAAATGAATATCCCTCTGCAAAACCTTCACGTATTAAAAATTTGCAAAAAGTAAACAGGTCACTCACACATATCGCAGATTAAAGCAAGGATCCCTGTTGTGAATTCTGTTGTGGGTTCTGCTCTTGGGCTCCCTCCAGTGGTTATAAGTGGTAGTGCTGCTGTTTGTCCTTCACAGCAGTCATCAAGTGCGTCCACTTCGGACGGGGCTATTTAGTCTGGCTTCACCCTTTAGTGAGTGCCAGTTGTTCATTGTTTCTGGAGGATTCACATCCCTTCCTGGTCGCTCCTGCTTGCAGTTCATTTCTACAAGATAAGTTCTGCTTGTTTTTCTGCCCACATGTTGTGGGCCTCATTGTTCAGTGCATTGCATGTTTTTTCTTGTCCAGCTTTATCTGTGTAAGAATTTATGCAGCCAAGCTGGAATCTCTGGAGAGGCAGATTTACCCTCCGTGTCTTTAGTTAGATGTGGAGTTTTTGTATTATCTGTGGTGGACATTTCATAGTATTTTAATACTGACCGCATAGTTCTCTGTCCTATCTTTTCTATCTAGCTAGATTGGCCTCCTTTGCTAAATTCTGTTTTCAGCCTGTGTATGTTTTTTCCTTGCCTCTCACAGTCAATATTTGTGGGGGGCTGCCTATCCTTTGGGAATTTTCTCTGAGGCAAGATAGTTTTCCCTTTTCTATCTATAAGGTTAATTAGTCCTCCGGCTGTGTCGAGGTGTCTAGGATTGGTAGGTACATCCCACGGCTACTTCTAGTTGCGGTGTTAAGTCCAGGGTCTGCGGTCACTACAGTTACCACATTCTCCAGAGTATGTCTCATGCCGCTCCTAGGCCACCAGATCATAACAGATCCCTCACTGAAATCTTTACAAAGTAAGGTTCAATTATGTGAATTGGGTTTTAGAAATCATGATTTGTATATAAGAGCGAAAACCAGCATGTATTTGTGTTTATGCAGCAGATTTTAAAATCCACAGCCTTCCCCATCTGTTGTGTCCACTAATATCAAAATAAGGTGGGCATGACATAATTATTGTATAATGCTAAATACAAAGTGCAAAACGTCCATACCAATACAACACAGGAAAAAATGCACTGCAAAGTTACAGGCATGTCCAAATTACTAAATAGCATAAATGCAATATTAAAATATGACTTTACAGTCTACTTTTTCTTGTGTTTTACTGACCCTATCTTTTGTTTAGCTCTTAACATGTAACATGCAGATTTTATACCTAATATCCTGTTAGAGTGGGGGGTCTCAAAAACTCAGCCCTTAAAGCCATTTTTTTATGGCTCATAACCAGGGACAGATTATAAGAAGGGGCCATAGGCTTTGGACTCCTGTTAGTTTTTTTGGCACTATGGCAGTGCACCTCCGGGCATTGAGTAATTCTTTATTTAAGGGCGAAATGTCGGGGACTTTGTCTCTGTTGCTGCCAACGTCACAATGTAGACGCAGCCTAAATATAACAATGTGGCCCGTTCCCTAGCAGGATTTTTTTAGCATCCCTGAACCTCATTTTAGTTTGAGACCCTTGTCCTAGAGGATATTGCTTCTCTGATCTGGTAATTACTGAGTTGAACTTTTGCTTGATTGCTGTCATACAGAAAGGTGCAGAATGGTTCTAGACGACTTGGTGAAGGTATAGAAAAACCACTGCCACTGCTAAAGATTAATGTAAAGCAAAAACTACAGAATTGTTTACCCTAATGTCCACCATAGATTTGTACTATATACACCATCCGAACTGATTGTCATCTGACATTTTAACTTAAAATTTTACAGGAAAAAACAAGAACAGAAACACTAAAGAAGTTGGAGAATTTAGAAATTGAATACATGGCACTACAGAAAGCTTATGCCCTTCTGCAGAAACAACTTGAGCTCAGCCAGAAGGCAGAACAAGAACAAAAGGTGATGTATAACAATTTCAATCAATACACTATTAGAAATTACATACTTTTTACATTCGTTTTAAAGGAACCATCGTTTTTATTTGTATTTCATAAATCAATAGTACACGTGAAAATAAGAAACTGTATTTGTAATATATCTTATCAGAGAAATCTGCATATTTCTCCTCCTGATCTTATTGATATCGTTAAAATTCTTCATCCTGAGGTAAAATCTGTACTCAGGGAAGACATTTTCACATTACTAAGATAAGAGATGATGGCTGCTACTGATGAGATTCTGTGGAGAGGGGAGGAGGAGCTAGAGGCAGAGCTCCTTCCTCTTCCTCTTCCCTTCTCATAGAATCTTATCAGTAGTAACCACCATCTTCTATCTCAGTAAAGGGAGAGTGTCTTCACTGAATGTAGATTTTACCTAAGAATTGACAATGAATCATCAGTCTAAAGGTACCTTCACACTAAGCGACTTTGCAGTGAGAACAACGACGATCCGTGACATTGCAGCGTCCTGGATAGCGATCTCGTTGTGTTTGACACGCAGCAGCGATCTGGATCCCGCTGTGATATTGCTGGTCGGAGCTAGAAGTCCAGAACTTTATTTCGTCGCTGATCACCCGCTGTCATCGCTGGATCGGTGTGTGTGACACCGATCCAGCGATGTGTTCACTTGTAACCAGGGTAAATATCGGGTTACTAAGCGCAGGGCTGCGCTTAGTAACCCGATATTTACCCTAGTTACCATTGTAAAAGTAAAAAAAAACACTACATAGTCACCTTCTGATGTCTGTCACGTCCCCCGCCGGCGGCTTCCCTGCACTGAATGTGTCAGCGCCGGCCGGCCGGACGTCACCGCTGTGCTCTGCTTTACGGCCGGCCGGCGCTGACACATTCAGTGCAGGGAAGCTGCCGGCGGGGGACGTGACAGACATCAGAAGGTGAGTATGCAGTGTTTTTTTTTTACTTTTACAATGGTAACCAGGGTAAATATCGGGTTACTAAGCGCGGCCCTGCGCTTACTAACCCGATGTTTACCCTGGTTACCCGGGTGCTGCAGGGGGACTTCGGCATCGTTGAAGACAGTTTCAACGATGCCGAAGTCGTTCCCCTGATCATTGGTCGCTGGAGAGAGCTGTCTGTGTGACAGCTCCCCAGCGACCTAAACAGCGATGCTGCAGCGATCGGCTCGATGTCTATATCGCTGCAGCGTCGCTGAGTGTGACGGTACCTTAAGGAAAAAAAGTTGATTTTTCTGATAATATATACTACAGAGTTGCTTATTTCATGTATACTATTGATTTCTTAAATAATAATTAAAACAACAGTTACTCTTTAACCCTTTAGCGACATGCGCCGTACATGTACGGCGCATGTCTGGTTTCCCCCTTTGATATGGGCTCCGGCGCTGAGCCCACATCATTTCTGGCACATGTCAGCTGATTTGAACACTTGACATGTGCTCATAATAGCCGCTGGTGGAATCGCGGATGTTAACCTGCTTAACACTGCTGTCAATCTCTGACAGTGGCATTTAACATGATCGCATCGGAAGCATGTCACTAATCCCACCTATCGGCCCCTGTGTCACGTAGCAGTGGGCGCTCATAGCAAGTGAGCATTTCTGCTGCACAGAGCAGGGCTGAAGCCCTGCTGTGTGTGGAACAGATGATCGGATGATTGCACCTTCTAGTCTCCCATGGATACTATTGAAGCAAGTGAAAAGTAAAATAAAAATGTTTTTAAAAATATAAAAAAATAAAAATAAATCACCCCCATTCGCAACATTCAAAATAAAACAATTAAACAATACAACAACACATTTCAGAATAACCTGATCTATTAATATATAAAAATAAGGAATCCGATTGGTGACCTGGAAAATCATAATGGCAGGTCAGTTTTAGCTTTTGGTGAATATGGTTAAAAAAAAATCCAAAAAACTATTGTGGAATTACACTTTTTTTTGCAATTTCAAGGCACTTGCAATTTTTTTCCCGTTATCCTGTACAATATATGTTAAAAGCAGTGGTATCGTTCAAAGGTACAACTCGTCCCACAAAGATAAAAAAGTAATGGCTCCTGGAAGAAGGGGAGCAAAAAACAGAAAAGCAAAAATGAAAATGGGATGCGACGTGAAGGGGTTAAATCCTTCCTGATATGGCCAATTTCCAATTTTGTGTTTTTGTTTTTTTCCTCCCTTATTTCAAGACCCATAACCTTTTTTATTTTCCTTTCCACATAGACATATGAGGGCTAGGGCTATTTTTTTGTGGGATGGGTTGTACTTTTGAATAACAGCATTCATTTTACCACTTAGTGCACTGGAAAGCAGGAAAGAAATTCTAAGTGCGGTGAAATTGCGACCCACAATTCTGACTCTGGTTTTTGGGAATTGTTTTTACAGTGTACCTTGTGTGGTAAAAAATAACCTGGTAATATGGTTATCTTCATCACTTTGGCGATACTAAACTTGTCCAGTTTTTTTAATTATTTTAGTGGTGAAATAAAAAACTGAAATTTGTAAAAAAAAAAAATGGTTTTGATTGTTTTGCCATTTTCTGAGACTCATAAGATTTTCATTTTTCAACTGTGTGATGGCTTGTTTTTTGCATGGTGAGACAACACTTTTATTCATACCAGTTTGAGATAGATATGATATTTTGATAGCTTTTACTAGCATTTTCTGGTGACCAAAAAAAAAATATGCAATTTTGGCGGTTTTAATTTTGCTGGAAAAAAGGGTGATTTTAAGATTTTTTTTCATGCTTGTAAAACTTTTTTTTTATTTTCACTGTATGCATTGTTTCCTGTAGGGGACTTGAAACTGTGATTGTCCGACTGCTTGTGTTACATACAGCAATACCACAGTATTGTTGCATATAACAAAAATTACGATATTCAACATACTACTGGCTATAACAGCAACCCATCGGTGCTATGCTATCGTGTCATGGCGGTGCTGATGGCATCATAGAATGATAGAGGTAGGTCCTGGTTGTTAGTGCAGCTGTCATCACACACTAACCAGCACTTCTGTCCATAAAAATCTCTGCTGGTGGAATAAAAAAGCAGATTTCCCTGTAAGGTATTTTACAATTGGAGAAGGTTAATGAACTGGTCTGCTGACATGCTACTCCATCAGTAGCCATTGTATGGACAAAAGTGCTGGGCAGTATGTGAGGAAAGCTGATCTAACAAGAGAAAGTGGCAAGCCTCTAACTGAAAATCCATCAGTGTGCTTGTTATATATTTAAGTTGGTCAAAATTGTTGGTGCCCCTCATTTAATGACAGAAAAGCCCACAATGGTCAGAGAAATAACTTGAATCTGACAAAAGTAATAATAAATTAAAAATCTATGAAAATGAACAAATGAAAGTCAGATATTGCTTTTCAACCATGCTTCCACAGAATTTAAAAAAAAAAAAATAAAACTCATGAAATAGGCCTGGACAGTAATGATGGTAACTCTGAAAATAATGTGACAAAAGGGACTTGTTAAATCACAGTGTGTCCACTAACTAGCATCACAGGTGTCTACAATCTTGGAATCAGTGAGTGGGCCTGTATATAGGGCTAACGATACTCATTGTGCTGTTTCGGGACATGGTGTATATCACACCCAACATGGACCAGAGAAAGCGAAGGAAAAGTTGTCTCGGGAGATTAGAAAGAAAATTATAGATAAACATGTTAAAGGTAAATGTTATAAGACCATCTCCAAGCAGCTGGTTGTTCCTGTACATGTTAAAGGTAAGGGTACCGTCACACATTGAAATTTCCATCGCTACGACGTTACGATTCGTGACGTTCTAGCGATATCGTTACGATATCGCTGTGTCTGACACGCTACTGCGATCAGACACCCTGCTGAGAATCGTACGTCGTAGCAGATCGTTTGGAACTTTCTTTCGTCGCTTGATCACCCGCTGACATTGCTGGATCGTTGTGTGTGACAGCGATCCAGCGATGTCTTCGCTTGTAACCAGGGTAAACATCGGGTAACTAAGCGCAGGGCCGCGCTTAGTAACCCGATGTTTACCCTGGTTACAAGCGTAAACGTAAAAAAACAAACAGTACATACTCACCCATCGGTGTCCTTCAGGTCCCTTGCCGTCTGCTTCCTGCTCTGAGTGCCGGCCGGAAAGTGAGAGCAGATCACAGCGGTGCTGCGCTCTGCTCTCACTGTACGGCTGCACTCAGAGCAGGAAGCAGACGGCAAGGGACCTGAAGGACACCGACGGGTGAGTATGTACTGTTTGTTTTTTTACGTTTACGCTGGTAACCAGGGTAAACATCGGGTTACTAAGCGCGGCCCTGCGCTTAGTTACCCGATGTTTACCCTGGTTACCCGGGGACTTCGGCATCGCTCCAGCGCCGTGATTGCAACGTGTGACCACAGTCTACGACGCTGGAGCGATGATTATACGACGCTGCGACGTCACGAATCGTGCCGTCGCAGCGATGAAAATTTCAATGTGTGACGGTACCCTAAGGGTTATAAGTAGTGTTGAGCATTCCGATACTGCAAGTATCGGGTATCGGCCGATACTTGCTGTATCGGAATTTCCGATACCGAGATCCGATACTTTTGTGGTATCGGGTATCGGGTATCGCAACAACATTAATGTAATAATGTGTAAAAAAGAGAATTAAAATAAAAAATATCGCTATACTCACCTGTCCGACGCAGCCTGGACCTCAGCGAGGGAACCGGCAGCGTTGTTTGTTTAAATTTCGCGCTTTTACTTGGTTACGTGAAGTCCCGGCTTGTGATTGGTCAGGGCGGCCATGTTGCCGGGACGCGGACCAATCACAGCAAGCCGTGACGAAATTACGTCACGGCTTGCTGTGATTGGTCCGCGTCCCGGCAACATGGCCGCCATTAACCAATCACAAGCCGTGACGTCACGGGAGGCTGGACATGCGCGTATTTTGAAAAGCGTGCGTGTCCAGCCTCCAGTGACGTCCCGGCAACATGGCCGCCATTAACCAATCACAAGCCGGGACGTCACTGGAGGCTGGACACGCGCGCTTTTCAAAATACACGCATGTCCAGCCTCCCGTGACGTCACGGCTTGTGATTGGTTAATGGCGGCCATGTTGCCGGGACGCGGACCAATCACAGCAAGCCGTGACGTAATTTCGTCACGGCTTGCTGTGATTGGTCCGCGTCCCGGCAACATGGCCGCCCTGACCAATCACAAGCCGGGACCTCACGTAACCAAGTAAAAGCGCGAATTTTAAACAAACAACGCTGCCGGTTCCCTCGCTGAGGTTCAGGCTGCGTCGGACAGGTGAGTATAGCGATATTTTTTATTTTAATTCTTTCTTTTACACATTAATATGGTTCCCAGGGCCTGAAGGAGAGTTTCCTCTCCTTCAGACCCTGGGAACCATCAGGAATACCGTCCGATACCTGAGTCCCATTGACTTGTATTGGTATCGGGTATCGGTATCGGATTGGATCCGATACTTTGCCGGTATCGGCCGATAGTTTCCGATACCGATACTTTCAAGTATCGGACGGTATCGCTCAACACTAGTTATAAGACCATCTCCAAGCAGCTTGATGTTCCTGTGACTACAGTTGCACATATTATTCAGAAATTTAAGATCCATGGGACTGTAGCCTTGGACGTGGACGCAGGAGGAAAATTGATGACAAATCAAAGAGAGAGATAATACGAATGGTAACAAAAGACCCCAGAAAAAAATCTAAACAGTTTAAAGGTGAACTTCAAGCTCAAGGAACATCAGTGTCAGATTGCACCATCTGTAGTTGTCGGAGCCAAAATAGACTTCATGGAAGACTACCAAGGAGGACATTATTGTTGAAAAAAATCATAAAAGAGCCATACAGGAACTTGCCAAACTTCATGTTGACAAGCCACAAAGCTTCTGGGAGAATAGCCTATGGACAGATGAAACAAAAGTGGGACTTTTTGGCAAGGCACATCAGCTCTATGTTCACAGATGGAAAAATTAAGCATATCAAGAAAAGAACACTGTCCCTACTGTGAAACATGGAGGAGGCTCTGTTATGTTCTGGGGCTGCTTTGTTGCTTCTGACACAGGGTGTCTAGAATCTGTGCAAGGTACAATGAAATCTCAGCACAATCAAGGGATTCTAGAGAGAAATGTGCTGCCCAGTGTCAGAAAGCTTGGTTTCAGTTGCAGGTCATGGGTCTTGTAACAGGATAATGACTAGTGTTGATCGATACCGTCCGATACTTGAAAGTATCGGTATCAGATAGTATCGGCCGATACCAGAAAAGTATCGGATATCGCCGATACCGATACCCGATACCAATACAAGTCAATGGGACACCAAGTATCGGAAGGTATCCTGATGGTTCCCAGGGTCTGAAGGAGAGGAAACTCTCCTTCAGGCCCTGGGATCCATATTACTGTGTAAAATAAAGAATTAAAATAAAAAATATTGATATACTCACCTCTCCGGAGGCCCCTGGACATCACCGCTGGTAACGGCAGCCTTCTTTGCTTAAAATGAGCGCGTTTAGGGCCTTCCATGACGCTCATGTGACCGCCACGCGACCAATCACAAGCCGCGACATCATTCTCAGGTCCTAAATTCCTAGAATGAGGAGTTTAGGGCCTGAGAATGACGTCACGGCTTGTGATTGGTCGCGTGGCGGTCACATGAGCGGCACGCGACCAATCAGAAGCCGTGACATCATGGAAGGCCCTAAATGCGCTCATTTTAAGCAAAGAAGGCTGCCGGTTACCAGCGGTGATGTCCAGGGGCCTCCGGAGAGGTGAGTTTATCAATATTTTTTATTTTAATTCTTTATTTTACACAGTAATATGGATCCGATACCGATTCCCGATACCACAAAAGTATCGGATCTCGGTATCGGAATTCCGATACCGCAAGTATCGGCCGATACCCGATACTTGCGGTATCGGAATGCTCAACACTAATAATGACCCAAAACACACAGCTAAAAACACCCAAGAATGGCTAAGAGGAAAACACTGGACTATTCTGAAGTACCTTCTTTGAGCCCTGACCTAAATCCTATTGAGCATCTTTAGAAAGAGCTGAAACATGCCGTCTGGAAAAGGCAACCTTCAAACACGAGACAACTGGAGCAGTTTGCTCTTGAGGAGTGGGACAAAATACCTGTCGAGAGGTGCAGAAGTCTCATTGACAGTTACAGGAATCGTTTGATTGCAGTGATTGCCTCAAAAGGTTGTGCAACGAAATATTAAGTTAAGGGTACTATCATTGCTGTCCAGGCCTATTTCATGAGTTTTATTTTTTTTTTAAATCTGTGCAAGCATGGTTGAAAAGCAATTTTTGACTTTCATTTGTTCATTTTCACAGATTTTTAATTTATTATTACTTTTGTCAGATTCAAGTTATTTCTGTGACCATTGTGGGTTTTTCTGTCATTAAATGAGGGGCACCAACAATTTTGACCACTTGTGTAGGATAACATTTATTTTTTTATTGTTGTTGTTTTAGTATCCATATATAAATGTGGAAGTTTCATATAACTTTCATGTGATATTGATATATAAATGTATTACTTTTAGATAAGTAAACTCTCAGATGGAGACACCGATGACGTGAAGAATGTAGAAATACAAGAAAAATCTGAGAAAGAGATCAGTGTATTGAAAAGTTCAAGTTCACCAGTTCCAGTGTATATGGAGACAGACCTGTCTACAGAATTAGAAGTAACACCAGATTTAAATAATACTGAACATAATGGACAGTCACAAACAATTGAGGATAAGTCCTTAGACTCTTTCATGGAATGTAGTTTAGAGGAAAGATCAAATGTTAAAGATGGACGTTTAGCTGACATCCAACAAATGGATGTTATGAAACCAGTGACTGAATCTGTAGAAGTTTTAAGGGAGATTAGAGATGTTGTAAGTGAAAACGTTTCATGTGTGGGCAAGGAAATCTCTGATGACCGGTTGACAGAACATATTGCACATACCAGTGAAGTGGAAATGTTGGAGGATGTGAAGGTAGAGGTTACAAAGAGAACCACAGAAGGAGTGGCTGAATCAATTGTAGTTGGACAACCTGTTGGCTCTTTCAGTGAAGCAGCAAAGGAGTCAGAAAATCTAAACTCTGTTAAAACGGAAAACAATACAACTTTAACTAATACAGTAATGGGAGAGATTCAAAAAGAAGTAAATATTTCACAAATCCCTAATAAGAGCCTACATATTGATATTTCTGGTGAAAGTTCACAGTTGCTACCAAGTTCACAGTTGCAACCAAAAGAGCAAGCTGATCAGTCTGTAGTAACACTTCTTCGTGATGTGAAAAAAGCTCTGGAGGTTGGAGTAGCAAGTAATGTTGGTAGTTCTGTAGACCCTAATTCTGAGAAGTCTCCAATGACTTCACCCCAGGCAGAGGGAGAGTATGAAGTAGAAAGAATCCAAATTATACCACAAAAAGAACACAAAATCATCCAAGATTTAGTGGTGCCAGAGGTACCAGAAACCACAACCTCATCCCAAAAAGAGGCAGGACCTGAGGTACATATACCTATCAGTCCACTTATCACTACTTCCCATCAAGACAGTCAGAAAGTTGAACATGATAATGTGTCTAAACAGAAAGAAAAGCAAGATCATGGTTTGGTTACAACACTTAAGAACTCACTGCTAATGTTATTACATTTAAAAACTGCAGAAGTAGATAAGATAGATGAAAAAAGTCAAAGAAATGTGGGTGATATTCAGCCAGGTTCACCCGTAGAAATGCATTCACCCCAGATGAGCTTAAGTCCACCAAGCCCCAGAAAGATGTATGAATATGGCAAAGATAGTGACTCACCAAAAAGTACTGAGAGTATGCATTCCAATTCCACATCAGGTAAAATGACTCCAGCCTCAGAAGAAGATATGGTACAGAATGTGGATTCCTTGCAAACCAGTCCAACCATTCCTAGACGAATTAGTGAACTATCAAAAAGAGAAGACATTATACACCAAGTTGAGAGTGCACCACAAAGTCCAATAGCCCCTAGACGGAGTTCAAAAGGCTTGCCAGAGAAGACTATTTTAAGCAAAGAAGATCTAAGTTTTAGTCCAGCAACATCAAGGAGAATAGCAGCTAAAATAGCTTCAGGTACAGATCCTACAGTTGCATTAACTGTTCCTTCCATTGTTGTTGGAAGTCTACCAGCAGAAAAAACCCTAGGAAGTATGCTTTCTGAGCCTCAGAGAGATAGTAGCCGCAAATGGAGGTCTACTGAAAATTTATGTCTGATTCCCTCGGCTACACCAGAGGAACTGGCTTCTGGTGCACGTCGTAAAATATATCTCAACAAGGCTAGACAACTGGATAACGAAGAGACTGGAAATACAAGTTCCCTTACACCTCCTTCTAGAAAAGAGAGCCCCAATGTGTCTCCTGGACTATCTAGAAGGAACAGTTCTCTCTTGAGCACTCAGTCTCCCCCTGTTGAAAAACGTTCCCCTGGGACAATAAGAAGAATGGCAATGTTGGAAGTTCCCAAGATATACGAAGAAGATATAGATAAAGAAAAGACAAATTCTACTTCTCAGGAATCAAAAGTTATGAGTCATACATCCAAAGATGAGACACAGCCTATGGAAACCAAAAAGGTCAATGATCCCTATAAAGGTGAGTTCATTGAAACTCGTTTCCTATTTGTTTTTCAATGGCATTAACAATGTAGGTTAGAGAATTTACTATTTTAAGGGATATACACTCACCGGCCACTTTATTAGGTACACCATGCTAGTAACGGGTTGGACCCCCTTTTGCCTTCAGAACTGCCTCAATTCTTCGTGGCATAGATTCAACAAGGTGCTGGACGCATTCCTCAGAGATTTTGGTCCATATTGACATGATGGCATCACACAGTTGCCGCAGATTTGTCAGCTGCACATCCCAAAGATGCTCCATACAAGGCAGGATGGATCCATGCTTTCATGTTGTTTACGCCAAATTCTGACCCTACCATACGAATGTCGCAGCAGAAATCGAGACTCATCAGACCAAGCAACGTTTTTCCAATCTTCTACTGTCCAATTTCGATGAGCTTGTACAAATTGTAGCCTCAGTTTCCTGTTCTTAGCTGAAAGGAGTGGTACCCGGTGTGGTCTTCTGCTGCTGTAGCCCATCTGCCTCAAAGTTCGACGCACTGTGCGTTCAGAGATGCTCTTAGGCCTACCTTGGTTGTAACGGGTGGCGATTTGAGTCACTGTTGCCTTTCTATCAGCTCGAACCAGTCTGCCCATTCTCCTCTGACCTCTGGCATCAACAAGGCATTTCCGCCCACAGAACTGCCGCTCACTGGATTTTTTTTCTTTTTCGGACCATTCTCTGTAAACCCTAGAGATGGTTGTGCGTGAAAATCCCAGTAGATCAGCAGTTTCTGAAATACTCAGACCAGCCCTTCTGGCACCAACAACCATGCCACGTTCAAAGGCACTCAAATCACCTTTCTTCCCCATACTGATGCTCGGTTTGAACTGCAGGAGATTGTCTTGACCATGTCTACATGCCTAAATGCACTGAGTTGCCGCCATGTGATTGGCTGATTAGAAATTAAGTGTTAACAAGAAGTTGGACAGGTGTACCTAATAAAGTGGCCGGTGAGTGTATTTTAAACCATGAATTTCACAGCACATCTTATATAAAAACTGTAATTTTGTATCTAGAGAAATTTAAAACTTTTTTAAATAAGATAAAAATGCACATTTTTGTGTGGCATGTTAGCAAAAATGGTGGTAACACATTCTTAATTGATGATTAATTGTGAGGGATTGTGCATCACATGCACCTTGCTCCACTTCTTCTATATTGACGGTTCCATTGACTTTTTGGACAAAATAGGAAACTTATACAAAAAATGTTATTGACTATTTGATGTTTCAGGAACCAGATTTATGTGCAATACAAATATATATACATTATATATCAAATGAAACCTGTTGGTGTTAACAGCTTCCCTTTAAGGAGTTATGATCAAAGGGGTATTCCCATCTCCAAGATCTTATCCCAATATGTAGTAGGTATAATATTTATAATGTTAGTAAATACCTACAAATTACAAATGTAGTATAGTTCTTCAGATTCACTATGTCACTTACTTCATGTATATAATAACTAGAAAGAAATAGGGCGCACCTTCACCTTAATCTCTCAAGGGAACATGTAATAAAAAAATGTTGTTGATAGGGTGCAAAACCTTGTTTGGATAACTGGAACAATGTAAAGACGAGATAAGACCAAACAAATGATGGTGTGCACACCTGACTAGTGTTGAGCATTCCGATACCGCAAGTATCGGGTATCGGACGATACTTGGGGGTATCGGAATTCCGATACCGAGATCCGATACTTTTGTGGTATCGGGTATCGGTATCGAAACAACATTAATGTGTAAAATTAAGAATTAAAATAAAAAATATTGCTATACTCACCTCTCCGACGCAGCCTGGACCTCACCGAGGGAACCGGCAGCGTTCTTTGCTTAAAATGCGCGCTTTTACTTCCTTCCGTGACGTCACGGCTTGTGATTGGTCGCGTGCCGCCCATGTGGCCGCGACGCGACCAATCACAGCAAGCCGTGACGTAATTTTCAGGTCCTCAATGCCTAATTCTAGGCATTCAGGAATTTAAAATTACGTTCCGGCTTGTGATTGGTCGCGTCGCGGTCACATGGGCGACGCGACCAATCACAAGCCGTGACGTCACGGGAGGCAGGAGATGCGCGCATTTTTAAAATTACGTCACGGCTTGTGATTGGTTGCGTGCCGCCCATGTGACCGCGACGCGACCAATCACAGCAAGCCGTGACGTAATTTCAGGTCCTCAATGCAGAAATAGGCATCAGGACCTGAAATTACGTCACAGCTTGCTGTGATTGGTCGCGTCGCGGTCACATGGGTGGCACGCAACCAATCACAAGCCGTGACGTAATTTAAAAAATGCGCGCGTCTCCTGCCTCCCGTGACGTCACGGCTTGTGATTGGTCGCGTCGCCCATGTGACCGCGACGCGACCAATCACAAGCCGGAACGTAATTTTAAATTCCTGAATGCCTAGAATTAGGCATTGAGGACCTGAAAATTACGTCACGGCTTGCTGTGGTTGGTCGCGTCGCGGCCACATGGGCGGCACGCGACCAATCACAAGCCGTGACGTCACGGAAGGAAGTAAAAGCACGCATTTTAAGCAAAGAACGCTGCCGGTTCCCTCGGTGAGGTCCAGGCTGCGTCGGAGAGGTGAGTATAGCAATATTTTTTATTTTAATTCTTTATTTTACACATTAATATGGATCCCAGGGCCTGAAGGAGAGTTTCCTCTCCTTCAGACCCTGGGAACCATCAGGAATACCGTCCGATACTTGAGTCCCATTGATTTGTATTGGTATCGGGTATCGGTATCGGATTAGATCCGATACTTTGCCGGTATCGGCCGATACTTTCCGATACCGATACTTTCAAGTATCGGACGGTATCGCTCAACACTACACCTGACAAATAGTCAAAATATAGAAAAAGTTTATGTTAGGGGTCGAGATCCCGCCTCTGCACAAGGGGAATCTCAAGCCATCTCTGCTGCGGTCTCCCATCCTTCTCCAGCTGCAGTGGAGCCTGCTCAGCGGAGACGTTGGTCCCAGCGTCTTGCTCAGTCTTACTCTGTCCAAAGGGTTACTGCTGCTTTTCCAGCTTCTGCCATTAAAGCCAGTACTGGGCAGTGGCGAGCAGACGCTTCTGGGACTAAGTCCTGCTTTTCTCGTTCTGAGCATGCCCAGAGTAAGATCTCTCAGTGGAGATTGAGGGTCACATGTTCAGATACTGCAGCTAAATCCATTGGTCCTCCAGGAAGGTCCTGAAGGTTCTCAGGTTCTGCAGCAGCCTCTCATTGGTCCTTCTAGGAAGGTCCTGTTCTTGCTGCAGCTTTTTACGGTTCTCATTACCGCACGGCCATGCGCTAGTATTGAATCAGTTTTGTGCATGCGCCAGTGTGGTCACATTTATGTGTGTGTTCAGGGACTCAGCTGAAATAAGCCCCTAGAATGCTGGCACCTCCGGCGAGGAGATTGTGTGTGTGGATCTAGGGCCCTGGCTGAAATAAGCCCCTAGACAACTGGCTTCTCCGGTGAGGAGATTGTATGTGTGTGTGACCACACACTGCCTTCAGCTCGGCAGTTAGCTGTGAACTCCTGTGGGGTTAACAGGGCACAGCGTCTTGTTTCCGTGCGACTCTGTGAAGTAACAGAGGTCGCTTAAACCGCCATATAGTGCCGTCATTTGCTAGCAGCAGGTTCCTCCTGCACGGTGGACCCCGGGCTGTGAACGCACCAATAATAACATCTATATTTACTCGGTGCGTTCCGCTAGCCCTAACATAATACTAGCGCCAGGGTCTGGCTAGCAATGGCGGACAAACAGCAATCTTTGCGGTACATCCAGCAGCTGGAGGGTAGGTTGGCAGCTCTCGAGCGCACAACCTCAGCTGTGGATGTTACTGCAGTAGCTGTTCAGGCTGCTAGCGTGGCTGCAGCAACTTTGTCCACTGCCACTCCTGTTCCGACCCTATCTCGCCTCCCGCTGCCAGAAAAATTCTCTGGTGATGGCAAATCTTGTAGGGGTTTCGTGAGTCAGTGCTCAATACACCTCGAGCTTCTGGCTGCACGTTTCCCTACAGAGCGGGCAAAGGTGGGATTCATTATGTCCCTCCTGTCGGACAGGGCGTTGGAGTGGGCTACGCCGCTGTGGGAGCGTGGTGATCATGTGGTGCAGAGTGCTCCGCTGTTTCTGAGCACTCTGAAACAGGTCTTTTTAGGACCTCGAGTCACCCATGATACAGCGCTCCAACTGTTGGCATTGACTCAGGGCTCGTCCTTTTGCCGTCCACTTCCGCACCTTAGCATCTGAGCTGGAGTGGTCGGATAAAGCCCTCATCTGTTGTGAACTCTGTTTTCGGGCTCCCTCTTGTGGTCACAGGTGGTATTGCGTGAGTTTTATTTTTTGGCTCCCCCTGGTGGCTTTGTTTGTTATCTTGCGGGTCTGTGGTAGGATCAGCTGCCTCGTTATTCTCTAGGGAGGTTCCTATTTAGCTCTGCTTTACCTCCACTTGTTGCCGGCTGTCGATGTATTCAGTGCTATTCTGATTACTCCTGACTATCTTGGTTTTCTGTCTCTTCATGAGAAGCTAAGTTCTGTTTGATTATTTTTTGCTCATCTGTCTGCAATATGATTTCTGTTTATGATGAGTTTAGTCCAGCTTGCTAATATGTGATTTCTTGCTGCTGGTAAGCTCTGGGGTACGGAGTTGCTTCCCCCGCACTGTTAGTTGGTGCGGGGTCTCGAGCAATCTCTGCGTGGATATTTTGAATAGGGTTTTTCATTGACCGCACAGTTCTCTTCCTATTTTCTGCTATCTAGTGTTAGTGGGCCTCATTTGCTAAATCTATTTCATCTCTGCGTATGTGCTTTCCCCTTAACTCACCGTTAATATTTGTGGGGGGCTTTTCTATATCTTTGGGGGTCATTTCTCTGAGGCAAGTGAGGACTTACTTTCTCTCTAGGAATAGTCAGTTTCTCAGGCCGTGACGAGACGTCTAGGATTTCCAGGTAACGTTCCACGGCTACTTATAGTTGTTTGCGGATAGGATCAGGTTGCGGTCAATTCAGTTACCACTTCCCCAGAGCTAGTCGTCGGTTCAGTTTCTTAGCTAGTCAGATTTGCGATCCTTGCCACTAGGATCATAACAGTACAGCCGGCCTATAAAGTGTTAGTTGCATGGCAGAAGCAGGAGAAGAGAAGCCTTGAGTTGTTTTTTTTTTTGTTTCTGTGTGTCTAGCTGCTGTGTGTCTAGCCTCTCTCCTCCTCTTAATCTTGGTGTGGCTCTGAGTTCAGCTGCTGACATGGATATCCAGAGTTTGGCCTCCAGTGTAGATCATCTTGCTGCAAGGGTACAAAGTATTCAGGATTTTGTTGTTCACAGTCCTATGTCAGAGCCTAGAATACCTATTCCGGAGTTGTTTTTTGGAGATAGATCTAGGTTCCTGAATTTTAAGAACAATTGCAAGTTGTTTCTTTTTTTGAAACCTCGTTCCTCTGGTGATTCCGTTCAGCAAGTTAAGATTATTATTTCTTTCTTGCGCGGCGACCCTCAAGATTGGGCCTTCGCATTGGCGCCAAGGGATCCTGCATTGCTCAGTGTGGATGCCTTTTTTCTGGCCCTTGGATTGCTCTATGAGGAACCTAATCTTGAGAACCAGGCTGAAAAAGCTTTGTTGGCCCTCTCTCAGGGGCAAGATGAAGCAGAGGTGTATTGCCAGAAATTTCGGAAATGGTCGGTGCTTTCTCAATGGAATGAGTGTGCCCTGGCTGCAAATTTCAGAAAAGGTCTTTCTGAAGCCATTAAGAATGTCATGGTGGGGTTCCCTACGCCTGCAGGTCTGAATGAGTCAATGACTCTGGCCATTCAGATTGATCGGCGTTTGCGGGAGCGCAAACCTGCGCACCATTTGGCAGTGTCTTCTGAACAGACACCTGAGTCTATGCAATGTGATAGAATTCTGACCAGAAGTGAACGGCAAAATTATAGACGGCAAAATGGGTTGTGCTTTTACTGTGGTGACTCAGCTCATGTTATCTCAGCATGCTCTAAGCGCACAAAAAAGATTGATAAGTCTGTCACCATCGGTACTTTACAGCCTAAGTTCATTTTGTCCGTTACCCTGATTTGTTCCCTGTCATCTTACCCGGTTATGGCTTTTGTGGATTCAGGTGCTGCCCTGAGTCTGATGGATTTGTCATTTGCCAGGTGCTGTGGTTTTGTTTTGGAGCCTGTAAAATTCCCTATTCCACTAAGGGGAATTGATGCTACACCATTGGCTATGAATAAACCTCAGTACTGGACGCAAGTGACCATGTGCATGACTCCTGTTCATCAGGAGGTGATTCGCTTTCTTGCACTGCATAATTTGCATGATGTCGTCGTGTTGGGTCTGCCATGGTTGCAGACTCATAATCCAGTCCTGGATTGGAAAGCAATGTCTGTGTCAAGTTGGGGTTGCCAGGGAATTCATGGCGACGCTCCTGTGGTGTCAATTGCTTCATCCACTCCTTCTGAAGTCCCTGCGTTTTTGTCGGACTACCAGGATGTATTTGATGAGCCCAAACTCAGTTCTCTACCTCCTCATAGGGATTGTGATTGTGCTATAAATTTGATTCCTGGTAGTAAGTTTCCTAAGGGACGACTCTTCAATTTGTCAGTGCCGGAGCATGCTGCTATGCGGAGTTATATAAAGGAGTCTTTGGAGAAAGGACTTATTTGCCCCTCCTCCTCCCCTCTTGGTGCGGTGTTCTTTTTTGTGGCTAAGAAGGATTGTTCCCTGAGACCTTGTATTGATTATCGCCTTCTAAATAAGATCACGGTCAAATTTCAGTATCCTTTGCCATTGTTATCTGATCTGTTTGCTCGCATTAGGTGGTCTAGTTGGTTCACCAAGATAGATCTTCGTGGTGCTTATAACCTTGTGCGTATTAAGCAGGGGATGAATGGAAAACTGCATTTAATACGCCTGAAGGCCACTTTGAGTACTTGGTGATGCCTTTTGGACTTTCTAACGCTCCTTCTGTCTTTCAGTCCTTCATGCACGACATCTTCCGCGAGTATCTGGATAAATTTATGATTGTGTATCTGGATGATATTCTGTTTTTTTCTGATGATTGGGAGTCCCATGTTAAGCAGGTCAGGATGGTGTTTCAGGTCCTGCGTGCCAATGCTTTATTTGTGAAGGGCTCAAAATGTCTTTTTGGAGTCCAGAAGGTTTCTTTTTTGGGTTTCATTTTTTCTCCTTCTACTATTGAGATGGACCCAGTCAAGGTTCAGGCTATTCATGACTGGACTCAGCCTACATCTGTTAAGAGTCTTCAGAAGTTCTTGGGTTTTGCTAATTTTTACCGTCGCTTCATCGCTAATTTTTCTGGTGTTGTTAAGCCTTTGACGGATTTGACCAAGAAGGGTTCTGATGTTACTAATTGGTCTCCTGCGGCTGTGGAGGCCTTTCGGGAGCTGAAGCACTGGTTTTCTTCTGCTCCGGTCTTATGTCAGCCAGATGTCTCTCTTCCTTTCCAGGTCGAGGTTGATGCTTCTGAGATTGGAGCGGGGGCTGTTTTGTCGCAGAGAAGCTCTGATGGCTCTGTGATGAAGCCATGTGCTTTCTTTTCAAGAAAGTTTTCGCCTGCCGAGCGGAATTATGATGTCGGTAATCGGGAGTTGTTGGCTATGAAGTGGGCATTTGAGGAGTGGCGACATTGGCTCGAGGGAGCTAAGCATCGTGTGGTGGTCTTGACTGATCACAAAAATCTGATTTATCTCGAGTCGGCCAAGCGGCTGAATCCTAGACAGGCTCGTTGGTCGTTGTTTTTCTCTCGTTTTGATTTTATGGTCTCGTACCTGCCTGGTTCGAAGAATGTGAAGGCTGATGCTCTGTCTAGGAGTTTTGTGCCTGACTCTCCTGGAGATTCAGAGCCGGTTTGTATCCTCAGAGAAGGGGTGATTTTGTCCGCCATCTCCCCAGATTTGCGACGAGTGTTGCAGAAGTTTCAGGCGGATAGACCTGATCGTTGTCCACCGGATAGACTGTTTGTCCCAGATAGATGGACCAGTAGAGTAATTTCCGAGGTTCATTCTTCGGTGTTGGCGGGCCATCCTGGAATATTTGGTACCAGAGATTTGGTGGCCAGGTCCTTTTGGTGGCCTTCCTTGTCGCGGGATGTGCGTTCCTTTGTGCAGTCTTGTGGAATTTGTGCTCGGGCTAAGCCTTGCTGTTCTCGTGCCAGTGGTTTGTTGTTACCTTTGCCTGTCCCGAAGAGGCCTTGGACGCACATTTCCATGGATTTTATTTCAGATCTCCCTGTCTCTCAGAGAATGTCTGTCATCTGGGTGGTGTGTGATCATTTTTCTAAGATGGTCCATTTGGTGCCCTTGCCTAAATTGCCTTCCTCCTCCGAGTTGGTTCCACTGTTTTTTCAAAATGTGGTTCGTTTGCACGGGATCCCTGAAAATATTGTTTCCGACAGAGGATCCCAGTTTGTGTCTAGATTTTGGCGGACCTTTTGTGCTAAGATGGGCATTGATTTGTCTTTTTCGTCGGCCTTCCATCCTCAGACGAATGGCCAAACCGAGCGAACTAATCAGACCTTGGAAACTTATATAAGATGTTTTGTTTCTGCTGATCAGGACGACTGGGTCACTTTTTTGCCATTGGCCGAGTTTGCCCTTAATAATCGGGCTAGTTCTGCTACTTTGGTTTCTCCTTTTTTTTGTAATTCGGGGTTTCATCCTCGTTTTTCCTCGGGTCAGGTGGAGCCTTCTGACTGTCCTGGAGTGGATATTGTGGTGGATAGGTTGCATCAGATTTGGGATCATGTGGTGGACAATTTGAAGCTGTCACAAGAGAAGGCTCAGCGCTTTGCCAACCGCCGTCGCTGTGTGGGTCCCCGACTTCGCGTTGGGGACTTGGTGTGGTTGTCTTCTCGCTTTGTTCCTATGAAGGTCTCCTCTCCTAAGTTCAAGCCTCGGTTTATCGGTCCTTATAAGATTTTGGAAGTCCTTAACCCTGTGTCATTTCGCCTGGACCTCCCAGCATCGTTTGCTATTCATAATGTGTTCCATCGGTCATTGTTGCGGAGGTATGTGGTGCCTGTGGTTCCTTCGATTGAGCCTCCTGCCCCTGTGCTGGTTGAGGGTGAATTGGAATACGTGGTGGAGAAGATCTTGGATTCTCGTGTTTCTAGACGGAGGCTTCAGTATTTGGTTAAGTGGAAGGGCTATGGTCAGGAGGATAATTCCTGGGTTGTCGCCTCTGATGTTCATGCGGCCGATTTGGTTCGTGCCTTCCATGGGGCTCACCCTGATCGCCCTGGGGGTTTTGATGAGGGTTCGGTGACCCCTCCTCAAGGGGGGGGTACTGTTGTGAACTCTGTTTTCGGGCTCTCTCTTGTGGTCACAGGTGGTATTGCGTGAGTTTTATTTTTGGGCTCCCCCTGGTGGCTTTGTTTGTTATCTTGCGAGGCTGTGGTAGGATCAGCTGCCTCGTTATTCTCTAGGGAGGTTCCTATTTAGCTCTGCTTTACCTCCACTTGTTGCCGGCTGTCGATGTATTCAGTGCTATTCTGATTACTCCTGACTATCTTGGTTTTACGTCCATGCATTGATTTCAGGGGTCTTAACGCCATCACCGTTAAGAACAAGTACCCTCTGCCCCTGATATCTGAGCTTTTTGTCAGGCTTCGGGGAGCAAGAGTGTTTACTAAACTAGATCTACGGGGTGCTTACAACCTGATTCGCATCCGTGAGGGGGACGAATGGAAGACGGCTTTTAACACCAGGGATGGGCACTATGAGTATCTGGTGATGCCCTTTGGGCTCTGTAATGCCCCAGCCGTTTTCCAAGACTTTGTAAACGATATCTTCTGGGATATGCTCTCCACCTCGGTGGTAGTCTACCTGGATGATATTCTCATCTACTCTCCAGATATAGACTCCCACCGGAGAGATGTGTGCAAAGTCTTCAACCTCCTACAGGCAAATTCCCTCTATGCCAAGTTGGAGAAGTGTGTTTGAGCAGGAGTCTTTGCCTTTCCTGGGCTATATCATCTCGGCCCAAGGATTGGCTATGGATCCTGCCAAGCTACAGGCTGTGATGGACTGGCAGGAACCCCATTCTCTCAAAGCGGTGCAGCGCTTTATGGGGTTCATTAAAACTACTATCGCCAGTTCATTCCCCACTTCTCAACTTTGGTAGCTCCTTTGGTTGCCCTCACCAAAAAGGGAGCAAATCCCAAATTGTGGTCAGAAGAGGTCTCCAAGGCCTTCCTCTCTATTAAGTCCCACTTTGCTAGCGCTCCCATTCTACATCGCCCCGATGTAGATAAACCTTTCATAATGGAGGTGGATGCCTCATCTGTCGGTGCTGGAGCAGTCCTATTCCAAAAGGATGCTCAAGGTCAGAAGCATCCCTGCTTCTTTTTCTCTAAGACCTTCACATCGGCAGAGAGGAATTATTCCATCAGGGACAGGGAGTTGCTAGCTATGAAGTTGGCCTTCTCGGAGTGGAGACATCTCTTGGAGGGGGCTCGTTTTCCTTTCCAAGTTTTCACCGACCACAAGAATTTGGTCTATATTCAGACTGCCCAGCGGTTAAATTCTCGCCAGGCCAGATGGTCCCTGTTCTTCTCCCGGTTCCATTTCACCCTCCATTTTCTCTCCGGGGAGAAGAACATTCGTGTCGATGCTCTCTCCCGCTCCGTAGTGTCATCAGCGGAGGAGGAGGAACCTCGGCTTATTTTCCCTTCTGAGAGTCTGAGGACCGTGGCTCCGGTTTCGCTTGAGTCTGTGCCCCCGGGTAGGACTTTTGAGCCAGCAAATTTGCGACTGGAGGTTTTCTCTTGGGATCATTCGTCCAGAGTGGCTGGGCACTTTGGGACTAAAAGGACATCTATCTAAGCTGCTGGCGAGAACGTACTGGTGGCCACATATGGTCCGTGCCGTCGGAGACTATATTCGGACGTGTGTCTCCTGCGCCAAAAATAAGTCTTCTCGACAACGGCCAGCTGGGTTATTATATCCCCTGCAGACAGGCCCTAGGAGATGGTCGGGATGGACTTTGTGGTGGGTTTGCCCAAGTCTCGTGGCTGTACCATCATTTGGGTTATCACCGATCATTTTTCTAAGATGGTGCACTTGGTGCCGCTTCCCCGGCTACCTTCTGCACGGGCCTTGGCAGCGTTGTTTATAAAGCACATCTTCCGTCTACACGGTATGCCGGACAAAATTGTCAGTGACCGGAGTCCCCAGTTTGCGTCTCGGTTCTGGAGAGAGCTTTGTCATCTTCTCAGTATTGAGTTGAATCTCTCTTCTGCGTATCATCCCGAGACGAATGGGTTGGTAGAGAGGGCCAACCAGACCTTGGTCACATATCTGCGACATTTTGTCTCAGCCAGGCAGGATGACTGGGCATATTTGCTATCATGGGCAGAGTTTGCACTGAACAATGCTGTAGCTGACTCCACTGGACAGACTCCATTCCTCCTTAACTATGGTCAGCATCCGCGGGTACCTGTGCCCATGCCCGTGTCTTCCGCCAACTCCAGGGTGGCAGACTGGGCTGCGGAGGCACGGGACATTTGGGACCGCACTCAGGATGCCATTCGGGCCTCCAAGGAGAGAATGAGGTCCTCCGCCGATACACATCGGCGCCCCGCTCCGACCTTTGCTCCTGGCGATTTAGTGTGGCTCTCCGCCCGTAACATCAGGCTGCGAGTTGAGTCCACTAAGTTTGCACCTCGCTACTTGGGTCCTTTCAAGGTCCTCGAACAGGTTAACCCTGTGGTCTACCGTTTGGCCCTTCCGCCACGCCTGGGTATCACCGACACCTTTCATGTGTCCCTCTTGAAGCCCGTATTCATGTCCCGGTTTTCCGAGTCATCTGCTGGGACATCGGGTTCGTCTTCGGATGATTACGAGGTGAACGCTATCTTGGGGTGCAAGGTGGTACGTGGCAAAAAATGTTATTTGGTGGATTGGAGGGGTTATGGCCCAGAGGACAGGTCCTGGGAGCCTGCTGAGCATATTCGAGCTCTGCAGCTCATTGCTGCCTTTGAACGTAGTGAGGTCCAAGGGGGGGGGGTCCTAGGAGGGGGGTAATGTTAGGGGTCGAGATCCCGCCTCTGCACAGGGGGAATCTCGAGCCATCTCCGCTGCGGTCTCCCATCCTTCTCCAGCCGCAGTGGAGCCTGCTCAGCAGAGACGTCAGTCCCAGCGTCTTGCTCAGTCTTACTCTGTCCAAAGGGTTACTGCTGCTTTTCCAGCTTCTGCCATTAAAGCCAGTACTGGGCAGCGGCGAGCAGACGCTTCTGGGACTAAGTCCTGCTTTTCTCATTCTGAGCATGCCCAGAGTAAGATCTCTCAGTGGAGATCGAGGGTCACATGTTCAGATACTGCAGCTAAGGCCATTGGTCCTCCAGGAAGGTCCTGAAGGTGCTCAGGCTCTGTAGCAGCCTCTCATTGGTACTTCTAGGAATGTCCTGTTCTTGCTGCAGCTATTTAAGGTTCTCATGGCTGCACGGCCATGCGCTAGTATTGAATCAGTTTTGTGCATGCGCCAGTGTGGTCACATTTATGTGTGTGTTCAGGGACTCGGCTGAAATAAGCCCCTAGAATGTCGGCACCTCCGGCGAGGAGATTGTGTGTGTGGATCTAGGGCCCCAGCTGAAATAAGCCCCTAGACAACCGGCTTCTCCGGTGAGGAGATTGTATGTGTGTGTGACCACAGACTGCCTTCAGCTCGGCAGTTAGCTGTGAACTCCTGTGGGGTTAACAGGGCACAGGGTCTTGTTTCCATGCGACTCTGTGAAGTAACACAGGTCGCTTAAACCGCCATATAGTGCCGTCATTTGCTAGCAGCAGGTTCCTCCTGCACAGTGGACCCCGGGCTGCGAACGCACCAATAATAACATCTATATTTACTCGGTGCGTTCCGCTAGCCCTAACAGTTTATTAGAACACCAAAAAGCACACTACAAACGTTAAAAACATTTAAAAACAATTGCATGAATCCATAACAGTAATGTAACACCCTCTAAGCATAGTCCATATAGGAACTGTATAATGCTATGTTCACAAATGGAACACATACAATCCCATAAGAATAAGGGAAGTGGTCACCTGATGAAATAAGAGAAGTTGGAGTACTAACCATATGACGTAAATACACATACCTTTCAGTTAATTTACTGGCCTCGTGCTTTTTTTTGTCATACTGCTTAATAAAGTATGTTCTCAGGGTGTAGTGTACTATCTGACCATTATAAATAGACATGTTCAGAATTTTCAGGAACTGAATTAAATTTCAAATCATGTAGAAACTTGTCACACAGGGTATTGAAATCTCCTTTTGGGATAAGTATTTGTTTGTGGCCAAGCACAATATAGGTGCAAAAGTGTGTAAGTCTAAGGCCTCGTTCACATTGCACTTGATCCCCATGTTTGTGACTCTGTCAAGGGTTATGTTAAAACCCTGGAAAATGGGATTGGCGCGCATGTGCTAACAGGTGCCATTAACTGTCAAAATGCATTCAGAGTCTGTCTTTGCTCCAGGATTGGACTGGCCCACCAGAGAACCTGAGAATCCTCCGGAGGGCCATGGCTTCTACTTCAGGAGAGTTTATAGTGCAAACCTTGCAGCTGCTATGGGGCTCTGGAGTGGGGGACAACCAAGCTCCACCATCTGGTTTTCAGCAGTATCTGAGCAATCACGTGATAACCAATCGAATCAGCAAGTAGTGCCGAATCCTAGCATTCTGTATCTTATGGCTATACCACTTGATACAGTGCCTGATAGAAAGCAGTCTAGGTCCGAAAAGCCACTTTAATGATAATGCATTGGTTTTGTATACATGAAAGGTGGGCCCTCAGAATCAAGTCATCTGGTGGACCCAATGTTCTTCAGTCTGACACTGGTGTGCTCTATCGGATATCATTATCAGCTGTATCTGCCTAAATTAAGTAGGCACCAAGGCGTGGTCGATTGTGTTTTGATGCCTGCTTCAAATAAATGGATGTGGCTGAAAATTCTGTCCGACAGTGCACACTGTAACTTCATCTGCATAATTTCAGTCAATGGCCCCGTCAGCACATACTCCCGAATGAATCTCATTTTACAGATCTTCAGAAGTAAGCTCTGATAGAGCTACTGATTTGGGGATCAAAAAGAAGGGAATTTAACCTTATAGGTTTCACAATATTCACATTGATGGGAAACGAAGTGAAGTAAAAAAAAACATTTATGGATTAGATAGATAAGGAGAAGTGTATGGTAATATGGTTGTGTAATAAAGATAATTACCAAGGTGGTTAGGGTGTAAAGATAATTATTTTGAAAGGACATTTTAGTTACCGGACCAACCCTTTAATTATAAAGACCAATATCTTCTGACATTGATTTCAAAAGAATGTAATTCATTGCATAGTTATGTAACTGAATAAAATCACGTACAGTATACAGTAGGTATGGGAAGTATTTCGACCCCTTTAAATTTTTCACTCTTTGTTTGATTGCAAAAAAACACCCCCA
Source organism: Ranitomeya variabilis (assembly GCF_051348905.1). Taxonomy (NCBI): domain Eukaryota; kingdom Metazoa; phylum Chordata; class Amphibia; order Anura; family Dendrobatidae; genus Ranitomeya; species Ranitomeya variabilis. The sequence goes on along the minus strand of NC_135236.1, from coordinate 265,519,202 downwards.
AAGCATTATGCTGCCACCACCATGTTTCACTGTTGGGATTGTATTGGGCACTTGATGAGCAGTGTCTGGTTTTCTCCACACATACCGCTTAGAATTATCACCAAAAAGGTCTATCTTTGTCTCATCAGACCAGAGAATCTTATTTCTCATAGTCTGGGAGTCCTTCATGTGTTTTTTAGCAGTGATCGTTTACTTTGTAGAACTTTCTCCCATCTCCCTACTGCATCTCTGGAGCTCAGCCACAGTGATCTTGGGGTTCTTCTTTACCTTTCTCACCAAGGCTCTTCCCCCATGATTGCTCAGTTTGGCTTGACGGCCAGGTCTAGGAAGACTTCTGGTGGACCCAAACTTCTTCCATTTAAAGATTATGTAGTCTACTGCGCTTTTAGGAACCTTCAGTATTGCAGAAATTCTGTTGTAACCTTGGCCAGATCTGTGCCTTGCCACAATTCTGTCTCTGAGCTCCTTGGCCAGTTCCTTTGACCTCATGATTCTAATTTGGTCTGATATGCACTGTGAGCTGTGAGGTCTTACATAGACAGCAGTGTGCCTTTCCAAATCAAGTCCTATCAGTTTAATTAAACACAGCTGAATTCCAATGAAGGAGTGGAACCATCTCAAGGAGGATCACAAGGAAATGGACAGCATGTGACTTAATTATGAGTGTCTGAGCAAAGGGTCTGAATACTTATGACCATGTGATATTTCAGTTTTTCTTTTTTATTAAATTTGCAAAAATTTCTACATTTCTGGGGGTTTTTTCAGTCAAGATGGGGTGCAGAGTATACATTAATGTGAAAAAAATGAACTTTTAGAATTTACCAAATGGCTGCAATGAAACAAAGAGTGAAAAATTTAAAGGGGTCTGAATAGTTTCCATACTCACTGCATATATTGTAATTGAAATCCAGGGTAGAGTTAGTAGGCCCTTACAGAACGTCAGCTGATGCGCAAATTCAGAAGGTTAAGCAGACTTTATTAATTTGTGTATGGCCAGCTTAAATGTTCAGATGAATATATTTCAAAAGTATTATATAATCTTCTCAATATTCTTCTTTAGCTCCACAGGTGATTCGGAAGATCCGGGCAGAGCAATTTTCTGATGCCTCTGGGAATTTAAAACTCTGGTGTCAGTTCTTCAATATTTTAAGTGATTCAAACATAACCTGGTACAAAGATGAAATTCAGATGACAAAAATAAAGAGAAGGTAATATTTATCATTTGGTTATCTCTATGGCATCATGATCTTCCATTCACGAACTGAGCAACTACAAATCATTAGTGTTGAGCGATGCCGTCCGATACTTGAAAGTATCGGTATCGGAAAGTATCGGCCGATACCGGCAAAGTATCGGATCTAATCCGATACCGATACCCGATACCAATACAAGTCAATGGGACTCAAGTATCGGACGGTATCCCTGATGGTTCCCAGGGTCTGAAGGAGAGGAAACTCTCCTTCAGGCCCTGGGATCCATATTAATGTGTAAAATAAAGAATTAAAATAAAAAATATTGATATACTCACCTTTCCGACGCAGCCTGCACCTAACCGAGGGAACCGGCAGCCTTCTTTGCTTAAAATGCGTGCGTTTACTGCCTTCCGTGACGTCACGGTTTCTGATTGGTCGCGTGCCGCCCATGTGACCTCGACGCGACCAATCACAAGCCGTGACGTAATTTTCAGGTCCTGAATGCCTAGAATTAGGCATTCAGGACCTGAAAATTACGTCACGGCTTGTGATTGGTCGCGTCGCGGTCACATGGGCGGCACGCGACCAATCACAAGCCGTGACGTAATTTTCAGGTCCTGAATGCCTAGAATTAGGCATTCAGGACCTGAAAATTACGTCACGGCTTGTGATTGGTCGCGTCGCGGTCACATGGGCGGCACGCGACCAATCAGAAGCCGTGACGTCACGGAAGGCAGTAAACGCGCGCATTTTAAGCAAAGAAGGCTGCCGGTTCCCTCAGTAAGGTGCAGGCTGCGTCGGAGAGGTGAGTATATCAATATTTTTTATTTTAATTCTTTATTTTACACATTATATCGATCCTGATACCGATTCCCGATACAACAAAAGTATCGGATCTCGGTATCGGAATTCCGATACCGCAAATATCGGCCGATACCCGATACTTGCAGTATCGGAATGCTCAACACTACAAATCATATACTATGTAACAAGCAAAACATAGATAAAATTGTAAATAGATATAAAAAATAAAGTTGTGCTCATGTAAGCTTATCTATGAGGTGGTTACTGATATAAGAGAAATATTCCCTCTCTTCCTAATCCCACCACCCCCCCGGGATATATCCTCCCTCTGCTGCAACTGTAGTTATATGATATGCTTTATAAATTATGTAAAAGAAGTCAATAGTTGCTTTTATTTTTTGCAAATATGGGAAGTGAATTTTGCTGCTCAAAACCAATACTTCCAGGAAGGTGACCATAGTAACTTAGTCAGCTTTATTCATGTGAATAACTCTGTCGGGAATTACCGCCAGAATAATGTTTAGGTTGATTCATACATCCATGTTTCACAGTTTGAGTACAAACCTCAATTGGCAGCAGGGTGGCTCAGTGGTTAGCAATGCTGCTTTGTAGCACTAGGGTCATTGGTTCAAATCCCACCAAGGACAACATCTGCAAAGAGCCTTGTATGTTATATGCGGATTTCTTCTGGGTATTCTGTGTCCTTCCACACTCCAAAGACATACTAATTGGGAATCTAGAGTGCTATGGAATTAATGGTAACATATAAGTGAGAAAAATGAATATGGAATTTTAGATTTTTAACCCCATTGGTGACAGTGAAGATAATGTATGTAAAGTGCTGTGGAATATGTTAGCGCTATATAAGCAATGCATAAGATGAGACAATGTGCAGAACAATTGCAGGTCTCCTGACCCAAGTTTTACTGCCACGTATATGCCTATATGAAAGACTGGTATCATTATATATACCTATGACACTATTGAGCTTGGATCAGATGATCAACGCATCATGGTGCTTACAAGTGCTTTTCACTAAATTAGAATATCATCAAAGTTAATTTATTTCAGTTCTTCATGACAAAAAGGGAATCTCATAATGTCTGGAGGAAGAGTGGAGAGGCACACAATCCAAGCTGCTTGAGGTCTAGTGTGAAGTTTCCACAATCAGTGATGGTTTGGGGAGCCATGTCATCTGCAGGTGTAGGTCCACTGTGCTTTATCAAGACCAAAGTCAGCGCAGGTAATTTAAGAGCACTTCATGTTTCCCTCTGCCAACAAGCTTTTTGGAGATGGAAATTTCTCCAGCAGGACTTGGCACTTGTCCACACTGCCAAAAGTACCAATACCTGGTTTAAAACAACAGTATCACTGTGCTTGATTGGCCAGCAAACTCACCTGACCTTAACCCCATACAGAATCTATGGGGTATTGTCAAGAGGAAGACTAGAGACACCAGACCCAACAATGCAGACGAGCTGAAGGATGCTATCAAAGCAACCTGGGCTTCCATAACACTTCAGCAGTGCCACAGACTGATCACCTCCATGCCACACCTCATTGATGCAGTAATTGATGCAAAAGGAACCCTGACCAAGTACTGAGTGCATTTACTGAACATACATTTCAGTAGGCCAACATTTCGGATTTTAAAATTATTTTTCAAGCTGATGTTGTAAAGTATTATAATTTACTGAGATAATGAGTTTTGGGTTTTCATTGACTGTAAGCCATAATCGACAACATTAACAGAAATAAACACTTAAAATAGATCACTCTGATGTAATGACTCTATTAGTGATGAGCGAGTATACTCGTTGCTAGGGTTTTCCCGAGCATGCTGGGGTGGTCTCTGAGTATTTCGGTGTGCTCGGGGATTTAGTTTATGTCGACGCAGCTGCATGATTTGCGGCTGCTACACAGGTTGAATACATGTGGGGATTGCCTGTTTGTTAGGCAATCCCCACATGTATTCAAACTGTCTAGCAGGCACAAATCACGCAGCTGCGTCGACATAAACTAAATCCCTGAGCACGCCGAAATACTCGGGGACCACCCGAGCATGCTCGGGAAAACCCTAGCAACGAGTATACTTGCTCATCACTAGACTCTATAATATGAGTTTCACTTTTTGTATTGAAGAACTGAAATAAATTATCTATTTAATGATATTCTACTTTTGTGAGAAGCACTTGTATTTGATCTGCGAAATACTAAAGTTTGAATCCATCCTTAGTTTGCTGGGAAAAGGCTAGAAGTTGAAATGCGATTTAACTACATATTGAACTTTTATACTTTTTTATGTATACATCTTTTATGTTGTACTTTTTAATCTCAGAGATTACTTTTTAATCTCAGAGATATCAATGTATGGTATACGGTTTCTGGTTGCATACACCAAATTATGTATTGATACTTATGTTTTTCCTGTATTCCATTGTCTATGGCATAGTTTACTTGAATCCAGCCACAGACAACTTCATGTAAGTGAAACCCTTCAGAAGGTGAAGAGAAGTGCTGTTCTTTAGTAACGAAAAGCAACATAGGTTAATTTGATGTACACAAGAGGAATTTCCCAGTACAGATGCACACACAATAATATAGGCTGAAATACAGGTTAATGTCACACATTGATGGATTATCATCAATGTGCCTCATGTCCTGGTAACTTTTTATGTTTTATTAACCCCTTTCTGACATTAGATGTACTATCCCATCGAGGAGACCTGGGCCCGTATGACCATCAACGGTATAGTACGTCATATGTGATCGCGGCTGGGTGTCAGCTTCGCTCAGGGAGGGGGCTCCCTGAGTGCTTCCCTGAGACCCTCAGAACAACGCGATGTTCCAAGCGTCTCCTTCCTGCAGGCCCCCGGATCCAAGATGGCCACAGGGTCCTTCCGGGTTCTGCAGGGAGGCGACTTGTCAATGCCTGCTGAGAGTAGGCGCTGGCAAGCCTCCAGCACTGCCTGTCAGATCACTGATCTGACACAGTGCTCTGCAAAGTGTCAGATCAGCGATCTGACTTTATATAGTGATGTCCCACCCTGGGACAATGTAAAAAAGTTACACTGTATAAAAATATTTTTTAAAAATTACTAAATAAAGAAAAATAAATAAATAAATATTGTTCCAATAAATACATTTCTTTATGTAAATAAAAAAAAAAAAGTACACATTTTTAGTATCGCCGCGTCCGTAACAACCCGACCTATTAAACTGTCCCACTAGATAACCCCTTCAGTGAACACCGTAAAAAAAAAAAAAAAGGATCAAAAAACAATGTTTTATTTTCATACCGCCAAACAAAAAGTGGAATAACACGTGATCAAAAAGACGGATATAAATAAACATGGTACCGCTGAAAATGTCATCTTGTCCCGCAAAAAACTAAAATACATTTTATTGTATAAAAGCGCCAAAACATAAAAAAATATAAATGAGGTATTGCTGTAATTGTACTAACCTGAAGAATAAAACTGCTTTATCAATTTTACCACACGCGGAACGGTATAAACGCCCCCCAAAAGAAATTCATGAATTGCTGGTTTTTGTTCATTCTACCTAACAAAAATCTGAATTAAAAGCGATCAAAAAACGTCATGAGCCCGAAAATGGTACCAATAAAAAACATCAACTTGTCCCGTAAAAAACAAGACCTCACATGACTGTGGACAAAAATATGGAAAAATTATAGCTCTCAAAATGTGGTGATGCAAAAACTATTTTTTGCAATGAAAAGTGTCTTTTAGTGTGTGACAGCTGCCAAACATAAAAACCGCGCTATAAATAGTAAATCAAACCCCCCTTTATCACCGCCTTAGTTAGGGAAAAATAATAAAATTTAAAAAGTATTTATTTCCATTTTCCCATTAGGGTTAGGGTTAGGGTTGGGGCTAAAGTTAGGGTGTGGGTTTGGGGCTAAAGTTAGGGTTATGATTGGGGCTAGAGTTGGGGTTAGGGGTTAGGGTTTGGATTACGTTTACGGTTGGATTAGGGGTGTGTCAGGGTTAAGGGTGTGGTCACGGTTATGGTTAGGGTTGGGATAAAGGTTAGGGGTGTGTGGATTGCCCCCACGTAAGGGCAATGGGGTACTCGGTACCGGGTCCTTAGGTTCAGGGGATGTCACGGTGGCCCGACCCAGTCCGTGGCCCCTTGAGGGACGTCCAATAAAAGGAGTAGTTTGAAATAGTGTTCGTGACGCCACCTGTGGTATTCGGTCAGGGTGAACGACACTGCTTAGGGGTCCGCTGGTGTGATGTGATGGCAGCTAGATGGTATACCTTCCCACAGGTGAAGTGTATCCCCAGGGCTTCCCAGAGTGTAGATGGTGATGGTGGTTGATGTAAGGCGCAGTGAATAACGAGGACACAAGGTTGCAGTCTCTTTACCTTTTACTGAAGACTTCAGTGTCCACAGTCCAGGGCACCAGATCACAGGGCAGATAGAGTCCAGCCGGTTTAAAGGCAAATCCAGAGTCTCCTTATCCAGGTGGAAATCAGTAGCCTTCCTCTAGCGCCTGTGTGTTGTAGTACCTTCCTGCTGAGCTTCTCGGTAAGGTCCTCACAACTGTTGTAGATGTTCTAGATGTTATGTCTTCCTCTCTGTCCCCCAGATGGTATGGATAGGACAAATCCGTATGACTGATGGCCTGAGGCTTTTTATAGGGACCCTAGAGACGCCCCAGCCCCCACAAGTTGCCACCATGCCTCCTGGGTATATGGTCGGGCAGCCAACGTGGAATTAACTGTCCTGCCAGTCTCTGAAGTAAAGCGTAGAGACTATTACTCCCTCGGTATCCTGGTCCTATCCAGTCTCCTTAATAATTGATTATTAATCTAGGATTGGGTTTGTGATATGATACTATTGACTGGCATAGTTTCCATTAGGTGTTTTTGCTCCCTCGGTATCCTGGCTACCAGCTTCTGCGCCTCCGAAAGGAGCAGCTTGTTCCTGGCTGATCTCTCTCTGATATTCCTCTCCTGTGCTCTGCTTTCCTGCACACTTTCTGCAACAGGCTCACTTTTTAGTGTCTTTTTCCAGGAGTTGCAGCACTTCATGCCAGCAGAGCTCCTCTCCCTCTGTCTTCCTGACAGGACCTGAACTCTCAACCCTTTTCCCTCCAGATCAGGATGTTATATAGGGGAGTTCACCTTAAACAGGCTTAGAGCTCCCCCTGCTGGTCTGGAGTGTGAACATGTTGCATGCATTGTATTTACCTGGCGAAGAGATATCCTTTATTACCTTCAGACATAATATCACTCCCCCTGGTGGAAGAACAAGATTACTGCAATGAGCAGGACTATGGGGAGCTGCATGTTTTGGGTTTGGGATTAGGGTTATCAGTGTGTTGGGGTTAGGGGTGTGGTTATGGTTATGGTTAGGTTTGGGATTAGGGTTAGGGGTGTGTCCAGGTTAGGGGTGTGGTTAGGGTTATGGTTAGGGTTGGGATTAGGGTTTGGGGTGTGTTCGGGTTAGAGGTGGGGTTAGGGTTATGGTTAGGGTTGGGATTAGGGTTAGGGGTGTGTTTGGGGTAGGGGTGTGGTTAGGGCTATGGTTGGGATTAGGCTTAGGGGTGTGTTTGGGTTAGGGGTGTGGTTAGGGTTGCGGTTAGGGTTGGGATTAGGGTTAGGGTGTGTTGAGGTTAGGGTTGGAGTTAGAATTGGCGGTTTCCACTGTTTAGGCACATCAGGGGCTCTGAAAAAACGCAACATGACGTCCGACATCAATTCCATCCAATTCTGCATTGAAAAAGTAAAACAGTGCTCCTTGCCTTCCGAGCTCTGCTGTGTGCCCAAACATTGGTTTACCCCCACATTTGGGGTATCAGCGTACTCAGGACAAATTGGACAACAGCTTTTGTGGTCCAATTTCTCCTGTTACCCTTGGGAAAATAAAAATTTTGGGGCTAAAAAATCATTTTTATGGGAAAAAAATGATTTTTTTGCTTTCACGGCTCAGCGTTATAAACTTTAGTAAAACACTTGGGGGTTCAAAGTTCTCATAACACATCTAGATAAGTTCCTTGTGGGGTCGTTTCCAATATGGGGTCACCTGAGGGGGGTTTCTGCTGTTTAGGTACATCAGGGGCTCTACAAATGCAATGTGACGCCCACAGACCATTCCAGCAAAGTCTGCATTCCAAAACGCCACTTCTTCCCTTCTGAGCCCAAACAGTAGTTTTCTCCCATATATGGGGCATCACTGTACTCAGGACAGATTGCATAACAACTTTGGGGGTCCAAATTCTCCAAATACCCTTTGGAAAATATGAAATTGGGGGCTAAAAGATCATTTTTTTATTTTTTTATTTTTTTTTTTTAAAAGAGTTTTTAGTTTTCACGGCTCTACATTATAAACTTTAGTGAAACAATTGGGGGTTCAAAGTGCACACCACACATCTAGATAAGTTCCTTAGGTGGTCTAGTTTCCAAAATGGGTCACTTGTGGGGGGTTTCCACTGTTTAGGCACATCAGGGGCTCTCCAAACGCGACATGGCGTCTGATCTCAATTCCAGCCAATTCTGCGTTGAACAAGTCAAACGACGCTCCTTTCCTTCCAAGCTCTGCCCTGCGCCCAAACAGTGGTTTACTTCCACACAGGGGCGGACACGGACAGCTTGGGGCCCCTGTGCAAGAAATGTGTCTGGGCCCCTCAACTTCTATGGCGACAAAGCTACATCGTATATATATATATATATATATATATATATATATATATATATATATATATATATATATATATATATATATATATATATATATATATATATATATATATATATATATATATATATACACTCACTGGCCACTTTATTAGGTACACCATGCTAGTAACGGGTTGGACCCCCTTTTGCCTTCAGAACTGCCTCAATTCTTCGTGGCATAGATTCAACAAGGTGCTGGAAGCATTCCTCAGAGATTTTGGTCCATATTGACATGATGGCATCACACAGTTGCCGCAGATTTGTCGGCTGCACATCCCTGATGCGAATCTCCCGTTCCACCACATCCCAAAGATGCTCCACTGGATTGAGATCTGGTGACTGAGGAGGCCATTTGAGTACAGTGAACTCATTGTCATGTTCAAGAAACCAATCTGAGATGATTTTAGCTTTATGACATGGCGCATTATCCTGCTGAAAGTAGCCATCAGATGTTGGGTACATTGTGGTCATAAAGGGATGGACATGGTCAGCAACAATACTCAGGTAGGCTGTGGCGTTGCAACGATGCTCAATTGGTACCAAGGGGCCCAAAGAGTGCCAAGAAAATATTCCCCACACCATGACACCACCACCACCAGCCTGAACCGTTGATACAAGGCAGGATGGATCCATGCTTTCATGTTGTTTACGCCAAATTCTGACCCTACCATCCGAATGTCGCAGCAGAAATCGAGACTCATCAGACCAAGCAACGTTTTTCCAATCTTCTACTGTCCAATTTCGATGAGCTTGTACAAATTGTAGCCTCAGTTTCCTGTTCTTAGCTGAAAGGAGTGGTACCCGGTGTGGTCTTCTGCTGCTGTAGCCCATCTGCCTCAAAGTTCGACGCACTGTGCGTTCAGAGATGCTCTTAGGCCTACCTTGGTTGTAACGGGTGGCGATTTGAGTCACTGTTGCCTTTCTATTAGCTCGAACCAGTCTGCCCATTCTCCTCTGACCTCTGGCATCAACAAGGCATTTCCGCCCACAGAACTGCCGCTCACTGGATTTTTTTTCTTTTTCGGACCATTCTCTGTAAACCCTAGAGATGGTTGTGCGTGAAAATCCCAGTAGATCAGCAGTTTCTGAAATACTCAGACCAGCCCTTCTGGCACCAACAACCATGCCACGTTCAAAGGCACTTAAATCACCTTTCTTCCCCATACTGATGCTCGGTTTGAACTGCAGGAGATTGTCTTGACCATGTCTACATGCCTAAATGCACTGAGTTGCCGCCATGTGATTGGCTGATTAGAAATTAAGTGTTAACAAGAAGTTGGACAGGTGTACCTAATAAAGTGGCCAGTGAGTGTATATATATATATATACATATACACAGTATATATATATATATATATATATATATATAGATAGCCACACGCAAACATATATTACAGTCTTCTTGATTGTTTATTGCCGTCCCTTATTATACAGTGCCCTCTCTTGTTATGTACAGCACCGTCCCTTACATATAGGATTATATAGAGCCCTGTTTTTTATTACATACCGTCCTGTCTTGCTAGCTCTATAATGCAATGATGGCTGATAGAGCATGGGAAAGCTACCTTTCTAATGGAGGAGCTGATGGAGTGATCGTCTGGTCACCGGCTCCTCCATCAGCAGTCATTTTATATCCAAAAAGAGGGGACTATGTAATAAAAGAGGGAACTGTGAATAACAAGAATACACTATGTAAGAGACAGCACTGTACATAACAGCAGAAAAAGCTATATAATCAGGGACAGCATCATAAAAAGTGACTACACTATATACTGGGGGATGGCACTATACATAATAAGCAAGTACACTATACTAAGGGACTGTGCTATATATAAGTGAGTACACTATATACTAATGGGCTGGGTACATAATAAGCGATAATAACATCTTCCTCCACTTCCCCCTGTTCCTAAATTCATTATAAATCCCCTTTCCTCCCATCTCAATCCCAGTCACCCCTCATTGTCCTGCTCCCCCCACATCCCATTATTGTCCTCTTCCCCACCACCCCCATCATTGCTTTCTCCCCCACCACCCCATCATTGCCCATTCCACCACCCCAATCATTGCCCATTCTACCACCTCAACCATTTCCTCCTCCCCACCACCCCCATTATTGCTCTTTCCACCATGATTGTCCTTTCCACTACCACCCTCATCATTGCTCTTTCCACCACGTCCATCATTTCCTCCTCCACCACCCCCATTATTGCCCTTTCCACCACGACCATCATTGTCCTTTCCACCACCACTATCATTGCCTTTTCCCCACCATCTGTGAAATACTGTATATGCAGAAAGGACATTCTGTTAAAGGGATCCAGATGTTAAATGCATGCGGCCCAGGGGCAGCATGAGTCAGACACTGTATGATTGCAACCTGGAAGCTATACCTTGAAATGCTGCGATATTTGAGAGTAAAACTGCTTTAAAAAGCCAGCCAGAAACTACTTTCTTGGCTGATTGGTCTGATGTGCTCCCTTGCCGGCTATTCCCAGCGCTGATCACTTTAACTGACAGTTCTTTCGCTATGATTTCTCCATAGGTAGAGATTTGGCTTTTAACTGGCACGGGAGGGGGGCTAGCAGAGAGGCCGGCCAGTGACTTCCTCGGACTATTCGCATAGTTCCCAGCTGGCTTTTTGGACTATGTTTGCTCTTAAAAGCTGCAGCATTCCAGAGTAATAAATACTTGGCTGCAATCGCTCAGCCAGTGTTTGATTCCTGCCGTTCATGGTTTGTACAGGATGAATCTGACGACAAGATTTCTTTATCATATGTTTTATTAATGATATAGGTATGTCCACTAGTACATGGGATAAGATGATGCATCGACTTCATTTCAGTTTTTAAATAAAGTGAGGTGTCAGGTTATATCTAATAAAATGTGAATAAATCTCCAAGATTCTATCCCAATAAGAAGTAGGTGTAATATAATAATATTAGCAAATACCTCCAATTAGAAATATAGTTCTTCTGTTTTGCTACGTTGTTTACCCCATGTGCAGGGCATTGCAGTAGCTTAGATATCTATGGTTACAATTACTCATATAATACCAGTTAGTTAGTGTTTAGTGGGCATAACCATGGATACCTAATCTACTGCAATGCCCTGCACATGGGGTAAGCTACATAGAGAATCAGAAAAAATATATTATATTCTACTGATATTATACGGAATACATATTAGGATAGGATGTTGGAGATTGGAATACCCCTTTAAGTTACCATCAGTCAAACATTTGTTTCTCTAATATATACGAACACTCAGCTGGCCTAGGAACGTACGGGCTTCCAATAGGAGTGGGGAGTTAAGGTACCGTCACATTAAGCAACGCTGCAGCGATATAGGCAACGATGCCGATCGCTGCAGCGTCGCTGTTTCGTCGCTGTGTGGTCGCTGGAGAGCTGTCACACGAACGGCTCTCCAGCGACCAACGATGCCGAGGTCCCCGGGTAACCAGGGTAAACATCGGCAGGGCCGCGCTTAGTAACCCGATGTTTACCCTGGTTACCATGTAAACCATGTAAATGTAAACCAGTACATACTTACATTCCGGTGTCTGTCCCCCGGCCTCAGCTTCCCTGCACTGTCTCAGCGCCGGCCAGCCGTAAAGCAGAGCGGTGACGTCACTGCTGTGCTTTACGGCCGGCCGGCGCTCACAGTCAGTGCGGGAAGCTGACAGCGAGGGGACAGACACCGGAATGTAAGTATGTACTGTTTGTTTTTTTTTACATTTACAATGGTAACCAGGGTAAACATCGGGTTACTAAGCGCGGCCCTGCGCTTAGTAACCTGATGTTTACCCTGGTTACAAGTGAACACATCGCTGGATCGGTGTCACACACACCGACTCAGCGATGTCTGCGGGAGATCCAGCGACGAAATAAGGTGCTGGCCTTCTAGCTCCGACCAGCGATATCACAGCAGGATCCTGATCGCTGCTGCGTGTCAAACACAACGATATCGCTATCCAGGACGCTGCAACGTCACGGATCGCTAGCGATATCGTTGTCAAGTTGTTTAGTGTGAAGGTACCTTTAGTCATTACCAACACTGATAGTGGATTATCTCACAGGAGAGAAAGAGGATCAGTAGTTGACGTTCAAAGAGCCTGATCCTTTTCTCCACCTCTGGGGAGATTCGGGAGGTCCGGTTATACATTTATTGCTCTCTTAGACCTGCAAAAATGATCAAATTGTGTTGACTTCTCTCTAATGTGCACAGAGGCCTTTAGGGCTCATTTCCACATGCGAGTCACACGTCCGTATCTCGCATGTGGAAACCAAGCTGTGGAGCCGGCACTCCAGAGCGGAGTGTGCGGCCGCATAGGAACACATGGAGCTGCACAGCTCCGCTCCAAAGTGCCGGCACCAGAGCTTGGTTTCCACATGCGGGATACGGACGTGTGACTCGCATGTGGAAATGAGCCCTAAGGCCGGGGTCACACATGTGAGAAACTCGTCCGTGTCTCGCATGTGAAACCCAAGCTGTGGCGCCGGCACTGTGGAGCGGAGCATGCGGCCGCATAGGAACACATGGAGCTGCACAGCTCCGCTCCAAAGTGCCGGCACCAGAGCTTGGTTTCACATGCGAGACACGGACGTGTTTCTCGCATGTGTGACCCCGGCCTTAGTGTGAGTCTCATAGCTGGTCCAGTGAGTCTCCATTGTCCAAAATCCCAAATACACCAGGAGCTGTCATTGTTGGGGGTAGATAGATGGATAGATAGATAATATTTAGATAGATAATAGATAGATAGATGATAGATAATAGCTAGTAGATAGATAATAGGTAGATAATAGATAAATATATAGATAATAGATAAATAATAAGTAGATAATATATAGACAGATAATAAGTAGATAACAGATGATAGATAGATAGATAGATAGATAGATAGATAGATAGATAGATAGATAGATAGATAGATGATATATAATAGATAATATATAGATTATAGATAGATACAGACAGACAGATATATGAACAGATAGTAAAATCCCATTTATTTTGCATCTTATTCTCTGGGTCCTTTGCTGCCATGAGTGCAGCAGGTCGCAGAGGGGGACGCTCTACAGTGGACGACCCCCTGCACCTATAGCACTGGAGACCCTGCACACAGCTCTCCTTGAGGACCTGCTGCCAGCCTCCTCCACAGCTGCTGCGCCTCCTAAAAAAAGCCTGGCCGTGCTGGATATGACTGCTACAAAGCTTTGGATGTAAAGTTTTTGTATGGCAGCAATTTTGCCGTTCTTTTTTATGGCACGCTCAGTAAGTGAATGCAGAGGGAGGAGCCCCCTTTTCTCCTGACCTCCCCCAGCACATTCTCCTGGGACTAATGGGACTTCACCGTCCTTTGATTGGCTTCAGCACATGCATTGCAGAGCAGGAGTATTGTCTGAGTTGAAGTGAAGTTGTACAGGAAGAAGTCTGCAGAATCATGAAGTCAAGCCCCCCTGCACTCCGCGGATACAATGACACACACACGCCTATCTCTCCTTGGATCACAGTCACCGGCAGCTTCCTCTCTGGCCCAGCAGCGCCTGGACACGCTGCAGTGTGAGAGACAGGACGCGCAGGAATGGATGGCTCCCTGCCCGCAGCACATGAGGGCAATCTGGCCAGGGGCCCTCCGGAGCCTCGGAGCCAGATAAACTGGCCAGATTGCCATCATTATTAGCCATCCTGCCGGGGCCCCCCTCCACCTCCGGGCCCCTGTGCAGCCGCACCGGCTGCACATGCGGTATGTCCGCCCCTGCTTCCACATATGGGGTATCAGCGTACTCAGCACAAATTGCACAACAACTTTTGGGGTCCAATTTCTCCTGTTACCCTTGGGAAAATAAAACAAATTGAATCTGAAGTCATTTTTTGTGAAAAAAAGTTAGGTTTTTTTAAAACATTCCAAAAATTCCTGTGAAGCACCTGAAGGTTTAATAAACTTCTTAATGTGGTTTTGAGCACCTTGAGGGGTGCAGTTTTTAGAATGCTGTCCCACTTGGGTATTTTATATCATATAGACCCCTCAAAGTGACTTCAAATGTGATGTGGTCCCTAAAAAAAACCGGTGTTGTAGAAATGAGAAATCGCTGGTCAACTTTTAACCCTTATAACTCCCTAACAAAAAAAAATTTTTAAAAAAATTGTGCTGCTGCAAAGTAGACATGTGGGAAATGTTACTTATTAAGTAGTGTTGAGCGATACCGTCCGATACTTGAAAGGATCGGTATCGGATAGTATCGGCCGATACCCGAAAAATATCGGATATCGCCGATACCGATACCCGATACCAATGCATTTCAATGGGACGCAAAGTATCGGAATGGTTCCCAGGGTCTGAAGGAGAGGAAACTCTCCTTCAGGCCCTGGGATCCACATTCATGTGTAAAATAAAGAATTAAAATAAAAAATATGGATATACTCACCTCTCCGGTGGCCCCTGGATCTTACCGCTGTAACCGGGAGCCTTTGTTCCTAAGAATGAGCGCGTGAAGGGTGTTGTGAGTTCTGCTCTTGGGTTCCCCGGTGGTTGTTGGTAGTAATGCAGTTGTCCCTGGGTTGCAATCCTGGGCAGGTGTCCCTGCTGATTGCAGCTCTGACTGGGATATTTAGGTGTGCAGGATTCATTAGCCCTTGCCAGTTGTCCATTGTTCTTGGGGTTTTGCATCTCTGTCTGGTTCCTCCTGCCCTGCTGCCAAATCAGCTAAGATAAGTGTCTGGTTTTGTTTCTGCAGCACACATTCTGTGTGCTTTACAATTCAGTACTATTCAATGTTTTTTCTTGTCCAGCTTAGACTGTGTTTGGATATTTCAGTCAAGTTGGATTCTCAGGAGATGCAGATATACATTCCATGTCTTTAGTTAGATGGTGGAATTTTTGTATTATCTGCTGTGGATATTTTTAGGGTTTTAATACTGACCGCTTATTATTCTGTCCTATCCTTTCCTATTTAGCTAGCGTGGCCTCTTTTGCTAAATCCTGATTTCTGCCTGCATGTGTCTTTCCTCTAATACTCACAGTCAATATTTGTGGGGGGCTTCCTATCCTTTGGGGTTCTGCTCTGAGGCAAGATAGAATTCCCATTTCCATCTATAGGGGTATTTAGTCCTCCGGCTGTGTCGAGGTGTCTAGGATGTGTTAGGTACACCCCACGGCTACTTCTAGTTGCGGTGACAGATTAGGGTTTGCGGTCAGTACAGGTTCCACCTACTCCTGAGAAAGTCTCATGCGGCTCCAAGGTCACCGGATCATAACAGTACAACTGGCCAACAATGAGTTAAATGCATCTCCGAACAAGGGAAGAAAGAGCCTTTTTTTTTCTGTAGCCTGCTTTGTCTTTTCTTCCCTCTTTTTCTCTGGGTGGCTGAGGAGTCTTGTGCTAGCATGGATGTTCAGGGATTAGCTTCTCGTGTAGACCAGCTTGCTGCTAGGGTACAGGGTATTTCTGATTATATTGTTCAGACTCCAGTTTTAGAGCCTAAGATTCCTACTCCTGATTTGTTTTTTGGGGACAGGTCCACATTTTTGAGTTTTAAAAACAACTGTAAACTGTTTTTTGCTCTGAGACCTCGATCCTCTGGTGATTCCATTCAGCAGGTTAAAATTGTCATCTCCCTGCTGCGTGGTGATCCTCAGGATTGGGCATTTTCCCTGGAATCGGGGAACCCGGCCTTGCTTAATGTAGACGCCTTTTTTCAGGCTTTAGGATTATTATATGATGAACCAAATTCTGTGGATCAAGCGGAGTAGACCTTGTTGGTCCTGTCTCAGGGTCAAGAAGCGGCAGAATTGTATTGTCAGAAATTTAGAAAATGGTCTGTGTTGACTAAATGGAATGATGATGCTTTGGCGGCAATTTTCAGAAAGGGTCTTTCTGAATCCATTAAAGATGTTATGGTGGGGTTTCCCACGCCTTTCGGTTTGAGTGATTCTATGTCTCTGGCCATTCAGATTGATCGGCGTTTGCGGGAGCGCAGAACTGTGCGCGCTGTGGCGTTGTCCTCAGAGCAGATGCCTGAGTCAATGCAGTGTGATAGGATTCTGTCTAGAATGGAACAACAGGGATTCAGACGTCAGAATAGGTTGTGTTTTTATTGTGGCGATGCTTCTCATGTCATTTCAGTCTGCCCTAAGCGTACAAAGAGGATCGCTAGTTCATTTACCATCAGTACTGTACAACCTAAATTTTTATTATCTGTGTCCTTGATCTGCTCATTGTCATCATTTTCTGTCATGGCGTTTGTGGATTCAGGCGCCGCCTTGAACTTAATGGACTTTGAGTTTGCCAGGCATTGTGGTTTTCCCTTGCAGTCTTTGCAGAACCCTATTCCTTTAAGGGGCATTGATGCTACACCTTTGGCTAAAAATAAGCCCCAGTTCTGGACACAGGTGACCATGTGCATGGTGCCAGCCCATCAGGAAGATTGTCGATTTCTGGTGTTGCATAATTTATATGATGCTATCGTACTGGGTTTTCCGTGGTTGCAGGCACATAATCCTGTGTTGGATTGGAAGTCTATGTCTGTGACTAGTTGGGGATGTCAGGGGGTTCATAATGACGTTCCTTTGATGTCAATCTCCTCTTCTTCCACTTCTGAAATTCCAGAGTTTTTGTCTGATTTTCAGGATGTATTCGATGAGCCCAAGTCCAGTTCCCTTCCACCGCATAGGGACTGTGATTGTGCGATTGACTTGATTCCAGGCTGTAAGTTTCCTAAGGGCCGACTTTTCAACCTGTCTGTGCCTGAACATACCGCCATGCGGAGTTATGTTAAGGAGTCTTTGGAGAAAGGACATATTCGGCCATCTTCTTCACCGTTGGGAGCGGGATTTTTTTTGTTGCTAAGAAGGATGGCTCCTTGAGACCCTGTATTGATTATTGCCTCTTGAATAAGATCACGGTCAAGTTTCAATACCCTTTACCTCTGCTTTCCAATTTGTTTGCTAGGATTAAGGGGGCTAGTTGGTTTACGAAGATTGACCTTCGGGGGGCATATAATCTTGTTCGTATTAAGCAGGGTGATGAATGGAAAACTGCGTTTAATACGCCCGAAGGCCATTTTGAATACCTTGTGATGCCATTCGGGCTCTCTAATGCTCCATCTGTTTTTCAGTCCTTCATGCCCGATATCTTCCGGACTTATCTTGATAAATTCATGATTGTATATTTGGATGACATTTTAATTTTTTCCGATGATTGGGAGTCTCATGTAAAACAGGTCAGGATGGTATTTCAGATCCTTCGTGATAATGCTTTGTTTGTGAAAGGGTCTAAGTGTCTCTTTGGAGTGCAGAAGGTTTCTTTTTTGGGCTTCATTTTTTCTCCCTCATCTATAGAGATGGATCCGGTTAAGGTTCAGGCCATTCATGATTGGATTCAACCCACATCTGTGAAGAGCCTTCAGAAATTTTTGGGCTTTGCTAATTTTTATCGCCGTTTCATTGCTAACTTCTCCAGTGTGGTTAAACCCCTGACCAATTTGACGAAGAAAGGCGCTGATGTGACGAATTGGTCCTCTGCGGCTGTCTCTGCCTTTCAGGAGCTTAAACGCCGATTTATTTCTGCCCCGGTGTTGCGTCAACCGGATGTTTCTCTTCCGTTTCAGGTTGAGGTTGACGCTTCTGACATTGGGGCAGGGGCCGTTTTGTCTCAGAGGGATCCTGTTGGTTCCTTGATGAAACCGTGTGCCTTCTTTTCCCGTAAGTTTTCGCCCGCTGAACGCAATTATGATGTCGGCAATCAGGAGTTGTTGGCTATGAAGTGGGCGTTTGAGGAGTGGCGACATTGGCTCGAGGGAGCTAAGCACCGTATTGTGGTCTTGACCAATCATAAAAATCTGATTTACCTCGAGTCTGCCAGGCGGCTGAATCCTAGACAGGCTCGATGGTCCTTGTTTTTTTCCCGTTTTGATTTCGTGGTCTCGTATCTTCCGGGTTCTAAGAACATTAAGGCTGATGCCCTCTCTAGGAGTTTTTTGCCTGATTCTCCTGAGGTCCTTGAACCGGTCGGCATTCTGAAAGAAGGGGTGGTCCTTTCCGCCATCTTTCCTGATTTACGACGGGTTCTTCAGGAATTTCAGGCTGACAAACCTGACCGCTGTCCAGTGGGGAAACTGTTTGTTCCTGATAGATGGACTAGTAGAGTGATTTCTGAGGTTCATTGTTCTGTGTTGGCTGGCCATCCTGGTATTTTTGGTACCAGAGATTTGGTTGGTAGGTCCTTTTGGTGGCCTTCTTTGTCACATGATGTGCGTTCTTTTGTGCAGTCCTGTGGGACTTGTGCGCGGGCCAAGCCTTGTTGTTCCCATGCTAGTGGGTTGCTTTTGCCTTTGCCGGTCCCTGAGAGGCCCTGGACGCATATTTCTATGGATTTTATTTCTGATCTTCTGGTTTCCCATAAGATGTCTGTCATCTGGGTTGTTTGTGACCGGTTCTCTAAGATGGTCCATTTGGTGCCTTTGCCTAAATTGCCTTCCTCTTCTGATTTGGTTCCGTTGTTTTTTCAGCATGTGGTTCGTTTGCATGGTATTCCGGAGAATATTGTGTCCGACAGAGGTTCCCAGTTTGTTTCTCGGTTTTGGCGGGCCTTTTGTGCTAAGCTGGGCATTGATTTGTCTTTTTCTTCCGCATTTCATCCTCAGACAAATGGCCAGACCGAGCGAACTAATCAGACTTTAGAAACTTATCTGAGATGCTTTGTGTCTGCTGATCAGGATGATTGGGTGGCTTTCTTGCCATTGGCCGAGTTTGCCCTTAATAATCGGGCTAGTTCGGCTACCTTGGTTTCGCCCTTCTTTTGTAATTTTGGTTTTCATCCTCATTTTTCTTCGGGGCAGGTTGAGCCTTCTGACTGTCCTGGTGTGGATTCTGTGGTTGACAGGTTGCAGCAGATTTGGGCTCATGTGGTGGACAATTTGGTATTGTCTCAGGAGGAGGCTCAACGTTTTGCTAACCGTCGTCGGTGTGTTGGTTCCCGGCTTCGGGTTGGGGATCTGGTCTGGTTGTCTTCCCGTCATGTTCCTATGAAGGTTTCTTCCCCTAAGTTTAAGCCTCGCTTTATTGGTCCTTATAGGATTTCTGAGATTATTAATCTGGTGTCTTTTCGATTGGCCCTTCCGGCTTCTTTTGCTATCCATAGTGTCTTACATAGATCTTTATTGCGGAAATATGTGGTGCCCGTTGTTCCCTCTGTTGATCCTCCGGCCCCTGTGTTGGTTGATGGGGAGTTGGAGTATGTGGTTGAGAAGATTTTGGATTCTCGCTTTTTGAGGCGGAGGCTTCAGTACCTTGTCAAATTGAAGGGTTATGGCCAGGAGGATAATTCTTGGGTTTTTGCCTCTGATGTCCATGCTGCTGATTTGGTCCGTGCCTTTCATCTGGCTCGTCCTGATCGGCCTGGGGGCTCTGGTGAGAGTTCGGTGACCCCTCCTCAAGGGGGGGTACTGTTGTGAGTTCTGCTCTTGGGTTCCCTCCGGTGGTTGTTGGTAGTAATGCAGTTGTCCCTGGGTTGCAATCCTGGGCAGGTGTCCCTGCTGATTGCAGCTCTGACTTGGATATTTAGGTGTGCAGGATTCATTAGCCCTTGCCAGTTTTCCATTGTTCTTGGAGGTTTTGCATCTCTGTCTGGTTCCTCCTGCCCTGCTGCCAAATCAGCTAAGATAAGTGCCTGGTTTTGTTTCTGCAGCACACATTCTGTGTGCTTTACAATTCAGTACTATTCAATGTTTTTTCTTGTCCAGCTTAGACTGTGTTTGGATATTTCAGTCAAGTTGGATTCTCAGGAGATGCAGATATACATTCCATGTCTTTAGTTAGATGGTGGAATTTTTGTATTATCTGCTGTGGATATTTTTAGGGTTTTAATACTGACCGCTTAGTATTCTGTCCTATCCTTTCCTATTTAGCTAGCGTGGCC
The DNA here is from genome assembly GCF_051348905.1 of Ranitomeya variabilis. NCBI lineage: Eukaryota > Metazoa > Chordata > Amphibia > Anura > Dendrobatidae > Ranitomeya > Ranitomeya variabilis. The sequence goes on along the minus strand of NC_135236.1, from coordinate 265,498,580 downwards.
TCTTTTGCTAAATCCTGATTTCTGCCTGCGTGTGTCTTTCCTCTAATACTCACAGTCAATATTTGTGGGGGGCTTCCTATCCTTTGGGGTTCTGCTCTGAGGCAAGATAGAATTCCCATTTCCATCTATAGGGGTATTTAGTCCTCTGGCTGTGTCGAGGTGTCTAGGATGTGTTAGGTACACCCCATGGCTACTTCTAGTTGCGGTGACAGTTTAGGGTTTGCCGGCAGTACAGGTTCCACGTACTCCTGAGAAAGTCTCATGCGGCTCCAAGGTCACCGGATCATAACAGAAGGGCCTTCGATGACGTCGCGGCTTCTGATTGGTCGCGTGACCACTCATGTGACTGCTCACGCGACCAATCAGAAGCCGCGACGTTAGCCGCGACATCATCGAAGGTCCTTCACGGGCTCATTCTTAGGAACGGAGGCTCCTGGTTACAGCGGTAAGATCCAGGGGCCACCGAAGAGGTGTGTATATCCATATATACCCATATACTCACCTCTCCGGCGGCCCCTGGACCTTACCGCTGTAACCGGGAGCCTCCGTTCCTAAGAATGAGCCCATGAAGGACCTTCGATGACGTCGCGGCTGACATCGCGGCTTCTGATTGGTCGCGTGAGCGGTCACATGAGCGGTCACGCGACCAATCAGAAGCCGTGACTTCATCGAAGGCCCTTCACGCGCTCATTCTTAGGAACAAAGGCTCCCGGTTACAGCGGTAAGATCCAGGGGCCACCGGAGAGGTGAGTATATCCATATTTTTTATTTTAATTCTTTATTTTACACATCAATATGGTTCCGATACCGATTCCCGATACCACAAAAGTATCGGAACTCGGTATCGGAATTCCGATACCACAAGTATCGGCCGATACCCGATACTTGCGGTATCGGAATGCTCAACACTATTATTAAGTATTTTGTGTAACATACAGTACAGACCAAAAGTTTGGACACACCTTCTCATTTAAAGATTTTTCTGTATTTTCATGACTATGAAAATTGTATATTCACACTGAAGACATCACAACTATGAATTAACACATGTGGAATTAAATACTTAACAAAAAAGTGTGAAACAACTGAAATTATGTCTTATATTCTAGGTTCTTCAAAGTAGCCACCTTTTGCTTTGATGACTGCTTTGCACACTCTTGGCAATCTCTTGATGAGCTTCAAGAGGTAGTCACCGGGAATGGTTTTCACTTCACAGGTGTGCCCTGTCAGGTTTAATAAGTGGGATTTCTTGCCTTATGAATGGTGTTGGGACCATCAGTTGTGTTGTGCAGAAGTCTGGTGGATACACAGCTGATAGTCCTACTTAATAGGCTGCTAGAATTTGTATTATGGCAAGAAAAAAAGCAGCTAAGTAATGAAAAACGAGTGGCCATCATTACTTTAAGAAATGAAGGTCAGTCAGTCCAAAAAATTGGGAAAACTTTGAAAGTGTCCCCAAGTGCAGTGGCAAAAACCATCAAGCGCTACAAAGAAACTGGCTCACATGAGGACTGCCCAAGGAAAGGAAGACCAAGAGTCACCTCTGCTTCTGAGGATAAGTTTATCCGAGTCACCAGCCTCAAAAATCGCAGGTTAACAGCAGCTCAGATTAGAGACCAAGTCAATGCCACACAGAGTTCTAGCAGCCGACACATCTCTACAACAACTGTTAAGAGGAGACTTTGTGCAGCAGGCCTTCATGGTAAAATAGCTGCTAGGAAACCACTGCTAAGGACAGGCAACAAGCAGAAGATACTTATTTGGGCTAAAGAACACAAGGAATGGACACAATGAATAGTTTTTTCTTGCCATAATACAAATTCTAACAGTCTATTCAGTAGGACTATCAGCTGTGTATCCACCAGACTTCTGCACAACACAACTGATGGTCCCAACACCATTTGTAAGGCAAGAAATCCCACTTATTAAACCTGACAGGGCATACCTGTGAAGTGAAAACCATTCCCGGGACTACCTCTTGAAGCTCATCAAGAGAATGCCAAGAGTGTGCAAAGCAGTCATCAAAGCAAAAAGTGGCTACTTTGAAGAACCTAGAATATAAGACATAATTTCAGTTGTTTCACACTTTTTTGTTAAGTATATAATTCCACATGTGTTAATTCATAGTTTTGATGCCTTCAATGTGAATGTACAATTTTCATAGTCATGAAAGTACAGAAAAATCTTTAAATGAGAAGGTGTGTCCAGACCTTTGGTCTGTACTGTATCTCTATGATTTAAGGGAATTAAAATTAAAATTTGGAAAATTGTGAAATTTTCAAAATTTTCTTCAAATTTCCATTTTTTTCATAAATAAACGCAGGTAATATCAAAGAAATTTTACCACTATCATGAAGTACAATATGTCACGAGAAAACATTGTCAGAATCACCGGGATCTGTTGAAGCATTCCAGAGTTATAACCTCATAAAGAGACTGTGGTCAGAATTGTAAAAATTGGCCTGGTCATTAGCGTGCAAACCACCTTTGGGGGTAGAGGGGTTACCTTTAAATGACTAAGCTTGAAAGGGTCATAATGGTCAGCCATTTATTTAAATTTTTGTTTACTTTTTGCCTCTCTACATTTCAGCAGCGATAGCTGTTTTTCTTTTTTTTTTTCACCGATGTAACTACGGTATATGAATCCTTGTTTTATGTGGAAAAATTGTGATATTTTTTTCAGTGCAGTCTGTAAATTCATCTTTAATTTATATACATTTTTTGGTACTTAACTATAGAGTAAAAAGTAATTTTTTGAATTTGTTTTCAAGATGAGGTTTCACACTAAATGAAGAATGGAAGAATTTTTCATGTTATTACAAATGTATGGCTGACTAAAGCTACTTTCACACTTGCGTTTTTAGCAATCCGTTGCAATCCGTCGTTTTGGGCAAAAAACGGATCCTGCAAATGTGCTCGCAGGATGCATTTTGCCCACATACTTGTATTAGCGACGGATCGCGACGGATGGCCACACGTCGCGTCCATCGTGCGACAGATCTGTCGTGTAATGTTTCTTTGTCCATCGCGTCTGCCATTTTCTACCGCGCATGCGCATGTGCGGCCGAAACTCCACCCCCTCCTCCCTGGACTTTAGAATGGGCAGCGGATGCGTTGAAAAACTACATCTGCTGCCCACATCGTGCACAAATTTCACAACGTGCATCGGTACGTCGGCCCGACGCATAGTGACGGACCGGTACCGACGCAAGTGTGAAAGTAGCCTAACTCATGTACGATTTGTTTATACTACCATATAATAAATTATATTTAACATACAAAAAAATTATCGTTGATGGTTTTTTTTCATTTTTTTTATCACATATTTTTATTTGTCCCAGGGGATAAATTTTTATCAACTTACTGTGTATTTTTTAGCACTGTAACTAAGGTATCCATATATGACTCCCATTTACAGGGGAAAACAAACTATTGCCATGACACAATTCCCTGGCATAGCTGAAAACTGGCAATCTGCTCTGCTATGAAGGGCAGACAATCACTGGGTCCAATAGAAGCATTGGCACTGCTTCTGTTTCTTTTTGACAAATATCGCTCATTTAGAAACAAGTAAACAGCAAAAGAGAAAACAAAAGCAGTAATAAACCACTTTTGTCTTTTCCTCTTGCTCCCCAGATGTGTCTGCCAGCTGGAACACCAACCTGCTCCTGCTAGATTGCAGGAGGAAGAGCTTTACTCCAGTGCCCTAACTATACTATGGCACGAGATTACAGCCCATGACCAAGCGCTGTTAATTTTTTAGCGCTTGATCATTATGAGTTTAAAGAGGAAAGAAACCATTCATCATGAGAAATAGGGAAAATTACTTAAATAAAGCTATAAACATGGTTATAAATATTGATAGTAGATTTTTTTGTCTAATTTTACTTTTTTTGGTTAAATTTAACTTTTTATTCTGTAGTTCTGGAGATGAAGGACAGGTAGCACTTGCCATTGTACAAGCATCGGTGAAGGATTGTGGTGTCTATCAGTGCACTATAGAGAATGAATATGGATCTGATTCAACAGACTGCCTGCTAAGTGCAGAAAGTAAGTACATTGTACTTTTTATATTATTTGAGTGTTTTGAAATTCTAAATAAATTTCTTGAAGATACTTTGTCTACCCAATTAAAATATTAATTTTTTTAATATTAAACATTAGGATAGCTAATGCTAGAGAAGAAAGAGAGGATTCAAAAAGATCTACAAACTGGAACTGTGGGCAGCAACTAACAGAATGGTTTTTAACAGGGAGAAATGCAAAATCCTACATATCTGCAAGAAAAATAAAAAACATATACAGAATGGGAGGTATAGGTAAACTAAGCAACAGCACATGTGAAAAAGACTTGGGTATACTATTAGATCACAGACTTAAAATGAGTCAACAGTGTGATGCAGCAGCAAAAAAAGCAAACACAATTCTGAGTTGCATTAACAGAAGCATACAGTCTAGATAACGTAAGGTTAAGTAATTAGCCCCCTATTCTCCTTACTGGTCAGGCCTAATCTGGAATATTGTGTCCAATTCTGAGCACCACATTTAAAAAAAGACATGAACAAACTGGAGTAAGTTCAGAGAAGAGTGACTAGAATGGTGGTGACCGGCCTGCAATCAATGTCCTATGAGGAACGGTTAGAGGATTTGGGAATTTTTAGCTTGCAAAAGAGAAGACTAAGAAGAGACTTAATAGCTACAAATATCTCAAGGGCTGTCACACTGTAGAGGGATCAGCCTTATTCTCATTTTCACAAGGAAAGATAAGAAGCAATGGAATTAAACTGAATAAGAACACAGATTACATAGTAACATAGCTTTTAAGGTTGAAGGAAGACTTTAAATTCCTCTAGTTCAACCCATATCCTTACCAGCTTGCCCTAACATGTTGATCTAGAGGAAGGCAAAAAAACCCATGTGGCAAACAGTAAGCTCCACATTGGGGAAAAAAATTCCTTCCCGACTCCACATTCGGCAATCAGACTACCGTATTTTTCGGCGTATAAGACGACTGGGCATATAAGACGACCCCCAACTTTTCGGGGGTCATCTTATACACCGGGTGTCATCACCGGGTGTTGCGTGACCGCGATGTCACAAAGGTCCTTCGCGGTGCACAATGCATCCCTTGGAACGGAAGCCGCCGCATGCACCGCTGAGAACCGGTAGAACGCCGGCGGCCTGCGGAAGGTAAGTATATCCATATTTTTTATTTTTATTCTTTTTTTACACGAATATGGATCCCAGGGCCTGAAGGAGAGTCTCCTCTAGACCCTGGGAACCATCCGGGACCGCTCCCTGCACCATATTCGGTGACCTCAGAGCTCCACACATGCTGTACCCGACGTATAAGACGACCCCCGACTTTTGAGAAGATTTTCAGAGGTTAAAAAGTCATCTTATACACCGGAAAATACAGTAGTTCCCTGGATCAATGCCCTATCAAGGTATATAGTGTAAATAACCTCACCCCTTAGCCTTCATTTTTCCAAACTAAATAACCCCAAGTGTAATAACCTGTCTTGGTATTGCAGACCCCCCAGTACTCCAATAACCTTGGTCGCTCTTCTCTGCACCTTCTCTAATTCAGCTATGTCTTTCTTATACACCGGAGACCAGAACTGTGCACAGTATTCTAAGTGTGGTCGAACTAGTGACTTGTATAAAGGTAAAATTATGTTTAATGCATCCCATTATTTTATTTGCCTTTGCAGCTGCTGCCTGACACTGTCCACTAAATGTGAGTTTGTCATCCACTCATACCACCAGGTCTTTTTCAGTGACAGTTTTGCCCAGTGTTTTACAATTAAGCACATAATTATATATCTTATTTCTGTTGACCAAGTGCATGACCTTACATTTATCCCCATTAAAGCTCATTTGCCATTTATCAGCCCAAGCTTCTAGTTTACATAAATCCTCCTGTAATATAAAATTGTCCTCCCCTGTATTGATTACCCTGCAGAGTTTAGTGTCATCTGCAAAAACTGAAATTCTACTCTGTATGCCCCCTACAAGGTCATTACTAAAAACGTTCAAAAGAAGCGGGCCTAATACTGACCCCTGTGGTACCCCACTGCTAACTGCGACCCAGTCCGAGTGTGCTCCATTAATTACCACCCTTTGTTTCCTATCCCTGAGCCAGCTCTTAACCCACTTACACATATTTTCCCCTATTCCCATTGTTCTCATTTTATGTATCAACCTTTTGTGAAAAGTCCATATACACCACATCCACTGCGTGTCCTTGGTCCAGTCCAGAACTAACCTCTTCATAGAAGCTGATCAGATTAGTCTGACATGAACGGTCCCTAGTAAACCTGTGCTGATACTGGGTCATGAGGTTATTCCTCTTCAGATACTCCAGCATAGTATCCCTTAGAAAACCCTCCAGGATTTTACCCACAGTAGAGGTTAAGCTTACTGGCCTATAATTTCCGAGTTCAGTTTTTGTCCCCTTTTTGAATATTGGCACCACATTTGCTATACGCCAGTCCTGTGGTACAGACCCTGTTATTATGGAATCTTTAAAGATTAAAAATAATGGTCTATCAATGACTGTACTTAATTCCTGCAGTACTCGGGGGTGTATCCCATCTGGGCCCGGAGATTTGTCAACTTTAGTGAATTTTAGACGCCAACGTACTTTCTGCTGGGTTAAGCAGGTGACATTTAATGGGGAATTTTTGTTATCATTGATCATATTGTCTGCCATGGGATTTTCTTGTGTAAATACTGTTGAAAAAAGTCATTTAGCATATTGGCTTTTTCCTCATCCTCATCCACCATTTGACCCAGACTATTTTAAGGGGAGCAACACTATCATTTTTTAGTTTCTTACTATTTATGTAGTTAAAGAATATTTTGGGATTATTTTTACTTTCTCTGGCAATGAGTCTCTCTGTCTCAATCTTTGCTGCCTTGATTTGCTTTTTACAGAATTTATTTAATTTTCTGCATTTATTTAATGCCTCATCACGAGATATTAGAAAAAACTTTTTGACAGTTGGGGTGATCAATGAGTGGAACAGGCTGCCACGAGAGGTGGTGAGTTCTCCTTCAATGGAAGTCTTCAAACAGAGGCTGGATAGACATCTGTCTGGGATGGTTTAGTAAATCCTGCATTGAGCAGGGGGATGGACCAGATAACCCATGAGGTCCCTTCCAACTCTACATTCTATGATTCTATGATCATCAGTCTATGCTGGTTGTGTTAGCAATTATTTCTTCAAGCAGTGAACAAGTAGAACAAGTGTAAAGAATGCAGGGAAAAGTTACTGAAAATATAATTGTTAGGCTACGTTCACATGCAGAGTTTTTTCTGCATTTTATTTTGTAGCCAAATCCTGTTCTATTGGCAGTAAATATGCTGTGTAGAAAGTGCCCATTTTGTGGTGTTTTTGTAGTGTTTTTCACATCATTTTTGTCACATTGCTTTGCAGCATTTTTGGGTGTGGATTACATGTGTGATTTATTTACAGCACATATAATAAAGTTAATTTAATACACCAAAACCACTGCAAGAACACTGCAAAAATATTTGTTGAATTTGTTACATCTTCTTCTCGCTTTCTCATTGCTTTCTATGGGTGAAAAAACAGTGCAATAATGTTGAAAGAATTGACATGCTGTAAATTCCACAAACACTACAGTTCTCAAATTCAATCGGGAAAAAAAACAAGGGTGTGTATAAGATTTCTGAAATCTCATACCTCTTGCTAGTACTTTAAAAAGCTTTTAATTTGCATAAAAAATGCTACAAAAAGGCTACATGTGAACATAGCCTTTTATTGACAACTGCGACTCAACAAAAATGGAAGCTTCTTTTAAGTGGGGATTGTAAGGGTATGTTTCCACGTTCAGGAAACGCTGCTTGTTTGACGCTGCGCAGCGCTGCAGCGTCAAACAAGCAGCGTCCAGATGTTCCAGCATAGTGGAGGGGATTTGATGAAATCCTGTCTCCACTATGCGTGGAAACCCGCATGCGGCGGCCCTGCGACTACGGACATGCTGCGCGTCTTTTCAGATCGCAGCATGCCCGTACACCTTGCGGGGACGCAGCGTCCCCGCAAGGCATATCACAGGGCGCTATGGGAGAGAGCGATGATCCCGGATGTGAAGAGTTAACACATCCGGCATGATCGCGTCCCATTAAGGGGGCGGGGCTTAGCGCCGAGCGGCTTCGCCGCTGCGGCGATACCGCCGCCCATCCGTACCGTGGAGACATACCCTTAGGGTATGTGCACACATTGCGGATTTGCCTGTAGAATTTTCTGTGCAGATTCTGCATCTCTTGGCAGAAAACGCAGGTAAAAATCCGTGCGTTTTTGGTGCAGATTTTCATGCGTTTTTTTCATGCAGAATGGTATGCGTTTTTGAAAGCTAAATAAAGATCTATTATTGAACAAAAAAAAAGAATTGTGATGTCAATTTTTGTCCAACCGCTTCATTTACATACTCCATTGAAGAATGTTTACACCCACAGAGATAGATAGATAGATAGATAGATAGATAGATAGATAGATAGATAGATAGATAGATAGATAGATAGATAGATAGATAGATAGCTTGAGAAAAGATATCACATCCAAAACGTTGCAACGCCATTTGGACAATAAAGTCCACTTTTTTTCATACTTCTTTTGTGCTGTTTTCCTTTTTTTTACTCTATAGAAAGATAGATAGATAGAAAGATAGATGGATCTATAGATAAATAACAGATAGATTGATATATAGATCTATAGATAGATCTATCTATTATCTATCTATAGATCTATCTATCTTTCTATCTATAGATATAACTATCCATCTATCTATAGCTCTATCTATCTATAGATATATCTATTTATAGATAGATAGATCTATAGATAGATAGATAATACCAAACCCGATGTTTAGTAATAAACATAATAAAATGGTACATAAAGAGTTAAATAAAGACAAACACAAAATCTGCGTTGGCTGGGGTCACACTCGCGAGAAACTCGCATGAGTATCGCACCTCATACCCGGCACTGCCGCCAGCACTCGGGACCAGAGCGTGCGGCTGCATAGAAATACATGCAGCTGCACACTCCGGTCCCAAGTGCCGGTGGCAGTAGCTGGTATTGAGGTGCGAGCAGGGGCGTAACTACCGCGGTCGCAGCGGTCGCCATTGCGACCGGGCCCCGCAGGTCAGGGGCCCCGGGCCGGCAGGTCTGAGCAGGGCCAGGCTGGCCATCGGGCACTTCTGGCAAATGCCAGAAGAGCCGATGCCAGTAGTGGGCCGCTGCACTGTTCCTCCCCCGGAACCCCCCCCAGTGCCGCCGCCGCCGCCGCATTTAACTATACCGGCGTCTATGACACCGGTATAGTTCAATGCAATGATGGGAGGAGAGAGCGTCACCTGACGCTTCCTCTCCCATCATTCCCCGCTCTGCCTCTGACAGTACACTGCGGGTGCGCGATGACGTCATATCATCGCGCACCTGCAGTGTCCTGGGCAGACTTCAGCCGCCAGGAGCAGCGCGGGCAAAAGGAAAGGTGAGGAGAGTTTTTTTTTTTTTTTTCTTTTTAACCGGACTGTGGGGCCATTATCGGGGGGGGGGGGGGATGAGATGAGATGTGGGCTGTGCTCTATATATCCCTGTGCGGGCTCTGCTGTATATATCCCTGTGCGGGCTCTGCTGTATATACCACTGTGCGGGCTCTGCTGTATATACCACTGTGCGGGCTCTGCTGTATATACCACTGTGCGGGCTCTGCTGTATATAACACTGTGCGGGCTGTGCTCTATATACCACTGTGCGGGCTGAGCTGTATATACCACTGTGCGGGCTGTGCTGTATATACCACTGTGCGGGCTCTGCTGTATATAACACTGTGCGGGCTGTGCTGTATATACCACTGTGCGGGCTCTGCTGTATATAACACTGTGCGGGCTGTGCTCTATATACCACTGTGCGGGCTCTGCTGTATATAACACTGTGCGGGCTGTGCTGTATATACCACTGTGCGGGCTGTGCTCTATATACCACTGTGCAGGCTCTGCTGTATATAACACTGTGCGGGCTGTGCTCTATATACCACTGTGCGGGCTGTGCTCTATATACCACTGTGCGGGCTGTGCTCTATATACCACTGTGCGGGCTGTGCTCTATATACCACTGCGGGCTGTGCTCTATATACCACTGTGCGGTCTGTGCTGTATATACCACTGTGCGGGCTCTGCTGTATATACCACTGTGCGGGCTGTGCTGTATATACCACTGTGCGGGCTGTGCTGTATATACCACTGTGCGGGCTGTGCTGTATATACCACTGTGCGGGCTCTGCTGGATATACCACTGTGCGGGCTGTGCTCTATATATCCCTGTGCGGGCTCTGCTGTATATACCACTGTGCGGGCTGTGCTCTATATACCACTGTGCAGGCTCTGCTGTATATATCCCTGTGCGGGCTCTGCTGTATATACCACTGTGCGGGCTGTGCTCTATATACCACTGTGCGGGCTGTGCTCTATATACCACTGCGGGCTGTGCTCTATATACCACTGTGCGGTCTGTGCTGTATATACCACTGTGCGGGCTCTGCTGTATATACCACTGTGCGGGCTGTGCTGTATATACCACTGTGCGGGCTGTGCTGTATATACCACTGTGCGGGCTGTGCTGTATATACCACTGTGCGGGCTCTGCTGGATATACCACTGTGCGGGCTGTGCTCTATATATCCCTGTGCGGGCTCTGCTGTATATACCACTGTGCGGGCTGTGCTCTATATACCACTGTGCAGGCTCTGCTGTATATATCCCTGTGCGGGCTCTGCTGTATATACCACTGTGCGGGCTGTGCTCTATATACCACTGTGCAGGCTGTGCTCTATATACCACTGTGCGGGCTGTGCTCTATATACCACTGCGGGCTGTGCTCTATATACCACTGTGCGGGCTGTGCTGTATATACCACTGTGCGGGCTCTGCTGTATATACCACTGTGCGGGCTGTGCTGTATATACCACTGTGCGGGCTGTGCTGGATATACCACTGTGCGGGCTGTGCTGGATATACCACTGTGCGGTCTGTGCTGGATATACCACTGTGCGGTCTGTGCTGGATATACCACTGTGCGGGCTGTGCTGGATATACCACTGTGCGGGCTGTGCTGGATATACCACTGTGTGGGCTGTGCTGGCACCCAACACCATGTTGCAGTGCAGGAGATTCCTGCAACAGTCCGAGGCGTATCTAGGGGAAGCGGGGCGGGGGAAGGTGGGGGGGTTGTGGGGGCGGGGGAAGGTGGGGGGGGGTAGGGGGGGGGGGGTAGGGGGGGGCCCCATTTGGAAGTTCGCACCGGGGCCCATAACTTTGTAGTTACGCCACTGGGTGCGAGACTCATGCGAGTTTCTCGCAAGTGAGATCCCCGGTCTTAAATGCAATATCTGTTTCATTTTTAAAAAAATGGAAAAAAAAATTGCGTGGGCTCCAGCGCAATTTTCAAGTCCAGAGTGGGAAAGCCAGTGACCGGGGGCTGATGTTTATAGCCTAGGAAGGGGTTAATACCCATGGATCTTCCCAGGCTATGAATATCAGCCTGCAGCTGTCTGCATAGCCTTTACTGGCTATTAAAATAGGGGGGGGGCCCAAAAAAAATGATGTGGGTCCCCCTATAATTAATAGCCAGAAAGGCTATGCAGACAGCTGCGGACTGATATTCACAGCCTATGAAGGGGCTATGGATATTGACTCCCCCGGCTACAAACACTAGCACACAGCCGCCCCAGAAATGGTGCATCTCTAAGATGCGCCAATTCTGGCACTTAGCCTCTCTCTTCCCACTGCCCTGTAGCAGTGGCATATGAGGTAATAAGGGGTTAATGTCACTTTTGTATTGTAAGGTGACATCAAGCCCGGTTAGCAATGAAGACACCTATCCATTACTAATCCTATAGTAGTGAAAGAGTTAAAAAAAGACACAGCTATTAAAAAGTGTTTTAATATTTTTAATTTCACCATACTTACAACCACACCTAATTCCCCGAAGCCTTCGATCTCCTGCAAAAAATAAAAAAATAATAAACCAACCGTAAGCTCCCTGTCCGATGCAGTCTAATTAATAACCAGTGTCCCACGACGATTTCCCCTATAGAACAGTGACATCAGAAGATGTCACTGCTCCATAGGGCCTCCAGTGACACACTGACATGAGACAATGGCTCCTGCAGTGCATCATTGAAGAGGTTACCTGAGTTCATTCTCTCGCTTTACGGCAATGTTGCGTGGGAATTTTCTCACACAGCGTTGCTGATGAGAGAATTAAGTGACCTCTCTCCTGGCAACGGCAGACAGATTTACATCATGGAGGATTACCCCCGCTGTCAGTTCATTGCGGCACCCCTGTAGAGCGCTGACATCGCCCGATGTCACTGTTCTACATGGGAGATCGTCGTGGGACACTCGTTATTAACTGGACTACGGTGGAAAGGTAAGTATAAGTTGGTTTATTATGTTATTTTTATTACAGTTCATCGAGGGCTTCAGGGACTAGGTGTTTGGTAAGTATGTACTGTATGTTATGTGTTGTATGTTATGTGTATGCACTGTATGTTATATGCTGTATGTTCTGTGTGTTATATGTTGTATGTTCTGTATGTTTTGTTTTTTTACTACTGAACACAGCCATTGTCTGATGGGACTACTTTCCGATCTTCGGCAATGCTGTCATTGTGAGCATTCATTGCCAGATGGAAGCAGGAGTCCCATCAGACAATGGATGCCTACACAGACACGCACACACACAGGGACACACGCACACACACATACACGCAGACCACCGCGCACACTATATACACACACATAGTCACCGCTCACACTCCGCTCACATACTCCCTCCTCCTGATCTGCAGCGTTTCATCTGCAGCAAAACCGCAGATCTTTTTTACATCTGCGGGTTTGCTGCAGATGTGCCTGACTCAATGGAAGTCAGCGCGTTTTTTTCCGCAGCATGTGCACAACAAATGTCAATTTCACATTGACTAACATTGGCTGTGCACTACACTGCGGATTTGATGCGATTCTGCACGTCCAAAATGCAGAAACGCATCAAAATCCGTAAAGTGTGCACATAACCTGAGTCTATGTGCCCACGTTGCAGATTCGTGTGCGGATTTTTCCCACACAGATTTTGAAAAATCTCGCAGATATACCACAGATTTCCAGCATTTTTTGTGCGGATTTCACCTATGTTTTAACCCCTGCGGATTCCTATTGAGGAGCTGGAATCCGCCCAAAGAATTGACATGCTGCGGAAAATAAACCACAGCATTTACATGCGGTATTTTTTGCAGCATGTGCACTGCGGATTTTGTTTTCCATAGGTTTACATGGTACTGTACAACGTATGGAAAACTGCTGCGAATCCGCAGCGTCCAATCCGCTGAGGATTCGCAGACAAATCCGCAACGTGTGCACATACCCTAACTCTTCTCAATTGAAGGCTATGATTGTTCATAGTAATATATATTTGGCTAAAAAAACTTACAGTACTTGGCCCAGCATAATTCAATAGGTCTGTTTAAATGACCAATTTTTCACTTGAATCAAATGTTTGTTTATAAAAAAAAAAAGCACAGCATTTACTAGTCCTTTTCACATTTCAGATGAGACTTGCCTATTCAAATCTATGGATGGCATAAAAACAAACAGATTCCTTAAAGATCACCCATATAGTATCTGAATTTTACTTACACATTGCAATTCTTTAACATAGGAAACTGTATTTAGTCTTGTCAATTTTAATAACTGCTGATGTATAAACACAGGTGCCATATGGATACCATAACGATTGCAAACGGTTGACAATATAGATTTTTTTGTGGATGAAAATTGTTTTTTTTTATTTTGCTCATGTAAACTTAGCATATTGTGCTACTGTTACAAAATGCCCAATTAAACTGATGCTGAATCTCATAATACGCTTCTAAGCAGCGGTAGATGTAGGTTTTCCAGGAACCCAGGGCAAAAGTTCAGTTTGCCGACCTACCTATACACAGCTTAAGCAGTTTGAGCAGTTGTTATATCACCGTTAATTTACGATTTGCATACTTCCAACCACATATCTGTAAATTGAATACCTGATCTAAATGATTCTTGCTCTCACTGCAGGAACCAGAGAATCTTAAGAGCGTGCAGTGCGCACTCTGAGAGGATTAAGAAGTCTGCAGTCACATAGAGTGACTGCAGACTTTGATCACAAACCTGGACATCCACTTTAATGCTCATAACATAAATACAAATGTTGTAACTCTTAACTTGTCAAATAGCACAATACTTTATTAACTTGGCCATGTATCATGTAATCTTACAATTTATGGATTGTTACATGTGTATAGAACCAAAACTTATAACAGCACAGGAAAACAGCACCAGAACCACCATAAGTGCACAAATACATAGCCAAGACCACCAGCAGTACAAAAATACAGAACCAGAGCCACCAACTGTACAGGAATTAATCACAAGAACCACCATCAGTACAGAAATACATCACCAAAGCCACCATCAGTATAGGAATACAGCATCACAACCCCCATCAGTACAGGAATATACTGTATCACCAGAGCTACATCAGTGTATGAATACAGCAGAACCACCATTAGTACAGAAATATATCACCAGAATCACTATCAGTACATGAATACATCATCAATACACCACCAATACATCACCAGAACTACCATCAGTACAAGAATGCAGCACCAGAACCACCATCAGTACATGAATACATTACCTAGCTTTGTTCAGTGATCAATTATAATTTCAGCTCAGCCTCATAAACAACTGTATTGTATTGCAATGCGCCTGAATAGACATTTCTGCCATACACTATTCCCATAAATAATAGCCACTTGCTGTGCTCCCTGCATAAAATATGACCCCCTCTTATGGTCCACACTTTTCTTTCCATACTGGGTCCCTTCTTCACACTGTCCCCTCACACATTGTCCACCTATGCGTCCACCTATCTATACTGCCCCCCAAAGTGCCCATTCTCTCTACTGTCCATACTGTCTCCTCACATTTTCCCCTGTCCCCATACAGTCTTTGTACACATTCCCCTCTGCTCCAGCTACAGTTTCTTCACACATTCTCCCCTCCCACCATACAGTCTCCTCATGCATTTTACCCTCTTCATACTACCTTCTCAAACTCCTCCCCTATGTACTTTCCCTCTCAAGATTCCCCATTAAAACTTTTTTTTCTTCACCTCCATTGGAGTGCTTACCATACCAACTTTTGTCAGCTATGCGGCAAAGGATATTGACTGTCTCCTTACACATTTACCCACTCTCATCACACATTTACCTACTACTCCCCATACTGTTGTCTCCTCACATGTTTACCCATTCCCTCCACATTGTCATCTCCTTACACATTTACTCATCCCCCATGCCGTCATCTCCCCTCACATTTACACATTCTCCTGATACTGTTGTCTCCTAACATTTACCCACTTCCACCCATACTGTTGTCTCCTCTCACATTTACCCACTCCCCCACATATTGTCATTTCCTGACAGATTAACCCACTCCCTTCCATACTGTTGTCTACTCACACATATACCCACTAGTGTTGTCTCCTCACACATCTACCCCCTCTCCTACTTATACTGTTGTCTCCTCACATTCCCTCCAATAGAACTCCTGTCTTTTGCTCCATTTGAATTCTTTCCTTGCAGTTGTCTGCCTGTTACACAGCAGAGCTGCGACGTCAGCAGCTTGATCAGTTGGCATGATCATGCTGCTGATATCTCCCCAACCTTGAAGTGCCGGAGGTCTGGGCCTCGATTATACTTGTGCTTTAAAGGTATGTGCACACGATGCGGAAAACACTGCGGATCCGCAGCAGTTTCCCATGAGTTTACATTCCAATGTAAACCTATGGGAAACAAAAAACGCTGTGCACATGCTGCTGAAAAAAACGCGCGGAAATGCAGCGGTTTACATTGCGCAGCATGTCACTTCTTTCTGCGGATTCCGCAGCGGTTTTACAGCTGCTCCTATAGAAAACCGCAGTTGTAAAACCGCAGTGAAATCCGCAGAAAAATGGCGGTAAATCCGCGATAAATCTGCAGCAAAAACGCAGTGTTTTTGCCCTGCAGATTATCAAATCCACTGCGGAAAAATTTGCAGTGGACCATAATTATATGTGTGCACATACCCTAATAAGCGAGTATAATTGAAAGCTGGGAGATGGTGTGTTACATTTTTTCTAAGCTGGCTGTCAGCTTAATAGCCGGCTCAGAAAATGTCTGACTCCCACTTGACTCCCAGAGAAAGACACCTTGGACGGCAAATGTCTGGCATACCCCGCCCCATGCCTCAGATACGCCCCTGGTTCTAAAAAGGGTAATAAGGGCTTGAAACCTATTTTTTAGACAAGGTCACTGACAGATTCACTGTTAAATGGCAAATGTCTTTCAACATACATTGCATAAATCAATAATACAGGGGAATATATAATAATCTCATCATTCAAAATTATGTAAAGTCACCCCTATAAACAATAAGATGGTCCCAATTTCAGGTAGAAACTGGTAAAAATGATTTCTATCATCTCATATAAACGTTAAGTACATTAACCAGTGTAACCCATCTGTTCCAGATATTAGAGCGACTTGCTTTACTAAAAAATGGAAAAGAAAAAACATATATAGTATAAGAGTCATCCATATAGTTACAAATGTGTGTCTTGTAGATAAATTATCACATTGGAAAGAAATATGAAGCAGAAGTGACATCTACTGGGCACAAACCATTTTGATGGATTTCCAATATGTGTTTTACTCAGCAGGCTGAAAACAATCATTGCTATGTCCAACTCATCAAATTGAATTTTATTGCTATTCTGATCCAGAAAAAAACATAACAAATAAAATTCTCTATTGGATTCTATAAGCACACAGTATATTTAAAATAGAAAACAACTTATTACTAATTATGGAGCATTTCTATTATGTGCAGAAAATATACTATTTATTATACTTACAAAGTATCTTTAAAATGTACACATCACATAAAAAAACATAGATTCTTCTTCTACACAGAACTCAAGTTTCACCACCCTACTCGCTATCTTTTCGAGGTACATACGACAGTTGCCATTATATACATTGATTCTAGAATGAAATGAGACACCAAGGCTCCTTTAGAACCTTTCTACGAACAGCGCCCCACCTGTCCAGGAGGTAAAATCAGGACGACTGTACTGTAGTTGGATTCCGACTGGTAAACAAGTGAAACCAGGAGAATATTCTAAATATGACAGGATTCTGTCTTACAAACCTTGCGCCACATTTATTATGTGTTAGACCAGTGTTCCCCCACTCCGGTCCTCAAGAGCCACCAACAGGTCATGTTTTCAGGATTTCCTTAGTATTGCACAGGTGATAATTGCATCACCTGGACAGGCAACAATTCAATCACCTGTGCAATACTAAGGAAATCCTGAAAACATGACCTGTTGGTGGCTCTTGAGGACCGGAGTTGGGGAACACTGTGTTAGACAGTGTGTTGCTCAACAGTGAGTGGGACATGACTTTGTGAAAAAGGGCAAGACTTTCCACATTATGTGAGGCTGTAGGTGCAGCGCTCCAGAGTCCTGGTCGTTGCAGTACTGGTGCTCCGCCGCTAAGGGGGGCTATGGTACGTCTGATGGCACTGAAGGAGTTCATCTGACCAGGTATCACAGACACCAATACACTTCACAGTCTGGCCTCCAGGGGGAGATAAGGGTACTATGTATTAGGCCACTCCTCACAATCTGGTAAAACTGGGGGTTAGGCAGAAAGTTAGACAGAAAGCTGACTGGGTTGGAACCAGGCAACACCTTGTGGCAGAGGGTGTTGTAGGGGAAGATTCAGAGGGGTCCCTGTCAGGGGTGGGATCCTGACAGAGGCCTAGCAACCAGAGAGAACGTTACGGGACCGCGCCTGCACGATATAGCGGCGGTACCCCAAGAAAGGACAAGAAGCGAGGTATATTGTGCTGAGTGAGAAATGAGATCAACGCAACAAGGAGAATACCAGTAGGAGTTGTGCTGTAAGACGAGGCAACATCCTACTGAGGCGCGTAACCGGTGGCCGGAACGCCGAGGAAGTATAGAGCTCCAGGCCAAGCTTCAAACCTACGGCAGGACAGTCAGTTATAGGCGGGCTGTCTCACCCAACTGACCTAGGAAGACACAGGGGGGGTAACAACAGGAGTGGGGCGACGCTAGAGTCCCGGAAGAGCTCCGAGCCTCCCCGTCATACGGGTGCATCCTAACCATAAGATCTGGGGGACGTGGAAGAACATCAGAATCGAGTTGTGAGGGAACACGAGAAACAGACACAACAGTTGTGGGGACTACCCCGTGAGCACAGCAGGGGAGGACCACAACACACAAGTGCTAGAAGGTAGGCACAGATTTCCACCTGCAAAAGGGAGCTCCGGATGTGCCATCGGACCGGCCAGGCTTGCGCAGCCCGGTTAACCGTATTCTGGATTGAGGATCCTGAAGCCTTCAGTAAAGAGGTAAAGAGACTGCAACCTAGTGTCCTCGTTATTTACTGCAACCTGCATCGCACCACCACAACATCATCACCATCATGCACACCTATTATTGGGCGCCCCTCAGCAGGGTCACGGACCGGGTCTAGCCACCGTGACAACCCCAGAGCAGAGACTCAGAGGCCCGGTACCGGGTACCCCTCGGCCCTGCGGCAGTGGGGGCGCTGCAAACTTGGCGTCACGAACAGGATCTACTTAAGCCTGAAGAATTAGGTCATGTGTGCCTTGGAACTGTGATTTACTGTGCTTGGACTGAGTTTTATTGCAAGGACTGTGTATTGCCATTTACCGCCAAAATCTGCCATTACAACGCCCAGAAGAGAGCGCAGGAGAAGAAGACGGGCGTGGAGTAGGCATGGACCAGCTGAAGAGCGCGAAAGACAATGGCCACCCAGTCTAAATATTTCTGCACCGTGAGGACGTGTCCGTCAGCAGCCGAGATCCGCCTTCTGATTCTCAATGGTGGGCGGAGACAGAGAAAATGGAACCGCCCACGAAGGAGAGAGCGGGAAAAGGATCAGGAAGCGACCCACGTGGAGGACGCCATGGCCAGCAGCTCGGGACCCGAATGTGGGGTTGAAGCAGAAGTCTCCCCCAACTACCCGGATGAGCACCGCAGCCAATTCTCCACGGACAGCGCTGATCTCTTGCAGGTTGAGATGGGGGCCTTGATCCACCAGCTCCTTCGGCTGAACGTGAAGGCCCAGGCTCCGCACCAGGTGGCGCCGGAAGGAAGTCCTCTGGCATCGGATCCTGTACCGCTACCAGAGTTGCTGCTGAGACCCTCGCCGACACAGCCAGCGGAACCCGCCGCGGAGGAGGAGCCTGCATCGGCTGGTGAGTCCGCCGACCCCGTCCCGCTGGCAGAGGGCTTGTTAGTAGGCCCCGTTGCGGCACCCCCTCTCCCTGGGACCCATAGACTCCAGCGCCTGTTACCATGGGAGGAGACAACGGGCATGGAACACTTCCTGAAAGCCCCGATTCCACCAACTACCCTGCTGTGTGAGGCCCATGCGGAGCGCACGGTATGCCGCTGGGTGAACCCAGGATCCGACCTCATGGGGTTCCCCGGGGTGAAGACACGGGAAGGGCAGATGGTGCAGGCCCTGAGCTGGGAGGAATACCAGACCCAGCTGGAACAGCAGTGGGAGGAGAAGGAAAAGGCGCACCAGGCCGGGCTGGAGACCCACCATCAAAAAGACCTGGCGATCAAGGACCGGGCCCGCAAGGACCCCACCGCTCACCAGGCCCCGCGCAAGCAGGGCACCATTGTCGCCTTCAAGCTCCGCGGAGGCTGGGGCTTTATAAAAGAGCTGGGCCTATACGCTGAAGTCTTTGTCAACCGGCGGGATGTGGAGTCGCATCTCAGAGAGGGCCACCCAGACCGGGATCTCTACCCGGGGGATGAAGTCACTTACACCCGGCATTTTGGGGAAAAAGGGTGGTTCGCCCTGAATGTCCACAAGAAGCGCAGCCCCGTGACACCCTCGACTAAGGTGTCGGAGAAGCTGTCCCCCATAGCCAAGGTGCTCCCTTGTGATCAGCCCACGGTCATCATTAAGACCACCGTGGCCACTCCAACGTGCACTATGGTCAAGACCACGACCTGCAGCATCGTCACCTCAACCACCCTCGTGGCCAAGGAGGCGCCTCCTCAGGTGGGCAGTGTCCCTGCTGCTCCAGAACTGAAGACAATGGGTACGCAGACCCCCAGATGGGACAACACTCCCCCTTACGCAGTACCAGGCGGCACGCAATATCCTAGGGGGTTGCCTCCACCGGTGCTGCCTCCTGAGTGGTTCAAGTAAACATCCTAACACTCTGCAAATGTAAATAAATGACTGTTTGTCCTTCTGATGTTTTGCTGCTACAACCCGATCAGGGTTAACTCTTAAAGGGATCCCTTTGTTTACCCGGGATCCCTTCTTTTGCTTTTTGTTTTTGTTTCCTGTTTATTCATCATTGAAAGAACTGCTGAATCATGAACAATGCATGATTACAAACTTTTTGTACATAGTTTGCACCTTCTTAAAGGTGCTCTCTACTGGTTTTACACAAGGAAAGGACTCTTTGCGAAGACACTGGTCTTGGAACCAGCACCGGAGTCCTTGCTGCGAACAGACTTGTAGCTTGAGAAGTTGCACTACCTCATAGGGGACTTGGTCCCCTCTTAAAGGGAATGTTCACATATTGCACTTATGAACAGTGTTGCCTTAAGATGGTTAAATGGAAATAATGTCTTGAAAGAAGAAGTTAAATGTAGCTAACTAGTTGATTGTGAGAAATGTTTAATGATGTTGATAAAAGAATGAGGACAGAAAGTGAACCCGTACGGGGTTAGTTAGTGAGTCCTCCTAGGAGCCATACAGAGATGGCTCAGTAATCCTGAACTGAAAGATGGATGATAAGTTCTATACTGTGTATAGTAGTGGAAAGGCAGTAGGCCCGGGCAGAAAGGGGCGGTCCTGTAACAGAAAGGAGAGGCAGTAGGCCTGGAGCAGATAGGACAGGCGGTCCTGCAGATGTAAAGAAGGAGAATGCAGAAAAGTTGATTAGCCTTATAATGTTTTATAAGAAGGTCTTTAGTGGATTCAGCGAGTACGTCCTTAAAGGCAATGTTAAATTATTGTTCAAAAATTTTGCACTTAGTAGAATACCCGGTTGGGTAAGAAAAGTTATTTATAGTATGTTATTTAAAGTATTTAACCATGTTTGTAACGTTCAAGTGTCCTCACCTCCCATAAAGGGAAGCTCTGTTAAAAAGTTTACTTGTACTTGCATTTTCAAAATTGTATGTCTTTTTGCTGACATGTATTGTTGTTTTCTTCCCAGTCCAGGAGTACTGGATTTAACCGGGGGGGAGTGCAGCGCCCCAGAGTCCTGGTCGTTGCAGTACTGGTGCTCCGCCGCTAAGGGGGGCTATGGTACGTCTGATGGCACTGAAGGAGTTCATCTGACCAGGTATCACAGACACCAATACACTTCACAGTCTGGCCTCCAGGGGGAGATAAGGGTACTATGTATTAGGCCACTCCTCACAATCTGGTAAAACTGGGGGTTAGGCAGAAAGTTAGACAGAAAGCTGACTGGGTTGGAACCAGGCAACACCTTGTGGCAGAGGGTGTTGTAGGGGAAGATTCAGAGGGGTCCCTGTCAGGGGTGGGATCCTGACAGAGGCCTAGCAACCAGAGAGAACGTTACGGGACCGCGCCTGCACGATATAGCGGCGGTACCCCAAGAAAGGACAAGAAGCAAGGTATATTGTGCTGAGTGAGAAACGAGATCAACGCAACAAGGAGAATACCAGTAGGAGTCGTTCTGTAAGACGAGGCAACATCCTACTGAGGCGCGTAACCGGTGGCCGGAACGCCGAGGAAGTATAGAGCTCCAGGCCAAACTTCAAACCTACGGCAGGACAGTCAGTTATAGGCGGCCTGTCTCACCCAATTGACCTAGGAAGACACAGGGGGGGTAACAACAGGAGTGGGGCGACGCTAGAGTCCCGGAAGAGTTCTGAGCCTCCCCGTCATACGGGTGCGTCCTAACCATAAGATCTGGGGGACGTTGAAGAACATCAGAATCGAGTTGTGAGGGAACACGAGAAACAGACACAACAGTTGTGGGGACTACCCCGTGAGCACAGCAGGGGAGGACCACAACACACAAGCGCTAGAAGGTAGGCACAGATTTCCACCTGCAAAAGGGAGCTCCGGATGTGCCATCGAACCGGCCAGGCTTGCGCAGCCCGGTTAACCGTATTCCGGATTGAGGATCCTGAAGCCTTCAGTAAAGAGGTAAAGAGACTGCAACCTAGTGTCCTCGTTATTTACTGCAACCTGCATCGCACCACCACAACATCATCACCATCACGCACACCTATTATTGGGCGCCCCTCAGCAGGGTCACGGACCGGGTCTAGCCACCGTGACAACCCCAGAGCAGAGACTCAGAGGCCCGGTACCGGGTACCCCTCGGCCCTGCGGCAGTGGGGGTGCTGCATAGGCAAAAGGAGCACAAAATTTTATCACAAATTTTTGGCACAAAGTAACCCAAATAATAGGACTTGTAAATGTAGAATGGACTAAAGATGCACAAATTTATCAAACAGTATGAACCATTGTGATAAATTTGGTTCATTTTCGGACTGTGAAGTCTACGTTCACATTGTCTAAATCTAAGACCATTTTAGTAACACTACCATATTATGTCCTAGGAATGTGCTGTTGCTCTGATTAACACACACCTTTAGAGACATTTCTTCACTTTGCAGTTCAATAGTGTGGCTTTATTGGGGAGGGGACTCTCTAGAGATGGCCATATACCCTAAATGAAGGGTGCCAGGAAAAGAATCAATAAACCACAGGCCTCAGGACTCATTCAGATGTCAGTGACTTTCTTATTTGAGTTTCAGCAGAGTTTAGTCACTATGTTAGTTTTTACTATCAGAGTTTGATCAGAGTTTTTTTTTCAGATGTAAAAATAAAAATGCTCAATGTTTCTCAAGCTTCTCATATCAAACAGTCCGTGAAAAACAGACAACACACAGATGGCATACGAATGCTGTCTGATTTCTTCATGGACCTATAGACTTGAATATGCAAATTTGAACTTGTATGTAAAAAAACTGACATCTGAATGAGCCCTTAAAGGGAGTCCATCACTTCCAAAACTCAATTTAAAATGTAAACTTCTTTTACATTGAGATATTTGCAGACAGCTATTAAGTCTTCTTTTTTGTAAGCTAAACATTCCCAAATCCTGTAAACGTTCCTCATAAGACATGGTTTGCAGACCGGGTAATGTATAGAAAACCGCAACTGACAGCACATCAGATGATCAGGATGCACGCTCAAAGATCCATTGACCCAATTGGATAAGTGCTCACAAGTAAAACAAAGCAAGCAGCATCCAGTCCAGGTGAAAAAAGTATAGCTTCTTTATTTTGCCATCAAAATCATACAACGTTTCGACCAAACATGGTCTTTGTCAAGTATATGCTTGACAAAGACCATGTTTGGTCGAAACCTTGTATGATTTTGATGGCAAAATAAAGAAGCTATACATTTTTTCACCTGGACTGGATGCTGCTCGCTTTTCTTTACATTTGATGGTTTGCAGACCAGTCACAATTCTGGTCGCTCTTCTCTGAACTTGCTCCAGTTTGTTGATGTCTTTTTTAAAATGTGGTGCCCAAAACTGGACACAGTATTCCAGATAAGGACTGACCAAAGAGGAGTAGAGAGGGATAATGACTTCATGTGATCTAGACTGTATGCTTATGTTAATACATCCCAGAATTGTAGTTACCTTTTTTGCTGCTGCATCACACTGTTGACTCATGTTCAGTCTGTGATCTATTATTATACCCCAGTCTTTTTCACATGTGTTGTTGCTTAGCCCTATTCCTCCCATTCTGTATATGATTTTTTCATTTTTATTGCCCAGATGTAGCACTTTGCATTTTTCCCTGTTAAAAACCATTTTGTTAGTTGCTGCCCACTGCTCCAGTTTATTTATATCTTTTTGAATCCTCTCTCTCTTCTGTAGTATTTGCTATCCCTCCTAGCTTTGTGTCATCAGCAAATTTAATCAGTAATGTAAGATGGTGTAAGATGTTAAAAGAAGACAAACATTTTAGAGACATATATAAGGTAGAAAATATAACAAGGAATAATTTAAAGCATCCAACTACTTACCACTTATTTTACATTGCATTTATATATGTAAAACACATTAATTTCCCATTTGTTTCTTGCATATATAATATCATTCAAATATATAAAATTAAGTATTAAATGTAAAAAAAGAGGTGGACAGGCACATCCACAAATAAAAATATCTTGAAGCTTTATTGTAAATACATATCTTTAAAAATCCATATAACGATGATGTGACACAGGAACCGCTCCGACTAGTTTCTGGCGCCTTCTGTGCCCTTAGTTATAGAGCAGCAGGTGCCAGAAACGCGTCAGAGCAGTTCCTGTACCACATCATCCTTGTATGGATTTTTAAAGATATGTATTTGGAATAAAGCTTGAAGATTTTTTTATTATTGGATGTGTCTGTCCACTTCTTTTTTGCATTGGATATTTCTGGTCGATCAGCAGCAATGGAAAGGCAGTCCAGAAAATAACGGCAAGTGTTTCCTAAAATGTGAATATGACGGAAATTTTGTCTTCCGTTTTTATAGAAAATTAAGTATTAGGTATTCTTCCTATGGCCGTGGCTTGGAGAATTGTGGAAACAGCTTTGAATCAAATAAAAATCACTCCGGCATCTTTCTATTTTCCGCATAAGCAAAAGGCAAATCTAGATGCTGATATATAGATTAATAAAAAAATATGAAAGGTCTTAAAATATAGCTGTACATGTAAAGCTGTGGCTTGTATATTCATTCAGTGCAACTATTTTCAGAATGGTTTATTTGCAATGGTAACTTTGATTCAAAGCCTTTCATTCATTTATTAATATGTTAATTAGTGTTTTTGCTTATATTACAGTTTTGGCTGGATTCATTTCTAAAGAGGAAGTTGAAGGTAATATATGAGAGCTGCAGTATTTAACCAAAGGAAGCAAAACTATGTCTGGAGAAAGTAAATAAATATGAGGATTTTTGTTTTTTATTTATGTGATATATAGTATACTGCCACCATTTGATGTTATTTGCTGGATACTACTCGCATTCGTTTGCGTGCTTTCAGTATTATTTCAGTTGACTTTTAGAAATATCTTTTTTTACACTGTTGTACAAACATTTTGGGCTTTGCTCATTGCTACGTGAATAATTTGTCGTTCCATGGCTACCAGCAGAATATGACGGACCCTACTGACTTGTAATGGAGGTCAGTTCGTTTTCACCTGGTGTTAATCATTTTGATTATACAAAAAGATGGAATATGTAACATAGGCTCATTTTAGTGATCCTAACCCAATTGTGAAGAAAGCCCCCAAAATGTGTGTTTTCTGTAGATACAGCAGGACAAGCTATATAGTTATATACTTTCTTCACTGCTTCAATGAATTTCACTTTCATTTATTTTCTCAGTTGGAGAAGAAATTGAGATGACACCAATGGTTTTTGCAAAAGGTCTAGCTGACTCAGGCTACTGGGGAGACAAGTTTTTTGGAAGGATAGTTATGGAAGATCCGCATGCTGGAAAGGGATTTCTGAGGAAGTCCTGCAGGGTGAAGGTGATTTATGGGTTGGAACCAATCTTTGAGTCAGGAAAAACCTGCATTATCAAAATCCAAAACCTTATCACTTTTGGGACCAAAAATGAAAGCACCTTAGTGGAGAAGAATTATGACATCACAATTCAGGTAAGTGTCAGAAAACGAGAGAAAAACTGTGGAGAGACAAAACTTTCTCAAAAATAGACATAAAAAGAAGACTTTTTATAAAATTACATGAAAAGAGCTTGTATTTCAAATGGTCGTCAATTGTTTGTTTTAGTAATGTTTTGCCATTTCCAATGTGCACTTGAGACTCTAAAGCCAGTCAAAGGAAAAGATTTTGAGCATCCACTTTTACCTTTAGGGCTCATTCAGACAAGTGTATAATATGGACGTGTGCTGTCTGAGATGAAATCGGACCGCCCGCTTACCAAAGTAAATCAATAGGGCTGTTATGAAGGGTTTTTCACCCAGACCGAATGTCCGCATGAAAAAAATCGCAACATGCACTTTTCTCATCCGCGCCTTGGACGAGAGTCGCTCATTCACATCTATGGCTGCGCAAAAAAAATGGATCCTTTATGGAACATCAGTATTGCATTTGATTTTTGTGGATAAATTGCCATTATTATATTAAGAAACTGTATTTGATCATTTACACTTTAAAATGTTGACTTATAAATATGGATGTTACATGGACACAAACTACAGACAAACAGATGGCACATGTTTGAATGACAAAACGGGTGAAAATAGTCCTAGATTTCGGGATGAATATCTTTTGATTTTTTATATACACTCGTCTAAATTAAAGGGAATCTGTCACCAGGGTTTTGCTACCTCATCTAAGAGCAGCATAATGTAGGAAAAGAGACTCTGATTCATGCAATGTATCACTTAGTTTACGGGGTGCAGCGGTTGTAGATGTAGAATGCAGCAGAGCTGAGAAAGCTAACCACGCCCACACCAGCAGGTTTGCAACCAGGAATTTCGGGGCCGTACTGGCAAAATTATCAAGACTCCATCCAGGCTGCACCCCAGCACCTTCCGCAGTCTCACTGTTCATTCTTGGAAAAAATCCACTTCTGCACCACATCCTCACCACACATGAAAAAATCCCATTGAACATACATAGCCAGCAACTTTTAAAGCTTTTAACCTATTAAAGATTTCTTAAGATATCCAATACTTTTTTTAGGTATATTTTTCTTTATTTGTGAATCTGTTGCAAACATTTTTTTTAAACTAATTACAACCAGATTGTTATAATATTTTTATAATCTGTATTTCTGATTGCAGATTATTGTATTCTATTTTCTGCACATTTATGGAAGCTGCTCTCTTGCCTGTTTGGAGATATGGACATTGGGCATATGCATGTATATAAATCATAAGACATTATAGGGGATTCTCTTCCTTGGGAGAGTTTTCTATACATATTCTCATGTTTATTGACATGCAGTTGTCACTGCTCAGGAAGGGGGAAGAGGTGAGCTGTGATACCACCTGCTGCGAATGGTGGACTCTGTTATCTCTCATTGTAATCCAGCTTGTTACAATAATGAGGTGACTGCTGAATAGTGATCTCTTCTGGACGTGTCAGACTATTAGAAAAACAGTTTCTGTTTATTTATTATGTTAGGATATAAGGGAAGACACAAACTATAAAGTAAATTCTTCCAAACCTCTTTGGTTCTGCTCACCGGGCCCCATACAACAGTAATGTCAGTAATGCCCTGATGTTGGCCCTGTACACCTGGCACTCTATGTACATTTTTTATTGACAGTTCGCTGCTTATCACAGGAGGGGGTGCAGTCTGATAATTTGGCACATAGTGATAAAATCTTCATTGTAAGTAAACAGCACCACACAGCCTACTAAGTGGCACATCCTTGAATTCAGTCTTTTAACCCTACCCATGCTGACCTCAGAAAACATAGCAAAACCTGCTGATAGATTCCCTTTAATAGGTAATTTGTGTATCAATTCATAGGAAACATAACCTTCTTGGATAGAAAGTTAGCTTTGAATAGGGCAGCCTTCTACTTGATCTTATTACTTTATCAGAGCCTGGGTCCTCTAGAGGTTCTCCTTGTATTTTATTAGTCCAGCCAAATATGATATTCTGATAACTGGATTTTTTAAATTAACTCAGATAAATAGTAATAATTAGAATAATCATTTCAGAGATAAAGATAGCTCCTGCTTTGTTGGTTCTACACACTGCCACTAGAATATATGTGTTCCTTTATCATAAATAGTCTTTCCTCTACACAATTGTACCATTACATTTCATGTTTATCTTCCAGGAATGTAAAATTCAGAACACAACCAGGGAATATTGCAAGATATTTGCTGCTGAATGCAGAGGGGTCCCCAACTTTGGAAAGTTTCCAGAGTAAGTATGGTATAATATAAACATGCTCATTGATCATTATTCTCCTTATTTGATATCTATTTGGTGGGAGCAGATTTGCTAATAATAAACTATTAAGCAATAAACCGTTTTAAAATTTAGACTTATTTTTATAGGGATCGTATATCACTTACCTATTTTTACCAGTTCAAAGGTGTCTCATATTACTTGGTGACAGAACCCTGTCAATAGGTCACAGGGTGCCAGGAACAAACTGCATAGGCATTTGTGCTGTTTATTACATATGCAACTCAAATTGAACAGATTTAAGCTAATTTCTATTGCTAAAAGGAATCTGTCACCAGATTTTTTGGTACCCCATTGGAGCAGCATGATGTAGGTGAATAGATCCTGACTCCAGTTATGTGTCACTTACCGTACTGGTTTGCATTTCTTCCAGGATCTTACCTCTGAACTTGATTTATCGACCTGCCAACAATGTCCCCTATGCTACCATAGAAGAGGACCTGGAAGGCAGATTTGAGAAGTACTGCATCCGAGATCTTTCAGGAAAATTACACATGAAAAACAGCACAGAAATTGAGCAGAAATGCTGCACTTTTCAGCACTGGGTGTATCAGTGGACAAATGGGAATTTCCTTGCTACCACTTTAGAAGGTGAAAAGGAAGAGCTGAGGCAAAACAAGTTTTTGGGGTTTTTTTTACATTTTTTATGAATGCATGCATTTATATGAATATTTGCTTTTCCAGGTGTGGGGTGGAAACTAACCAATATAGGAATTGCCACAAAATCCAAAGGGTGAGTAAAGAGAATGTAATAGGCTTCTCATCATATATGTTTTAAAATGATGTAAAATACATTCTTTATATAGAAAAGCATTACAATTTGAGAGTCCTCAGGGGCAAAAGATGGTAACAAAGATCTATCGAGACTCTTCAGGTCTCTCCATCAGGCTCAGTATAACACAAAATCTAAAGAGTCATATAGTTATACACAACAGGACACAGGAATAGTGAACTAAGTAAAACAAGTGGCACAAAGCAGAATTATCAATATGGCTCATACAGTACAAAAATATATTGATATATTTTTCCTGTATTTTCCTGTATTCTTTACATAAGCGTTTTGTGCCAAATGAAGAATAGCTGGTAAGTGGGTTACTTTCATATTACTTTAATGAGCTTTGATGGCACCTTCTTGTCTGTTGAACATATACATTAAATAGAGGAAGAGAAGACATCAGATGACCTCTAAGATCATTGGAGCTCCTGGGCACTGTTTTTTCATAAAAATTGATGTTGCTTAATTTTCAAGAAATCAACCAAACTACCAGCCATCCTGTACTTTTTTTAATAACAATTTTAAATAACAAAACACAATAAATGAGAATGGTGATTTGAAGGCACACAAAAACTTCATGATGATGCGGCTGCAACCTATAGTAATCAGAACAGGAAATGTCATCAGACTCAATATTGCAGCCTCAGACCTTAAAAGGAACCTTTCAGGTTCACTGACTGTTCCCAGCCACTAGTATAGAGATATAAATGCCAATTCCTGTACTCTAATAAGGTGTTTGAAGTGCTAATGTAAGGATACAATTAGTGATGAGCAAACGTGCTTGGATAACGATAACGCCTTATCAGAGCATGCTCAGGTGTTATATTTTGCTCAAGAATCAAATATCGTAGGCACTACTAAATATGTGGTGCTCAAGTAGGCGCCCAACGTTAACGATACACTTGGCACACACAAAACGTAAATGCAGTGAAGGTTTAATGAGGTAAAGTACATACAGTAGACGTTTCGGTCTGTTTAGACCTTTATCAATGTACCTCACTTAAATACTTCTGAGTATAGGGGTCATATTATAAGGAATACGATTCCCCATGGTAAACGAGAAAAATGTCTCCGGATATGCCGGGGGTGACGCAACGTCGTAAGAGTTTGTGGGTGACGGACGCAGTATCCACCGCTAGTCCAGGAATTGGCATGTATACCACTATGCTTGCGACTGGGAACCTATAAATTTACTGAATACCATCTATTAAATATGAACTTTTGACCACGTGTTTATATAATCATTATATATGTAAATAATATACTGTATAAGTAAATGAGACAGGAACTGTAATATATACTTTTTTAACTTTTTGATAGATTTTTTTATTTT
The DNA here is from genome assembly GCF_051348905.1 of Ranitomeya variabilis. Classification (NCBI taxonomy): domain Eukaryota; kingdom Metazoa; phylum Chordata; class Amphibia; order Anura; family Dendrobatidae; genus Ranitomeya; species Ranitomeya variabilis. The sequence goes on along the minus strand of NC_135236.1, from coordinate 265,468,269 downwards.
GGTGAAGTTCTGATTTATTTTATATTTTCATATGTCATAACTACAGTAGTTATTTTTCTTAATAACTTTTGATCTGGATAACACAAAAACTTTATTTTCACACTATTAAGTGTTTGTATCTTTTGCAGATATCAAGGAGTAAAAGAGAGCTGCTATCCTGAAGCCCTGGAGGAATTTTCTACACTTCACCAATGCAATAGTTATTGTGAAATGCTAGATCTCAAGTCCTTAAAAGCAACCGAAGGTCTGCAACCTCCCCCCAAGCCAAAGGGCTCAAGGAGTCCACAGATGGGAAGGAAAACTGGTTCTGCTCAGTCAAGCCCCCAGATACAAAAGAAAGCTATGTCAAGTCCGCAAACTGCAAGAAAAGGTGGTGTCAGCCCTAAAGCCACCCGAAAAGCCATAGATGCAGGTGACCCACAATTAGTTCCCAAAAACAAAGGAAGTGAGGGGTTAACAGTTCCAAAATCACAATAAACTCTGAAAATATCCCATTTTGCGACATGCTATTCCTGGACTTGACGGCAACTGCTATTTTAATGACTAGACTAAGCAGACGTATGGGATGCACTAACGTTCTTCTCTGTTTTACATACCATAACAGAGTGGCTGTGGACAGCCTAACCTGTGTGGGGTGAATCTGAAATGGAAGGTGAGCAATAAAGGTGCATTTACTCTTGAAACAAAGACTATGTGCTATAAAGAGGTTAGCTATATTTGCTACACTACTGCTAAGAGAGCATGGTGTTTCAAGTCAAAACTACAATTGTAACATACAGTGTAAAAAATGAATGTGGACTACAAATCTCTCCAAAGATTTGATCTGTAATCACAAGTTTAAATGCACCTCCTCTGCAACCATCATGTGCGACTAATGGATAAAGAGCACAATTGTACGAAATCCAGAGTATTTTCTTATTACTTCATGACTCAGATTGACTATATCATCTTCTTGTTCTGTTTCATAGCACATCAGGAATGACGCAAAAGTGATTTTTAGTCCAGGCAGTAGGACATGTACTGAAGTTTACCCAGCAAATTTCAGTGTCTCAAGTGGAAATTTCCAAGCTGCCACAATGGTACTAGATCGGGGAAGCCATCTAATTATTACAACCAATGTATCCTGAACTGTTGCTCCTTGTGCCTCACTGCACGATAACGATATTCTCAGGAGATAGTGTGGTCATTTTTTTGCACTGGCATATAGTTTGTTAAATCTCAGGGTGTTTCTTCCAATGTCAATTATTGGACAAGTCTTTTAGGCTCTATTTAATTGGGATTCAAAATTATGTGGTTATTCTTGAAATTTAGAGTACTGCACAAGAGAATTCCTTATGGACCTAAAAAGCATCATATTCTGGTAGCAGTAACATCATAGGATGCTTGACTAAATCCTGAACCGTTGGACTAGTTTTGGTTATTTTTGGTGTCTCCAGAGTGATCACAGCACTTTCTAGCTAATGAATGTATTTCAGAAATTCAGAAAATGAGTTAAGTATATTCGTTATGACAATTCTGTGACAACTGAGCCCAAAAGAAGTCGGGAGATGGCAAACACACCAACTACTCACTTGCTACTCACTTTGCACGAAACTGAGCATTTGGTGTAACGGAAGCCTAACTGCACTAGCAAAACTAAGTTTCTAATAACATAAGATATTGTGCCAGAGGTGGCATTCTACATTCGGATTGTCCCTTCTGTAAGTTTGGATGCTTCATTCTCCCTGGAAGTCAATAACTTCTGTCATCAGTGCCCATGACAGCCATAGATATAGGAATGCAGTGTATGTGGCAGTAACAGCTACTACCACCAATTATAACAGATAGCAAGTAGCTAAATGGCTCCTGATCACTTCATACACTGGGAAAAAAGACACCGAAAATAGAGAGCAGAAAGTTTTGATGAAATACAAGTGCAAGCATGTCATTAGAACAAAAGTTGCGTTTAGTATTGATGTACAGTACAATCTGTATATAAGAGAAGTTAGATAGCTACAGGTTACACTCCGTATATATAGGCTAAGCAACCACTGCACATGTTGGGTCTTCTGTTTCATGGTTCCGAAGTGCCAACCTGCTCTCTATTTCATTGAATATGAGGTATTTGGCTTTAATGGAGTTCTAGAGGGAGTTCTAGAATAGCCTCCTCTACAGGACTTTTCATTACATCAAAGCAGTGCCCTCCAGCCTAAGTTGTGAGCCACATTGTACCTCCCAAAATGGTGGTACCTCTAAATACTCAACTCTTATGGCCTAATAGTGCCAGGAGTGTCATAATGTTAAATAAACTTGACAAAAAGGTCAAAGCTAATTATCTGTTAATGCTAAGTTAACTATGTTAGATCTTTAAAAGATGTTTTCCCCTTAAATTCCCATTTTTGGCTCAACACCATATGTACCAACACCTAATAGTACCAGCCTTGTAGGACATATATTTCAACTGAAAATCTCCTAGAAGATGAACTAAGGTCTATATAATCGATTAAAGAGTAAACCAAAAAGTATTTTATTCAGAGGTAGCAGTAACCCTCAGGTCAAATGCCTCTCTGTAATATGAGGACAACTGAAATAAAGTGGCTCACGGTAGGTGGAGGGTCCTGTAACTTATGTTGCATTGGAGCCACAAAACTTTCAAGTTCATTGTATTTTACTCTCTAAGGAAAATGTTTGGTTTTTTTGTCATGTGTTATTTGTCTTTGGAAAAGTTTTTTTTTAAATTGGATAGATTAAGAATAAAGTTACAAATGTGACATTTGTTCAAGTCTAAAAGGTAAAACATTTTTTACCTACCCAACAGAGCCACAAAGTAATGTCTTCTCATTTAGGCTCCATTTTGGGGCATGATTGTCTGTTAGAATCATAAAATGTGGTCTGCAAGAATTATTGACAAATTATAACTTGTATTTTAGAACCTAATTTTTGCTTGTCAGAGATTTTGGAATGATATAGAAAACATTTTATTTCAGGGTTTGAAGTATTTTTCATTGGTGCCTCACCATAGCTACACAAAGTGTTCTAAATAAGCCCATTTTGCTACAACATTTTGAGTGGTGCTCAGGGTTGCCAACCTGATTATTATCTTTTTCTGGGCAACTAATCAAAAAATCATAGGTAGCAAAAAATGTTATGATGAAACTGGAAAATGATAATAGATTATAAATTATATTATTAGAGATGACTGCCGATTGATCTGCAGAGGACTGAGTTTAAGTAGAATTTCCTGAAATTCGCAGTTTCACGCAAATTCTAACATTTTGAGACTCAATTCACGCTTTTCAAAGGAAAGACTTGCGGGATGCCATTTCCTACACTGTTGGAGCATCAGAGAGGAGGCTAACGTAAATTTGCATTGCCACATGCCCCTTCCCATAATGCTTTGAAGCTATGACATCTTACTTTGTATGGAGGGGGTTAGTACCTGGGCCATCACAGATCACCAGGTTCCATTGGAGCGCAGATTATATGGCAGAGTCGTCTTCCATCTCCAGAGTTACTAGATAAGTCTCTCTTTTATAGAGTGTAAGCGCTGATAGTTAACAGGGTCCTCTCTTTCTTTTTCCTGTAGAGTCTAAGCTCTTATGCTCAACAGGGTCCTTTGTCTCTCTTTTAGAGTTTAAGCTCTTATGGTTAATGGTGGGTCTTCACTTTCTTTCTCCTGTAGAGTGTAAACTCCTATGGTCAGCAGGGTCTTTACTTTCTCTGTCCTGTAGAGTGTAGTCAGTTGAGTCCTCTTTCTTGCCTGTAAAGTGTAAGCTTTGTGGACAGCGGTGTTTTCTCCTCCCTCCCAACATGTATTTTCCGAGCAATTACAATCTTTCAAGTATTGAGATTTGAAAAATATCAATTACTTGACACCACTTGCCAAGGTACCAGCGGCTTTCCAACAGCACTGCATTTAGTTTAAGCACCAGTGTGACTTTGTGATTCAAGTATTGAGATTTGAGCACATTATTTGCCATGACTCAAATTTTGTGGGAAACTTCAGCAAAGTCGGCAAATATGAATTTCAAAATATCTGTTCATTTCTGTAAGTGATATATATCTACAGCCCAGAATACTGATACGAATATGTTAGAATCATTAATTGAAAAATGATGATAATTATAATTATGTACAACATTTTATAGCTCCTATGAAAATTACGAACTCTTCTACTTTTTTTTTGCACCATTGGAAAAAAAATCCCCTATAGACTGTTCTACAATTTATGACGGTTGGCAACCTGGTGGTGCTGTGAAGGCAAAGTGACTTCAGAAATACTACCAACTTATGTAAATCATGGCACATACTGTTCATGTATAACAAATCTCCTTTTAGTGATTCCTTCAATGTGTTGGTAATTTAAAATATTCCATTATATTTCTAAGTAATTTTCAATATGTCAAACATTGGAGATGCATGTTTTACAGAGGGTGGTCATGCACTTAATTTGTGACCAAACTTCGGTTAAATGTCATGGCTGTAAAATTCTGCGTCACAATCCCTTGCCTCTGATTAACCATAGAGTGCACAAAAAAGTCACTTTGCCTTAGTTTCTGTGCTTTCCATCATTGTAGTTGTATTTGCTTTTCTTTGTGAAAAATGTTATTGTTTATTTGCACATTTCTTTGGTGTATGAGAATCCACGAAGCACTTCATTAAAATGTTTTTATCCTTTATCTTGCATTGTACATTCACACACACTTATCCATGTTCATAGATAAACAAAATGTAGGCGATTTCTACATACACTGAAAAAAGTAGTGGCCTTTGGTAATTCATGAAAACAGAGTGGGTAAACTTTTATTATACTATCAAGAGGAAATTATATCCAGAATATTGAATTCCTTGTAAGTTCATTTTAAATAGAAGCTGGCCTGGAGATTGCCAACCCCCCCAGCACTCAATTCTTACACCCAGGGGAGTTGTGACTGGTGGAAAATCCAACAGTATTATTAAATGATTTGCAAAAAAGGTAAATGGCCATTCAGGGTATGTGCCTGCGATCCAGAGTTGCTGCGGGTTGGATGCTGTGTACTTGTGCAATGTCAAACCAGCAGCGGCCAGATGTTTCAGCATAGTGGATGGTATTTAAAAAAATCCCATGTTCACTATGCGCCCAGACACACCCGTGGATCACCCGTGGAGACGGACATGGGGCGCATCTTTCCAGACTGCAGCATGACAAATTCTCTAGCACAGACGCTAGTCTCCGCAAGATAAATTTAATCAATAGAATGTATTGGATGCGGTGAATCTTGACGATTCAATGCACACCTGCTGATTCACCTGCGTTCAATAAACGACAGCGCTTTGGACGCAGCGAACAAGCACTGCATCCAAAGTGCTGCTAGCTCTGAATTGTGGGCACCCGGCCTCACTCTGGTTAGACAGCACATTTTTCAGGTATTGAAACAACTAGATAGATAGAAAAAAATATAGCGCTTTTATTATCTGCTTCTCATTTGCTTGTTTCCTTTAGCTGTTTGTCAGCATCACTAGCAATCCATTATGCAACCTGTTTTTATTTTTTTATTTTTTTTCTAGTTTTTCATGATCCCTCACTCCATTCAATTCCCATGACCATGCACTATATGTTTTTGAAAAGGATGAGTTTTTTTTGTTCTTTGATATCCTCTTCTAATTCAGCTCAATTCACCTTTTTTCACATTGCATTTAGAGGATAAGAGCCTCAATTCACAGTAGAGCAATTCATCCCAAACTCTAAAAAATACAATAAGTCTGCTAGGCAGAGCATGCGTTATCAATAAGAAGAAGGAAATAAGTCAATTCGCTGCCTGAGATCACTGATAATGGCTTGTCTATAGACACAATACTTCTTTTAGGGCATGTTAGGTTAGGCTATGGGTTGAACTAGATGGACTTACAGTCTTCCTTCAACCTTAATAACTAATAACTATGTAACTATGTAACTTTTCCCTGACATCTGCTATTGGGAAATTGTCAGGACACCCTCAATCCTTGTTTCCCCTGGGATCTCATAAGACGCACTCATATATTTTATAGTTAACTAGTACCATTAAAAGCAGTGGGTTTGGATGACATTAGTCTGACATGTATAGGCACAGTAAGAATGGCATGCAGTGCGATCGTGGAAGTCTGGATGAAGGTAACCACTCATACTTGATGGACCACATTATAGGTTAAAAAATATAACTGTTAGCCACTGTTGGGAAATGTTATACAGTGGTATCAGTTAAGAATATGAACATACCCTAAGTCAATAATAGGACTCAGTAACGAACAGTCAAGTGTGAAAAATGTTTTCTAGGCTAATGAAAAAGATCAAAGGCCTCATGCACATATCTGTGTTTTAAACAGACAGCAGACGAATGCAACAAGTAGTTGTTGAGTTTGGTCCACAAATAAGCCCTAACTCAGACATGTCTTTTCTTTTTGCAGGACCATCGATTTTTTTTTTACCAGTATCCTAATTACCAGCATATGCCTTGTGTCCCTTCTTGACTTCTTTAAGCTAGGTAGTCATATGTTGGAAAGTACTGGGATTATTTTCTCAAAAAATTTACGCCAGTCATCTGGTGTATAAAAGTCTCTAAATTCCATGAAATGCTTAGATAAAACTGTAATTTTTTTGTGTTTGCACCAGCGCCATCACTTTATCGAAAAGTGGGTGAGGCTTAGAGAAAGGAGACATGGTCAGTAACTGCCCAACAAATTCACGATAATTTACAATACAATAGAAAGTTGTGTAATTTATAGCAGAAATCTACTCCAGCCCATAGCTGGAGGAGCATCAAGGTGGACCTTACTCCAACAAGCTTTCTTTAATTTTTTCTAAAAAAAAATGTGCAGAATTTTAATTTGTAAGTATTGTGAAATGTACAATACAACATTTTAAAGAATATAATAAGCCAAAAAAGAAGTAAAAACTTAGGGTTACTGTTACCCAGTAAAGCTAAACTAGACTTTAATGCTGGAGGAGAGAAAGATTGGGCAGCTTTAATTCAGCCAACAGCTATCGAACATATATGGTCAACTACAGCTGTGCTCAAAAGTTTACATGCCCCAGCAGAATTTTTGCTTTCTTGGCCTTTTTATAGAGAATATGAATGATAACACCACAACTTTTTCTCCACTCATGGTTAGTGGTTGGATGAAGTCATTTTTTGTCAAACTACTGTGTTTTCTCTTTTTAAATCATAATGAGAACCCAAAACATCCAAATGACCCTGATCAAAAGTTTACATACCCTATTTCTTAATACCGTGTATTTCCCCCTCTAACATCAATGACAGCTTGAAGTCTTTTGTGGTGGTTGTGGATGAGGTTCTTTATTTTGTCATATGGTAAAGCTGCCCTACAGTTCCTGTAAATTCCTGGGCTGTCTAGCATGAACTGCGCGCTTGAGATCTCCCCAGAGTGGCTCAATGTTATAGAGGTAATGAGACTAAGATGACCACTCCAGAACCTTCACTTTGTTTTGCTGTAGCCAATGACAGGTCGACTTGGCCTTGTGTTTTGGATCATTGTCATCTTGGAATGTCCAAGCACATCCCATGCGCAGCTTCCAGTCTATTGAGTGCAAATTTGCCCCCAGTATTTGCTGATAATGTGATGCATTCATCTTTCCTTAAACTTTGACCAAGTTCCCTGTGCCTTCCCAGTGCACACATTCCCAAAACATCGGATCCACCTCCATGCTTTACAGTAGGAATGGTGTTCCTTTCATCATAGGCCTTCTTGACCTCTCTCCAAATGTAACGTTTATGGTTGAGGCCAAAAAGTTAAATTGTAGTCTCATCACTCCAAATTACCTTGTCTCAGAAGTTTTGAGTAGGGTTGAGCGACTTTCACTTTTTTAGGATCGAGTCTGGTTTCGCGAAACCCGACTTTGTCAAAAGTCGAGTCGAGTGAAATCGTCCGATTATCGCCAAAAGTCGGGGATCGACCGAAACACGAAACCCAATGCAAGTCAAATGGGGAAGCATAGTCGGCAGTGAGTGGAGGCCAGGAAAACACCTACAGTGCCCATTTTAATGGCAAAAACATCCATTCTTGTTACTGAAGCTTGTCAATCTTAATTTACTTTATAATAATAGTTAGGCTTTGGATATTGGGGGTCATTTGGCTAAAGTTGTGGGGGGTAGGGCTGGTTCAAGTTTTTAGTGGGCCCAGGAAACGTGGACTACGTCACGGCGGTGGAGCAGTGAGAGGTAAGTATTTCAACTTTGCAAGTGCTGTGATCCTGAGCAAGCAGGGGGGGCCCACTCGTTCGCATTGGCACTGGCACAGGGCCCCTCAAAGTACGGCGGTGTGTTTGCACGGCGGGGGCGCCTCCCACCGGCAGCGACACTTTTGCGTACTATGAGGGGCCCTGTGCCAGTGACGTCGCCAATGAGTATGCCCCCCACCTGATGAAGGAACCTGCACTTTCATCTGCACCTTCCTCTTTGTCGTTGTGTAAGGTGGTATAGTATGCGGGAAGGGGAACCTGACTTTCAGCAGGGTCAGATTGTGGCTGTGTAGCGTGCAAGGGGAATGTAGTGGTCTGGGTCAATGTACCACAAGAGTCATCTAGCACTGGCTGGGCAATGGGCAGGATGCGGAGGAAACACAGATATAGGCCCAAATAATAAAGTGGGCTAAATGCAGTTCAAAATTGGTAACAGGACTAACCAGGCGGCATTGCTTAGTTCAGTGGAGGACAACTGTAATGAGAGGCAGACACAGTCAGTAGGCACAAATAATAAAGTGGGCAAAATAAAGTTCAAAATTGGTAACAGGAGTAAACAGGCGGCACTGCTTTGTTTAGTGGAGAACACCTTGGAGCGGCAGACACCGTTAGTAGGCCCCAACCAAACTAGTAGGCCAACTGCAGTGTTATATTAACAACTACTTAATGAGAGCCTGAAGATTGAAGCTCAGGCAAGTAAACCTGGAGAACACCTTGGAGTGGCAGACACCGTTAGTAGGCCCCAACCAAACTAGTAGGCCTAATGCCGTGTTATATTTACAACAACTTAATGAGAGCCTGACAATTGAAGCTCAGGCAAGTAAACCTGGAGAACACCTTGGAGCGGCAGACACCATTGGTAGGCCCCAACCAAACTAGTAGGCCAACTGCAGTGTTATATTAACAACTACTTAATGAAATCCTGAAGATTTAAGCTCAGGCAAGTAAACCTGGATAACACCTTGGAGCGGCAGACACCGTTAGTAGGCCCCAACCAAACTAGTAGGCCAACTGCAGTGTTATATTAACAACTACTTAATGAGAGCCTGAAGATTGAAGCTCAGGCAAGTAAACCTGGAGAACACCTTGGAGTGGCAGACACCGTTAGTAGGCCCCAACCAAACTAGTAGGCCTAATGCCGTGTTATATTTACAACAACTTAATGAGAGCCTGAAGATTGAAGCTCAAGCAAGTAAACCTGGAGAACACCTTGGAGCGGTAGACACCGTTAGTAGGCCCCAACCAAACTAGTAGGCCTAATGCCGTGTTATATTAACAACTACTTAATGAGAGCCTGAAGATTGAAGCTCAGGCAAGTAAACCTGGAGAACACCTTGGAGCGACAGACACCATTAGTAGGCCCCAACCAAACTAGTAGGCCTAATGCCGTGTTATATTTACAACAGCTTAATGAGAGCCTGAAGATTGAAGCTCAGGCAAGTAAACCTGGAGAACACCTTGGAGCGGCAGACACCGTCAGTAGGCCCCAACCAAACTAGTAGGCCTAATGCCGTGTTATATTAACAACAACTTAATAAGAGCCTGAAGATTGAAGCTCAGGCAAGTAAACCTGGAGAACACCTTGGAGCGACAGACACCATTAGTAGGCCCCAACCAAACTAGTAGGCCTAATGCCGTGTTATATTTACAACAGCTTAATGAGAGCCTGAAGATTGAAGCTCAGGCAAGTAAACCTGGAGAACACCTTGGAGCGGCAGACACCGTCAGTAGGCCCCAACCAAACTAGTAGGCCTAATGCCGTGTTATATTAACAACAACTTAATAAGAGCCTGAAGATTGAAGCTCAGGCAAGTAAACCTGGAGAACACCTTGGAGCGGCAGACACCGTTAGTAGGCCCCAACCAAACTAGTAGGCCAACTGCAGTGTTATATTAACAACTACTTAATGAAAGCCTGAAGATTCAAGCTCAGGCAAGTAAACCTGGATAACACCTTGGAGCGGCAGACACCGTTAGTAGGCCCCAACCAAACTAGCAGGCCAACTGCAGTGTTATGTTAACAACTACTTAATGAGAGCCTGAAGATTGAAGCTCAGGCAAGTAAACCTGGAGAACACCTTGGAGCGGCAGACACCGTTAGTAGGCCCCAACCAAACTAGTAGGCCTAATGCCGTGTTATATTAACAACTACTTAATGAGAGCCTGAAGATTGAAGCTCAGGCAAGTAAACCTGGAGAACACCTTGGAGCGGCAGACACCATTAGTAGGCCCCAACCAAACTAGTAGGCCTAATGCCGTGGTATATTTACAACTTAATGAGAGCCTGAAGATTGAAGCTCAGCTTTGTTCAGTGGAGGACAACACCAGGGAGCGGCAGACACCGTTAGTAGGCCCAACCCAACTAGTATCCCAAATGCAGTTTCATATTTCAAATATAGGCCGAAAGCCTGAAGATTGAAGCTCAGGAAAAAAAACCAGGAGAACACCAAGGAGCGGCAGACACCGTTAGTAGACCCCAACCAAACTAGTAGGCCCAATGCAGTTTTCAAATTCCTATAGGTTGAAAACCTGACAATTGAAGCTCAGATTTTTTCAGAGGAGGACAGCTGTATTGAGTGGCACAGACAGACACAGGTAGTAGGCCTTAAACAAAAAAGTTGGCTCAATGCAGTTTAAAAAAGGTTACAGGCGTACACAGGCAGCATTGGTGTGGTCAGCGGAGGACAATTGGAAGGAGTGGCGCAGACTTACTAGGCCTAAAATAAAAAAGTAGGCTCTATGCAGGTTTAAATAGGTTACAGGGCTACACAGGCAGCATTGGTGTGGTCAGCGGAGGACGATTGCAAGGAGGGACCACAGACAGAATTACTAGGCCTAAAATAAAAAAGTAGGCTCTATGCAGGTTTAAATAGGTTACAGGGTTACACAGGCAGCATTGGTGTGGTCAGTGGAGGACGATTGCAAGGAGGGACCGCAGACAGACTTACTAGGCCTAAAACAAAAAAGTTGGCTCAATGCAGGTTTAAATAGGTTACAGGGTTACACAGGCAGCATTGGTGTGGTCAGCAGAGGACGATTGCAAGGAGGGACCGCAGACAGACTTACTAGGCCTAAAATAAAAAAGTAGGCTCTATGCAGGTTTAAATAGGTTACAGGGTTACACAGGCAGCATTGGTGTGGTCAGCGGAGGACGATTGCAAGGAGTGGCGCAGACTTACTAGGCCTAAAATAAAAAAGTAGGCTCTATGCAGGTTTAAATAGGTTACAGGTTTACACAGGCAGCATTGGTGTGGTCAGTGGAGGACGATTGCAAGGAGGGACCGCAGACAGACTTACTAGGCCTAAAATAAAAAAGTAGGCTCTATGCAGGTTTAAATAGGTTACAGGGTTACACAGGCAGCATTGGTGTGGTCAGCGGAGGACGATTGCAAGGAGGGACCGCAGACAGACTTACTAGGCCTAAAACAAAAAAGTTGGCTCAATGCAGGTTTAAATAGGTTACATGGTTACACAGGCAGCATTGGTGTGGTCAGCGGAGGACGATTGCAAGGAGGGACCGCAGACAGACTTACTAGGCCTAAAATAAAAAAGTAGGCTCTATGCAGGTTAAATAGGTTACAGGGTTACACAGGCAGCATTGGTGTGGTCAGCGGAGGACGATTGCAAGGAGGGACTGCAGACAGACTTACTAGGCCTAAAATAAAAAAGTAGGCTCTATGCAGGTTTAAATAGTTTACAGGGTTACACAGGCAGCATTGGTGTGGTCAGCGGAGGACGATTGCAAGGAGGACTGCAGACAGACTTACTAGGCCTAAAATAAAAAAGTAGGCTCTATGCAGGTTTAAATAGGTTACAGGGTTACACAGGCAGCATTGGTGTGGTCAGTGGAGGACGATTGCAAGGAGGGACCGCAGACAGACTTACTAGGCCTAAAATTAAAAAGTAGGCTCTATTCAGGTTTAAATAGGTTACAGGGTTACACAGGCAGCATTGGTGTGGTCAGCGGAGGACGATTGCAAGGAGGGACCGCAGACAGACTTACTAGGCCTAAAATAAAAAGTAGGCTCTATGCAGGTTTAAATAGGTTACAGGGTTACACAGGCAGCATTGGTGTGGTCAGCGGAGGACGATTGCAAGGAGGGACCGCAGACAGACTTAGTAGGCCTAAAATAAAAAAGTAGGCTCTATGCAAGTTTAAATAGGTTACAGGGTTACACAGGCAGCATTGGTGTGGTCAGCGGAGGACGATTGCAAGGAGGGACCGCAGACAGACTTACTAGGCCTAAACAGAAAGTTGGCTCAATGCAAGTTTAAATAGGTTACAGGGTTAGGCTGGAGTCACACTTGGCGTAAGACAATACGCCACGTATTATACGTCCGTACTACGGCCGTAATACGGAGAAATGTTCCCAAAATATTGCTCCGTAGTCAGGGTGTGTCAGCGTATTTTGCGCATGGCATCCTCCGTATGTAATCCGTATGGCATCCGTACTGCGAGATTTTCGCGCAGGCTTGCAAAACCGACATCTAATGGATTTATGTGCTCAAATGTTCGGGAAAACATATATACAGTATATATATATATATATGTCATTGAGACACATATATATATATTCTGTATTTAGATTTCATTCAGCGCGATATCTGTGAACAGCCGGTAATTCAATTGCCGGCTTTTCATTTCTCCTGCACAAACCCGACAGGATATGAGACATGGTTTACATACAGTAAACCATCTCATATCCCCTTTTTTTTTGCATATTCCACACTACTAATGTTAGTAGTGTGTATGTGCAAAATTTCAGCGCTGTAGCTGCTAAAATAAAGGGTTAAATGGCGGAAAAAATTGGCGTGGGCTCCTGCGCAATTTTCTCCGCCAGAGTGGTAAAGCCAGTGACTGAGGGCAGATATTAATAGCCAGGAGAGGGTCCATGGTTATTGGCCCCCCCGTGGCTAAAAACATCTGCCCCCAGCCACCCCAGAAAAGGCACATCTGGAAGATGCGCCTATTCTGGCACTTGGCCACTCTCTTCCCACTCCCTGTAGCGGTGGGATATGGGGTAATGAACGGTTAATGCCACCTTGCTATTGTAAGGTGACATTAAGCCAGATTAATAATGGAGAAGCGTCAATTATGACACCTATCCATTATTAATCCAATTGTTGGAAAGGGTTAAAAAACACACACACACACATGATTTAAAAGTAGTTTAATGAAATAAACACAGCGGTTGTTGTAATAATTTATTGTTCTCTCAATCCATCAGGAACACCCTAGATTGGAAAAATAATAAACGCACAAGATACATACCTTCTGGTGAACCGTCTCGTCCCACGAAGTAATCCATCTGAAGGGGTTAACTAATATTACATGCACGAGCCCTGCTAAATGCAGCGGTGCTCGTGCTTGTAATTCCCCGGCGAATGAATGAAATGTAGGTCATTGACCTACATTTCCTTCAGTCGCGGTGATGCGCCCCCTGGTGGATGTCCTCATATGACCTGGAGCGTGGGAAAAAGTTCCCAGGCTGCAGTTCATGAGAACATCCACCAGAGGGCGCCTCACCGCGACTGAATGTAAGTACAGATCCTGCTTTCCTTTCAGCACCCCGGGATTACAGGTAGGAGCGAGTGGTTTATCGCAGCTCGTGCCTGTAATATTAGTTAACCCCTTCAGATGGATTACTTCGTGGGACGAGACGGTTCACCAGAAGGTATGTATCTTGTGCGTTTATTATTTTTCCAAGCGAGGGTGTTCCTGATGGATTGAGAGAACAATAAATTATTACAACAACCGCTGTGTTTATTTCATTAAACTACTTTTAAATCATGTGTGTGTGTGTTTTTTAACCCTTTCCAACAATTGGATTAATAATGGATAGGTGTCATAATTGACGCTTCTTCATTATTAATCTGGCTTAATGTCACCTTACAATAGCAAGGTGGCATTAACCCTTCATTACCCCATATCCCACCGCTACACGGGAGTGGGAAGAGAGTGGCCAAGTGCCAGAATAGGCGCATCTTCCAGATGTGCCTTTTCTGGAGTGGCTGGGGGCAGATGTTTGTAGCCACGGGGGGGCCAATAACCATGGACCCTCTCCTGGCTATTAATATCTGCCCTCAGTCACTGGCTTTACCATTCTGGCGGAGAAAATTGCGCGGGAGCCCACGCCAATTTTTTCCGCCATTTAACCCTTTATTTCAGCAGCTACAGCGCTGAAATTTTGCACATACACACTACTAACATTAGTAGTGTGGAATATGCAAAAAAAAAGGGGATATGAGATGGTTTATTGTATGTAAACCATGTCTCATATCCTGTCGGGTTTGTGCAGGAGAAATGAAAAGCCGGCAATTGAATTACCGACTTTTCACTAACAGCGCTGCGTATTTCTCGCAAGTCACACTGCAGGTCCGTGTGGAATCCGTATTTTTCTCGCCCCCATAGACTTTCATTAGCGATTTTTTTGCGCAATACGCTGACAAACGCAGCATGCTGCGATTTTGTACGGCCGTAGAAAGCCGTATAATACTGAACCGTATTATACGGCTAATAGGAGCAGCCCCATTGAGAAGCATTGTGCCGTATGTAATGCGAGTTTTACGTACGTAGTTTTTGCGCTCTTACGTACGTAAAACACGCATGTGTGACCCCGGCCTTACACAGGCAGCATTGGTGTGGTCAGCGGAGGACGTTTGCAAGGAGGGACCGCAGACAGACTTACTAGGCCTAAAATAAAAAAGTAGGCTCTATGCAGGTTTAAATAGGTTACAGGGTTACACAGGCAGCATTGGTGTGGTCAGCGGAGGACGATTGCAAGGACGGACCGCAGACAGACTTCCTAGGCCTAAAATAAAAAAGCAGGCTCTATGCAGTTTAAATTAGGCTACAGGGGTACACAGGCAGCATTGGTGTGGTCAGCGGAGGACGATTGCAAGGACGGACCGCAGACAGACTTCCTAGGCCTAAAATAAAAAAGCAGGCTCTATGCAGTTTAAATTAGGCTACAGGGGTACACAGCCAGCATTGGTGTGGTCAGCGGAGGACGATTGCAAGGACGGACCGCAGACAGACTTCCTAGGCCTAAAATAAAAAAGCAGGCTCTATGCAGTTTACATTAGGCTACAGGGGTACACAGGCAGCATTGGTGTGGTCAGCATAGGACGATTGCAAGGGGGGACAGCAGACAGACTTACTAGGCCTAAAATAAAAAAGCAGGCTCTATGCAGGTTTAAATAGGTTACAGGGGTACACAGGCAGCATTGGTGTGGTCAGCGGAGGACGATTGCACCGAGGGGCAGACACAGTTAGTAGGGCCAAAAAAGTAATAGGCAAAATGCAGTTAAAAATAGGTTACAGGAGTACGCAGGCGGCCTAGCTTTGTTCAGTGGAGGACAACTGTAAGGAGTGTCTGACACAGTTAGTAGGCCAAAATAATAAAGTGAGGTTAATGTCTGGCCCCCCAAAAAATTCACAAATAAACAGGTGGCATACCTAGGTACAGGGGTGGGCTCCTCTGCTGACTTGCAGACAGTGGTAGTTGGCGCAAAGTATTAACTGGTGTAAATGTAGGGCAGGGCCCCTGAATATTTTTACTATCAACAATCATGTCAACAAATTGGTATTGGCAGTGCCATTGAAGGATTTAACAGCACAGACTAAACAGTGGTGGAGCAGTGAGAGGTAATTTTGCAAGTGGTAGAGCACTGTTTGAGCTGGGGTGGGGGAACACTCTCTCGTGGGTGGCGGTACTGGCCCAGGGCCCCTCATGTTACGACAGTGTGTCTGACGTTGGGTGTGCACCACCACCGCCAGAGACACTTCATTGTACTATGAGGGACCCTGTGCCAGTGCCGTCGCCCAAAAGTGGGCACACCCACCTGTTTAGCCAAACAGCACTCGCACGGGTGCTTGCGCCAAGTGGTGACCACGGCCCCGTGGATGAAGTCAGCCCATTTAGGGAGGTGTAAAAAAGGCCTATGGTGGACATACAGCAGTTGCAAATGGAGAAATTGGAGCAGTCAGTAAGACGAGTCCAAAAGCAAGACCTTTTTACAGGAAAGCTAGGTGTCAGCAGGGAAAGGTGGGGCAAAATAATTAGAAATCCATGATTGGTTCATTTTAATGAAGGTTAGATCATCAACATTTTGGGTAGCCAGACGAGTCCTTTTTTCGGTCAGTATTGAACCAGCAGCACTGAATACTCTTTCTGATAGCACACTAGCAGCTGGGCAAGCGAGCTCCTGTAATGCATATTCTGCCAATTAAGGCCAGGTGTCTATTTTAGATGCCCAGTAATCAAAGGGGAATGACGTGTGAGGGAGAACATCGATAAGGGAGGAAAAATAGTAACCATACTGGACAAATGTTGTCTCCTGTCACTTTGAATCAATGCTGCAGTACCTGTCGTGTCTGCGGTCATTGCGAAATCACTCCACAACCTGGTCATAAAACCCCTCTGTCCAACGCCACTTCTGATTTGTGCCCCTCTAACACCTCTTGCATGTTGCCCCCTGCAGCTCGTGTGAGAACCATCACCGCCGCTGTGTGCTGGGAATGCCTGAACCAAACGATCTACAAGAGTTGCTTGTTTGGTAGCCAATATTTGCTCAAGGTTCTCATGTGGCATGATATTTTGCAATTTCCCTTTATAGCGTGGATCCAGGAGGCAGGCCAACCAGTAATTGTCATCGGTCATCATTTTGAGAATGCGGGGGTCCCTTTTTAGGATACGCAAGGCATAATCAGCCATGTGGGCCAATGTTCCAGGTGTCAAATCAATGCTTGTGCTGGGTTGAGGAGCACTTTCTGGCAAATCCACATCACTTGTCTCCCGCAAAAAACCTGTACCTGACCTTGCACCACCAACACTTTCTATTCCCCCCTGAGATGCTTCCTCCTCCCATAAATAATCATCCCCATCTTCCTCCTCCTCCTCCTCCTCTTCGTCCGCAACCTCGACCCCGAGACTTCCCTGAGCGCACAATGGCTGACTGTCATCAAGGCTTCCCTCGTCCTCGGCTGCAGACGCCTGCTCCTTAATGTGCGTCAAACATTGCATCAGCAGACGCATTAGTGGAATGCTCATGCTTATGATGGAGTCGTCCGCACTGACCAGCCGTGTGCATTCCTCAAAACACTGAAGGACTTGACAGAGGTCTTGGAGCTTCGACCACTGCACAGCAGACAGCTCCATGTCTGCCATCCAACTGCCTGCCCGTGTATGTGTATCCTCCCACAAATACTTGACAGCACGCCTCTGTTCGCACAGCCTCTGAAGCATGTGCAGTGTAGAGTTCCACCTTGTTGCAACGTCGATTATTAGGCGGTGCTGGGGAGGCTTCAACGTTCGCTGATGGTTCTGCATATGGCTGGAGTGTACGGGCGAACGGCGGATGTGAGAGCAAAGTCGTCGCACCTTGAGGAGCAGGGCTGGTAACCCCGGATAACTTTTCAGGAAGCACTGCTCCACCAGGTTCAAGGTGTGAGCCAGGCAAGGTATGTGTTTCAGTTCTGAAAGGGCTATGGCAGCCATAAATTCCTCCCGTTATCACTGACTACCTTGCCTGCCTCAAGATGTACACTGCCCAGCCATGACTGAGTTTCTTGCTGCAAGAACTCGGCCAGAACTTCCGCGGTGTGTCTGTTGTTGCCCAAGCACTTCATTTCCAACACAGCCTGCTGATGCTTACCACTAGCTGTTCCATAATGGGACACCTCGTGTGCAACACAGGCAGCTGCGGATGGAGTGGTCGTGCGACTGTGCTCTGTGGATGAGCTTTCGCTTTGGCTGGAAGAGGAGGAGGAGGAGGAGGGGTGGCAAATGCCTACAGCCAACTGTTTCCTAGACCGTGGGCTAGGCACAACTGTCCCACTGCGGCTGTCCCCTGTGGACCCTGCATCCACCACATTAACCCAGTGTGCCGTGATGGACACGTAATGTCCCTGACCATGCCTACTGGTCCATGCATCAGTTGTGAGGTGCACCTTTCTACTGACTGATTGCCTCAGTGCATGGAGAATGCGGTCTTTGACATGCTGGTGGAGGGCTGGGATGGCTTTTCTCGAAAAGAAGTGTCGACTGGGTAGCTCATAGCGTGGTACTGCGTAGGCCATCAAGGCTTTGAAAGCTTCGCTTTCAACCAAGCGGTAGGGCATCATCTCTAACTATGTAAGTCTAGCAATGTGGGCGTTCAAACCCTGTGTACGCGGATGAGAGGGTGAGTACTTTCTTTTCCTAATGAGAGTCTCTTGGAGGGTGAGCTGGACTGGCGAGGTGCATATGGTGGGACTTGCGGTGGTGGTGGTGGACATGGCGGATTGAGAGAGGGTTGGTGATGGTATTCTCGATGTAGGCCTACATGCTGTGTTTCCTACCAATAAACTTGTGATTCCCTGACTGCTTTGCCCTAGTGACGACACCTCCACATTTGCTGCTATTGTTGTTCTAACCGGTGGGCTTACAGTGAGGGAAGGAATGTAGCATTGCTGACTAGCTTCATTGTGAGCGGGTGCAACAACGTTACGGGACGTTTGGTAGCTAGTCCAGGCTTGCAAGTGCATGGTGGTTAAATGTCGACGCATGCAAGTTGTATTTAAACTTTTGACATTCTGACCTCTGCTAAATGTCCTTGATCATTTCTTACAGATCACTTTGCACTGATCATTTGGATCTTGGTTAAAAAATTGCCAGACTGCACTCTTCCTACTATTGAATACCTTTTCAGGCATTGCACACTGTGCTACTTTAACCGGATGGCCACGCTGTCCGAAAAATGGTTTTGGTTTTGCCAAACTTTTTTGGCCATGAACCAGTAGAGAAAAAAGATCATGCCCACATAAGTAGGAACACCTCAATGCATTATGTAATATGAGAAATCATTTTTATTATTAAATCGGCAAAAAACCCCAAGATCTGCACACATGTGCACACAAAGAACAACAACACAAAAGAAAACAGTTAAAAACACTTAAAATACAGATATGCAAACAACATGCCCATGTATAAGTATATGTCATATCCCAAAGTGGGGAAAATGACAGCCCACAACATATGTGTTTCCCAAAATAAATTGACTGCAATAGCCTAACTACACAGATAGAACACATAAGTCAATGACTACTCAGTACACTGGATGTGATCGTACCAGATATTGCAATACCACACATCCCCCTAATAATAAGGTACGTAATTACTGTGCAGAGAATAGAAGTTGCTTAATTCACATGGCAAAAAAGGAATGTACCCAATATGAAAAAAAGCATACCAGTAATAAATGAGACAATATTAAAGTTTGAAAAGATGAACAAACAAATGTATATATAAATGCCTCAATAATGGTACGCACAGGACCTGCGGAGGGGGGAGGGAGAGGGGGAATTAGACAATGTAAAGACCCACAACCTCAATCCCATGACCAAAACCCCCCCCCCTTTATAATACCCACAGTCCAGAGCCATGAAGAAAAAAACTTATGATGAAGTGGGAAAACAGGGTGTGGGATAGGCTCCCACGCGTATCGCCGCCAAAGTAGCGGCTTCCTCAGGGAAAAAATATCATATAATGTGAAGCGTTCGGTGCAGCAACATACATGCAAGTCTATAATGGTGCTAAGGATATTCACCTGTGTGGAGAGAAATCACAAGGGACGTCCGGCGTGTGATGCATCATGGCCGCGGCCATCTTGTTTATATTGTGCCCCCAATTGGAATAATAAAGTTTGGTCAAAATAGCTTGTGCGCATGTGTGCGCACATAGAGGCAATACACATCAATGACTTAAATTGAACACAACTTTTTTGGCCAGAGACGGGCCTGCCAGATGAATGCAAATGTGATGTAGATGGCTGCTGCCGATCCTCCTCCTCCGCTTCTGAGCTACTGCCAGCGGCACCCTCTTCCCCCAATGGCTGCCAATCTGGGTCAACAACTGGGTCATCTATCACCTCCTCTTCAATCTCATGTTCAGCTATCTCTGTGTCACCGTGTAAGGTGCAATAACGTTCGGGAATGGGCACCATCGTCTCATCAGGGTCAGTTTCTGGCTCAGTACACTGCGAGGGCAATGTAGTGATGTGAGTCGATGGAACAGCATGACAATCTAGCTGTGGCTGTGCATCAGTGCACTCCATGTCCGAATCATCTTGTAGTGGGCTGTTAACTATTTCCCTTTCTAACCCAGGCACGGTATGTATAAAGAGCTTCATGGAGTAAACTGTTGTGTCACCTGACGCATCCTTCACTGTTGTTTTGGGGGAAGGACACAAGGAATCAACTTGTTCCTGACCGCGAGCATCCACCGATGACTGGCTACTTTTCAATTTTGAACTAACCGAAGAGGAGGCGAAAGAGCTAGAGGCAGAGTCAGCAAGGAAAGCCAAAACTTTTTCCTGCTGCTCCGGCTTTAACAGCGGTTTTCCTACTCCCAGAAAAGGTAGCGTTCGAGGCCTTGTGTAGCCGGACGATGACGCTGGCTCAACAACTCGAGACTTAGGTGCTATTTTGATTTTCCCTCTCCCACCCGATGCTCCACCAGCACCACCACCACCACCACCATCAGCATTACCAGATGGCAATGACCGCCCACGGCCACGACCTCTTCCACCAGCCTTCCTCATTCTTGGGAAAATGTAACCAAACTAACAACCGTTATATGGTACTGAAAAACAAGGTAGAAGGTGTATGTTAACTTGTTGTGAATATAAATCTCCCTTTTTAAGTGTAAGTGAGTGCTGAATAAATCAGGCCCACTGTATGACAATATAGTTTCTGTGGCAGAAAATGACTGACAGAGATACCACAGACACGACTGGCACAGATTTGGCAATATTAATCTCCCTTTATTTTTATTTTTTTTATATGGGAGACTAGTGAATAAATCAGGCCCAATGTATGACAGTATAGTTTCTGTGGCACAAAATGACTGACAGAGATACCACAGACAGGACAGGCACAGATGCACAGATTTGGCAATATTATTCTCCCTTTATTTTAATTTTTTGGGGGGAGACTAGTGAATAAATCAGGCCCACTATATTACAGTATAGTTTCTGTGGCACAAAATGACTGACAGAGATACCACAGACATGACTAGCACAGATGCACAGATTTGGCAATATTATTCTCCCTTTATTTTATTTTTTTGGGGGGAGACTAGTGAATAAATCAGGCCCAATGTATGACAGTATAGTTTCTGTGGCACAAAATGACTGACAGAGATACCACAGACACGACTGGCACAGATGCACAGATTTGGCAATATTATTCTCCCTTTATTTTTATTTTTTTATATGGGAGACTAGTGAATAAATCAGGCCCAATGTATGACAGTATAGTTTCTGTGGCACAACATGACTGACAGATACCACAGACAGGACTGGCACAGATGCACAGATTTGGCAATATTATTCTCCCTTTATTTTTTTTTTATATGGGAGACTAGTGAATAAATCAGGCCCAATGTATGACAGTATAGTTTCTGTGGCTGAAAAGGACAAACAGAGATACCACAGACAGGACTGGCACAGATGCACAGATTTGGCAATATTATTCTCCCTTTATTTTTATTTTTTGGGGGGAGACTGTCATGAATTCCCAATGGCTAGGGATAGCACAGGATAAGCAAAGAATAATAAATATCGGACGAGCTCTAGGGTGATGGAACCTGGGCTGACCGCTGCCCTACGCCTGACAAACGCAACTAGAGATAGCCAGGGAGCGTGCCTACGTTGGTTCTAGACGCCACGCACCAGCCTAAGAGCTAACTAGTACTGCAGAGAAAACAAAGACCTCACTTGCCTCCAGAGGAATTAACCCCAAAGATATAGTTGCCCCCCACATGTATTGACGGTGAAATGAGAGGAAGGCACATACATAGAGATGATGTATATAGCTTTAGCAAATAGAGGCCCGCTGAAAACTAGAAAGCAGAATGACACAAAAGGGGACTGAGCGGTCAGCAAAAAACCCTAATCAAAAAAACCATCCTGAGATTACAAGAACCCATGTGCCAACTCATGGCACATGGGGAGAACCTCAGTCCACTAGAGCAACCAGCTAACAAAGAGACATTCTAAGCAAGCTGGACAAAAAAACCAAACAACTGAAAATCAGCACTTAGCTTATCCTGAAAGATCTGGGAGCAGGTAGGCAGGAACCAAACAGAGCACATCTGAACACATTGATAGCCGGCAAGGGAAATGACAGAGAGGCCAGGTAAAATAGGAAACACCCAGCCTCTGATGGACAGATGGAAACCAAAGGCCGCAACCCACCAAAGTCACCCAGTACCAGCAGTAACCACCAGAGGGAGCCCGCAAACAGAATCCACAACAGGAGACTAGTAAATAAATCAGGCCCACTATATTACAGTATAGTTTCTGTGGCACAAAATGACAGACAGAGATACCACAGACACGACTGGCACAGATGCACAGATTTGGCAATATTATTCTCCCTTTATTTTTTATTTTTTTATATGGGAGACTAGTGAATAAATCAGGCCCACTATATTACAGTATAGTTTCTGTGGCACAAAATGACTGACAGAGATACCACAGACACGACTGGCACAGATGCTGTTATGATCTGGTGGCCTTGGAGCCGCATGAGACTTTCTCAGGAGTAGGTGGAACCTATACTGACCGCAATCCCTAAACTGACACCGCAACTAGAAGTAGCCGTGGGATGTACCTAACAATCCTAGACACCTCGACACAGCCGGAGGACTAAATACCCCTATAGATGGAAATGGGAATCCTATCTTGCCTCAGAGCAGAACCCCAAAGGATAGACAGCCCCCCACAAATATTGACTGTGAGTATTAGAGGAAAGACACACGCAGGCAGAAAACAGGGTTTAGCAAAAGAGGCCACTCTAGCTAAACAGGAAAGGATAGGACAGAATGCTAAGCGGTCAATAACAAAACCCTGAAAATATCCACAGCAGATAATACAAAAATTCCACCATCTAACTAAAGACATGGAACGTATATCTGCATCTCCTGAGAATCCAACTTGACTGGAAAAATCCTGGCACAGTCTAAGCTGGACAAGAAAAAACAATGAAAAGCACTGATCTGAAAAGCACACAGCATGTGTGCTGCAGAAACAAAAAACAGACACTTATCTTTGCTGAATTGGCAGCAGGGCAGGAGGAACCAGACTGAGATCCAAACCTTCCAAGAACAATGGACAACTGGCAAGGACTAATGAATCCTGCAACCTTAACCCTAATGTTCTGTTCGGGTCATAGTGACCCGAACAGACTTTTTGCGGCCCTGTAGATTTTTTCTGTAAGTCTATGAAACTTGAGACTCCTTGACTTTTCCTCATTTGGGGGGACCTACCTATGAGTATTTTTTTTTTTTTTTTTTTTCGTTTACTTTTTGCTACACGCAAAAGTTACTCTTGTTGTGTTCGGGTCATAGTGACCCGACATCGTTTTTTACAGCTGTGAGGCCATATTTTCAGTGAAATAAAGGAGTTATAACCTCAGTTGGGTCTATTTATTGCATCTACTATTGTATATCAATTGATTTATTTCCTAAATTATTTCAATGGGGTCGTACACGCGCTCTACCGGGGGTATGCATTGAGATCTGTGTGCAGCACCCCAGAGTCCTGGTTGTTGCAGTACTGTGGCTCCGCCACTATGGGGAGCTATGGTACGTCTGATTGCACTAAGGAGTTTCTCTGACCAGGTACATTCTCACCACACTTCACACTCCGGCCACCAGGGGGGGTGGTCCTATCTAGTAGGCCACTCCTCACAACTCTGGTAAAACTGGGGGTTGGACAGGAAGACAGAGAGAAGTAGCTGGGAAGAGCTAGTGAGAGGACCTGTCAGGGATGGGGATCCTGGCAGACTCCTCAGAGCAGAACTAACCAGCAAACAACGGGAATACAGAAAAGGAGAATACCAGCAGGGGTTTTGTTGAAAGAGGCAGCACCTTGCTGAGGCGCAAACAATCGGTGGCCGGAACGCCGAGCAAGTAAGAGACTTTAAGTACATTGCAAACCACGGCAGGACAGCTAATTACAGGTTGGCTGTCTCACTTAACACCTAAGCAGACAACGGAGGCAGCTGTGGGAGAGGGGCGACTCTAGAGTCCCGGAAGAACTCCAGGCCTACCCCGTCATACGGGTGCGTCCTACCATATCACCTGGAGGACGGAGAACGAACAGTAGAGACAGAAAGAAACAGTTGTGAGGACTATCCCGGGAGCTCAGCAGGGAAGAACTACAACACACAGCGCTAGAAGGTAGATACTGATTCCCACCTGTGAGGAGAACTCCTGATGTGTCGTTGGACCGGCCGGTCTCTGAAAACCCAGTTAACAGCGCTCTGGACTGAGGTCTCCAACATCTTCAGTAAAGAGGTAAAGAGACTGCAAACTGGTGTCCTCGTTATTTACCGCGACCTGCACCGTTACCACACCACTTATTGCACCGGACGTCCCCCATTGACAGACAGGGCCACGGACCGGGTCTAGCCACCGTGACAACCCCAGGACTGAGACCTAGAGGCCCGGCTCCGGGTACCCCTCGGCCCTGCGGCGGTGTGGGGGCGCTCCAACTTGGCGTCACGAACAGGATTTACTTAAGCCTGAAGAATCAGGTCATGTGTGCCTTGGAACTGTGAGTTATTGTGCTTGGACTGTACTTTATTGAAAAGACTGTGCTGTGCCATTTGCCGCCAAAATTCGCCATTGCCGCGCGCGGAGGGAGGAGCCTTAGCTACGTGGGCGGGATCAGCCAAAAGAAGCGCGGAACGGAAAGCGCGGTGAGGTGCCAATCCCGGAAGAGGAACTCCAACCTCCAGCAGGTTAGTGGGAGGAAGGGACGGCCATGTCCGAGTCGGGAGGAGAGGAGGTGGCGGTCGCAGCCGCGGACGCAGGGGCAGCTCCGGTCCCCGCAGCGGGCGAAGCCGCGGCCCTAATACCACCACTGACTGCCGCAGAACCCGCTGCCCCCATCAGCCAGTCGGACACTGCCGCTAATGCAAAAGCCATAATGCCCTTCTCCATGCCCTACCTGCCCGGAGCGGCCTGGCTCCCACGATACTCTGGGGAGGCGCATACGTTCACTGACTTTAAAGAAGGGCTCTGCAGCCTGCTCGAGTTCTATCCCCTAACCGAGCCCCAGAAGGTCCATATGATAACCGGCCAACTCTTTGGGGCGGCTCTGAGGGAATTGAAATCCTGGCCCGCTGAGGATAAAGGAACTGCACAACAGATTTTTGCCAAGCTTAAAGCCACCTTTGACACTCGCACTGCTACAGAGATTAAACTGACTTTTTATGGATGCAAACAAAAGTCACAGGATAGCTTGCGGGACTATGCCCTTAATCTCCAGGAAGCGATGCGGGCCATTAAGCAGAGTGACCCCGGCAGCATGCAGGATGAAGATAAAATCCTGAAGGAGCGGTTCATTGAGGGGCTCCTGTGCAGTCACCAGCGGGGCCAATTGCACTTTCTGGCCATGCAAAATCCAGACTTGACTTTTGCGCAGTTTAAAGATAAAGCTATCCAAGCATTGCAGGAGCGACAGCCCAGCCGCGCAGTACCACCCAGGCGCCCCGCTCTCACATACCACCAGGAGGTGGCATCGGATACCCCAGTTGCCGCGGAGGCCGACGCCCAGAGCTTCGAGGACGACTCCCCTGCAGGACTTCGTCTCCAGATGCAAGAGCTAACCAAGAGCGTTGCTGCCCTGGCCTGGACGGTGCAGTCCCTACAGGAGGCCCCCAAAGAGAAGATCCAGTTGGCTTCCAGCCCGGAGGATGTCCCTTGGATGCGACAGAGGAGGACTCCGCCGACCAGGAGCCGGCCCGACGATCGCTTCCACCAGGATGGACGACCCATCTGCCGCCGCTGTCACCAGGTGGGCCATCTTGCAAGGTACTGTCCTTTAAACGAGCAACCCCTGGGGCAAAGGGCCAACCCCCAGGAGTAGGACGGTCAGGCCCGCAGCATTGGAGAACCAAGTATATTGGAGGACGACCAGTTCTCCCTGTAGTGATTGATGGAATCCCCTTGAATGCTTTGCTGGACACCGGTTCTCAGGTGACGACTATACCTTACGTGCTCTACAAACGGTATTGGGAGGACGCTGATATTACTCGTGGCCCTGATGATGATTTCACCATAATCGCCAGTAATGGTCAGCCATTGCCACAAGTGGGGTATAAGGAGGTCACCATCAAAGTGGGGCGGATGGAATTGAAAGCCCAAGGGATTGTGATTGTAGATATTGATCGTCGAGAATGTAATCCCATGATGACTCTTGGTACTAATGTTATAGAAAATTGTCTTGCAGAAGTGATTGTTTTGTTGCAACAGGTGGCAGAAAACGCTGGCCACAGTGAGCAACGTGCCCTGCAGAAGGAAATCAGAGCTCTGATGCAGAGACAGCAGGTAGAGCTGACTGGTGGTGAGATTGGTCGTGTCACTGTAAGTGATTCAAACCCCATCGCGATACCTCCCAAGAGTGAAATGTTAATATGGTGTCGAGCAGCCATAGGCCTCAGGGGTAAGGACTACCAGGCCTTGGTAGAACCTGTATATTCAGACAATAGGCCTACTGTTCTGACAGCCCGGGGGGTGGTAGACGTCCGACAGGGGAGAGTGCCTGTACGTGTCCTCAATTGTGGGGAGGAAGAGGTCCACCTAACCAAGTATACTACGCTCGCCAAACTGTTCACTGTCAATAATAGTGTAATACAGACACCTGAACCCTTGGGCCCGTCAAACGTGGCGGAGAACAAAGGTTCTGCAGAGCACTCGAAAGATTGGTGTCGGGAATTGCATGTGGGCACTGACTCTACCCCATCTCATCAAATACAGGGGGCTTACAGGGTGGTACACGAGTACGAACAGGTATTCAGCAAACACCCCTCAGATTTTGGGCAGGTGAAAGGGATCCAACATCACATCCCCACGGGAGATCATCGACCCATAAAAGAGAGATATCGCCCTGTACCCCCAGCTCATTACCAGTGTGCCAAGGACATGTTGCGGGAAATGAAGGAGGCTGGGGTGGTGAGAGACAGCTGTAGCCCCTGGGCGGCTCCGTTAGTCCTTGTTAAAAAGAAAGATGGTACAATGAGGATGTGTGTTGATTACAGACAGTTGAATCGCATTACACATAAGGACGCATACCCACTGCCCAGGATAGAGGAGTCTCTGGCTGCTTTAAAATCTGCTAACTATTTCTCTACCTTAGATCTCACCAGTGGGTACTGGCAGGTTCCTGTGGCGGAGGCGGACAAGGAAAAGACGGCCTTCACGACGCCAATGGGCCTCTGTGAGTTCAACTACATGCCCTTCGGATTGTGCAATGCTCCCGGAACGTTCCAGAGGATGATGGAGAGCTGCCTGGGACACCTGAACTTTGAATCCGTGCTGCTATATCTGGATGACGTCATAGTCTTCTCTAAAACCTACGAAGACCATCTGAAGCACCTGGCCGAGGTGTTTGAAGCCTTGTCCAAATTCGGCCTAAAAGTGAAACCGTCCAAGTGTCATCTGCTGAAACCTAAAGTGCAGTACCTGGGCCATGTGGTGAGCGCTGAAGGAGTGGCCCCAGACCCCGACAAGGTCACAGTGATCCAGGACTGGCCAAAGCCTAGTGACCTCCACGAAGTCCGGCAGTTCCTCGGGTTGGTAGGTTACTACCGGAGATTCATTAAGGATTTCACCAAGAAGGCCGCACCCTTGCAAAATCTGCTGGTGGGCCAACCAAAGAAGACCAAGGGGAGGAAAACCCCCTTTGATTGGAACGAAGAGCTGGAGGAATCCTTCACCTGCTTGAAGTCGGCGCTGACGGGGGAAGAGGTACTGGCTTACCCCGAATACGACCAACCGTTTGTGCTGTACACAGATGCCAGTAATGTGGGACTAGGAGCCGTGCTGTCTCAGGTCCAGAACGGCAAGGAAAGAGTGATCGCTTACGCCAGCAGGAAACTCCGTCCCACGGAAAGGAACCCTGACAACTACAGTTCCTTCAAACTGGAATTCCTTGCCCTTGTCTGGGCAGTGACGGAGAGGTTTAAGCACTACCTGGCTTCCGCGAAATTCACCGTCTTCACGGACAACAATCCGCTAACGCATCTGGATACCGCCAAACTCGGGGCCTTGGAACAGCGGTGGATGGCCCGGCTGTCCAACTATGATTTCACCATCAAATATCGGGCAGGGCACCAGAATGCCAATGCCGATGCTTTGTCCCGAATGCCCAATTTACCAGAAGTGGGAGAAGACCCGGAGGCACTTGAAGAGGTGGAGCTGCCTGCCTTCCATCGCCCCAAAGCCACTCAGAGCTCTCACCATGTGAAGAACAGGCACAAGAACCAACCGGATGCCACGCTGAATCCCCTGCCCCACCACGGATGGGCAGAAACCCAGGATAGTGACCCCGCGGTCCGTCAGGTGAAGGAGCTCTTGACGCAGGCTGGGTTGCACCCTGGCCCAGATGATCCACAAGAAACCCAACAGCTGTGGAAGGGAAGAAGCAAGCTGTTTATCCATGATGGCAAGCTGTGCAGGAGGAGCATCGACCCACGTACTCATGAATTGGTGTGGCAGATAGTGGTGCCAAGGCGAGATGCGCCCATGGTTCTGGGAGCCTACCATGATGGAGCCGGACACTTCGGATGGAAGAAGCTGGAGAAGCTACTCCGAGGGAGGTTCTATTGGATTGGCATGAAGAGAACCATTGAGAAGTGGTGTCGGGAGTGTGGTCCATGTAGTCTGCGCAGAAAGGACCGTGACAGCCAACAGGCCCCCCTGCGGCCTATCATCACCAAACGGCCGCTTGAACTGGTCGCGCTGGATCATGTGAAGCTGACACCTAGCCGGTCGGGCTATATCTACGCCCTTACCATCGTGGACCACTACTCCAGGTTTCTGGTGGTTGTGCCTGTTAAAGATCTAACGGCCAGGACTGCCGCCAGGGCCTTCCAGCAGCACTTTTGTAGGCCCCATGGCTACCCAGAGAAGGTACTGACCGACCAGGGACCTGCCTTTGAAGCAGAAGTATTCCAAGAATTCTGCCAGTTGTACGGGTGTAAGAAGATCAGAACTACACCGTACCACCCTCAAACCAACGGGATGTGCGAGAAGATGAACCAGGTAGTAATCGATTTATTGAAGACCTTGCCTGTGGAGGAACGGAATCTGTGGCCGACAAAGTTGCCTGACTTGGTGGATATGTACAACCACATCCCAGTAAGTTCCACCAACTGTACCCCAGCGTACCTGATGCGAGGAAGGTCTAGTCGGTTACCCGTTGATCTGGACATGGGGGTCCTAGTACCCGAAGATACCTCGCCGGATGCGGATTGGGATGCAGAAAGGCAGCGAAGGTACCGCGAAGTGCAAGAGTGTGTGGAGAGAAGTCTCGCCCAGGCTAGGCAGAGGCAAGAAAGGGACTACAACCAACACGCTCCTGCGATTCCCCTGTCACCTGGTGAGCAAGTGCTTAAACGAAAGAGGAGGTTACACAAGCTCGATGACCAATGGGAAGCGGAACCGTATACCATCTTGCCATCCGACTTCGACAACACTAAGGTCTGTCTCATCAGCAAGGACAAAGGGGAGACCTCGACAGCGGTATCCAGGGATCACCTTAAGGTCTGCCCCGATAAATTGAAAGAGAGGGGCACGGCCCCAGAAATCTCCCCGCCGGTGGAAAAGGAGAAAATGTTCCATACGGTCCTTGGTGACTTTCCCCAGTCCTGGACTCTGATAAACCAAGCCGTTGCGGTACCTGTTGTAATGTTTGAACAGCCGGACCCGCCAGAAACAATGGTGGAACCAGATCATCCGGCCCCGCAACCTCAACAAGCCTTGCCTGAAGAAGCCATGCCAACCGTTGAACCGGCAAATCCTCCCTCTGCTATCAGTGAGCCTGCCGTACCCACTGTTGATAGCAGCAGCTCTGAGAGCCCCAACCTGCCAGTGCTACCCAGACTCACTAGAAGTGTAGTTAGAAGACAGCGCACTACACCAGCGGTAGCAAGCATAGCGGGCCCTGTTAGGCCAATAGCAACCCCTGTGCTGCGAAGGTCCACACGCAGCACACAGAACCAAACTCCCCTCCGCTACAAAATGTGGAGGTATTGATAAGGGCTGCTATTTCATTAAAAATGTTTGTATGCATATCTTTTTGTTACAGGTTGTTAAAATGGACAATAGAGTAATGGACAGTGAATTGCTCAAAAACTTTCATAAGGGGGACCCCTTTGTTTACCCGGGGTCCCCGCTGTTTCAACCACTGAACTGAGAGTCATAAACTGTGCATGACCTAACTTTTGCAACGTTCAAGAATCCTCACCTCCCGTAAAGGGAAGCATTGTTATGTTCAATTGTTATGCTATTTCAAAAGTTTGTGTGTTTCCTGTTAACATGTATTATTGTTCTTGTTTTCCCAGTCCCGGAGTACTGGATTTAACCGGGGGGGAGTGC
The DNA here is from genome assembly GCF_051348905.1 of Ranitomeya variabilis. Lineage (NCBI taxonomy): Eukaryota > Metazoa > Chordata > Amphibia > Anura > Dendrobatidae > Ranitomeya > Ranitomeya variabilis. The sequence continues at coordinate 265,437,646 of NC_135236.1, read as the reverse complement.
AGCACCCCAGAGTCCTGGTTGTTGCAGTACTGTGGCTCCGCCACTATGGGGAGCTATGGTACGTCTGATTGCACTAAGGAGTTTCTCTGACCAGGTACATTCTCACCACACTTCACACTCCGGCCACCAGGGGGGGTGGTCCTATCTAGTAGGCCACTCCTCACAACTCTGGTAAAACTGGGGGTTGGACAGGAAGACAGAGAGAAGTAGCTGGGAAGAGCTAGTGAGAGGACCTGTCAGGGATGGGGATCCTGGCAGACTCCTCAGAGCAGAACTAACCAGCAAACAACGGGAATACAGAAAAGGAGAATACCAGCAGGGGTTTTGTTGAAAGAGGCAGCACCTTGCTGAGGCGCAAACAATCGGTGGCCGGAACGCCGAGCAAGTAAGAGACTTTAAGTACATTGCAAACCACGGCAGGACAGCTAATTACAGGTTGGCTGTCTCACTTAACACCTAAGCAGACAACGGAGGCAGCTGTGGGAGAGGGGCGACTCTAGAGTCCCGGAAGAACTCCAGGCCTACCCCGTCATACGGGTGCGTCCTACCATATCACCTGGAGGACGGAGAACGAACAGTAGAGACAGAAAGAAACAGTTGTGAGGACTATCCCGGGAGCTCAGCAGGGAAGAACTACAACACACAGCGCTAGAAGGTAGATACTGATTCCCACCTGTGAGGAGAACTCCTGATGTGTCGTTGGACCGGCCGGTCTCTGAAAACCCAGTTAACAGCGCTCTGGACTGAGGTCTCCAACATCTTCAGTAAAGAGGTAAAGAGACTGCAAACTGGTGTCCTCGTTATTTACCGCGACCTGCACCGTTACCACACCACTTATTGCACCGGACGTCCCCCATTGACAGACAGGGCCACGGACCGGGTCTAGCCACCGTGACAACCCCAGGACTGAGACCTAGAGGCCCGGCTCCGGGTACCCCTCGGCCCTGCGGCGGTGTGGGGGCGCTCCATGTGCACCATAAAAATGGCTTTATATTGATTATTTTTGGTGCGCAGTCTATTCTAAAATGTAGAGTGCATCCGGAGAGATCACTAGGTGTGCACTACACGTGTATATTATGCGCAGAACGGACTGCTCAGAACGCGCTGTCTAAGACGTTTTTTTTTTGTAAAGCTGAGCTGTAAAGTCTTGCAAATAATTTTTTTTTGCTAAGTAAGTCTGTCTTCCTGGCTTATCTGCTTGTTTTCAGAAGGGTTCTTATCTTCTCTGCTCTTATCAGTACACATGTTTTGCTTTGTTTTTTTTACAAAATATGTGTAGTTTTCTATTTTCGTTTTGCTCATTGATCTGTTTTTTCAGAATAAAAACAAAAAAAAAAGATTTCTAGTTCATTTTTCTGTTTTTTTACTACCAAACATGTTCACAAACAGTCTAGTAAGCAAAAAGTATAAAAAAAATGGAGTTAGAGTGTCTAAAATCAAGGTTTAATAAGCCGGGTCATAGTGACCTGGAACACTACAAGTGTATAGTAAATGCGAACAAAACAGCAGGGTTAAATACCCCAGTCAGCACTGCAATCAGCAGGGACACCTGCCCAAGATTGCAACCCAGAGACAACTGTATTACCACCAACAACCACAGGAGGGAACCCAAGAGCAGAATTCACAACAGTACCCCCACCTTGAGGAGGGGTCACCGAACCCTCACCAGAGCCCCAAGGCTGATCAGGATGAGCCAGATGAAAGGCACGAACCAAATCAGCAGCATGGACATCAGAGGCAAAATCCCAAGAATTATCCTCCTGGCCATAACCCTTCCATTTAACAAGGTACTGAAGCCTCCACCTCGAAAAGCGAGAATCCAAAATCTTCTCAACCACATACTCCAACTCCCCATCAACCAACACCGGGGCCGGAGGATCAACAGAGGGAACAACGGGCACCACATATTTCCGCAATAAAGATCTATGGAAGGCAAAAGAGGCCAGAAGCGCCAATCAAAAAGACACCGGATTAATAATCTCAGAAATCCTATAATGACCAATAAACCGAGGCTTAAACTTAGGGGAAGAAACCTTCATAGGAACATGACGGGAAGACAACCAAACCAGATCCCCAACCCGAAGCCGGGAACCAACACACCGACGACGGTTAGCAAAACGTTGAGCCTCCTCCTGAGACAACACCAAATTGTCCACCACATGAGCCCAAATCTGCTGCAACCTGTCAACCGCAGAATCCACACCGGGACAATCAGAAGGCTCAACCTGCCCTGAAAAAAAACGAGGATGAAAATCAAAATTACAAAAGAAGGGCGAAACCAAAGTAGCCGAACTAGCCCGATTATTAAGGGCAAACTCGGCCAACGGCAAGAAAGCCACCCAATCATCCTGAGCAGCAGACACAAAGCATCTCAAATAAGTCTCCAGGGTCTGATTAGTTCGCTCGGTTTGGCCATTTGTCTGAGGATGAAATGCGGAAGAAAAAGACAAATCAATGCCCAGCCTAGCACAAAGGCCCGCCAAAACCTAGAAACAAACTGGGAACCTCTGTCGGACACAATATTCTCCGGAATACCATGCAAACAAACTACATGCTGAAAAAACAACGGAACCAAGTCTGAAGAGGAAGGCAATTTAGGCAAAGGCACCAAATGAACCATCTTAGAGAACCAGTCACAAACCACCCAAATAACCGACATCCTCTGGGAAACCGGAAGATCAGAAATAAAATCCATAGAAATATGCGTCCAGGGCCTATCAGGGACCGGCAATGGCAAAAGCAACCCACTAGCACGGGAACAACAAGCCTTGGCCCGCGCACACGTCCCACGGGACTGCACAAAAGAACGCACATCACGTGACAAAGAAGGCCACCAAAATGACCTACCAACCAAATCTCTGGTACTAAAAATACCAGGATGGCCAGCCAACACAGAACAATGAACCTCAGAAATCACTCTACTAGTCCATCTGTCAGGAACAAACAGTTTCCCCACCGGACAGCGGTCAGGTTTGTCAGCCTGAAATTCCTGAAGAACCCGTCGTAAATCAGGGGAAATGGCAGAGAGGACCACCCCTTCTTTCAGAATACCGACCGGTTCAAGGACCTCAGGAGAATCAGGCAAAAAACTCCTAGAAAGGGCATCAGCCTTAATATTCTTAGAACCAGGAAAATACGAGACCACGAAATCAAAACGGGAAAAAAAACAAGGACCATCGAGCCTGTCTAGGATTCAGCCGTCTGGCAGACTCGAGGTAAATCAGATTCTTATGATCGGTCAAGACCACAATACGGTGCTTAGCTCCCTCAAGCCAATGTCGCCACTCCTCAAACGCCCACTTCATAGCCAACAATTCCCGATTGCCGACATCATAATTGCGTTCGGCAGGTGAAAACTTACGGGAAAAGAAGGCACATGGTTTCATCAAGGAACCAACAGGATCCCTCTGAGACAAAACGGCCCCTGCGCCAATCTCAGAAGCGTCAACCTCAACCTGAAACGGAAGAGAAACATCCGGTTGACGCAACACCGGGGCAGAAGTAAATCGGCGTTTAGGCTCCTGAAAGGCAGAGACAGCTGCAGAGGACCAATTCGCCACATCAGCGCCTTTCTTCGTCAAATCGGTCAAGGGTTTAACCATGCTGGAGAAGTTAGCAATGAACCGGCGATAAAAATTAGCAAAGCCCAAAAATTTCTGAAGGCTCTTCACGGATGTGGGTTGAATCCAATCATGAATGGCCTGAACCTTAACCAGATCCATCTCGATAGATGAGGGAGAAAAAATGAAGCCCAAAAAAGAAACCTTCTGCACTCCAAAGAGACACTTAGACCCCTTCACAAACAAAGCATTATCACGAACGATCTGAAATACCATCCTGACCTGCTTCACATGAGACTCGAGTCCCAATCATCGGAAAAGATCAAAATGTCATCCAAATATATAATCAAGAATTTATCAAGATAAGTCCGGAAGATATCATGCATGAAGGACTGAAAAACAGATGGAGTATTAGAGAGCCCGGATGGCATCACAAGGTATTCAAAATGGCCTTCGGGCGTATTAAACGCAGTTTTCCATTCATCACCCTGCTTAATACGAACAAGATTATATGCCCCCCGAAGGTCAATTTTAGTAAACCAACTAGCCCCCCTAATCCTAGCAAACAAATCGGAAAGCAGGGGTAAAGGGTATTGAAACTTGACCGTGATCTTATTCAAGAGGCGATAATCAATACAGGGTCTCAAGGAACCATCATTCTTAGCAACAAAAAAAAATCCCGCTCCCAACGGTGAAGAAGATGGCCGAATATGCCCTTTCTCCAAAGACTCCTTAACATAATTCCGCATAGCGGTATGTTCAGGCACAGACAGGTTGAAAAGTCGGCCCTTAGGAAACTTACAGCCTGGAATCAAGTCAATAGCACAATCACAGTCCCTGTGCGGTGGAAGGGAACTGGACTTGGGCTCATCGAATACATCCTGAAAATCAGACAAAAACTCTGGAATTTCAGAAGAGGATGAAGAGGAGATTGACATCAAAGGAACGTCATTGTGAACCCCCTGACAACCCCAACTAGTCACAGACATAGACTTCCAATCCAACACAGGATTATGTACCTGCAACCACGGAAAACCCAGCACGATAACATCATGCAGATTATGCAACACCAGGAATCAACAATCTTCCTGGTGGGCTGGCGCCATGTGCATGGTCACCTGTGTCCAAAACTGAGGCTTATTTTTAGCCAAAGGTGTAGCATCAATCCCCCTTAAAGGAATAGGATTCTGCAAGGGCTGCAAGGGAAAACCACAACGCCTGGCAAACTCAAAGTCCATTAAGTTCAAGGCGGCGCCTGAATCCACAAACGCCATGACAGAAAATGAAGACATTGAGCAGATCAAGGACACAGATAACAGAAATTTAGGTTGTACAGTACTGATGGTAAATGAACTAGCGATCCTCTTTGTACGCTTAGGGCAGACTGAAATGACATGAGAAGCATCGCCACAATAAAAACACAACCTATTCTGACGTCTGAATCCCCGTTGTTCCGTTCTAGACAGAATCCTATCACATTGCATTGGCTCAGGCATCTGCTCTGAGGACAACGCCACAGCGCGCACAGTTCCGCGCTCTCGCAAACGCCGATCAATCTGAATGGCCAGAGACATAGAATCACTCAGACCGGAAGGCGTGGGAAACCCCACCATAACATCTTTAACGGATTCAGAAAGACCCTTTCTGAAAATTGCCGCCAAAGCATCATCATTCCATTTAGTCAACACAGACCATTTTCTAAATTTCTGACAATACAATTCTGCCGCTTCTTGACCCTGAGACAGGGCCAACAAGGTCTTCTCTGCTTGATCCACAGAGTTTGGTTCATCATCATCATATAACAATCCTAAAGCCTGAAAGAAGACGTCTACATTAAGCAAGGCCGGATTCCCAGATTCCAGGGAAAATGCCCAATCCTGAGGATCGCCACGCAGCAGGGAGATGACAATTTTAACCTGCTGAATGGAATCGCAAGAGGATCGAGGTCTCAGAGCAAAAAACAGTTTACAGTTATTTTTAAAACTCAGAAATTTGGATCTGTCACCAAAAAACAAATCAGGAATAGGAATCTTAGGCTCTAAAACTGGAGTCTGAACTATATAATCAGAAATACCCTGTACCCTAGCAGCAAGCTGGTCTACACGAGAAGCTAATCCCTGAATATCCATGCTAGCACCAGACTCCTCAGCCATCCAGAGAAAAAGAGGGAAGAAAAGACAAAGCAGGCTACAGAAAAAAAAATGGCTCAACAACTTTCCTCCCTTCTTCTGAGATGCATTTAACTCATTGTTGGCCAGTTGTACTGTTATGATCCGGTGGCCTTGGAGCCGCATGAGACTTTCTCAGGAGTAGGTTGAACCTATACTGACCGCAATCCCTAAACTGATACCGCAACTAGAAGTAGCCGTGGGATGTACCTAACAATCCTAGACACCTCGACACAGCCGGAGGACTAAATACCCCTATAGATGGAAATGGGAATCCTATCTTGCCTCAGAGCAGAACCCCAAAGGATAGACAGCCCCCCACAAATATTGACTGTGAGTATTAGGGGAAAGACACACGCAGGCAGAAAACAGGGTTTAGCAAAAGAGGCCACTCTAGCTAAACAGGAAAGGATAGGACAGAATGCTAAAAGCGGTCAGTAACAAAACCCTGAAAATATCCACAGCAGATAATACAAAAATTCCACCATCTAACTAAAGACATGGAACGTATATCTGCATCTCCTGGGAATCCAACTTGACTGGAAAAATCCTGGCACAGTCTAAGCTGGACAAGAAAAAACAATGAAAAGCACTGATCTGAAAAGCACACAGCATGTGTGCTGCAGAAACAAAAACCAGACACTTATCTTTGCTGAATTGGCAGCAGGGCAGGAGGAACCAGACTGAGATCCAAACCTTCCAAGAACAATGGACAACTGGCAACCTGCAACCTTAAATACCCCAGTCAGCACTGCAATCAGCAGGGACACCTGCCCAAGATTGCAACCGAGACAACTGTATTACCACCAACAACCACCGGAGGGAACCCAAGAGCAGAATTCACAACAAGATGCACAGATTTGGCAATATTATTCTCCCTTTATTTTTATTTTTTTATATGGGAGACTAGTGAATAAATCAGGCCCACTATATTACAGTATAGTTTCTGTGGCACAAAATGACTGACAGAGATACCACAGACAGGACTGGCGCAGATGCACTGATTGGCAATATTATTCTCCCTTTTCAGGTGTGGGACAGTGCAGAAAAATACAGGCCCACTGTTTTACACTACACAGTTTCAGGGGCAGAAAGTGGCTGGAAGATATATAAAAAAAAAATAAAAGGGACTGTACTACAATTACTATCTCCCTACAATAATCTCTGAAAAGTATGGCAGGCAGCAATAAAAAGGACTGTTGCACACAAAAAGTGTGGACAAACAAACAAGATAGCTGTGCAGAAAGGAAGGAGCAACAGGATTTGTGCTTTTAAAAAAGCAGTTGGTTTGCACAGCGGCGTACAAACAGCAATGCAGCTATCAGGGAGCCTTCTAGGGCAGCCCAATAAGCTACAGAGCTGATGAAGAGAAATCTAGCCTCCACTGTCCCTGCAAAGAAAAGGTGGTGTTGGACAGTGGAAATCGCTACAGCACAAGCGGTTTGGGGGTTAATGTACCCTGCCTAACGCTATCCCTGCTTCTGACGAAGCGGCAGCAACCTCTCCCTATGCTCAGCTCGGCAGCAGTAAGATGGCGGTCGGCGTGCACACCCCTTTATAGCCCCTGTGATGCCGCAGAGAGCAAGCCAATCACTGCCATGCCTTTCTCTAAGATGGTGGGGACCGAGAGCTATGTCATCACGCTGCCCACACTCTGCGTCCACCTTCATTGGCTGAGAAAAGTCGCTGAAAGCGTCATGTGAAACGTGACTTTGGCGTGAAGATCGCCGACCGCGTGGCCGATCCCACGCTGGGATCGGGTCGGGTTTCAGGAAACCCGACTTTGCCAAAAGTCGGCGACTTTTGAAAATGTTCGATCCGTTTCGCTCAACCCTAGTTTTGAGGCTTGTCTCTGTGCTGTTTTGGGTATTGTAGGCGAGGTACTTTGTGACATTTGCACAATACTGGTTTTCTTCTGGCGACTCGTCCATGCAGCCCATTTTTCTTCAAGTGCCTCCTTATTGTGCATCTTGAAACAGCCACATCGCTAGTTTTCAGAGAGTCCTGTATTTCACCTAATGTTCTTTGTAGGTTTTTCTTTGCATCCGGAACATTTTTCTTGGCAGTTGTGGACAACATTTTTATTGGTCTACCTGACCGTGGTTTTGTTTTTACAGAACCCCAGATTTTCCATTTGTTAATCACAGTTTGAATGCTGCTGACTGGCATTATCATTTCCTTGGATATCTTTTTGTATCCCTTTCCTGTTTTATAAAGTTCAACTACCTTTTCCCATAGATCCGTTGACAATTCTTTTGCTTTCCCCATGACTCACAATCAAGAAACATCAGTGGCTGGATGAAAGATGCAAGAGTCTGTGTAGATCCCACAAATTCACTCAGCTTTTATGCACACACACACTGATTACAAGCAAATAGGTCACAGGTGAGGATGTTACCTTTAGTAGCCACTCAAACCCATTTGTGTCAACTTCTGTGCATGTTATCAGGCCAAAATCATCAGGGTATGTAAACTTTTGATCAGGTCATTTGGATGTTTTTGGTTGTCATTATGATTTAAAAAGAGAAACCACAGTAGTTTGACAATAAATGGCTTCACCTAACCACTAACCATGAGCGGAGAAAAAGTTTTGGTGTTATCATTCATATTCTCTGAAAAAAGGCCAAGAAAGCAAAAATTCTACCACGGTATGTAAACTTTTGAGCACAACTAGATGTGACCATGTTTTGTCCTATAAACTGTAGCATTGCAGTATATCCTATAAGCAATTAGATGATAGCAAGTTCAAGTTACCAGAAGGGATTAAATAATGTAAATGTATAACTGTCAGGAAATAATAGGCATGGGAGCTATAATCATACAGTGGTTTGCAAAAGTATTCATCCCTAGGCTTTTTATCCATTTTGTTACATTACAACCTGTTTTTAAAGGTTTTTGTAAACTGATTTGTGTATGATACATCAGCACTAAATAATCTAATTTTGGTGAAGTGAAAAAATATAGGCATAAATCAAATTTATGGGATCAAATAAGTAACAATTGACATATGCATATGTATTCACCGCTTTTGCGATGAAGCCCTTAAAAGTTTCTGGTGTAAGTAATTATCTTCATAAGTCACATGCTTAGTGAAAGGAAGTCCATCTGTGTGCAGTCTAAGTGTCACATAACCTGTCAGTATATACACATCTTTTCTGAAAGGCCACAGACACTGCAACACCATTAAGCAAGAGGCACCACTAAGCAAAAACGCCATGAAGACTAAGGAGATCTTCAAAGTCAGGGACAAAGTTGTTGAGAAGTACAAGCCAATTATGGAAAAGTGAGCAGAAAAAAGCCTTTACTTGCACTCAAAAACTGTAAGGCTTGTTTTGAGTTTGCCAAGACATGTGGGAGACTCCCCAAACATATGGAGGAAGGTGCTGTGGTCAGATGAGACAAAAATGAGCTTTCTGGCCACCAAGGTAAAGTTATGTCTGGCGCCAAACCAACACAGCTCATCACCCCAATAACACCAATGTTTTTCAGCAGCAGGGACAGGGAAAATGGTCTGAGTCAAGGGGAAGATGGATGGTGTGAAATACAGGAATATTCTTGAGCAAAACCTCTTTCAGTCTATCAGTGATTTGTGACTGGGACAGAGGTAAACCTTCCAACAAGACAATGACCCAAAGCATAAGGCTAAATCAACACTCAAGTGGTTTAAGGAGAAATGTGTAAATGTTTTGGAGTGGACTAGTCAAAACCCAGACCTTAATCCAATTGAGAATCTGTGGTCAGACTAAAAGATTGCTGTTCACCAGAGGAAACCATCTAACTTGAAGGAGCTGGAGCAGTTTTGCCTTGAGGAATGGGCAAAAATCCCAGTAGCAAGCAAAATAAACTGATGGAGGTTTTGTAATTTTCAACTTGCAAGCAGTGAAAAATAGACAGCACATGGATGTAACTACTGTATGATGGAGTCTGTGTGCTGTAAATTTTTTTGCAGACCAGTTCATTCATATGGATAAGTTTGGTCTAAAAGTAAGACCAAAATAGGATGTTTCAGTTTTTTTATGCAAAAAGCTTACATGACTATAAATGTGAATGAGCTCTTAGGTGTACCCTTTCCTAGTTTTGCCAAAAACTTGATTGGTTCCCAGGTGGAGCAAATGGGAACATTTTTTCTAAGGTCAGATTCACACACCAGGGTGTAATAGACCACGATGCACGGACTGGCCCTGGGTCTCCTGTATGTACCTGTAAGTCTGTTGAGTTTGGGTCTGGTGACCTGGCTCGGGAATCATGGACCATGACAAACGGATGTGTGAACGCAACCTAAGAGTAAACATTTCCATCTTCCTTCTGCTGAGATCAACCTTAAAGAAATATGTCAATTGCATAAGTTGTATAATAACAAATTACGCGCTGTGGTGTCAACCATAACTCTTCAAAAGGGATTTTTCATTTTTAGCTGTCTCTTACCCCTAGGTTTAGACTACAGTAACTAAAAATAATCAAATCAGCATTACACATCTTTTCCAAGTACCTGCTCTAGTTTTTGTTGACTGTCTGCAGTGGTGATATCACAACTAAAGTACGTGTGGTCGCTACAACCAACCAAGGGATTGAGCAGCACTGCTGATGTAGATTGCACAAGCCATAGAGGCCAGGATTGGATTTGGCACTGATGTCAGCCTATATAACCCGTCTCTCCTAACAGCAGCAAACAAGTATATGAGTAATTGTCTTATATTTTATTATGTTTTTAAGCCGGCATCGCTACTAGTCACGCTATCCAGTGCGTCTCTACACTGTCATTTTTCATCGCCAACTCTTTCTTCTCCTCCAGAGAGAGCATGGCACCATCTTCAGAACCTGGAAGAGGGTAGATCTGACCGAAAATCACCGTCAGAGCACAGTGTAGAGACACATTAGATCGTGTGACTGTCAGCGAGATATCGACTTAGAAGAATGTAAACAGATAATCACAAATATGTTTGTCTGGAGCTGTTGGGACAGAATTGGACAAGTTATAACAATGGACAACCTCTTTAAGGCTTTTTTTATTGTTATCGATTATGACACATCCAACATATATTACATACATTACAAACCAAGGGGGTTGTTTTTCAATATATTAGACGGTATAACGTTTGATGAACATTGTACCTTGGCAAAATAATACAATCAGGTTATTCTGAAGTCTGATGAGATGTCCTTCATGATGCAGATCGAATGTAAACTTCCACTTTCCTGCATTTTATGATGTGTGAAGTAGATAACTTACCATTGTGTTACAATATTCCATGTTATAAATGATGAATGAAACTACTTTATAAATAATTGATGTGGCTGTTGTTCTGGAAGCATCAGTCCGCAGTCCACAGGGCTGACGTTCTTATATCAGCATGCAAGTAATTCCTCATGCTGTTGTTTTTCAGTGCTGGTCTGTCCCATTTTTGCATGAGAAATTAGAAGACTGAAGCCGATCACAAACTTTGACAAACTGTATTGTTGTAAACTGAGCAGCAATTTATCAAAGTCACATTAGAGTGCGACACATTTTCCCAGCCATTTACAAATGACAGTGTCCCATTTATATTTTCAGTGCTGTAAAAGGAAAGAAAAATGTATGAGGTGTAAGTGATTTTCACAAGCAGATGAAAGATAAGTATGTATTTCAGCCTGTCTAGATGGCAGAATTCACGGAACCTCAATAGATGAGCCAATCGGTTAGTCGCGGATGAAATTTATGACTGATTTTAAAAGACTCTCAGAAGTCTGTAAATTTGAACAATTTATGATTTGTTCTGCCCAAATCACCTAAAATGATTATCTCCATTCTACATATTGCAAAAAAATCATAAGCCAGAAAATGATCACACAATCTCAGGGGTGAATCTGGATAGGGAGAGGAAATCAAAGCTCACAGCTTAGTCATAGGGAAAAAAGCCATAGATCACTAAACAAACTGTACATGCCAGTCCGATTCATCAAGACATTTTTTTATTCATCAAGTATGTCTTATGCCGTTCTTGATGAGGATACGGGTTGGAGTGTAAGGTGCCTGATCTTAAGAGGGGGATGACTTTTAATGAATCAGGCGAGGCGCAAAGTGGCTTGCTTCTCCGTGTGTGCCTTGCCACTAAACTTAATCCAGTGGAAGCATACGAAAGCAACAATTTAATCAGTTAAATTAAATTAATAACCATATACATTTATAAACAATTATGTATAGATTCTTTTGGGGGGGCTGGGGGAGATTGTAGGTAAGCAATTAAATTTTCAACACATTTGTATGCCCATTTCCATGGCTGTGTTTGTGTGGAAGTAATTGGTGATGAGGATGTTGCAGTGGAATCAGGCTAGAAAAGACGTCCTGTGATCTACAAGCTGATAGTTATGGACATGTGATTAGCATAAAATTTTTTGTATCAAAAGGAAATTTAAACAAGAGTATAAAGTAATAGAGTAATTATTATGGTTGTCTTTTAATGCTATAGGGCAATAGCTAAAAATGTACGTTTTTGTTAGATAGAAAGTAAAAAAGTTTTCTACTTCAAGAAAAGTGGACCCCAAACTCTTTTATATACGTACCATAGCAAACAGAGCAGGTACTTACCCTGCACACATCCAGTGCTGACTTTCTGCTGCTGCTCTGGTCTCAGCGTTTTGGCTGCATCAGAGACGTCACATTGACAGCCCACATCACCGCAGCAGCCAACCATTGAGATCAGCAGTTTCTCCTAAGTGTGTTTCTCTCCATTATTCATTTACTTACAGTGTAGATGTATTGCTTTTGTTATAGGAGTGGTCCAAAGCAAAAAGTTATTTTAATCCTAAATGCCTATCTATTTAATTTCATAATCTAATCTCTTTTCTAATATATTTTAATTAAAAGGTCCCTATCATTCTCTCACTACGCTATCTAACTGTTTTATTTGATTTTTTTTACTATTTCCTCTATGATAACGCTTAGTTTGAGAATTAAAGTGCATCATCAGGTGGCACAGGCTGTGGTCACCGCTGCAGCCTCTCTCCCTCCCTAAAATGAAACATCATCGGTGATGTCTGCATCTCAGACTAGGCTAGTACCTGCTTTATTGAGCATGAATCAGTTTCCATTATCGACGTATGTTCAGATAATTCTTATCACTGTGCAATATGGACAGTGACAGTGCGCTCCCTCGCCGACTCTGATCAGAAGTGACATGACAGCAACAGAGTGCACTGTTAGTACACATTGTAAGAAGATTACCCAATTTGCAGGAAAAGGAGAGATCAGCAGTGACATCACTTGCAGGGGAGGCGCTGGTCTTCTGAATCTCTTCCTGCATACTGGGTAATCGTTATCAAAGAGGAAGTAGTAAATAAAAAATAAAAGCAGTTAGAGTAGTAAGTAAGGGAATGGTAGAGACTTTTTAATTAAAGTACATTAGAAATTAGATCAGATTATGACATTAAATAGGCATTTAGGATTAAAATAAATTCTAGCTTTGAACCACCCCTTTAAATTTAACAGGAACATGAGGCATAGTTAAAATCATTGAATGCACTTTGACTTGTGGCTTACTTGTGCTTCCAACTTTGTTTTCCCTGAGTTTACTTGACCAAGTGATTAATAGACAATCCCTTTTTCTCTTGCAATTAAATTCATTATTACAGTCATAAAGGTATATGTTAGTCACACTAACCTTTCATAAATGTCTTTACAACAGACATAAAGATGATAGGTTTTGTTCCCATAAGCATCCATATCTCCAAGAAATGGTATGCAATTGACGGAATCTCTTGGGGTGAACAATATTCCTGCAACATAAAATAATTTTGATGAGTTATTGATGGTAAACAAGTTATTGGAATAGTTACCAACTCTGATAATCTCCTGGCCACTCCAATAGTGCTAATAAACACAAATACAACTATTAATTCCACATTAATTATAATAATAGAGAACATGGCTATTAAGATCCATAACTCAACTCTCTTCTGACTCAGTCCTCAGGATAGGGTCAAATGTTGGGGCTGTGGATTTCAGCTAACACACTGAAATTTTGCTGCAGTTCCGTGGAAATTGGCTGTAAACCAAAAAAATGCACTTTTTTGTATAACATTAGAAAACCACGGTGAAAAACTGCAATGTGGCCACGTTGAGGCTGCAGCATGTTAACAGGGCATAAAACACTTGGGTGAGTGTTTCTTTTTATGTGTATTTATCTCAATGGAAAGAGGAGAATAAGTCCAACACTTGCATGGAAAGCTCAGGAATGAACATGTTGAGGTCTTTGTAGAGTCTTGCAAAATCCTGATTTTACATGCCTATAAAAAGCAGCAAATATTAATTAAGTACTACAAAAGCAAAGAAAATAACATAAAAAAATGTACCTGCAATGCTTGCATTAACAAATGATACACACGCTCCAGTCATCAAAGCCCGAACCACTACTTTGGCAAGGTCACCTTTACGCTCCTGAGCCATAGAGGCTGAGATACAAAAGGATTATGTTAATGGTTGAGACACAAAAGGATTATGTTAATTGATTAATTAAAAAGTGAATGCTAAGGAATAATTAATAATAAACTTAATATTACAGATCACTCAAACAAATCGCCATACTGTAAGGATATGATTTATTGAGGACTTCTTAGAGAATTTTAGTGACATTTGATTTTTAACTCTATAATGCTTTTATGGTAAGATAAACTTACACAGTCCTCCTAGCATGATCCCAATTGAGCTGATATTGGCAAATCCACAAAGGGCAAATGTAGTAATGACCTCTGCTCGCTCCTGCAAAACACAACAGGTTTTACATCCCACTCATTAAAAAATAAAGCATAAATCAAACTTTAATTGTGAACAAGGTGGCATTTTCATTGGTAATTTAACATCAAAACTTTCTTGTATTAATTTTTCATGAAATTTAGGGAATCTTAACTCTTGTTGCTCCACATTTTACCATGTTTACCATGCTCACAACACCTGAGTGATACAACCTGTCCCTTCTCTATTGAATCAGTCATAATCTAGATGACAACTCTTCCTTCATATTCTGCATAACCAAAATATACCTGTGAATGCATTTCGAAAAAGTCATAAGTTCAAAACCACATGCCTAGTATTCTGTTGACCTCCTCTTGCCACCAAAACAGTTTCAATGCTTTGAAGCATGAATTCTACAAGACCTGTGAAGTTGTTCTGTAGTACCAGGCCATTAGCAGCAAACATTTCAAGTCCTATATAGTGTTGAGCATTCCGATGCTGCAAGTATCGGGTATCGGCCGATACTTGCTGTATCGGAATTTCCGATACCGAGATCCGATATTTTTGTAATATCGGATATCGGTATCGAAACAACATTAATGTAAAAAGGTGTAAAAGAAAGAATTAAAATAAAAAAAATCGCTATACTCACCTGTCCGACGCAGCCGGGACCTCGGCGATTGTAAGCGGCAGCGTTGTTTCTTTAAAATTCGCGCTTTTACTTGCTTACGTGAATTCCCGGCTTCTGATTGGTCAGGGCGGCCATGTTGCCGGGACTCGGACCAATCACAGCAAGCCGTGACGAAATTACGTCACGGCTTGCTGTGATTGGTCCGCGTCCCGGCAACATGGCCGCCATTAACCAATCACAAGCCGTGACGTCACGGGAGGCTGGACACGCGCTTATTTTGAAAAGCGCGCGTGTCCAGCCTCCCGTGACGTCACGGCTTGTGATTGGTCACGGCGCCATATTGCCGGGATGCGGACCAATCACAGCAAGCCGTGACAAAATTACGTCACGGCTTGCTGTGATTGGTCCGCGTCCCAGGAACATGGCCGCCATTAACCAATCACAAGCCGTGACGTCACGGGAGGCTGGACACGCGCTTATTTTGAAAAGCGCGCGTGTCCAGCCTCCCGTGACGTCACGGCTTGTGATTGGTCACGGCGCCATATTGCCGGGACGCGGACCAATCACAGCAAGCCGTGACGTAATTTCGTCACGGCTTGCTGTGATTGGTCCGAGTCCCGGCAACATGGCCGCCCTGACCAATCAGAAGCCGGGAATTCACGTAAGCAAGTAAAAGCGCGAATTTTAAAGAAACAACGCTGCCGCTTACAATCGCCGAGGTCCCGGCTGCGTCGGACAGGTGAGTATAGCGATATTTTTTATTTTAATTCTTTATTTTACACATTTATATGGTTCCCAGGGCCTGAAGGAGAGTTTCCTCTCCTTCAGACCCTGGGAACCATCAGGAATACCGTCCGATACCTGAGTCCCATTGACTTGTATTGGTATCGGGTATCGGTATCGGATTGGATCCGATATTTTGCCGGTATCGGCCGATACTTTCCGATACCGATACTTTCAAGTATCGGACGGTATCGCTCAACACTAGTCCTATATATTGAGAAGCGTGGCCTCCATGAAGTCACATGCATCCAGTATCCACATGGTGTAAAAAAAAAATAAGACTCCTCAGACCAGACCCCCCTATGGTCCAATAATGATGGTCATTTGTCACGGGTATGTCAGATGCTGCAGACCGTCGCTCTGCATCTGTCTGCAGACGGTCTCAGCAGTTTGCTTTGCAGACTTCTTCCTGGTCCTTCTGACTCTAGGACCCAGTGGCAACATCCCCCGACTCTAGTTGACACACGTGGACTGGTAGTCGGCTATCTTCCTCTCTGGTGTTTGAAGGACATCAGTGTTCCTCTCTGAGTCTCCTCAAGCTAAGTGGTCTCCATGTTTGTATATCCCATCTGTCTTTAGTGGTAGTGGGGATTGCCTAGAGACATCCTGTCCTCCCCTATGCAGAGCTTATCGCCAGGGTCAGGCAGGGAATAGGTATCATGCACGGCGAAAGGTGCGGAACCTGTATAAGGACAATAGGGCAGAAAGGGTGATGTTAGATCTGCCTAGGGGTCTCCACTCTTCCCTTCCCTAGTGTTTAGTTCCCTTTCCCTTATCCCTTCATGTTGCACTTAGCCTTTCCTACATGTGAGGCAGTGACCGTTGTCACATGTGAGGGTCACTGTGTGTTCTCCCCAGGATGCGCACAGAAGCATATTGAGGCCATGAGAGTGCATTGCAGTAACAGGCATAGCTGTGATTCTGCAATGCAGAATAAAAGTGAGTATTGGTCTTGGACAAGCTATTTGTCCAGGGCAGATTTAAGAAAACCTGTTGGGCTTTTATTTTTGAAATGGACTACAGGATGATAGTGGGACAGTCCATTTCCTTCCTGGCCGGGTTTTCCAGGTGACCAGTGGCCACAGGTTGCTTGTAAAAACCCCTGAAGCAGAGGGTTGGTTGTGTCAGGGTCAGAGTCAGTTTGGGTCTCTCAAGTGTGCAGAGCAGATGGCTCTGCAGAGCTCCACCTATGTGAGGCAACACAGGCAAGCGGATCTGAAAGACCTGGCATCCACAGCGTACATAGCGGTGCAGTTGCCCACAGCAACTGGTCTCGGAGGTGGACTGGCGTGTTTATTGGCTGAAATCTGGAGGATATGGTTCCTGGTTGCGATCAGAGGATAATGTGTACTGTGTATTGCTCTGAGTTGAACATTAAAAGAGACTTTTGTTTTGAACTTTGCTGGGTCCCTGCCTCATCAATGCATAGTGTGCTACCTCTGCACTACATACATGTTGCATGACATTATCAACCGCCATTCACATCTGTAAAAAAAACAAACAAAAACTGACACTTTTTTGTGTGTGTTTTTTTTCTTTTGCTCAGTTCATGGATCCCGTTGCTGTGCTAGCAGAACAGCTGCAGAAGTTGTCACTGGAGGTGACTGACATTCGTTCTAAGGTCCAGCAGCAACGGCAGCGGCAGGCTCCTATTGTGGGGAACACTGCAGGTTGGCCGGTCCAGCTTGAACCCAATATTGCCCTCCTGGAGAGGTTTTCTGGGGGTAGGGACAAGTTTTTTGTATTTAAGGAGGCATGCAAATTGTACTTTAAACTTCATCCTTACTCCTCTGGAGATAAGGTGCAATGAGTAAAAATTATTATTTCACTGTTGCAGGTGGGACCTCAGTCCTGGGCTTTTTCTTTGCCACAGGATTCTATGTGTCTCCAGCCTGTGGAGGAGATTTTCAGGGCTCTTGCCCTGATCTATGATGATCCTGACTGTATTTCCTTGGCAGAATTCAGACTGCATCGCATTCAGTATGGGAGTTGTTCAGTGGAGGCCTATAGCTCCGAATTCCGCAGGTGGTCAACTGATATCAAATGGAATGACCTGGCTCTCAGAAGTCAATTCCTTCAGGGCCTCACTGAAAGGTTAAAGGACCCAATAGCAGTGTATAAAACTCCTGTGTCACTAGAGGCTGCCATGTCCTTGGCTATTCGGGTGGATAGACGCCTACGGGACAAAAGGGTAAGACAAGATCTTGGTGTTGGAGGGAAGGTCCTGGGGTGAACCTATACTTGCAGAGTGAGAGTCACCCATGCAGTTGGGGGCTGCCTTCACGTTGCATGTTTCCAACATTTGCATGAAAAAGGGTGTATGTTTTCTTGTGGGAAGAAGGGACATTTTATAGGGGCATATCCTGTAATTCCAAATCAAAAACAGACTCAATTAACCCTTGGGAGCCTTGAGCCTGATAATCAAGGGGTGCGTTCTTCTTCAACCTGCAATTCTCATTTTGTCCTGACAGCAGAGGTGGTGCTAGAGAGCAGGTCTGAAAAAAATTCTGTGTTTGTAGACAGTGGAGCTGGAGTCAGTATGGTGGATGCTGAGTTTGCTAGAACTCATGGTTTTGCCTGCTCTAACTTGGTTGAACCTATTCCTATTTGCTCCATTATCTCAGCACCACTTTCACAGAGAAAACTGACACAAATTGTTCATAACATAAGACTGAAGGTGGGGACTTCGCATTATGAAATAATTCCTTGTATTGTCCTGAATGGTCTCCACACTCCAATGGTTCTGGGTTTGCCCTGATTGGTGAAGCATAATCCAACTGTGGATTCGCAGTCCAGAGAGATTGTAAAGTTGGGAGATTACTGTCATGGTAACTGCCTAAATGTTTCCCCTTCTGCTGTATGTACAGGGACCTTACTGCCATTTTTTTCTGGAGGACCCTGCCCCAATTATACAGAAGGGGTAGGCATTCTGGCCTTGTAACCTGACCTGGAGGATGAGGTGTTGGAGGCGCAAGGGGACAGTCTTCCTTCCTACCCTTCGGGGAGGTTGTTTGTGCCATCTAAGTAACTGGAGAATATTATAACTCTGGCCACCCAGGTGGTAAGGCAACCGCGGACCACCTATCTCATAATTTTTGGTGGCCAAGGTTGCATCGGGATGTGGTTGAAAAAGTGTCTACCTGCAATGTTTGCACATGTTCTAAAGTACTGCATACCCATCCATCTGGTTCTGTTTCACCACTACCTGTTCCTAACAGGGTCAGGAGAGACAGGTATATATGTTTGGCTGTCAGTAAACGCATGCCAGGTCCGCACCTGAATGTGAATGATTTTGTGTGGTTGTCTTCCAGGAATCTCCTTCCTGGAATTTGGGACCTAGATTCATTGGTCCCTATATGAAAACCGCCATTATTGGTCCAGTAGTGTTTCGTCTTGAGCTACCTCAGGCTTGGAGCTATTGAAGTTGGCTATCTTCCTTTCTGGTGTTTGGAGGACGTCAGTGTTTCTTTCTGTGGCTA
Organism: Ranitomeya variabilis; assembly: GCF_051348905.1. NCBI lineage: Eukaryota > Metazoa > Chordata > Amphibia > Anura > Dendrobatidae > Ranitomeya > Ranitomeya variabilis. Next base: position 265,418,318 of record NC_135236.1, on the reverse strand, counting down.
TCTTCCTCTCTGGTGTTTGGAGGACGTTGGTGTTTCTCACTGAGTTTCCTCAAGCTAAGTGTTCCCTATGTTTGTGTATCCCATCTGTCTTTAGCGGTGCTGGGGATTGACTTCAGCGGGGGCTCTGTCAACATGTTGTGACAGCCCGGAGCCCCACACCTTCCATACTTTCTAATGCTGTGTGCGCTGGAGGCTGTACATGCGCAAATTGAGATCTGGGCACTGCGATCATGGCTTCCAAAGTCTTAATTGTGCATACGCCGCATCCTGCCGCCACTGAACACCCCATCCTACCAGCCTGTAGCATGCAGCATCTCCAGCCTCCGCCAGTAGAGACACTGTCACCTGCCTCCCAGGTAAGCTGCTGCAAAACCGGATTATAACATGCACCATTTTATTTAAAAAAATACATTTTTTTCCTATTTGCTTCCCCAAAATTTGGGGTAAACCGATGCATCTTTTAATCTGCAAAATATGGTATATAAAATACTGTTGCCTCATCATCTACAGTACATTAATATTGTTTCAAGACAAAACTCTTCTTTTCATCAAAATTGAATGAGTCTTACAAGTATCCAAAGGGTATAACTTGTATAAATTATACACTGTATTGCAGAAATAATTCCCTTCTCTTCTTTTTATCTTTTATTATTTCTTCATTGAGGTAATTTACTAGTATTAACATTTGATGCCTCTTCAGCAAACTTGTAACATTTGCACTTTAACATAAGAGAATGCGGTCCATATAGTCCTACAACTGGCAATTATTTTTTTTCTCTATTGGGTTTTATTGAAATGCAAAAAATCAGTCAAAGTCATTGATTATCGCAAGACCTAAAGTTCTACCAAACATTATATTTTTACTCTTGTTTTACCACAAATTTGTTTATTATTATATTATGCTTACCGAAATCCACTGTCTGGATCCATCTATCCATTCTTCCACACCTTCGAGGCGATTAGCCTTATAATCAGCCAGCATTCGATATGCCACAAACTCATTCAAAATTATCTTTGTCCCCAACATCTCACCAACTAGATCTGCTTCATCCCATTCTACTCCCATCATAAAGGCCACAGGCATGAAGATGTAGGAAAGTATTAGCTGGAGATGAAGGATTGCATAGTTAAAACGCACAAAATGCAAACAGATATTTTCTGCAATATATTTTGGTTAATAAAATACTAAATGAGTGAAAAGGACTGTGCCATTAAAAATTGGCCACTGACTCCTACAAATTAATAAAAAGGGGTCTCAAATTCCACACTTCTCCTCACTCCACAACAGATGTGGGGAGAAGCTTGAGTGAGGTAGTGGTGGTCATGCATACACACTTTTACTCTATTCCATGTCTATGAGGCTGATAAAAACTACTACATGGAGAACTGTTTCTGAGACATTGGCTCCAATTTGTCAAAGTGCCCATGCTACTTCTTCCGTATAACACATTAAAAAGTTGCAAAAGTTTTGCACACATAGTTTCATGATAATTTAGTGGCTTGGCACTTTCACATCAGTTTTGGGCAGTTCTGCCAAAATGGGGGGAGCGGGACTGGGCATGGCTCTTGCTGCCATCAGATTCATGAAATTTAGCAGCACTTTTTTTCTCCGGAAATATTACTCCAGTCATCGACTGAAATAACACTTCTGTCGAGGCACACAGAACCACCTGCCACTGATAAAGTGCACCAAATTGATGAAGTGGTGTGCACCTCTTAATGAATTTTCCCATTCTTTTCCAGCACACCCCTCATTAAAAATGGAATATGAAATGTCAGTCTTAAAAGAATTGGGGACCTTGAATGGAGTGGCAGGGTGCATGCTTATCTACCATTAACACTTCTCACTGTGATCAGAATCTCCATTTTAATGATTGAATTGGAGGGTCTCAGTGGTAGTACCACCTACAATCAGACATGTGTGAAAATGTGTTTCTAGCCAAAATCTTAAATAAATGATATGTGAGCCCCTGTTTTCTAGTCTATTCTCGTTCTTGTATTTGTGACAGAAGAAAATATCTATGTCCTAAGAGAGAAAGACATGCAGGGGAGGATGATGGTGTAGTAGGGGGCCCTATGAAATTTGCAGTGAATTATAGAAGAATAAATGTGCCAGAATACTGTTCAAATAAAAATGCCATGTTGTCCCTAAACAATGCTTTCATTAAAACACCAAAATACAATACTCATATATTATACTGCTATACTCTGTTACAAGGAATAGTAGCATTTCAAACCATGATGGGTAATTTAGCTCAACCCTCTAATATCACAGTATAACACACAGGGCCGCCATCAGGGCATTACTGCCCTGACTGGCGTATGGGGCCCGGTGGGAAGAGGGGGCCCGCATCGGGCCCCATCTCATGTGCTCACCGGGCCCCTACCCTACTGCCGCTGCGGCAGTTTAACGCTATTGACGTGCAGGTGCGGGCTCGCGCCCACACATCAATAATTAACAGCCGCCAGCCAATCAGAGGCTGGCAGCTGACGTGAGCCGCAGCGCGCACTTCGCCGGCATCTGACGTCATTGTCAGCCGCCAGCGAGTGCGCGCTTCCCCTGCGTGGAGGGAGGGAGCTTCGCTGCCCGCCGCAGGAGCGCGACCAGGTAAGAATACCTCGTGTTTTGTTTATTTTTGAGAGCTGCGATCCAGGGGGCCCCGGGGCAGAATGCTGGACATGCTGGGGAGAATGCTGGACACGCTGGGGGCAGAAATGCTGGAGACAGTGGGGGCAGAAATGCTGGGCACACTGGGGGCAGAATGCTGGACACACGGGGCAGAATGCTGGAGACACTGGGGGCAGAATGCTGGACACGCTGGGGGCAGAATGCTGGACACGCTGGGGGCAGAATGCTGGACACGCTGGGGGCAGAATGCTGGACACGCTGGGGACAGAAATGCTGGACACGCTGGGGGCGGAATGCTGGAGACACTGTGGCAGAAATGCTGGAGACACTGGGGGCAGAATGCTGGAGACACTGGGGGCAGAACGCTGGACACACAGAGGCAGAATGCTGGACACACTGGGGGCAGAATGCTGGACACACTGAGGGCAATATACTGGACACACTGGGGGCAGGATGCTGGACACACTGGGGGCAGAAATGCTGCAGACACTGGGGGAAGAATGCTGGAGACACTGGGGGCAGAATGCTGGACACACGAGGGCAGAATGCTGGACCCACTGGGGCAGAATGCTGGACACACTGGGAGCAATATGCTGGACACACTGGGGGCAGGATGCTGGACACACTGGGGGCAGAATGCTGGACACACAGGGGCAGAATGCTGGACACACTGGGGGCAATATGCTGCACATGCTGGGGCAGAATGCTGGACACGCTGGGGGCAGAATGCTGGACATGCTGGGGGCAGAATGGTAGAGACACTGGGGGCAGAATGGTGGAGACACTGGGGGCAGGACTGGAGACATAGGGGGCAGAATGGAGATACAGGGCAGAATGGAGATAAGGGGCAGAATGAAGACACAGGACAGAATGAAAGACATGGGGGCATAATTAGAGACACTGAGGGCAAGATTGGAGACAGATCGTCCAGGATCATGGGGCAGGAAGGATACGATGGAGACAGATGGGGCAGGATGGGGAGATCATATGGGGCAGAATGGATACTCATGAGGGCAGGATGGGAGAACATATGGCTGGAGCCAAGAATAAGATACACGGGGCCAGGATGGGGAATATTATTACCATAGGAGCTAATTAAGGGATATTATTACTGCAGTAACGTATTTATTTTATTTTTTGAGGATACTGTTTAAATAGGGGGGCGGTCCTGTTACTGTGTAGAGTGATACTATGTCGCCTTTTTTTCTTCATGTGGTGTAATGTAGAAGTTGGGAAAAATGAAGTAAAGTGTTCTGCAAGCGGAGCTCGAGATAACTGTGTTATTTCCTGTAGAGACAAGTCCTGGCTGGAAGAAGTGATGGCGGTCTGTGCTGGATGAAAGTTGAAAGATGAAGGACTTCACCTAGAGACGTCACTGGTGAGTCAGTGTGTTACCTATACATTGACTCTATACACTGTATACTATATACAGAGCTCCTGTGTATAATGTCACCAGTGATCACTATTACCTGTACACAGACACTGCATACTAAGTACAGATCTCCTGTGTATAATGGCAATTATGGTGATAGTATTGCGGGTTTTTTATTACTGATCAGTATTGTAGTATTCAGTCACTATGTGGTGGTAATATGTGGTCTGGACATGGTGTTGCGGAATTTGTCCCTTGTATGTGCTATTTGGCCCCTTTGTGGTGGTAATATGTGGTCTGGTCATGGTGCCGTGGTATTTGTTCCTTGTATGTGATATTATTCGGTCACTGGTCTGTCATGGTTCCCAATGGCAAGGGAACGTAAGAAACATATAAGTAACGAACGAGCTCTCGGGTGATGGAAACTCGAGTTGACCGTGAGCTAAATCTACCACACAACTAACAGTAGCCAGGGAGCATACCTACGGCTTCCTATATGCCACGCGCCAGCCGGAGGACTAACTACGCCTGGTAGAGGAAGAAACAGACCTGGCTTACCTCTAGGGAAATACCCCAAAAGATGATAGCAGCCCCCCACATGTAATAACGGTGAATTAAGAGGAAAAGACATACACAGTATGAAAGTAGATTTAGCAAAGAGAGGTCCACTTACTAGATAGCAGAAGGATACAAAAGAGGACTTCACGGTCAACTGAAAACCCTTTCAAAAAACCATCCTGAAATTACTTTAAGACTCCTGTGTCAACTCATGACACAGGAGTGGCAATTTCAGCCCGCAAGAGCTTCCAGCTACAGAGAATTACAAAACTGCAAACTGGACTAAAGATACAAAACAAAAGGACAAAGTCCACTTAGCTGATCAGCAGACTAGTAGCAGGAACATGCAACCGAAGGCTCTGGTTACAATGATGACCGGCAAGGAAATGACTGGAGAGCAAGGCTAAATAGGAAACTCCCAAACGCTGATGGAAGCAGGTGAACAGAAGCAGCAAAGTGCAAACAAGTCACCAGTACCACCAGCAACCACCAGGGGAGCCCAAAAAGCGGATACACAACAGTACCCTCCCCTTAAGGAGGGGGCACCGAACCCTCACAAGAACCGCCAGGGCGATCTGGATGAGCCCTATGAAAGGCACGAACCAAATCCGAGGCATGAACATCAGAGGCAGTTACCCAAGAATTATCTTCCTGACCATAGCCCTTCCATTTAACCAGATATTGAAGTCTCCGTCTGGAAATACGGGAGTCCAAGATCTTTTCCACCATGTACTCCAATTCACCCTCCACCAGCACAGGAGCAGGAGGTTCAGTAGAAGGAACCACCGGTACCTCATATCTCCGCAACAGCGACCGATGGAACACATTATGGATAGCGAAAGATGCCGGGAGGTCCAAACGAAAGGAGACAGGGTTAAGAATCTCCAAAATCCTATAAGGACCGATGAACCGAGGTTTAAATTTAGGAGAAGAAACCCTCATAGGGACAAAACGGGAAGACAACCACACCAAGTCCCCAACACGAAGGTGGGGGCCAACACGACGACGGCGGTTAGCAAACTGCTGAGTCCTCTCCTGGGACAATTCCAAATTATCCACCACTTGTCCCCAAATCTGATGCAACCGATCCACTACCGCATCCACTCCAGGACAATCCGAAGATTCAACCTGACCAGATGAAAAACGCGGATGAAACCTTGAATTGCAAAAGAAAGGAGAAACCAAAGTGGCAGAACTAGCCCGATTATTAAGAGCAAACTCCGCCAACGGCAGAAAGGCAACCCAATCATCCTGATCCGCAGACACAAAACACCTCAAATAAGTCTCCAAAGTTTGATTAGTTCGTTCCGTCTGGCCATTGGTCTGAGGATGGAATGCAGACGAAAAAGACAAATCAATGCCCAACCTGGCACAGACTGCCCGCCAAAATCTAGACACGAACTGGGTACCCCTGTCAGAAACGATGTTTTCCGGAATACCATGCAGGCGAACCACATTTTGAAAAAACAGAGGGACCAACTCAGATGAGGAAGGCAACTTAGGCAATGGCACCAAATGAACCATTTTAGAAAAACGGTCACACACCACCCAGATGACAGACATCTTCTGAGAAACAGGGAGGTCCGAGATAAAGTCCATCGAGATGTGCGTCCAAGGCCTCTTCGGAATAGGCAAGGGCAACAACAACCCACTAGCCCTAGAACAACAAGGCTTGGCCCGAGCACACACATCGCAAGACTGCACAAAAACACGCACATCTCGAGACAGGGAAGGCCACCAGAAGGATCTAGCCACCAAATCTCTGGTGCCAAAAATTCCCGGATGACCTGCCAGAGTAGAAGAATGAACTTCCGAGATGACTCTAGTGGTCCACTCGTCAGGAACAAACAGTCTACCAGACGGACAACGATCAGGTCTATCCGCCTGAAATTCTTGCAAAGCACGTCGCAAATCAGGAGAGACAGCAGACAAAACCACTCCATCCTTAAGGACACCAGCAGGTTCAGAATTCCCAGGAGAGTCAGGCTCAAAACTCCTAGAAAGAGCATCTGCCTTCACATTCCTAGAACCCGGTTAGTACGAGACCACAAAATTAAACCGGGAAAAGAACAACGACCAACGTGCCTGTCTAGGATTCAGGCGCCTGGCAGACTCCAAATAAATTAAATTCTTGTGATCAGTCAAAACTACCACCTGATGTTTGGCACCCTCAAGCCAATGACGCCACTCCTCAAATGCCCACTTCATGGCCAAAAGCTCCCGATTACCAACATCATAGTTTCGCTCGGCGGCCGAAAATTTACGCGAAAAGAACGCACAAGGTCTCATCACTGAGCAGTCGGGACTTTTCTGCGACAAAACCGCCCCCGCTCCAATCTCGGAAGCATCGACCTCAACCTGAAAGGGAAGGGAAACATCAGGCTGGCGCAACACAGGGGCAGACAAAAAGCGGCGCTTAAGCTCCCGAAAGGCCTCCACAGCAGCAGGGGACCAATTGGCAACATCAGCACCCTTTTTAGTCAAATCCGTCAGAGGTTTAGCAACGCCAGAAAAACCAGCTATAAATCGACGATAAAAATTAGCAAAGCCCAAGAATTTCTGGAGACTCTTCAGAGAAGTAGGCTGCGTCCAGTCGTAAATAGCCCGAACCTTGACAGGGTCCATCTCAATAGAAGAAGGGGAAAAAATGTACCCCAAAAAGGAAATTTTTTGAACCCCAAAAACACACTTAGAACCCTTTACACACAAAGAATTCTCCCGCAAAACCTGAAAAACCCTCCTGACCTGCTGAACATGAGACTCCCAGTCATCAGAAAAAATCAAAATATCATCCAAGTACACTATCATAAATTTATCCAAATATTCACGGAAAATATCATGCATTAAGGACTGAAAGACAGAAGGTGCATTAGAAAGGCCGAAAGGCATTACCAAATACTCAAAATGGCCCTCAGGCGTATTAAATGCGGTTTTCCACTCATCCCCCTGCTTAATTCGCACCAAATTATACGCCCCACGAAGATCAATCTTAGAGAACCACTTAGCCCCCCTTATGCGAGCAAACAAATCAGTCAGCAAAGGCAACGGATACTGATATTTGACTGTAATCTTATTCAGGAGTCGATAATCAATACAAGGCCTCAGAGAGCCATCCTTTTTAGAGACAAAGAAAAAACCGGCTCCTAAAGGTGATGAAGAAGGACGAATATGTCCCTTTTCCAGGGACTCCTTAATATACTCGTGCATAGCAGCATGTTCAGGTACAGATAGGTTAAACAAACGACCCTTTGGAAATTTACTGCCAGGAATCAGATCTATGGCGCAATCACAATCCCTGTGAGGAGGGAGTGAACCAATCTTAGGCTCTTCAAAAATATCACGATAATCAGACAAAAATGCCGGAATCTCAGATGGAATAGATGACGAAATGGGCACCATAGGAGTGTCCCCATGAGCCCCCCGACATCCCCAGCTTAACACAGACATAGCTTTCCAGTCAAGGACTGGGTTATGAGACTGTAACCATGGTAATCCAAGCACCAAAACATCATGTAAATTGTACAACACAAGGAAGCGAATCACCTCCTGATGGTCTGGAGTCATACGCATAGTCACTTGCGTCCAGAACTGTGGTTTATTACAAGCCAAAGGTGTAGAATCAATACCCTTCAGAGGTATAGGGACTTCCAGAGGCTCTAAATCAAACCCACAGCGCCTGGCGAAGGACCAGTCCATAAGACTCAGAGCGGCGCCAGAGTCCACATAGGCATCCACGGTAATAACTGATAATGAACAAATCAAGGTTACAGACAAAATAAATTTGGACTGTAAAGTGCCAATTGAAATAGACTTGTCAACCTTCCTAGTACGTTTAGAGCATGCCGATATAACATGAGCAGAATCACCACTATAGAAGCATAACCCATTTTTACGCCTATAATTCTGCCGCTCGCTTCTGGACATAATTCTGTCACATTGCATTTTCTCTGGCGTCTCTTCAGAAGATACCGCCAAATGGTGCACGGGTTTGCGCTCCCGCAAACGCCGATCAATCTGAATTGCCATTGTCATGGACTCATTCAGACCTGTAGGCGCAGGGAACCCGACCATAACATCTTTAACGGCATCAGAAAGGCCCTCTTTGAAATTTGCCGCTAAGGCGCACTCATTCCACTGAGTAAGCACAGACCATTCACGAAATTTTTGGCAGTATATCTCGGCTTCATCTTGCCCTTGAGATAGGGCTATCAAAGCTTTTTCAGCTTGAATCTCCAAATTAGGTTCCTCATAAAGCAACCCTAAAGCCAGGAAAAACGCATCCACATTGAGCAACGCAGGATCCCCTGGTGCCAATGAAAATGCCCAATTTTGAGGGTCACCTCGCAGCAAAGAAATTACAATCTTAACCTGCTGGACAGGATCTCCTGAGGAGTGAGGTCTGAGAGAAAGGAATAATTTACAATTATATTTGAAATTCAGAAACCGAGATCTATCTCCGGAAAACACCTCTGGTGTAGGGATTTTAGGTTCAGAAATAGGAGTATGCATAACAAAATCTTGTAAATTTTGAACCTTCGTAGCAAGATTATTTAAACCTGCAGCCAAACTCTGAGGATCCATCTTTAAACAGGTGAGCTCAGAGCCATTCAAGGATTATAAGGAGAGAAAGGCAAAGGCAGTAATTAGAGCTGAAATACAACTGATCCAACTATGAAGCAAGCATAGGGAAAAAGAAAAAAAAAATAAATTTACAGACTTCCTTTTTCTCTCCTTTCTTCTGCCAATAAGTTTAACACGTGGCCGGTCATACTGTCATGGTTCCCAATGGCAAGGGAACGTAAGAAACATATAAGTAACGAACGAGCTCTCGGGTGATTGAAACTCGAGTTGACCGTGAGCTAAATCTACCACACAACTAACAGTAGCCAGGGAGCATACCTACGGCTTCCTATATGCCACGCGCCAGCCGGAGGACTAATTACGCCTGGTAGAGGAAGAAACAGACCTGGCTTACCTCTAGGGAAATACCCCAAAAGATGATAGCAGCCCCCCACATGTAATAACGGTGAATTAAGAGGAAAAGACATACACAGTATGAAAGTAGATTTAGCAAAGAGAGGTCCACTTACTAGATAGCAGAAGGATACAAAAGAGGACTTCACGGTCAACTGAAAACCCTTTCAAAAAACCATCCTGAAATTACTTTAAGACTCCTGTGTCAACTCATGACACAGGAGTGGCAATTTCAGCCCGCAAGAGCTTCCAGCTACAGAGAATTACAAAACTGCAAACTGGACTAAAGATACAAAACAAAAGGACAAAGTCCACTTAGCTGATCAGCAGACTAGTAGCAGGAACATGCAACCGAAGGCTCTGGTTACAATGATGACTGGCAAGGAAATGACTGGAGAGCAAGGCTAAATAGGAAACTCCCAAACGCTGATGGAAGCAGGTGAACAGAAGCAGCAAAGTGCAAACAAGTCACCAGTACCACCAGCAACCACCAGGGGAGCCCAAAAAGCGGATACACAACACTGGTCGTAATATGTGGTCTGGTCATGGTGCGGTAGTATTTGTTCCTTGTATGTGATATTATTCGGTCACTGTTGGTAATATGTGGTCTGGACATGGTGCGGTGGTATTTGTCTCTTGTATGTGTTATTTGGTCACTATGTGGTAGTAATATGTGGTCTGGACATGGTGTAGCAGTATTTGTTCCTTGTATGTGGTATAATTGGTCATTTTAAAAATTGAAAAATAAATAAAAATATACCTAAATTGTATTGCATATTTTAACAAATAGTTAGTAGGTTACAGCAGAGTAGGCCCCGGCCAAAAGTGTCTACTGTGTTATCGTGGTGGCTTAAAAAATCTTTTTGCCAACACAATATCTGCCGGCTATATGTGTGATCTGGTGATGGGAACTGTTAATGTGTGATAGGTGAGAAGTGGAGTTTTTCCAAGAGAGAGCTGTGGGACTGTGGACAGTTCGAGGGGTGGAGAGTGTAGGTGGGGCTGGGGTGGAGCCTGGGCGGAGTCTCAAGGGGGCCCCAAAAAATTTGCCAGTATGGGGCCCTGAAATTTCTAGTGGCAGCCCTGATAACACAGACAACAAGCATTCTACATCCCCTGGAATGAAAAAATAACATTGGAATATTAAATAATATCTATAGCAAATACAACAAACTTATTGGATTTAATCACACATTTTGGTCTTTTTGTCGACTAAAGAATAGTGGAGTTCATGGGGCAAAATTCTAGTGCCCTCTACAGTTAGAATCTAGAGTAAATGCCACAGTAAAGCCCTTTGATTTGGCTGCTTTAAAGGTAAGGTACCGCGTTTGTAGATCATTAATTAATCAATGTAATGTAGCATAACATGCTGTTATAACCAAGATTTGAATGCATGTAAAACAGATTTTGTGTGTTATACCAGTAGAAAGAAGGAACTGGGGGCTGACATCTTGGTTTCACAGCAGTAGCACGACACTAGCAGTGTCATTTTACGGCACCCCATGGACATAGGAGATAATAGACCAGCGCTGACCCTATCTATAACATTGGAGAAGCATTAGCAGTGAGCTGGGCATGCCTGTGTGGGCTGTACAACTCACTGCTGTAGGTGTGACTGGCCACCATTGTACTATAGCCCAGTGCTATCTGCCGAACTCCACTCTCTATCGCTGCAGGACAGAAGCGCTGACTGGAGCCGGAGAGTGGGGAGTGCGGGTGATTTATCTCCCTGCTCCTCTGTCTGTACTTCAGGCACTGCACGTTCTGAGCAGACATCCTCTGCTCTCACATGCTGCCCTCCCTGGGTGCTTCTCCTGCTATGTCTCCGCCTCCCCTCTTGCACACAGTCCCAGTGATCTCCGGTAAGCTGCATTCTCTCCCCCCCGTGTCGCTCTCTCTCCTCTCCCCCCTGCATTCTCTCCCCGTGTCCTTCTCCCTCCTCTCCCACCTGCATTCTCTGCCCCCTGTCACTCTCCCTCCTCTCCCCCCTGCATTCTCTCCCCCCGTGTCACTCTCCTTCCTCTCCCCCCTGCATTCTCTCCCCGTGTGGGGGGGTCTCTATGCGTGTGTGCAAGCATCGTCCGATGGGACTACAAGTCCCATCGGACGATGCCTGCTACACTGACAGTGATTGACACATTAGCCAATGATGGGACAGTAATAGTCCCATCATCCGGCTAATGTGTTGAATGAAAAAAAAAAAAAAAAATTACTCCATACATGCATGCTACATACATGCTGCATACATGCTACATACATCCATACATGCTACATACATGCTACATACATCCATACATGCTACATACATGCTACATACATGCTACATACATACATACTGCATACATACTACATACATACATCCATACATACTACATACATGCTACATACATGCTACATACATACATACATGCTACATACATGCTACATACATACATACTCCATAGATACATACTGCATACATACATACATACTACATACATGCTACATACATGCTACATACATACATTACATACATACTCCATACATACATACTACATACAATACATTCATACATTACATACAATACATACATATAGACATACAGTACATTAAACATAGATTACATTTTCACCATTACTTGTCATTTTGTTTTCCGAAGCCAGTGTCATCTGTAAAAAATATGAAAAAAACAAACAACCAATATACTCCCTGTCCGCAGAAATCCACGAGTGTCCCACGACGATCTCCCATGGAGAGCAGCAGCATCAGATAATGCGACTGCTCTCCAGGGGCTCCAGGAACACAATGACGGCAGGAAGGTATCCTTCCACCATTGTATTCCTCCGCCGCTGTAAAAAAGAAGTCCCTAGTCTCACTTTATGGCATTGCTGGGTGAGACATTTTCCCACGCAGCTTTTTGCCATAAAGTAAGACTTTGAACCTTAGTAACCTCAGTGATGCACTGCAGGAGCCATTGTCTCCTGTCAGTGTGTCACTGAGGGTCCTATAGAGCAGTGACATCACCCGATGTCACTGTTCTATAGGGGAGATCGTCGTGGGACACTCGTTATTAATTGGACTACGGTGGACAGGTAGTATACGATTTATTATTTTACGTTTTTTGCAGGTGCTGAAGTATGGTAAGTAGTGTTGAGCATTCCGATACCGCAAGTATCGGGTATCGGCGGATATTTGCGGTATCGGAATTCCGATACCGAGATCCGATACTTGCCGCGTATCGGATACCGGAATCGGAAGTTCCCTGGATTCAAACTGCACGAATTCAGCCAATGAGGAATGATTACAAGTGTGGGCACATCCTATTCAGCATGGTGGGCATGTAACTACTGGCAAGGCTGTGATTGGCTGCTGAAATGATGTCATGATGCAGTATAAAAAACGCTGCCGCCCTTTCTGGCTCACTCTGCTGTGAATTCAGTTAGGCATAGCACGCTGTGTTCTGACTGAGGGCCAGTTGAGATAGCGATTTCATCCATTGTGCTTTTCCCAGGCTAATTTAGCAACCGCTGTGTGTTCACCTTGCTTTTGCAAAAATAAATAAGCTAAAAAGCCACAGCCAGCTCACCGATCTACGCAGGTGCACGGAACTTCATCTCGGACCAGGATGAGTTAATATGACGATATAGGAAAAGGCGTTCCAGCTCCATAAAATTTCAATGCTTTATTTCTCCATTAAAAGTTGATACGACATAGTAAATCCTTGCCTTTGTGCGAATGTCCTAGTACAGAGTACATGCGACGTGTTTCGATCGTACCCGATCTTAATCAATGCATGGTTTCTCGGAGATTGCGGTGATTGTTATCAAGTGTTCATGGACCAATCCTATGGACAATTCGAGTCACATGATTTTTACCGCAGGTCCTGAACACACAAACTCCACCGCAGCTGCAAGAATTACACCTGACTGCGGTAAGATGACAATAACTGACAGGATATTCCTTACAATAAATACAGATAAAAATACAATAAATAATACAATGAACAATAATGATTAGTGTTGAGCGATATCGTCCGATACTTGAAAGTATCGGTATCGGAAAGTATCGGCCGATACCGGCAAAGTATTGGATCTAATCCGATACCGATACCCGATACCAATACAAGTCAATGGGACTCAAGTATCGGACGGTATCCCTGATGGTTCCCAGGGTCTGAAGGAGAGGAAACTCTCCTTCAGGCCCTGGGATCCATATTAATGTGTAAAAGAAAGAATTAAAATAAAAAATATTGCTATACTCACCTCTCCGACGCAGCCTGGACCTCACCGAGGGAACCGGCAGTGTTCTTTGCTTAAAATGCGCGCGTTTACTTCCTTCCGTGATGTCACGGCTTCTGATTGGTCGCGTGCCGCCCATGTGGCCGCGACGCGACCAATCACAGCAAGCCGTGACGTAATTTTCAGGTCCTCAATGCCTAATTCTAGGCATTCAAGATTTTAAAATTACGTTCCGGCTTGTGATTGGTCGCGTCGCGGTCACATGGGCGACGCGACCAATCACAAGCCGTGACGTCACGGGAGGCAGGAAACGCGCGCATTTTAAAATTACGTCACGGCTTGTGATTGGTTGCGTGCCGCCCTTGTGACCGCGACGCGACCAATCACAGCAAGCCGTGACGTAATTTCAGGTCCTGAATGCAGAATTAGGCATACAGGACCTGAAATTATGTCACGGCTTGCTGTGATTGGTCGCGTCGCGGTCACATGGGCGGCACGCAACCAATCACAAGCCGTGACGTAATTTTAAAATGCGCGCGTTTCCTGCCTCCCAATACGTCACGGCTTGTGATTGGTCGCGTCGCCCATGTGACCGCGACGCGACCAATCACAAGCTGGATCGTAATTTTAAAATCCTGAATGCCTAGAATTAGGCATTGAGGACCTGAAAATTACGTCACGGCTTGCTGTGATTGGTCGCGTCGCGGGCACATGGGCGGCACGCAACCAATCACAAGCCGTGACGTCACGGAAGGAAGTAAACGCGCGCATTTTAAGCAAAGAACGCTGCCGGTTCCCTCGGTAAGGTCCAGGCTGCGTCGGAGAGGTGAGTATAGCAATATTTTTTATTTTAATTCTTTATTTTACACATTAATGTTGTTTCGATACCGATACCCGATACCACAAAAGTATCGGATCTCGGTATCAGAATTCCGATACCCGCAAGTATCGGCCGATACCCGATACTTGCGGTATCGGAATGCTCAACACTAATAATGATACATGATTTCATTTTTTCGATTGAGACCAAATGGATATCTGGTCCGCAGGTTATAGATCCAGAAAGCTTCTCTGGTTAGAAGCTGTCTTTTAACATCTCCACCCCGCTGTGATAAATTAACATGCTCTATGCCCTGGATCGTCATCATAGATGTGTCTCCTGAATGGTACATAGTAAAGTGTTTGGCAACAGCTGATAAATTTCTATTTAGAGTATTATTGCTCCCCAGATCCCTCAAATGCTCCGATATTCTAGTTTTCAGCTTTCTCGTGGTGCATCCTATGTATGCTACATTGCACTTGATACAATCAATTTTGTAAACTACGTTACTTGTATGACAATTAATAAAGTTTTTAATGTGAAAGGTTTTAATTTTATCCTTATCCTGAAACGTGTTTTTTATCAATGCATTCCGACAAGTGCTGCAAGCAGTGACACCACACTTGTAAAAGCCCTTACATTGGAGCCATGTCTTAGATACCGGCTGTGATGAAAAGAAACTGGGTGATAATGAGCTGCCGATAGTTGGCGCTCTTCTAGCCACAACATTAAGTCCATCTTTAAGGATTTCTGAGAGCAAATCATCTTCCTGCAATATGGGTAACCTTTTTAAAATTATGTTTTTAATTTCGTTGAACTGAGTACTGTATTGGAAACAAACATAAGGTTTTTTCCTCCTTACTTCTTTCACTCTTTTATTTTCTCTGTCTGGTATTAGGAGGCTATCTCTTGGTTTATTGTCAACTATTTTCTGTGCCCTATTTAGGGTCCAATTGGGATACTCTCTTTCTTTTAGCCTTACTTTTAGGCGACCAAACTCCTCATTTCTCAGCGTTTCTCTGCTGCAATTTCTTTTGAGCCGCGTGTATTCTCCAACAGGAATTGATTTAACGGTATGTTTGGGGTGGCTACTAGTGTTGAGCGATACCGTCCGATACTTGAAAGTATCGGTATCGGAAAGTATCGGCCGATACCGGCAAAGTATCGGATCCAATCCGATACCGATACCCGATACCAATACAAGTCAATGGGACTCAAGTATCGGACGGTATTCCTGATGGTTCCCAGGGTCTGAAGGAGAGGAAACTCTCCTTCAGGCCCTGGGATCCATATAAATGTGTAAAAGAAAGAATTAAAATAAAAAATATCGCTATACTCACCCTCCGACGCAGCCTGGACCTCAGCGAGGGAACCGGCAGCCTTGTTTGTTTAAAATTCGCGCTTTTACTTGGTTAGTGAAGTCCCGGCTTGTGATTGGTCAGGGCGGCCATGTTGCCGGGACGCGGACCAATCACAGCAAGCCGTGATGAAATTACGTCACGGCTTGCTGTGATTGGTCCGCGTCCCGGCAACATGGCCGCCATTAACCAATCACAAGCCGGGACGTCACGGGAGGCTGGACACGCGCCCATTTTAAAATGGGCGCGTGTCCAGCCTCCCGTGACGTCCCGGCTTGTGATTGGTTGACCGCGGCGCAACCAATCACAAGCCGGGAGGCTGGACACGCGCGCATTTTAAAATTTTAAAATGGGCGCGTGTCCAGCCTCCCGTGACGTCCCGGCTTGTGATTGGTTGCGCCGCGGTCAACCAATCACAAGCCGGGAGGCTGGACACGCGCGCATTTTAAAATTTTAAAATGGGCGCGTGTCCAGCCTCCCGGCTTGTGATTGGTTGACCGCGGCGCAACCAATCACAAGCCGGGACGTCACGGGAGGCTGGACACGCGCCCATTTTAAAATGCGCGCGTGTCCAGCCTCCCGTGACGTCACGGCTTGTGATTGGTTAATGGCGGCCATGTTGCCGGGACGCGGACCAATCACAAAGCCGGGACGTAATTTTAAAATCCTTAAGGACCTGAAATTACGTCACGGCTTGCTGTGATTGGTTGCGTCTCCCATGTGACTGCGACGCAACCAATCACAACGCCGGAACGTAATTTTAAAATCCTGAAGGACCTGAAATTACGTCACGGCTTGCTGTGATTGGTTGCGTCCCGGTCACATGGGCGGCACGCAACCAATCACAAGCCGGGACTCACGTAAAGGAAAGAAAAGCGCGAATTTTAAACAAAGAACGCTGCCGCTTCCCTCGGTAAGGTGCAGGCTGCGTCGGAGAGGTGAGTATAGCAATATTTTTTATTTTAATTCTCTCTTTTACACATTTTTACATTAATGTTGTTTCGATACCGATACCCGATATCACAAAAATATCGGATCTCGGTATCGGAATTCCGATACAGCAAGTATCGGCCGATACCCGATACTTGCAGTATCGGAATGCTCAACACTAGTGGCTACTCCTTGCATGTAACACAGTGTTCCCACTTATGGGTTTGACATGCGTTTTGCTGTCAATAATCCGATTTTCCACCCCCATCAGATCTAGATCCAGGAACGATATTTCACTACGGTCCCATCTATGGGTGAATTTAATGCCATAATCATTTCCATTGATATACCTAATAAAATCTGGTACGGCAGACACATCGCCACCCCAAATAATTAGGATGTCATCGATGTATCTGCCGTACCAGACCAAGAACTCAGTGAAGGGATTATTCACACAATAGATGTATTTGCGTTCCCAATAAGCCATAGTCAAATTGGCCAGTGAAGGGGAGTATTTAGCCCCCATCGGAACACCTGTTCTCTGCTCGTATACCACATTCTCAAAAGAAAAGATATTGTGTTCAAGAAGGAAAAAAATGACCTGTAACACATAATTAATGAGGTCTTGCGTGTATGAGCTAAAGTTCTCCAAATGATAGCGCAGCGCCTCCATCGCCAAAGTGTGCGGTATGCACGTATACAGCGATATCACGTCACAGCACAGCCATGAATAATTTTTGTGCCATATTTTGTTAGAGAAGGTTTTAAGAACTTCCCTGGAGTCTTTGATGTAACCCGGCAATTTAACTACGAGCGGTTGTAAGATGGAGTCCACCCACTCACAGAGATGTTCATTCATTGAGCCTATACCTGACACTATAGGTCTCATTGCCGGCAATCCCACCCCTTTATGTACCTTAGGCAAACCATACAGTATGGGCATTTTCGGATAGGGGACATACAGATAATCTGCCTGCTTTTTGCTAAGGACACCCAAACTCAAACCTTCATTTACAATAATATTAATTTCCTCGTTGTATTTTTTTGATGGATTTCCCTTCATTTTTCTATGTTTCATTATCCATTAATAATTCCAACATTTTGTCTTTATAATCTTTCACATTCATAATTACTATCATGCCCCCCTTATCGCTTTTTTTGATGATAATATTTTTCATTTCTTTTAATTCCCTGAGGGCTTTTTTCTGTCTATACAGGTCCTTCTCAAAAAATTAGCATATAGTGTTAAATTTCATTATTTACCATAATGTAATGATTACAATTAAACTTTCATATATTATAGATTCATTATCCACCAACTGAAATTTGTCAGGTCTTTTATTGTTTTAATACTGATGATTTTGGCATACAACTCCTGATAACCCAAAAAACCTGTCTCAATAAATTAGCATATTTCACCCGTCCAATCAAATAAAAGTGTTTTTTAATAACAAACAAAAAAACCATCAAATAATAATGTTCAGTTATGCACTCAATACTTGGTCGGGAATCCTTTGGCAGAAATGACTGCTTCAATGCGGCGTGGCATGGAGGCAATCAGCCTGTGACACTGCTGAGATGTTATGGAGGCCCAGGATGCTTCAATAGCGGCCTTAAGCTCATCCAGAGTGTTGGGTCTTGCGTCTCTCAACTTTCTCTTCACAATATCCCACAGATTCTCTATGGGGTTCAGGTCAGGAGAGTTGGCAGGCCAATTGAGCACAGTAATACCATGGTCAGTAAACCATTTACCAGTGGTTTTGGCACTGTGAGCAGGTGCCAGGTCATGCTGAAAAATGAAATCTTCATCTCCATAAAGCATTTCAGCATTTCCCCAGGTCAAGCCACTTTTGAACCATAAACAGCGGCAGAAGCGCCTGACCTGGGCTACAGAGAAGCAGCACTGGACTGTTGCTAAGTGGTCCCAAGTACTTTTTTCTGATGAAAGCAAATTTTGCATGTCATTCGGAAATCAAGGTGCCAGAGTCTGGAGGAAGACTGGGGAGAAGGAAATGCCAAAATGCCTGAAGTCCAGTGTCAAGTACCCACAGTCAGTGATGGTGTGGGGTGCCATGTCAGCTGCTGGTGTTGGTCCACTGTGTTTCATCAAGGGCAGGGTCAATGCAGCTAGCTATCAGGAGATTTTGGAGCACTTCATGCTTCCATCGGCTGAAATGCTTTATGGAGATGAAGATTTCATTTTTCAGCACGACCTGGCACCTGCTCACAGTGCCAAAACCACTGGTAAATGGTTTACTGACCATGGTATTACTGTGCTCAATTGGCCTGCCAACTCTCCTGACCTGAACCCCATAGAGAATCTGTGGGATATTGTGAAGAGAAAGTTGAGAGACGCAAGACCCAACACTCTGGATGAGCTTAAGGCCGCTATTGAAGCATCCTGGGCCTCCATAACATCTCAGCAGTGTCACAGGCTGATTGCCTCCATGCCACGCCACATTGAAGCAGTCA
This sequence comes from Ranitomeya variabilis, assembly GCF_051348905.1. Lineage (NCBI taxonomy): Eukaryota > Metazoa > Chordata > Amphibia > Anura > Dendrobatidae > Ranitomeya > Ranitomeya variabilis. Next base: position 265,398,988 of record NC_135236.1, on the reverse strand, counting down.
TTTCTGCCAAAGGATTCCCGACCAAGTATTGAGTGCATAACTGAACATTATTATTTGATGGTTTTTTTGTTTGTTATTAAAAAACACTTTTATTTGATTGGACGGGTGAAATATGCTAATTTATTGAGACAGGTTTTTTGGGTTATCAGGAGTTGTATGCCAAAATCATCAGTATTAAAACAATAAAAGACCTGACAAATTTCAGTTGGTGGATAATGAATCTATAATATATGAAAGTTTAATTGTAATCATTACATTATGGTAAATAATGAAATTTTACACTATATGCTAATTTTTTGAGAAGGACCTGTATGTGAGATTATTTAATTTATTTCTTTGGTTCGTTTTGGTAATGTTGTCCTTGAGATGCTTTAAATCCTTTTCTATCATCTCCTGGAATTTATCCATACATTCCACCCTAGACTGTATAGGGTAGAAGTATGGATTCTTAGTGCTAAAGCAGGCAGACTGATTATTTTGTGAAAATCCTGTCGCACCCTGTGTGGATAAATCCTGAAGACATAAGAGCGCTAATTGCTCACTAAAATCCATATGTGCAAACTCATTTGCCCCTTGTCTCTCAGTTTCTGAGTTTCTAATCTTCCTCACTGTTGCCAAAATGTTTTTTTATAGTGAGGTTACGGATAAATTTATTCACATCCATAATAGTCATAAATAGATTAAATTCGGTGTCAGGTACAAAGTTTAGACCCATCGATGACACCCTAATTATTTGGGGTGGCGATGTGTCTGCCGTACCGGATTTTATTGGGTATATCAATGGAAATGATTATGGCATTAAATTCACCCATAGATGGGACCGTAGTGAAATATCGTTCCTGGATCTAGATTTGATAGGGGTGGAAAATCGGATTATTGACAGCAAAACGCATGTCAAACCCATAAGTGGGAACACTGTGTTACATGCAAGGAGTAGCCACCCCAAACATACCGTTAAATCAATTCCTGTTGGAGAATACACGCGGCTCAAAAGAAATAGCAGCAGAGAAACGCTGAGAAATTAGGAGTTTGGTCGCCTAAAAGTAAGGCTAAAAGAAAGAGAGTATCCCAATTGGACCCTAAATAGGGCACAGAAAATAGTTGACAATAAACCAAGAGATAGTCTCCTAATACCAGACAGAGAAAATAAAAGAGGGAAAGAAGTAAAGAGGAAAAAACCTTATGTTTGCTTCCAATACAGTACTCAGTTCAACGAAATTAAAAACATAATTTTAAAAAGGTTACCCATATTGCAGGAAGATGATTTGCACTCAGAAATCCTTAAAGATGGACTTAATGTTGTGGCTAGAAGAGCGCCAACTATCGGCAGCTCATTATCACCCAGTTTCTTTTCATCACAGCCGGTATCTAAGACATGGCTCCAATGTAAGGGCTTTTACAAGTGTGGTGTCACTGCTTGCAGCACTTGTCGGAATGCATTGATAAAAAACACGTTTCAGGATAAGGATAAAATTAAAACCTTTCACATTAAAAACTTTATTAATTGTCATACAAGTAACGTAGTTTACAAAATTGATTGTATCAAGTGCAATGTAGCATACATAGGATGCACCACGAGAAAGCTGAAAACTAGAATATCGGAGCATTTGAGGGATCTGGGGAGCAATAATACTCTAAATAGAAATTTATCAGCTGTTGCCAAACACTTTACTATGTACCATTCAGGAGACACATCTATGATGACGATCCAGGGCATAGAGCATGTTAATTTATCACAGCGGGGTGGAGATGTTAAAAGACAGCTTCTAACCAGAGAAGCTTTCTGGATCTATAACCTGCGAACCAGATATCCATTTGGTCTCAATCGAAAAAATGAAATCATGTATCATTATTGTTAATTGTTCATTGTATTATTTATTGTATTTTTATCTGTATTTATTGTAAGGAATATCCTGTCAGTTATTGTCATCTTACCGCAGTCAGGTGTAATTCTTGCAGCTGCGGTGGAGTTTGTGTGTTCAGGACCTGCGGTAATAATCATGTGACTCGAATTGTCCATAGGATTGGTCCATGAACACTTGATAACAATCACTGCAATCTCCGAGAAACCATGCATTGATTAAGATCGGGTACGATCGAAACGCGTCACATGTACTCTGTACTAGGACATTCGCAGAAAGGCAAGGATTTACTATGTCGTATCAACTTTTAATGGAGAAATACAGCATTGAAATTTTATGGAGCTGGAACGCCTTTTCCTATATCTTCACCTTGCTTTTTGCCTTGCAGCGCTGTTTTCACAGCGATTTGCAAGGTTTTTTTTTTTTTGTGTGAGTTAGTGCAGCCCATTCTGTAGTCTGTGTGCAGCAATCGCTGGTTGTATTCAGCTCAGGGTGGTTCACTGACTCATATTGTTCTATCCATTTTCCTTTATTTTAAGTAGTGCAGGCTGCTGCACATTTTTTTCAAAAAATTCCTATTAGTGTCTTTCCACCCGTATCCAGCTAAATTGTGGAAAAACACTAGATAGGATAACGTAGACTCTTTTTTTGGGCCTTGCAGTGCCGTTTACGGCTGTCTGCATGGTCTCCGTGTGACTGCAGCTCGCCCTGTAGTCTGTGTGCAGCCATCGCTGGTTGTATCCAGCTCAGGGTGCGTCACTGCGTCATACCGTAAAATCCATTTTCCTTTTTTTAAAGTAGTGCAGGCTGCTGCACATTTTTTCAAAAAATTCCTATTAGTGTCTTTCCACCCGTATCCAGCTAAATTGTGGAAAAACACTACATAGGATAACGTAGAGGAGTTTTTTTGGGCCTTGCAGCGCCGTTTACAGCTGTCTGCACGGTCTCCGTGTCAGTGCAGCTCGCCCTGTAGTCAGTTTTGCCCCCCAAAAAATTAATAAATAATAAAGTTCACCAAACACACCACTTTACAGTTGCGTAGGCCACATTAGCTCATATTAAAGTCTAGTCCACACTTTAGAAAATTAGTGTTTCTTATACCTGTTAGGAGCTGTTCAGGAATAAACACACTAAGGCCTTAGTACTTTTCTGCTTATCTTTATCAGTCAACCAAGATGAAGAAGGCAGTGAGTAAGGCACGTGGGCGTGGGCGCGGAGCAGGGAGAGGACGTGGGGATTCTGTGCAAGCTGCGGGCACCGGCGACTCATCATCACCCAGTTTCAGGAGGGAACAGACCTTCATGCGCAGCTTTGTCGGAGAGCGCCGTACACCGCTGCTGCGTGAAGACCAAATTGAAGCCGTTGTCGGATGGATGGCAGCTAACGCTTCGACTTCAATTAGTGCCACATCCTCTCAGGCACAGAGCACTGGAGAGCAGCCATCTGTCTCTTCACCACCTGCCAAATTGCCCAGGCAGTCAGAGAGCCCAGGACAGGAGCAGTCTCTACTTCTGTTCTCTGAATCTCTTGGTTTGGAAACAGGGGGCCAGCCAAGCAGCATTGGAGAAATGGAAGAAGAGGCAGTGTGCAGTGATGCGCAACAGCTTTGTCTCTCTTCCTCTGAAGAGGTAGGTGGGCCAGTGCCTCCGGTCACCACACCACAGTACGCATCTGATGACGACACTCAGGTGCCACTTTCTGGTGCGTGCTGTGCTGCCGAGACTACCCAGGAGGAGCAGTTGGTGGCAGAGGGTAGTGTAGATGATGAGGTCTTTGACCCATCGTGGCGTGAGGGACAGGAAGGTGGTGGGAGCAGCTCTGAGGAAGAGATTCCCCGAATGGCTGGGAGAGGGAGGGGGAAGACAGCGGCGCCTGTAGCCTCCACTTCGGCACCCGTTAGGAGCATGTCTCTTCAAAAAGCCAAAAAGGGCGCTCCCAAGACTTGCAGTGCCTGGTCCTTTTCTGACACTGTTGCAGATGACATTTGCTTTGTCAAATGCAAGGTGTGTCATCATAAAATCAAAAGAAGGAGAAATGTTGGCAACCTCAATACCTCAAATATGTGGAAACATGTGCGGACCAAGCACGCGGCGGAGTTACAAAAACACACTGAAGACCTAGGCCAACCAACAGCGGCAGCTACCACCTCTTCAGCTCGTGTTGCCTCTTCCTCCAGCTCACACACAGCTGGTTCGGCTTCCTCACAGGATCGCCATGGAAGAACCTCTGGCACTGTTGTCAGAGACACACTGTAATTCCACCCGCAGCACCACGTTCCCAGTCATCCTCACAGTCCCAGCAAATTCTACAGCCATCGGTAGTACAGGCATGGGAGAAAAGGCGGCCTTTCTCGGCAAACCACCCACGAGCACAGGCTCTGACTGCAGGCATTACCAAACTTCTGTCACTGGAAATGCTGTCATTCAGGCTTGTGGAGACTGACAGCTTCCGTGACTTGATGTCATTGGCAGTCCCACAGTACAATGTGCCCAGCCGCTTTTATTTCAGCAGGCAAGCCGTCCCCGCCCTGCAAAAGCATGTGGAGGGACACAAAAAACACGCGCTACTGAACGCCGTCAGTAGCAAGGTCCACTGTTGTGAAATTGGATTCTGGGCTCCCCCGGTGGCCACTGGTGGAATTAAACTTGTGTGCATCATCCTCTCTGTTCACCTGTTCCCATCAGGATGTGGGAGTCTCTATATAACCTTGCTCCTCTGTCAGTTTCATGCCGGTCAACAATGTAATCAGAAGCCTTTCTTTGCATGTTCCTGCTACTAGACAACTCCCAGCTAAGTTGGACTTTCGTCCTTGTTTGTTTTTGCATTTTGTTCCAGTTCACAGCTGCTGTTTCGTTACTGTGTCTGGAAAGCTCTTGTGATCTGAAATTGCCACTCTGGTGTTATGAGTTAATACTAGAGTCTTAAAGTAATTTCTGGATGGTGTTTTGATAGGGTTTTCAGCTGACCATGAAAGTGCCCTTTCTGTCTTCCTGCTATCTAGTAAGCGGACCTCGATTTTGCTAAACCTATTTTCCTACTACGTTTGTCATTTCATCTAAAATCACCGCCAATATATGTGGGGGCCTCTGTCTGCCTTTTGGGGAAATTTCTCTAGAGGTGAGCCAGGACTGTATTTTCCTCTGCTAGGATTAGTTAGTCCTCCGGCTGGCGCTGGGCGTCTAGGGATAAAACGTAGGCACGCTACCCGGCCACTGTTAATTGTGCGGCAGGTTTAGTTCATGGTCAGTTTAGATTCCATCTTCCAAGAGCTAGTTCTTATATATGCTGGGCTATGTTCTCTCGCCATTGAGAATCATGACTGTTTGACCGGCCCAAAAGGGTTAAAATATTGGCTGAGAAAGGAGAGAAAAAAGAAGTCTGCTGAAAATTTTTTTTTTTTTTTTTTTTTCTCTAGTTCTGAGTGTGCTCATAATTGAATCACTTGCTAGTCTGCCTATACTGCAGCCTTCCTCTCTTTCTCTCCTTCTAATCCTTGAATGGCTCTGTGTTCACCTGTTTGAAATGGATCTTCAGAGTGTAGCTACAGGTTTGAATAATCTCGCCACGAAGGTACAAAATTTGCAAGATTTTGTTGTTCATGCACCTATGTCTGAACCTAGAATTCCTTTGCCTGAATTTTTTTCAGGGAATAGATCTTGCTTTCAAAATTTTAAAAATAATTGCAAATTGTTTTTGTCCCTGAAGTCTCGCTCTGCCGGAGATCCTGCACAGCAGGTCAGGATTGTAATTTCCTTGCTCCGGGGCGACCCTCAAGATTGGGCTTTTGCATTGACACCAGGGGATCCTGCGTTGCTCAATGTGGATGCGTTTTTTCTGGCCTTGGGGTTGCTTTATGAGGAACCTCATTTAGAGCTTCAGGCGGAAAAAGCTTTGATGTCCCTATCTCAGGGGCAAGATGAAGCTGAAATATACTGCCAAAAATTCCGTAAATGGTCTGTGCTTACTCAGTGGAATGAGTGCGCCCTGGCGGCGATTTTCAGAGAAGGTCTCTCTGATGCCATTAAGGATGTTATGGTGGGGTTCCCTGTGCCTGCGGGTCTGAATGAGTCCATGACAATGGCTATTCAGATCGATAGGCGTCTGCGGAAGCGCAAACCTGTGCACCATTTGGCGGTGTCTACTGAGAAGACGCCAGAAAATATGCAATGTGATAGAATTCTGTCCAGAAGCGAGCGGCAGAATTTTAGACGAAAAAATGGGTTGTGCTTCTATTGTGGTGATTCAACTCATGTTATATCAGCATGCTCTAAGCGTACTAAGAAGCTTGACAAGTCTGTTTCAATTAGCACTTTACAGTCTAAGTTTATTCTATCTGTGACCCTGATTTGTTCTTTATCATCTATTACCGCGGACGCCTATGTCGACTCTGGCGCCGCTTTGAGTCTTATGGATTGGTCCTTTGCCAAATGCTGTGGGTATGATTTGGAGCCTTTGGAAGCTCCTATACCTCTGAAGGGGATTGACTCCACCCCATTGGCTAGTAATAAACCACAATACTGGACACAAGTAACTATGCGTATTAATCCGGATCACCAGGAGATTATTCGCTTTCTGGTGCTGTATAATCTACATGATGTTTTGGTGCTAGGATTGCCATGGCTGCAATCTCATAACCCAGTCCTCGACTGGAAAGCTATGTCTGTGTTAAGCTGGGGATGTAAAGGGACTCATGGGGACGTACCTTTGGTTTCCATTTCATCATCTATTCCCTCTGAGATTCCTGAATTCTTGTCTGACTATCGTGACGTTTTTGAAGAACCCAAGCTTGGTTCACTACCTCCGCACCGGGAGTGCGATTGTGCCATAGATTTGATCCCGGGTAGTAAATACCCTAAGGGTCGTTTATTTAATCTGTCTGTGCCTGAACACGCTGCTATGCGAGAATATATAAAGGAGTCCTTGGAAAAGGGACATATTCGTCCTTCGTCATCTCCCTTAGGAGCCGGTTTTTTCTTTGTGTCTAAGAAAGATGGCTCTTTGAGGCCGTGTATTGATTATCGGCTTTTGAATAAAATCACGGTTAAATATCAATATCCGTTACCACTGCTGACTGATTTGTTTGCTCGTATAAAGGGGGCCAAGTGGTTCTCTAAGATTGATCTCCGTGGGGCGTATAATTTGGTATGAATCAAGCAGGGGGATGAGTGGAAAACCGCATTTAATACGCCCGAGGGCCACTTTGAGTATTTGGTGATGCCTTTTGGTCTTTCAAATGCCCCTTCAGTCTTCCAGTCCTTTATGCATGACATTTTCCGCGATTATTTGGATAAATTTATGATTGTGTATCTGGATGATATTCTGATTTTTTCGGATGACTGGGACTCTCATGTCCAGCAGGTCAGGAGGGTTTTTCAGGTTTTGCGGTCTAATTCCTTGTGTGTGAAGGGTTCTAAGTGCGTTTTTGGGGTTCAAAAGATTTCCTTCTTGGGATACATTTTTTCCCCCTCTTCCATCGAGATGGATCCTGTCAAGGTTCAGGCTATTTGTGATTGGACGCAACCCTCTTCTCTTAAGAGTCTTCAGAAATTTTTGGGCTTTGCTAACTTTTATCGTCGATTTATTGCTGGTTTTTCTGATGTTGTTAAACCATTGAGTGATTTGACTAAGAAGGGTGCTGATGTTGCTGATTGGTCCCCTGATGCTGTGGAGGCCTTTCGGGAGCTTAAGCGCCGCTTTTCTTCCGCCCCTGTGTTGCGTCAGCCTGATGTTGCTCTTCCTTTTCAGGTTGAGGTCGACGCTTCTGAAATCGGAGCTGGGGCGGTGTTGTCGCAGAGAAGTTCCGACTGCCCCGTGATGAGACCTTGTGCTTTTTTTTCCCGTCAATTTTCGCCCGCCGAGCGGAATTATGATATTGGGAATCGGGAGCTTTTGGCCATGAAGTGGGCTTTTGAGGAGTGGCGTCACTGGCTTGAGGGGGCCAGACATCAGGTGGTGGTATTGACTGACCACAAAAATTTAATTTACCTTGAGTCTGCCAGGCGCCTGAATCCTAGACAGGCGCGCTGGTCGTTGTTTTTCTCTCGGTTTAATTTTGTGGTGTCATACCTACCGGGTTCTAAGAATGTTAAGGCGGATGCCCTTTCTAGGAGTTTTGAGCCTGACTCCCCTGGTAATTCTGAGCCCACAGGTATCCTTAAGGATGGAGTGATATTGTCTGCCGTTTCTCCAGACCTGTGGCGGGCCTTGCAGGAGTTTCAGGCGGATAGACCGGATCGTTGCCCACCTGGTAGACTGTTTGTTCCTGATGATTGGACCAGTAGAGTCATCTCTGAGGTTCATTCTTCTGCGTTGGCAGGTCATCCTGGAATCTTTGGTACCAGGGATTTGGTGGCAAGGTCCTTCTGGTGGCCTTCCCTGTCACGAGATGTGCGAGGCTTTGTGCAGTCTTGTGACGTTTGTGCTCGGGCCAAGCCTTGTTGTTCTCGGGCTAGTGGATTGTTGTTGCCCTTGCCTATTCCGAAGAGGCCTTGGACGCACATCTCGATGGATTTTATTTCGGATCTGCCTGTTTCTCAGAAGATGTCTGTCATCTGGGTGGTGTGTGACCGTTTCTCTAAGATGGTCCATTTGGTTCCCTTGCCTAAGTTGCCTTCTTCTTCCGAGTTGGTTCCTCTGTTTTTTCAAAATGTTGTTCGTTTGCATGGTATTCCGGAGAATATCGTTTCTGACAGGGGGACCCAATTCGTGTCTAGATTTTGGCGGGCATTCTGTGCTAGGATGGGCATAGATTTGTCTTTTTCGTCTGCTTTCCATCCTCAGACTAATGGCCAGACCGAGCGGACTAATCAGACCTTGGAGACATATTTGAGGTGTTTTGTGTCTGCGGATCAGGATGATTGGGTTGCTTTTTTGCCATTGGCGGAGTTCGCCCTCAATAATCGGGCCAGCTCTGCCACCTTGGTGTCCCCGTTTTTCTGTAATTCGGGGTTTCATCCTCGATTTTCCTCCGGTCAGGTGGAATCTTCGGATTGTCCTGGAGTGGATGCTGTGGTGGAGAGGTTGCATCAGATTTGGGGGCAGGTAGTGGACAATTTGAAGTTGTCCCAGGAGAAGACTCAGCTTTTTGCCAACCGCCGTCGTCGTGTTGGTCCTCGGCTTTGTGTTGGGGACTTGGTGTGGTTGTCTTCTCGTTTTGTCCCTATGAGGGTTTCTTCTCCTAAGTTTAAGCCTCGGTTCATCGGCCCGTACAAGATATTGGAGATTCTTAACCCTGTGTCCTTCCGTTTGGACCTCCCTGCATCTTTTTCTATTCATAATGTTTTTCATCGGTCATTATTGCGCAGGTATGAGGTACCGGTTGTGCCTTCCGTTGAGCCTCCTGCTCCGGTGTTGGTTGAGGGTGAGTTGGAGTACGTTGTGGAAAAGATCTTAGACTCCCGTGTTTCCAGACGGAAACTCCAGTATCTGGTCAAATGGAAGGGATACGGTCAGGAGGATAATTCTTGGGTGACTGCCTCTGATGTTCATGCCTCCGATCTTGTCCGTGCCTTTCATAGGGCTCATCCTGATCGCCCTGGTGGTTCTGGTGAGGGTTCGGTGCCCCCTCCTTGAGGGGGGGGTACTGTTGTGAAATTGGATTCTGGGCTCCCCCGGTGGCCACTGGTGGAATTAAACTTGTGTGCATCATCCTCTCTGTTCACCTGTTCCCATCAGGATGTGGGAGTCTCTATATAACCTTGCTCCTCTGTCAGTTTCATGCCGGTCAACAATGTAATCAGAAGCCTTTCTTTGCATGTTCCTGCTACTAGACAACTCCCAGCTAAGTTGGACTTTCGCCCTTGTTTGTTTTTGCATTTTGTTCCAGTTCACAGCTGCTGTTTCGTTACTGTGTCTGGAAAGCTCTTGTGATCTGAAATTGCCACTCTGGTGTTATGAGTTAATACTAGAGTCTTAAAGTAATTTCTGGATGGTGTTTTGATAGGGTTTTCAGCTGACCATGAAAGTGCCCTTTCTGTCTTCCTGCTATCTAGTAAGCGGACCTCGATTTTGCTAAACCTATTTTCCTACTACGTTTGTCATTTCATCTAAAATCACCGCCAATATATGTGGGGGCCTCTGTCTGCCTTTTGGGGAAATTTCTCTAGAGGTGAGCCAGGACTGTATTTTCCTCTGCTAGGATTAGTTAGTCCTCCGGCTGGCGCTGGGCGTCTAGGGATAAAACGTAGGCACGCTACCCGGCCACTGTTAATTGTGCGGCAGGTTTAGTTCATGGTCAGTTTAGATTCCATCTTCCAAGAGCTAGTTCTTATATATGCTGGGCTATGTTCTCTCGCCATTGAGAATCATGACTGTCCACCTCACCACCGATGCGTGGACCAGTCACCATGGACAGGGGCGATACCTTTCCCTCACTGCCCATTGGGTTAATGTTGTTGAGCCGGGTACAGATCGTGCGAGTGGCGCAGGACATGTCCTGCCCACTCCAAGGATTTAAGGAATCGAGTCTGTACGCATTGAATCCTCCTCATACACAAGTTCCTCTGAATCATCGCTGCAGGAGCCGTCACAGTCCACCTCCACATGGACCCGTGATCGTTTGCCTGTTACGACCGACATGAGCACAGCCGTGGCCAAACGTCAACAGGCCGTCTTGAAATTAATTTCTTTGGGGAATCGAAGCCACACAGCGCAGGAGCTGTGGAATGCCATCAAGCAGGAGAGCGATGTGTGGTTAGTGGCAGCGAATCTCCAGCCAGGCATGGTAGTGTGTGACAATGGCCGAAATCTGTTGGCAGCTCTGGGCCTCGGCAACCTCACTCACATCCCATGTCTGGCACATGTGCTCAACTTGGCCGTGCAGAGTTTTTTGAGGGACTATCCGGATCTTGATGCACTGCTGCACAAGGTCCACCTAGAGTGTGCTCACTTGCGACGTTCCAGCACGGCAAGATCGCGCATTGCAGCTCTGCAGCACCGATTCAGCCTTCCGGAACATCGCATCATATGTGACCTACCTACCAGGTGGAATTCCACGTTACATATGTTGGAGCGGTTGTGTGAGCAGCAGCAAGCAGTAATGGAGTACCAGCTGCATCAGGCGCAAAGAAGTCGCACTCCGCGCCGTTCAGACTTCACAACCACAGAGTGGGCCACTCTGAAGGACGTCTGCCAGGTTTTGCGTCCCTTCGATTATTCTACGCGGATGGCGAGTGCAGATGATGCACTAGTCAGCATGACTGTCCCCCTTATCTGCCTGCTTCAACAAACACTGCAAGCGCTAAGGGATGATGTTGTGGAAGAGGTGGAGGATGAGGAGTCACCATTTCCATCACGTTCTGGACAGTCAGCGCCACGTGGTTCCTCACAAACGCGTAGGCAGGGGACACTTTGTGAGGAAGATGAGGAGGAGTCAATGGACGAGGAAGACATCCGTCCAGAGGAGGGAGTTACACAATTGTCCAGTAGTCAGTGTGTACAGCGAGGGTGGGGTGATGAAGAGCGGGCAGAGATCACGCCTCAAGCAGGGGACAGCGTTTCTTGGCCAGTTGGCAGTCTGCAGCACATGGTTGATTACATGCTGCAGTGCCTGAGAAACGACCGCCGCATCGCCCACATTCTCAACATGTCTGATTATTGGATGTTCACCCTCCTCGATCCTCGCTACCGGGACAACGTACAAAGCCTCATCACACCGTTGAACCGGGAGCGTAAAATGAGGGAGTACCAAGAGACACTGGTGAATTCCATCATCTTCTCCACTCCAACTGGGAGCAGTGCTGCTAGTGCTTTACAAAGCAGCTCAGTGCGTCGAGGCAGGGGAGGAGGCTCTGCACAAAGAGGGAGCATAAGCAGTGCCTCTGCCCAAGGCAAGACCAGTATGGCCCAACTGTGGCACCGTTTTGTGTGCCCGCCACAAATGTCTACACCATCACCGGCGGCTCCAGTCAGCAGGAGGCAACGGTTCCGTCAGATGGTGACAGACTACATGTCTTGCCCTCTTACTGTACTCCCAGACAGCTCTTCCCCTTTCAAGTTTTGGGTCTCTAAGCTGGATACATGGCCAGAGCTAAGCCAGTATGCATTGGAGGTGCTGGCTTGCCCTGCGGCTAGTGTATTATCGGAACGCGTCTTTAGTGCCGCAGGTGGTGTACTAACAGACCGTCGCATGCGACTATCCTCCGATAACGTTGACCGGCTTACTTTTCTGAAAATGAACCAGGCCTGGATCTCGAAGGAATTTGCCACTCCTCTTCCTGATTAAATAATTGGGTGACTGTCTACAGTATCCAGGTCTCCTGTTGTGTTCATCTTTCCTGGGCTCCAACACCGCCAGTTGAGGCTCAGAAGTGCCATCTGCACAGTAAAAACATACGACCCAGTGTTATTGGGTTTCAGTAACCTCAGCTGATCCCCAGCTGTGTAGCTGGCAATGTGTCCTGCGACCACCATGCTGACACAACAAATGAAATTGAAGGGAACCTGTCCCCCCCAGGCGTTTGTTACTGAAAGAGACACCTTGTGCAGCAGTAATGCTGCACAAGGAAAAGGTAGCTCTTTTAGTTTTGCTCCTTGCACACGCAGAACTTAACACTTCTAAAATGTGTCCACTGATACCGTAAAACAGTCACGGAGGTGGGACTTTCCTTCGTAATGGGATGCAGCAGAGCCGTCATTCCTACCCCCTTGGTGCCGTGCGCTGCCTCCTCAGCGTCGTTTGATTCTGTCCCGGAGCCTGTGCTGTTATGTTATCCCTTGGCCAGGCGCACTTAGTGCTGCGCATCTTCTGACATCGTTTGGTGTCAGGCTGGCTGCGCCTGTGCGGCCACGCTGCCCGAGATCCCGCTTCGCAGTGTCTTCTGATTTAATCACACTGCGAGCCTGGGATCCATGGGCATGTGCAGTGCGTATCTTCACCTCCGCCTCTCAGTCTTCTCCCTCTGCCTTCTTCCGACTGTGCGCCGTCAGCTGATCCCTAATAGCATGCCACAGCCGTGACGCCGCACAGTCTGAAGAAGCCGGAGGGAGGGGAGTGAGAGGCGAGGATATGCACTGCACATGCCCATGGATCCCAGGCCCGCCGTGGGATTACATTAGATGACACTGCGAGGCGGGATCTCGGGCAGCGCGGCCGCACAGGCGCAGCCAGCCTGACACCAAATGATGTCAGAAGACGGGCAGCGCTAAGTGCGCCTGGCCAAGGGATAACATAACAGCCCAGGCTCCGGGACAGAATCAAACAATGCTGAGGAGGCGGTGCATGGCGCCAAGGGGTAGGAATGACGGCTCTGCTGCGTCCCATTACGAAGGAAAGTCCCTCCTCCGGGACTGTTTTACGGTATCAGTGGACACATTTTAGAAGTGTTAAGTTCTGCGTGTGCAAGGAGCATAATTAAAAGACCCACCTTTTCCTTTTGCATCCTTAGTGCTGCACAAGATGGCTCTTTCAACTACAAACGCCTTGGGGGGGGTTAAAGGTTCCCTTTCGACTTGCTCCAATTAGGCTTCGGCCTACACTGTCTTCCTGTGCTCCTCCTGCTGTCCCTGGGCTTCAACACCGCTAGTTGCTGTCCGGAAGTGCTGTCTGCACAGTTAACACTTGCTGCCGTGTTAGTGGAGTTCAGTACCGTCAGCTGCTCCCCTGCTGTGTGTGCGGCAATCCCTCCGATCTAATCCTCCTGCTGTCCCTGGGCTTCAACACCGCTAGTTGCTGTCCAGAAGTGCTGTCTGCACAGTTAACACTTGCTGCCGTGTTAGTGGGGTTCAGTACCGTCAGCTGCTCCCCTGCTGTGTGTGCGGCAATCCCTCCGATCTGCTCCTCCTGCTGTCCCTGGGCTTCAACACCGCTAGTTGCTGTCCGGAAGTGCTGTTTGCACAGAGCCAAACACCTCGCCAATGTGTTAGTGGGGTTCAGTTACACCTGCTGCTCCCCTGCTGTGTATCCGGCAACGTGTCCTGCGACTGCCACAACTACTGGAATTTAAGGGAACCTGCCCCCCCCCCGGGCGTTTCTTACTGAAAGAGCCACCTTGTGCAGCAGTAATGCTGCACAAGGAAAAGGTGCCTCTTTTAATTATGCTCCTTGCACACCCTGAACCTAACACTTATGAAATGCGTCTCCTCACCCCGTTAAACCGTCCCGGAGGTGGGACTTTCCTTTGTAATGGGACGCAGCACAGCCGTCATTCCTACCCCCTTGGCTCCGTGCGCCTCCTACACAGCGTCGTTTGTTTCTGTCCCGGACCCTGGGCTGTTATGTTATCCCTTGGCCAGGCGCACTTAGCGCTGCCTGTCTTCTGACATCATTTGGTGTCAGGCTGGCTGCGCCTGTGCGGCCACGCTGCCCGAGATCCCGCTTCGCAGTGTCTTCTGATTTAATCACACTGCGGGCCTGGGATCCATGGGCATGTGCAGTGCGTATCTTCACCTCCGCCTCTCAGTCTTCTCCCTCTGCCTTCTTCCGACTGTGCGCCGTCAGCTGATCCCTAATAGCATGCCACGGCCGTGACGCCGCACAGTCTGAAGAAGCCGGAGGGAGGGGAGTGAGGCGAGGATATGCACTGCACATGCCCATGGATCCCAGGCCCGCCGTGGGATTACATTAGACGACATTGCGAGGCGGGATCTCGCGCAGCGTGGCCGCACAGGCGCAGCCAGCCTGACACCAAATGATGTCAGAAGACGGGCAGCGCTAAGTGTGCCTGGCCAAGGGATAACATAACAGCCCAGGCTCCGGGACAGAATCAAACGACGCTGTGGAGGGGGGCGCACGGCGTCAAGGGGGTAGGAATAACGGCTGTGCTGCGTCCCATTACAAAGGAAAGTCCCACCTCCGGGACGGTTTTACAGTGTGAGGGGACACATTTCATAAGTGTCTAGTTCAGCGTTTGCAAGGAGCATAATAAAAAGAGCCAGCTGTTCCTTTTGCAGCATTAGTGCTGTACAAGATGGCTCTTTCAGCAACAAACGCCTGGGGGGGGTTAAAGGTTCCCTTTAACCATGCTCCAGTGCAGGCTTCGGCCTACACTCTGCTCCCTCTGCTCCTCCTGCTTACCCTGGGCTCTAACACTGCCAGTTTGAGCCCGGAAGTGCTAGCTGCACAGAGAAAAACACCAGCCAATGTGTCAGTGGGGTTCAGCAAGGCCAGCTGTTCCCCCGCTGTGTAGCCGGCATCGTGTCCTGCAAAAGCCACGCAGACACAAAGCTGCTGCCAGTGCAGGCTTCGGCCTACACTCTGCTCTCTCTGCTCCTCCTGCTGACCCTGGGCTCTAACAACGCCAGTTGGTGCCCCGAAGTGCTAGCTGCACAGAGAAAAACACCAGCCAATGTGTCAGTGGGGTTCAGCAACGCCAGCTGTTCCCCCGCTGTGTAGCCGGCATCGTGTCCTGCAACAGCCACGCAGACACAAAGCTGCCGCCAGTGCAGACTTCGGCCTACACTCTGCTCCCTCTGTTCCTCCTGCTGACCCCGGGCTCTAACAACGCCAGTTGGTGCCCCGAAGTGCTGGCTGCACAGAGCAAAACACCCGCCAATGTGTCAGTGGGGTTCAGCAACGCCAGCTGTTCCCCTGCTTTGTAGCCGGCATCGTGTCCTGCAACAGCCACGCAGACACAAGAACTGAAATTGAAGGGAACCTGTCCCCCACCCCCAGGCGTTTGGATGTATAACAGCCACCTTGTACAGCAGTAATGCTGCTTTTGTACAAGGTGGCTCATTAGGTTATTCTGCTCTCACATGTCGAACTCAACACGTATAAAATGTGTCCCCTGAGACCATTAAGAACGTTACTGAGGTGTGACTTTCCTTTGTAATGACACGCAGCAACCCCCTTGGTAGCGCTGCCCGTCTTCTGGCATCATTGGTTGGCTGGCTGCGCCTCTGCTGCCGTCCTGCCCGACACAACGCCCCTCGGTGTCTTATTTATGTAGACTGCGAGGGTGTGATTGATGGGCATGAGCAGTGCATATCTTCGCCTGTCACTCATCTCCTTCCGCCTTCTTCAGACTGTGCGGCTTCATGGCCATGGCATGCGATAAGGGATCAGCTGACGCCGCTCAGTCTGAAGCAGGTGTAAGGACCCGAGTGAGAGGCGAACATATGTACTGCGCAAGGCCATGAATCCTAGCCCCGCAGTGTGAATAAATGAAAAGACACTGCGGGGCTGGGATTCATGGGCATCGCGAACCGCACCGGTCCACATGAAGTGATGTCTGAAGACGGGCAGCGCTAACAGCGCATGGCCAAGGGATAACACAACAGTGCAGACTCCTGTACAGCAAAATGTGACGCTCAGGAGGCCGCGCCCAGCAACAAGGTGTTTTTTTTCACAGCTGTGCTGCATCTCATTAAGAAGGAAACTCCCGCCTCCAACACAGTTTGACTGTATAAAGGGCTAAATGTTATACGTGTTTCATTCAGCGTGTGCAAGGAGCAAAATTAAAAGAGCAACCTTTGACTTGTGCAGCACTACTGCTGCACAAGGTGGCTCTTGTAGTTTGTAACACCTGAGGGGGGGTTAAAGGCTACCTTTAAAATTGGTTCAATTAGGCTTCGGCCTACACTCTGCTCCTCCTGCAGAGCCCGGGCTCTAACAACACCAGTTGGTGCCCCGAAGTGCTGGCTGCACAGAGAAAAACACCCGCCAATGTGTCAGTGGGGTTCAGCAACGCCAGCTGTTCCCCCGCTGTGTAGCCGGCAACGTGTCCTGCAAACGCCACGCAGACACCAAGCTGCCGCCAGTGCAGGCTTCGGCCTACACTCAGCTCCCCCTGCTGACCCTTTGCTCCAACACTGCTAGTTGGGGCTCTAGGAAGACAATCTTAAATAGGTCCCCATCCTGGTTCCAGTACCGTCAGCTGGTTCCGGGTAGAGCCTTTGGCTTAGGGCCTCCTTCTGGGTATCCGAGTTCCACCAATGTCAGGTGGTCCTTGGTAGTGCTTTCAGGCACGGGTACCTCCTGCTTAGTAACCGGGTTCCAGTAATGTCAGCTGGTCCTCGGTAGTTCCATTGGCTCTTGGACCTTCAGCTACCCATCTGGGTTCCAGTACCGTCTGCTGGTTCTCGGCAGTGTCTTTTGCTCTTGTACCTTCTGCTCCCCATCCTGGTTCCAGTACCGTCAGCTGGTTCTGGGCAGAGCCTTTGGCTTAGGTGCCTCCTTCTGGGTATCTGAGTTCCACCAACGTCAGGTGGTCCTTGGTAGTGCTTTCAGGCACGGGTACCTCCTGCTTAGTAACTGGGTTCCAGTAATGTCAGCTGGTCCTCGGTAGTTCCATTGGCTCTTGGACCTTCAGCTACCCATCCGGGTTCCAGTACCGTCAGCTGGTTCTCGGGAGTGTCTTTTGCTCTTGTACCTTCTGCTCCCCATCCTGGTTCCAGTACCGTCAGCTGGTTCCGGGCAGAGCCTTTGGCTTAGGTGCCTCCTTCTGGGTATCCGAGTTCCACCAATGTCAGGTGGTCCTTGGTAGTGCTTTCAGGCACAGGTACCTCCTGCTTAGTAACCGGGTTCCAGTAACGTCAGCTGGTCCTCGGTAGTTCCATTGGCTCTTGGACCTTCGGGTAGCCATCCGAGTTCCAGTTCCATCAGCTGTTTCTCGGCATTTTCTCAGCCTTCTTGTACCTTCTGCTACATTTCCAAGTTCGAGACCCTAAAGACGATGACACGGAAGACCACCCCTAAGATGACGACAACACCAGAGACGACAACCACTGAGATGACGACGACCCTGGAGACGATGACCCTGAAGACCACACTGATGACGACGACGACGACCCCGGAGACGACGACCCCGGAGACGACAACATGGAAGACCGAGAAGCAGAAGAACAAGAGGCTGCAGAACAAAGAGCAGAAGAACGTTAAGCATAACACTAAATATCAGAGCAAAAGATATTATCTAAATTATAAGCAGAAGAAGACTAAGCAGTGTATGGGGGTGAGTCCGTTCCTCCTCGTGGTGCCCCTGGATAAAGCCTGATGCTGCAGGCCAAACTGAATGCGGACAAATGTAACTCTTTTGTGACAGGCAGAACGGAATGTGTAATCTTCAAACTTTTATAGATAACAACTACAGGAATGCCTGTCACAAATAAGAATATGATGAAGAAGTAGAATATGAAGAAGAATAATAGTTGAATAAAAAGAATATGAAGAATGTAACAAAAAAAAATTGGTAGAAGATGAAGAGGATGAATAAGGTGAAGAAGAAGTTGATGTCAAAGATGCTGCTGCTGAGGATGATGAAGAAGAAAGTGTGGGAGAAGTAAAAAAAAAGGTGGAGGGCATGGAAGTAGTGAAACATCAATATCTGACAAAATAAAAATCTTTACATAGTCAATATCTTTGTAACTCCGAACGTCTTAAAAAAAAAATTAAATTCCTGCTATTCTATTTGATTGGGCTAAACCTCTATGCCTTTAATGTCTCTGCCACCTCCCCCAATACATCCTACATTATTCTTAGTTGTTTTCCTTCATGTAGAATGAACCTACAAGGAAAGAAAGGGTTTATTTTAATTCCGATATTTTCGTCCCACTGACTTGCATAGGTATCGGGTATCGGAATCGGCGAGATCCGATACTTTGCCAGTATCGGCCGATACTTTCCGATACCGATACTTTCCGATATCGGATGGTATCGCTCAACACTAATGGTAAGTATGGTGAAATGAAGAATATTAAAATACTTTTTCCTAATGTGTGCGTGTTTTATTAACCCTTTATTACTATTGGATTAATAACGGATAGGCGTCTTATTGACGCCTCTCCTTTATTAACCCGGCTTAATGTCACCTTACAATAGCAAGGTGACACTAACCCCTTATTACCCCATATCCCACCGCTACACGGTCAGTAAAGTAGGGACAGGGGTGTACGGGTGTCCCTACTTTAATGACCATCGGCATCGAGTAACGTATATGGCTTATTATAGCCTAGATACTGATTGCTAATACGGAGTATTCAAGTGCTGTGGATACAATGTTTCCCAATTATATGGGTGACCACCATATTACAGTTTTGTGTACTCTGTGCCATTCCCTGTATGCCAATACCACTACTGTCTGTTAGGTGTACACCCTGCCTTGGGCTTTGCATGTTGTAGGTGACCCCCAATTGTCATCTTTTTAGCCCTGTTATGTATCGTTTGTCTGGATTTTTACATGTTTGATATAATAAAAAGATTGTTGTTTGGACTTCATAACTGCTTGTTCTTTTTTGATTAGTCTATGGTAATTAATATGTTACTATTAATATTGAGCAGAATTAATTTCAGCTTATTGACTCGGCCTCCAGAACAGTCATGGTCTCTCATGTGGCCCCTTGGGAAAATTAATCTCCCACCCCTGCTCTATTATGTATAGCGCTATGTTATGTATAGTGCTGTACATTTTACATCCTCAGATGTGCATCAGAGCACCTGTGTGTTACTCACATAAGCTATCACATGATCTATTAAAGGCGATCATATGACATGTCACATAATAGATAGGGTACCTGGGAGGTTCCTGGGGCCCTGGCTACTCTTAATCCACCCCTGATTGCTGGTGACATGTTTTTTGCTCAGGTGTCAACATTTGTGAGACCCACCGGGAATTGACTTTTCACATCATCAAAACATCATAAATCATACTCAAAACAGTGCCAAATGAAATGAATAATTCATGAGCTATAACAGTGATTTTGACCCAACAATCTTCCAAAATCACAGCATCCTCTTTACAGCACATTTCCTTTGAATATGCTTTGTCAGGTTGCTCTGAACAGGAGGAGTCATCTTCAACTGATTCCTTACCCCTTTTAAACTGCTTTCCCCAAATCTTTACTTGTTATTAGGAAGAGGCATCATCACCATATACAGTAATCATCCTTTCATGGCTTTCTCTAGTTTTCTTTTCTTCCTTTGTAAGTAATTTAATCACAGAATGAAGCTCTAAATCCCTCACTTTTTTGTAGAGCTGCAGTGTACTGCACTTACCATCCTGTCACTTCCAGTGCTTTCATTAGACTGAACTTCTTTTTTAATACTGACAGAACATGCTGGACTAGATAATTTATTGAACACTCCTCCTAACCTGTTTTACAAAGCTCTCAGAGAACGGGAATAGCCTGTAATGATATAAATACATTTGATACTCAAGCATTGAGCATGATTTAGGCAAATAAAGGCCATTTCAAGGTAAATATTACAAAAAAGGGTAAGAATGTTACAATGGAATTCTAAATAAAGTGCTTTAAATTCAGCCTATCGACACAACCCATGAACTCTTTTGCGGACAAAGTTTTGTTAAAAGAAAAAAGTTGGGATACAATGTAGAGATAAAACTTTTATGGATAAATAGTAAATAGTACTTAGAAACATTGGTGACTATCATTTTAAGA
The DNA here is from genome assembly GCF_051348905.1 of Ranitomeya variabilis. Lineage (NCBI taxonomy): Eukaryota > Metazoa > Chordata > Amphibia > Anura > Dendrobatidae > Ranitomeya > Ranitomeya variabilis. The sequence continues at coordinate 265,378,793 of NC_135236.1, read as the reverse complement.
CTATAAAAGTTGCCACATTGTCATTTCCTCACCTGTAATGTGAGTTGTGGATAGTTCACCATTCCACCCAACCAGGAGAAAGCAGCATTAATAAATGAAAGCAGGGCCATGAATGCAATTAAATTGGCTGCAATGTTTGCTACCAGACCCACAGAGGTAGAGGCACCATTGCTGGCAGCTTCCAATACAGTTTTTTCTTCCCTTAAGGTGCAAAGAGACATACAAAAATCATTGACAGTCAAATATGATGATTGTTCAAATTGGATTATATATATGTGCCTGTTTATATTGTGTATTTCAGATGCATACTTAGGCCCCGATTGATCACAGATTTTACCTCAAAAAGTGGTGTAAAAGCTTTGGAAAGTCACTAAATGACCACCTAACACAGGTTGCACCAAAATGTTGCTCTTTTTGCCGTTTTCACTTTATTCATTTTTTTAGCTCCGCCCTAATGGGTGGAGTTGGGGGTGAAGCTGGGGCGTGACGCTACAGCTTATCGGATTCATGATGAACTGTGGCTTTCCCTATGCCAGAAATCTCAGTTGGAGTGAGATTTCCGGTGTGGCACACAGAGGTGCACACCACTCATCCGATGCTCCAGAAAGTTGTGTTACTGCTTGGTGTAAGTTCAAAGCTTTCTTGGAGCTCTGGAAAATCTCTTATCACATAAACCTCACTTCCGACCCCCAAAATATTGGGTTCACAAGCCATTAAAGATGTCCAAAAATTAGCTATTTGTAGCAAGGATTACGTGGAGTTTTGTGTACAGCTGTACTACGATAACGCTAGAACTTAATAGAACGCATTTCCATGCTATATAAGATGCTGTAGGAGGGAGATAATCTGCTTAGTAGCAAAGTTTACAATACAGTAACTTATTTTCTGTTGCATTCTTTATCAAATTGGAGGCACTATGGAAGAGCAGTAAGTCTCTATTCTCATTTATGCGTGCCTTATTGCAGCTTTGGGCAATCTGGACCTGTAATACCGTGAGTCTAAAGGAACCACATGGCAACATGCAGAGTCCCAACAGGTCCTCAGTACAGACAAATAGGGACTGTGTGTGCCACTATTTAGAGTACATGCAAATAGTCACGCTGTCTGCGTGAACTTCTACATACAGCATACTGATACACAGAACTGCAAAAGTTTTAGGTAGGTGTGAAAAAGATGCTGCAAAGTAAGAATGCTTTCAAAAATAGAAGTGTCAATAATTTATTTTTACTAATTAACAAATTGCAAGATGAATGAACAAACAAAAAGTCTAAATTACATCAATATTTGAGCACTTTTTGGCTTAAAAACAGCATCAAAGTATCAATTCTTCTAGATACACTTGTACACACTTTTGAATGAACTCGACAGGGAGGTTGTTCCAAATATCTTAGAGAACTAACAACAGATTTTCAGTGGTTATAGGCATGTGCAAATCCTTCTGTCTCTCTATGTAATCCTTCACAAACTCGATGATGTTGAGATCATCCACATAACCTACATCACATCATCAAGTCTGTCTGGGAATACATGAAGAGACAGAAGAATTTGTACAAGCCTACATTCACAAAAGATCTGTGGCTCATTTTCCAAGATTCTTGGAAAAACCTCCCTTTCGAATTCTTTTCAAAGTATGAACAACTGTTCCTAGGAGAATTGGTGCTTTGATGGTCCTTTGATGCTGTTTTGAAGACAAAGGCTGGTCACACCAAATATTGATTAGATTTAGATTTATTTTGCATTAATTTCCTTAGCATTTTGTTAATTGATAAAAAATAAAATATTAATATTAAACACTTCTATTTTTTAACTCCACTCTGATTTTTTAATTCTGACTCTAGCATTTTTAAATATCTAAAATGTTTAATCGGTACTGTATACTTTAATACTTTAATAACATACTATACCATACAAAAATTTACCCTTTTTCTATCCTGACACCATCCTGGCTTTTGAACTTTGATTCTTCTGTTTCAGGATAAACCAGCTTGGAAAGTGCAAGAGCGCAAGGAGCCGCCATGACAGAGGCCGCAATAAGTGAAGATGGGTCAATCTGAAATAATAATTTAAATGTATTCAAGATATTTCATTTATGTCTCTCTTTATATTTCTTCCTCCAAAGTGAATGCTCATTTCTTCAGACATTGTGAAACACTACCCCTGTCCTCAAAATTGGACAATGGAAAGTGCAAGGAAAGAGTATGCCCAAACTCTGTCCCCTGCAGTCAGGGAAGTGTAGTACCTGAGGAAAATTGTCACCTTGACTCGTGGATGTTGCCCTGCATGCATATAATCTGTTATAAAAAAAATTCTAAACCCCTTAAGATTGTAAATGTTCAGTTTTTGCTGTAGCATGTATTCTCAGAGGTCTTTACCCTAGTTCCGTACAGAAATGTATGGTGCTATAGATAATGATGGCTTTACCTACTGATATCTATAAGCTGTGAATGTATAACTTTGACAGAAAGACTTTGCTCTTTTTGTTTTCTCTCCATTCCACCTTATCCTCTCCTTCTTTGTAGTTGACATACCTATGTACCAATACAATGCAACAAGCCAAATGTGAAAATTAAGTAAAGTGTAAGAAAAAGAAGAGAAGTGGTAATGTTCTCACCCCAAATGAGATGTATGCACCCATCACACTGCCAGCAATTGTTCCGAAGCCCCCAGTCATCACAGCATGAATTTCAGATTTTGTCATGTCTGGTAAGTAGGGGCGAATAAGCAATGGAGCTTCTGTCTATAAATGTAGATGAGGAAAAACAACAGAGGCTATTGTCTTAATGAATTTACAACAATAGTCTACAGATCGTCAGCGGTAGTATGTTTCTTATTCTTACCTGTCCAACAAAAATATTGCCAGCCACGCTCAATGTTTCTGTAGCTGTGGTTCCCATTGTTACTTGCATAAGCCAGGAAATCTAGAAAATACATAAATGGTTTCTGCAAAGTTTAGAATGTGTTGCATTTTACTGATAAAGAATTTGATAATTTTGTCTTCTATTTTTTAATATCTTGATTCCTAGGATGTTTATGGTGTCATCAGAGACTCTGTCTGCAACCCATCCGATTTCACAAAGAAAACTGTGATGAACGCAGCTCTATTATTCCCATCAGAATGATAGACTACACAATGGAACTGGGGTGCAGTATCTGCATTTGGAGAAAAAAAGGTTCAGTCATCAGAGGGGACAAGGTATCTTTATTATGAGAACTGTGAATCTGCGTAATAATCTACAGTGGCTTTAGAACAGGCTTAGATAATGTTTCTTTGAATCTTGATTCCATCTGATTACCACCAGAGGGTACATTTTTCATTATAAGGTGGATTGCATAATGTTTGCTTGTTTTTTTATCTTCATTTGGATCAATAGGAGGGAACAAATTTTGAAAGTTTAACTACATCTCTTCTCTTCATCCACATCCTCTCCCGTCACTGAGTTGAAGTTGATAGACTCATATATTTTTCCAAATATATTAACTATGTATCTACACTCCTTAAGATTGAAATTGCAATACCAAGAAGGTGGAGAGGACAATGATGGAGGTGGTGGAGAGGGCAATGATGAGGGTGGTGGAGAAAGCAATGATGGAGGTGATGGAGAGAACAATGATTGATGTGGGGAGAGGACAATGATGGGATGTGTATGGAGGACATTAAGGGGTGTGGGGATTGGGATGGAAGGAAGGGGGACTTATAATGGACTTACGAACAGGGGATGGGGAGGAAAACATTAGATATGGATGTAAAATGAATTGGGTGGTTGAGGAGGGTGCTAAAACCTCTGATAGTGTCCTCTCCCATCTCACAATTAATTGTGATGCTATCAGGGACTTTACAATAAATTGTAAGGTGGGAGAAGACGCTTTCAGGGACTTGTAATGAATTGTGAGGTGGCGAAGGATGCTCAGTACCTGGTAATGTCTTCTCCAACTTCCATATTAATTTTGATGCTATCAAGTACTTACAATGACTGGGGGTTACACAGGACAGGGACTAAGGCTATGTGCAGGATTTGCAGGAGAAAATTCTGCTGCATATCTTAATATTTTGGCAGGAAGAAAGTTGCATAAAATACTTTTTTTTCCCACATTTTTGCCATGCTTTTGTTACGTATTTTTCCAAATGAGTACGGGTGAAATATGCTGCAAGAATTGAAATTATGTAGATTTAAATCTGCAAGGCAAAAATAAGCAGCATGTGCATGAGACTGTAAAAACTTGCATATTTTTCATGTTCACATAGCCTTACAGGTAATTGGGGAGAGTGACAGACTGAAAAATGTATATTATTGGGAGTCAGAGATTATAGTTAATGGGCAACACAATGCTGCTTATCACTTTATATTGTTAATGGTGCTTGGCTAATAGTATATTAATGGAAGGGTACATATCTGTATGCAGGGGGAGACACATGTATGTATACAATGTATGTGACCTTGTTATTTTCAGGGCTGCGAAGATCATCGTGACGAGTCGTAGCTGGGAGATGTGGACATGAAGGTCTGACCAGATGGAAAAGAAACAGGAGAAAGCGTCTCTAATCAGACGAGACGTCAGCGGTAAGTGCCTAGATGTAGATATTATTCTGTATCTGCACTGTGTGATTTGGAGTGATAATGTTTTTTCGTAAAATCCCTTATTCTACATTCTCACATTTGTGTGAAATGTCTGTGTGCTTCTGTGTTTTTTTATCTGATGACACATGGACTCAGAGTTTTATAGGTCTATTCACACATACATGAAAATCTGAAAATGAGATCCGTGAGGGTCAGAGAATGTTCTGTTCTGATCCGATTTTGAGGATCAGAATAGATCATGCTCAATTCGTCTGTAAAAGCGGGCATCGCACCAACCCTGCAAACGGATACAGGGATGTAGCCTTATTATGTATAGCACAGTCCCTTAGTATATAGTGTACTCACTTATTATGTATAGCAGAGTTCCTTAGTATATAGTGTACTAACTTATTATGTTTAGCAGAGTTCCTTAGTATATAGGGTACTCACTTACTATAGCGCCATCCTTAGTTACATAGTTTCCTTTTTTATTATGCATAACGCCGCCCCTTATTACATACCATCCTCTGCTGTTATATACAGTGCTGTCTCTTACATAGTGTATTCTTGTTATTTTTGTTATTCACAGCGTCCTCTTTTATTATATCGTCCCCTCTCTTGTTAGATATAAAATGACTGCTGACGGAGGAGCCGGTAACCAGACTACCAGTCCATCGGCTCCTCCATTAGAAAAGAAGCTTTCCCATGCTCCATCAGCCATCACTGCATTATACATCTAACAAGAGAGGATGGTACGCAATAAAGAACAGGGCTCTATATAATCCGATATGTAAGGGACGGAGCTGTACATAACAAGAGAGGGAACTGTGTAATTAGAGATGGCTATATATAATAAAGGAGACTTTGTAATATATACATGTATGTTTGTGGCTATAAATATATATATATATATATATATATATATATATATATATATATATATATATATATATATATATATTAGCTTTGTCGCCATAAAATGAGGGGAGCACGGACACATTTCTTGCACAGGGGCCCCAGGCTGTCAATCTGTCAGTGTCCACCCCTGATTATCATGTGTACAGCTCCTGTGATTTCCATAATTCCATGACTTTTTCTTCTTGATTTTGCCATTCCAATGTTGAGGAGTGTAGGTCATATTTTCTGAAACTCAAAATGCCACAAATGACTTCCATTATATTGTGGCATCTGAGAAAAAAATAACAATATTTACTTTATAATATTTTATCAGACATTAAATTAATTCTTTAGAAATATAAATACAAGGAACTTACCTTAAGAATTACATACTGCATTAGTCCAATATAGTAAAGGATTGACATGACGCAGCTAAAAAACACGACAATGGGAAGAGCCTGTAAGAAACCATACACAGAAGTCACATCTTACATTGCTTAGTGTGAAACATGTAATACACATTTTTACATAATTCTGCTGAATATTCTTGCCATGATGCATAAACAGCAATTTCATTAAATACACCTGTATTAAGAACTATCCTGGATAAAAAGCAGAATTAATTTGACCATAACTGTGTAGAGTCTGATATTTCTAAAGATGACAATACATATACTCAATGGTTGATACCTTTTAGAGGCTAAATAAAAAGATGGTAACAAATTGCAAAAAGGTATCAACCACTGAGGACTCTAGATTCTAAATATTTTTCTATTTACTGGCTAACACGGTACAAAGATATACCGTATATCTTCTCTGTAATACATATACTCGAGATTTAGCTATAGGTTGTATTTTCAATGTACATTTATGGAAACCTACAGAAATTTCCACCTTCCCTAAAAAATTATATATAATACTTATACATTAGTCATTTATTTGTTGACACTAACATTTTCTTTATCTTGCACAATGGCTGTGATCTTAATGTCGGAAAATGAAGAATTGGCATTACAGGTTAATCAGACCCTTTTACATGGATCGTAATAGGACAAATTAGCTTTTATATGAGCAAACAAGCCACTGATTAACTGATAAAAGACAATCACTTGTTGGTTTCTGATCATGACTTTAAGGGTACCGTCTCACATAACGATTTACCAACGATCACGACCAGCGATACGACCTGGCCGTGATCGTTGGTAAGTCGTTGTGTGGTCGCTGGGGAGCTGTCACACAGACCGCTCTCCAGCGACCAACGATGCCGAGTTCCCGGGTAACCAGGGTAGACATCGGGTTACTAAGCGCAGGGCCGCGCTTAGTAACCCGATGTTTACCGTGGTTACCAGCGTAAAAGTAAAAAAAAAACAAACAGTATATACTCACATTTCGGTGTCTGTCCCCCGGCGTTCTGCTTCTCTGCACTGTGTCTGCGCCAGCCGGAAAGCACAGCGGTGACGTCAGACGTCACCGCTGTGCTCGCTTTCCGGCCGGCCGGCGCTCACAATGCAGAGAAGCAGAACGCCGGGGGACAGACACCGGAATGTAAGTATGTAGTGTTTGTTTTTTTTTTACTTTTACGCTGGTAACCACGGTAAACATCGGGTTACTAAGCGCAGCCCTGCGCTTAGTAACCCGATGTTTACCCTGGTTACAAGCGAACACATCGCTGGATCGCTGTCACACACAACGATCCAGCGATGACAGCGGGAGATTAAGCGACGAAATAAAGTTCCAAACGATCTGCTACGACGTACGATTCTCAGCAGGGTCCCTGATCGCTGCGTGTCAGACACAGCGATATCGTATGGATATCGCTGGAACGTCACGAATCGTACCGTCGTAGCGATGAAAATGCCACTGTGTGACGGTACCCTAAGGTTAGCACTATATGATGACTTTAGGCGCATCATATGTCTCATGGCCAATCCTTGCTACGTGACACTGCAACATCATAGCATAATGAAGATGAATGAGGTTGCGTTGCTTTGTAACCATGATATGCAAGTTGCTAAATGACAGAACCAGTCAGATTCTTTTGCAACTTGCTTGTTCCAAAGTGATTTCAATGCAGCCTCATTCACTTGCATTACCCTATGATGGGGCAGCAGCCCACTGCAATCTTTGGCAACGCAACCTATGGTGTGGCCAATGCCGCCGTGTAGTCCCAACCTTTTGCTGTCCTAGAGCAGGCCATATAATCAATATGTGGAACAGCAGCAGGCCTGAGAGATGGTGCACACGTAGTGTCCTACCCCAAGAAATATAGAAGAAGAACTTGGCACTATAATACAATTGATTTGGTCATTTTTATTAAATCGAAGAAAATAGTATATAACATTTCGGTCATGCACTTTGACTTACTGCTTATTGCAATGGAATAGGTTACAGAGAGGAGAGAAAGTTGGTGCTGGTTGGAATGGAGAGTATCCTGCTATGTATAAGTCACTTTGTGCCTTGCAACACTTCTAAACACACTGATATAAAAAGAACCTCTAAGCCCAGCTAAATTAAAATATGTCACAAACCGTGAACGTTTGTTAAATTATTGTTATCTGCTATATACACGTTCCAGCATTGTAAACGGTAACAAAAAAGTGATCTGACAGCTCACTATAACACATGGTATGTAGCCTTTTCTAAGTAGATGACATATGGTGGGCCAAATTTCTTGTGTGCAACCTACTGGATAGACTTGTATTGCACGATACTGGGTATAGTAGTACAGTGGGTCCTATGGAGTGGTGGGATTTTCACATTTTCACATGAAACAGCTTAGTGTTCTCTGTCTACAAACCTGAAATGCGAAAACTTCTTTAATTAATGTTTCCCCAAAAACAAAGCCTGAGCCAGCAGTTGTATAGTTCAGGAAAATCTGGAAAAGTAGAAAGAGGTATGTTAATTTGGTTGCTTATTGTTTATCTTCTGTTTCTCCAGTATGAATTTAAATCTTTTATAACCAATTCTCTATTACTTATAACCAGCAAAATTATTATTTATTATTAATTGATAACAAATAATAACCAGCAAAATAATTAAAGATGTAAGATTAGTATTGATATTATCAAAAATTCTTTAGATTAAAATATGATCAATGGAAATTGTAGCGTTGACACAATACCTGGATTTGTTCACCAAGAAACTTAAAAGCTTGGTAACCTGGCTCAGTGCGAATAATGAAGATTCCCAAAACAAACTCTAGTCCAAGACCCCAAGATACTGCCCGCCAGGACACCTACAGAGGAGATCAACAGAATGAATGCATTGTTTTTTGGTTACAGTGTATGTAACAGTTAACAGTCCTACATTCTTTAGTTTTAACATTTTATACTTATCTACTATATAATCGTCTAATTCTGTCTGTTTGTCTGTAACAGAAATCCCGCGTCACTGATTGGTTGCGCCAGCCGCTCGCAACCAATCAGCGACAGGCGCAGTCCGGCCACGAATTAGCGCGGGATTTAACCCCCACTCACAGCGCAACGTAGTTCACTCACGTTCACTGAACAAGTTCTGTCAGTCACAGTGCCACGTAGTTCAGTCACGTTTACTGAACAAGTTCTGTCAGTCCCAGTGCCACGTAGTTCAGTCACGTTTACTGAACAAGTTCTGTCAGTCACAATGCCACGTAGTTCAGTCACGTTTACTGAACAAGTTCTGTCAGTCACAGTGCAACATAGTTCAGTCACATTTACTGAACAAGTTCTGTCAGTCACAGTGCCACGTAGTTCAGTCACGTTTACTGAATAAGTTCTGTCAGTCACAGTGCCACATAGTTCAGTCACGTTTACTGAACAAGTTCTGTCAGTCACAGTGCCACGTAGTTCAGTCACGTTTAATGAACAAGTTCTGTCAGTCACAGTGCCACATAGTTCACTCACGTTTACTTCATAAATAAACTACATACAAATTCTAGAATACCCGATACGTTAGAATCGGGCCACCATCTAGTACAGTATATAATGAGAAAAAGGATATAAAAAAGTGAAAATTTTACTTTATTCCTTCATTCTTAAGCTGTAGTAACATTATGCAGTCTTTCTCAAATGTTTAAGGTAGAAATGATCGAATCTGCAAAGATTTGAAATTTGCCAAATCATGTGGATTTTACAAGGAAATTAAATTTACATCTGAGTTATTTGCTGCAAATTGAATTTCCTTACTATGCTCTGCAGTCTCTCCAGACCTCAGAGCATAAGAAATAGGATGTGAAAACAAAAATACTCACCGCTCCCTGATCTTTCATCCCCGAAGCCCGTTGTCGAGTCCGGTACACCTCTTCATCTCACCTGCAGTGCCCATATGTATCTTCTTCCAATGCTCCAATCTGGCCAGGGCTTTCGGCTTGACCACACCTCAGACTTCACTTCACAGTGGGCCATCGTTCACATGTTGGGACGTCATGATGTTACGACGTGACTCAGCAGAGGCATAGTCAGCAATTCTGGGAATGCATGTCGATCACAGCGTGCACAGCAATAGTGACGCACGGTGATACCAGAGGCCTGGTTGAGCTGCAAGCCCTGGCTCAGAGTGAAGCAGGTGAAAGAAGATGTGTGAGACTCGGGGAGGCACAGAGAAGGGGCGCGGAGGATCAGATGGCATGCTGTGGGTCGGCAGGACAAGTAAGTGGTGAGGTGAGTATTATTACTAACTTTTAGCCTTTTGCTGTCTCTCTTTGGTTCAGCAAAATGGTAGCCACATCTGGCCCATATATTGCTGGCTTGGCGAATATAGAAAAAACCAAAGACAAAAACATAATGATTAAATACCATACAGTAAATAAATAAATAGCATAGTGGATGAAAATAATATACGGTATTTAGTTAACATGCTTTTTGATTAAAAAAAAGGTGAAAGCCATCCCATCTCTTCACGGTGACCATAATTGGGACAGTCCTAACTCTAATATTAAAAATCTTACCGCTTGTCAAGTGACAAGGGCTGAAATGAACCTAGCCCAACTAGTGGACACACAGACATGAGACCACATCAATATAATGCCCAGCTTATAGAATTGGAGAACATACATTTTTGGAAAATTTAATTACACCCGAATAAATTTGCTCGTATATAATATAGGGCCATTGCTATGCCCTCAATTTCTGATTGAAAAAAAGCTGTTTATCATATCTGCTTCAAGGTCTGTTTGCTGGCCAAGTTCAGAGTCTATGATCTCGTCTCCTTCAGTTTTCTACTAGACATGCAACTGTATTCTTACCCTAAACAGCGATAACATTATCACAAGAGTAAAGGTCCATATATATGGATCGACCAGCGGCACCATATGATCATCGATCGGTAAACCTTTACTGCTCAGCGGTTATTTACATGCCTGATTACACAGTCATACCAAAACAAACGATATACACGCAGTACACATAGGCTGCCATGGTGCCATGTGCAAGTCCTATTCACACAGGACAATGCACGGCCGAAAACAATGAATTTTTGAGCTGTGCAATAAATCATTTCACCCAATGAATGAGCGTTTTTAAGAATGCTTGTTCATGATTGTTTTTCAGTGTAAATGTATCTTAACATACAATTTAGGTGAAATAAGTTTACTACCCTAAACATATATATCTTTATACTGTGTCTAGAGACAAACATTTCAGAAGATATTCATGCATAGCAGCAGTAATAAAAATATCTTGGAAAAAGACATTTAAAAGGGAATGATTGATTAGAGAATGACCCATTGTTTAAATCAGGTTTTTATGCTCCATGTATTTTTTTTATATAGTTATTTTTTTATATATCACTACATTCAAAGAAAATCTTGCAATTTTTATAAAGGTCACTCACAAGACTAATACTTCCTGTTTTTTCCACAGGCATTAGCAGCAACATACTGACTCAGACCCTATTTGTCTGTATAGACGCATTAACTGAGAATGGTCAATCTGGACAAAGGTCTTTGGAGAGAGAAAGAAGGAATTCAAAATGGTGCATCTATTGCTATCTAATGTATATAGAGGTGATTGAAATCCTGTCTGTGATAATGAGACTGTTGAAATTTTTTCTCTGCAAAAAAACAAGTAGGAGTCTAATAAATGGCAAAGTGGTCCTTGTGAAAAGCGCATTTTTTTAATAGAGAAAGTGATCTGGAACATTTTTTTAAAAAAAACATTAGCAATATTTAAAAACATGCATTTAACATAAGACCTGATTTATACAATAGGTCATTTACTGATGACACACTCCACTTAACATGCACCACATGCAAATTACTCTCAAAATGCCTCTCAAGTATTTTTTCAGCAAGTAAGTGTCCCGCAATCTTAGCAGCAATTCATGACACGGGATGCATCAGAGAAGTAATCTCAGCCTAGATTGAAGGTTTTACCACTGAAATTAAACCTAGAGGCAATTTTGAGTAATTTTCATATGGTGTAGGATTTCATTTTTTAACCCCTTTCTGACTTCGGGCGTAATAGTACATAGTAACGTAACATAGTTGTTAAGGTTGAAGGCAGAATTTAAGTCCATCTAGTTCAACCCATAGCCTAACCTAACATGCCCTAACATGTTGATCCAGAGGAAGGCAAAAAAAACCAATGTGGCAAAGAGTAAGCTCCACATTGGGGAAAAAAATTCCTTCCCGACTCCAGATACGGCAATCAGACTAGTTCCCTGGATGAACGCCCTATCAAGGAATCTAGTGTATATACCCTGTAACATTATACTTTTCCAGAAAGGTATCCAGTCCCCTCTTAAATTTAAGTAATGAATCACTCATTACAACATCATACGGCAGAGAGTTCCATAGTCTCACTGCTCTTACAGTAAAGAATCCGCATCTGTTATTATGCTTAAACCTTCTTTCCTCCAGACGTAGAGGATGCCCCCTTGTCCCTGTCTCAGGTCTATGATTAAAAAGATCATCAGAAAGGACTTTGTACTGTCCCCTTGCAGCGCCCCAGAGTCCTGGTCGTTGCAGTACTGTGGCTCCGCCACTATGGGGAGCTATGGTGCGTCTGATGGCACTGAAGGGGTTCATCTGATCAGGTATCACAGACACCAATACATTTCACAGCTGGGCCTCCGGGGGGAGCTAAGGGTGCTATTCATTAGGCCACTCCCCACCATAGTGGGTAAACTGGGGGTCAGGCAGGAAGTTAGATCAGAAAGCTGACTGGGTTGGAACCAGGCAACACCTTGTGGCAGAGGGTGTTGTAGGGGAAGATACAGTAGGGTCTCTGTCAGGGGTGGGATCCTGACAGGGGCTTGGCAACAAGAACGAACGTAACGGGACCGTGCCTGCTCCGGGTAGCGGCGGTGCCCAAGAAAGGATTAGAAGAGAGATAGATTGTACTGAGTGAGAAACGAGATCACGCAAAGGAGAAATACCAGTAGGAGTCGTGCTGTAAGACCGAAGCAACATCCTACTGAGGCGCACTACCGGTGGCCGGAACGCCGAGGGAGTAGAATAACATTCAGCTTCAAGCAATACTCCAAACAGCGGCAGGACAGTCAGTTTAAGGCGGGCTGTCTAACACATATCACCTATGCAGTCTTGGGGGGCAACTTGTGGAGAGGGGCGACTCTAGGGTCCCGGAAGAGCTCCGAGCCTACCCGTCAAATGGGTGCCGTCCCAACCAGAACATCAGGGAGGGATGGAGGATTAGCAGAACATCATCTAATCGAGTTGTGAGGGAACTTAAGAAACAGACACAACAGTTGTGGGGGACTTTCCGTAAGCACAGCATGGAAGGACCACAACACATGGCGCTAGTAGGAAGGCACCGATTTCCACCTGTGAAGAGAACTCTGGAGGTGCCATTGGACCGGCCGGACTTGCGCAGCCTGGTGAACCGTGTTCCGGACTGAGGACCCAGAGATCTTCAGTAAAGAGGTAAAGAGACTGCAACCTGGTGTCCTCGTTATTTACTGCACTGCACCACTACAGTGTCACCACCATCATCCACACCTGTTATTCACTGAGCGCCCCACGGCAGGGTCACGGACCGGGCCTAGCCGCCGTGACAACCCCAGAGCAGAGACTCACAGGCCCGGTACCAGGTACCCCTTGGCCCTGCGGCGGTGGGGGCGCCGCAACTTGGCGTCACGAACAGGATCTACTTAAGCCTGAAGAATCAGGTCATGTGTGCCTTGGAACTGTGATTTATTGTGCTTGGACTGTACTTTATTGCAAGGACTGTGCTGCGCCATTTACCGCCAAAATCCATCGCCATTACAGCGCTGAGGAGAGCGCAGGAAGAGAAGAGGGGCGTGGAGTGGGCGTAGGTAAGCTGGAGAGCGCGAACAACAATGGCCGCCCAGTCTAAATATTGCTGTGTCCTGAGGACGTGTCCGTCAGCAGTCGAGACCCGCCTCCTGATTTTCTATGCTGGGCAGAAACCGAAGAAACGAAACTATGACTCAGATGAGGTGGAACTGGAGACCAGGACAGGCCTACAGAAAAGAATGGCCCTGCATCGACCCCCGTCACCAGCGGATTATTCTGACATGCCTCCGCTGGAGGATTTGGATCCTTGGGAGCTGCCGATGGAGCATCCCGGGCCTGGACGGTCCCCGACTCATACGCCTTCCCCAGGAGGAGCTACCGCAAGTGGAGGTACCCGGTGCCGCGATTCCCGGGATGGCCACCTCACTTCTGCACATGACCCGGTCACTGCTGCGACCGGTAGCGCCCCGATGTCCCCGCCGTCTAGCACCAATGCACCGGGGGGGCATGACCTAGGGCCCTTCCCCTGGGGGGAATATCGGAACCATCTAATCGCAGAGTTCCAGCGAGAAGTGGAGCGGGAGGCGCGAGGTGAGCTGCTGGAGGGCTCCCTGCCGAAGTGGGGCGTTGTGGTTGTGTACCTGCCCCGGACGGGAAAGGGCTTCGTGCAGGAGATCGGGACAGCCCTGAGTGTTGTGAATTTGGATTCTGGGCTCCCCCGGTGGCTACTGGTGGAATTGAACTTGTGACATCATCTTCCCTGTTCACCTGTTCTGATTAGATCTGGGTGTCGCTATATAACCTGGCTTCTCTGTTAGATGCTTGCCGGTCAACAATGTTATCAGAAGCCTCTCTGTGCTTGTTCCTGCTCCCAGACATCTACTAGATAAGTTGGACATTCGTCCATGTTTTGTTTTTGTATTTTGGTTCCAGTTCACAGCTGCAGTTTCGTTACTGTGTCTGGAAAGCTCTTGTTGATCAGGAATTGCCACTCTGGTATTATGAGTTAATGCCAGAGTCCTAAAGTAATTTCTGGATGTGTTTTGTTAGGGTTTTCTACTGACCATGAAAGTATGCTTTCTGTCTTCTGCTATCTAGAAAGCGGACCTCAAATTTGCTAAAACTATTTTCCTGCTGCGTTTGTTGTTTCATCTCATATCACCGCCAATATATGTGGGGGGTCTCTGTCTCCTTTTTGGGCATTTCTCTAGAGGTGAGTCAGGTCTTATATTTCCCTCTGCTAGCATTATTTAGTTCTCCGGCCGGCGCTGGGCATATAGGGATAAAAAGTAGGACATGCTACCTGGCTACTTCTAGATGATGCGGTAGGTTTAGTTCATGGTCAGTATAGTTACATCTTCCAAGAGCTTGTTCCTATTGAGGCTTATGCTAGTTCTCTGGCCATGGAGATCATGACAGTTTGACCGGCCCACTAAAGGGTTAAAATCCTTGGCTGAGAAAGGAGAGAAATAAGTAGTCTGCTGAAAATTTTTTTTTTTTTTTTTTTTTTTTTTTTTTTTTCTCTAGTAGTTAGTGTGCTCTTAATTGGATCACTTGCCAGTCTGTCTATGCTGCAGTCTTTCTTTTTTTTCTCTCTCCTTCTAATCTTTGAATGGCTCTATGTTCACCTGTCTATAATGGATCTACAGAGTGTAACTGCAGGTTTGAATAATCTCGCCACGAAAGTACAAAGTTTGCAAGATTTTGTTGTTCATGCTCCGGTATCAGAGCCGAGAATTCCTTTGCCGGAATTCTTCTCAGGGAATAGATCTAGCTTTCAGAATTTTAGAAATAATTGTAAGTTGTTTTTGTCCCTGAAATCTCGTTCTGCTGGAGACCCTGCACAGCAGGTTGGGATTGTGATTTCCTTGCTCCGCGGCGACCCTCAAGATTGGGCTTTTGCATTGGCACCAGGGGATCCTGCGTTGCGCAATGTGGATGCGTTTTTTCTGGCCTTGGGCTTGCTGTATGAGGAACCTCATTTGGAACTTCAGGCAGAAAAAACTTTGATGTCCCTATCGCAGGGGCAAGATGAAGCTGAAATTTACTGCCAAAAATTCCGTAAATGGTCTGTGCTTACTCAGTGGAATGAGTGTGCCTTGGCGGCTACTTTCAGAGAGGGTCTTTCTGATGCCATTAAGGATGTCATGGTGGGGTTCCCTGTGCCTGCAAGTCTGAATGAGTCCATGACAATGGCCATTCAGATCGATAGGCGTCTGCGGGAGCGCAAACCAGTGCACCATCTGGCGGTGTCCACTGAGAAGACGCCAGAAAACATGCAGTGTGATAGAATTCTGTCCAGAAGCGAGCGGCAGAATTTTAGACGGAAAAATGGGTTGTGTTTCTATTGTGGGGATTCTACTCATGTTATATCAGCATGCTTTAAGCGTACTAAAAAGCTTGATAAATCCGTTCCCATTGGCACTTTACAGTCTAAATTTATTTTGTCTGTGACCCTGATTTGCTCTTTGTCATCTATTACTACGGACGCCTATATCGACTCTGGCGCCGCTTTGAGTCTTATGGATTGGTCCTTTGCCAATCGTTGTGGGTATGATTTAGAGCCTTTGGAGACTCTTATTCCTCTGAAGGGGATTGACTCCACCCCATTGGCTAATAATAAACCACAATACTGGACACAAGTGACTATGTGTATTAATCCGGATCACCAGGAGACTATTCGTTTTCTGGTGCTGTATAATCTACATGATGATTTGGTGCTGGGATTGCCATGGCTGCAGTCTCACAACCCAGTCCTTGACTGGAGAGCTATGTCTGTGTTGAGCTGGGGATGTAAGGGGACTCATGGGGACGTACCTTTGGTGTCCATTTCATCATCTATTCCCTCTGAAATCCCTGAGTTCCTGTCTGATTATCGTGACGTCTTTGAAGAACCCAAGCTGGGTTCACTACCTCCGCACCGTGAGTGCGATTGTGCTATAGATTTAATTCCGGGTAGTAAATACCCAAAGGGTCGTTTATTTAATCTGTCTGTGCCTGAACATACTGCTATGCGAGAATATATAAAGGAGTCCTTGGAAAAGGGACATATTCGTCCATCGTCATCTCCCTTAGGAGCCGGTTTTTTCTTTGTGTTAAAAAAAGACGGCTCTTTGAGACCATGTATTGATTATCGGCTTTTGAATAAAATCACGGTTAAATATCAATACCCATTGCCGTTGCTGACTGATTTGTTTGCTCGCATAAAGGGGGCCAAGTGGTTCTCTAAGATTGATCTCCGTGGGGCGTATAATTTGGTGCGGATCAGGCAGGGGGATGAGTGGAAAACCGCATTTAATACGTCCGAGGGCCACTTTGAGTATTTGGTGATGCCTTTTGGTCTTTCTAATGCCCCTTCAGTCTTCCAGTCCTTTATGCATGATATTTTCCGCGATTTTTTGGATAAATTTATGATAGTGTATCTGGATGATATTCTGATTTTTTCGGATGATTGGGACTCTCATGTCCGGCAAGTTAAGAGGGTTTTTCAGGTTTTGCGGTCTAATTCTCTGTGTGTCAAGGGTTCTAAGTGCGTTTTTGGGGTTCAGAGAATTTCCTTTTTGGGATATATTTTTTCTCCCTCTTCCATTGAGATGGATCCTGTCAAGGTTCAAGCTATTTGTGATTGGACGCAGCCCTCTTCTCTTAAAAGTCTTCAGAAATTTTTGGGCTTTGCCAACTTTTATCGTCGATTTATTTCTGGTTTTTCGGATGTCGTTAAGCCATTGACCGATTTGACTAGACAGGGTGCTGATGTTGCTAATTGGTCCCCTGATGCTGTGGAGGCCTTTCAGGAGCTTAAGCGCCGTTTTTCTTCTGCCCCTGTGTTGCGTCAGCCTGATGTGACTCTTCCTTTTCAGGTTGAGGTCGACGCTTCTGAGATCGGGGCTGGGGCAGTGTTGTCGCAGAAAAGTTCTGACTGCGCCGTGATGAGGCCTTGTGCCTTCTTTTCCCGTAAATTTTCGCCCGCTGAGCGGAATTATGATGTTGGGAATCGGGAGCTTTTGGCCATGAAGTGGGCGTTTGAGGAGTGGCGCCATTGGCTCGAGGGGGCCAGACATCAGGTGGTGGTATTGACTGACCACAAAAATTTGATCTATCTTGAGACCGCCAGGCGCCTGAATCCTAGACAGGCGCGCTGGTCATTATTTTTCTCTCGGTTTAATTTTGTGGTATCGTACCTACCGGGTTCTGAGAATGTTAAGGCGGATGCCCTTTCTAGGAGTTTTGAGCCTGATTCACCCGGCAACTCTGACCCCACAGGTATTCTTAAGGAGGGAGTTATCTTGTCAGCCGTTTCTCCAGACCTGCGGCGGGCCTTGCAGGAGTTTCAGGCGGATAGACCGGATCGTTGTCCGCCTGATAGGTTGTTTGTTCCTGATGATTGGACCAGTAGAGTCATCTCTGAGGTACATTCTTCTGCATTGGCAGGTCATCCTGGAATTTTTGGTACCAGGGATTTGGTGGCAAGATCCTTCTGGTGGCCTTCCCTGTCACGAGATGTGCGAGGCTTTGTGCAGTCTTGTGACGTTTGTGCTCGGGCCAAGCCTTGTTGTTCTCGGGCTAGTGGATTATTGTTGCCCTTGCCTATTCCTAAGAGGCCTTGGACACACATCTCGATGGATTTTATTTCAGATCTGCCTGTTTCTCAGAAGATGTCTGTCATCTGGGTGGTGTGTGACCGTTTTTCTAAGATGGTCCATTTGGTTCCCCTGCCCAAATTGCCTTCTTCTTCCGAGTTGGTGCCCCTGTTTTTTCAAAATGTTGTTCGTTTGCATGGTATTCCTGAGAATGTCGTTTCTGACAGAGGAACCCAATTTGTGTCTAGATTTTGGCGGGCATTCTGTGCTAGGATGGGCATAGATTTGTCTTTTTCGTCTGCTTTTCACCCTCAGACTAATGGCCAGACCGAGCGGACTAATCAGACCCTGGAGACATATCTGAGGTGTTTTGTGTCTGCTGACCAGGATGATTGGGTTGCTTTTTTGCCATTGGCGGAGTTCGCCCTCAATAATCGGGCCAGCTCTGCCACTTTGGTGTCCCCGTTTTTCTGTAATTCGGGGTTCCACCCTCGATTTTCCTCCGGTCAGATGGAATCCTCGGATTGTCCTGGAGTGGATGCGGTGGTGGAGAGATTGCATCATATCTGGGGGCAGGTGATGGACAATTTAAAGTTGTCCCAGGAGAAGACTCAGCTTTTTGCCAACCGTCACCGTCGTGTTGGTCCTCGGCTTTGTGTTGGAGATTTGGTGTGGTTGTCTTCTCGTTTTGTCCCTATGAGGGTCTCATCTCCTAAGTTTAAGCCTCGGTTCATCGGTCCGTATAAAATATTGGAGATTCTTAACCCTGTTTCCTTCCGTTTGGACCTCCCTGCATCCTTTTCTATTCATAACGTTTTTCATCGGTCGTTATTGCGCAGGTATGAGGCACCGGTTGTGCCTTCCGTTGAGCCTCCTGCTCCGGTGTTGGTTGAGGGTGAGTTGGAGTACGTTGTGGAAAAAATCCTAGACTCCCGTGTTTCCAGACGGAGACTCCAGTATCTGGTCAAGTGGAAGGGATACGGCCAGGAGGATAATTCTTGGGTCACTGCATCTGATGTTCATGCCTCTGATCTGGTTCGTGCCTTTCATAGGGCCCATCCTGATCGCCCTGGTGGTTCTGGTGAGGGTTCGGTGCCCCCTCCTTGAGGGGGGGGTACTGTTGTGAATTTGGATTCTGGGCTCCCCCGGTGGCTACTGGTGGAATTGAACTTGTGACATCATCTTCCCTGTTCACCTGTTCTGATTAGATCTGGGTGTCGCTATATAACCTGGCTTCTCTGTTAGATGCTTGCCGGTCAACAATGTTATCAGAAGCCTCTCTGTGCTTGTTCCTGCTCCCAGACATCTACTAGATAAGTTGGACATTCGTCCATGTTTTGTTTTTGTATTTTGGTTCCAGTTCACAGCTGCAGTTTCGTTACTGTGTCTGGAAAGCTCTTGTTGATCAGGAATTGCCACTCTGGTATTATGAGTTAATGCCAGAGTCCTAAAGTAATTTCTGGATGTGTTTTGTTAGGGTTTTCTACTGACCATGAAAGTATGCTTTCTGTCTTCTGCTATCTAGAAAGCGGACCTCAAATTTGCTAAAACTATTTTCCTGCTGCGTTTGTTGTTTCATCTCATATCACCGCCAATATATGTGGGGGGTCTCTGTCTCCTTTTTGGGCATTTCTCTAGAGGTGAGTCAGGTCTTATATTTCCCTCTGCTAGCATTATTTAGTTCTCCGGCCGGCGCTGGGCATATAGGGATAAAAAGTAGGACATGCTACCTGGCTACTTCTAGATGATGCGGTAGGTTTAGTTCATGGTCAGTATAGTTACATCTTCCAAGAGCTTGTTCCTATTGAGGCTTATGCTAGTTCTCTGGCCATGGAGATCATGACACCTGAGGGTCCGCATCACCCGGGAGGAAGTGGAGCCCTGCCTGTGTGGAGACGGCGCCAAGTCCTTCCTGAAGCCGGGGGATGTGGTCACATACCGCCGGCACCTACAGGGGAGTGGCTGGTGGGCTCGGGACATGCAGCGCTGCACCGCCGTTCTGGCGGTATCCCGCACCGAGGGGGAGGAGCTTGCCGCTGAAGCCGCCGCTGCCACTGCTGCTGCTGCCAGCATTATTCATCGGCCCACACAGACCATCATTGCAGCGCACGACCTGGTCGTGCAGGAGACCCGAACCCACGGGGTGCACCTGGCCGCGGGAGTGAACTTGGAGGCCGACCTGCCTGGGCCGCAGAGGGCCACCTGCCAGGTAAAGCCTCGGTGGGGGCTACCGAAGAACGAGTAAGCATGACTGCTTTAAAGATGTACATAGTTCTTAACTGTTTGTTCGTTTCCTGTTTTGCTGAACCCGTCCAGGGTTAACTCTTAAGGGGATCCTTCTGTGGACCTGGGATCCCTATTGTTTGTTTTTGTTTGTTTTTCTAAAGTTTTGCACAAGTTTCTAGTTAAAAAGAACTGCTGAAATCATGAACAGTGCATGATCCGAACTTCTTGTACATAGTTTGCACCTTATTAAAGGCGCTCCCTACTGGTTTTACTTAAAGAAGGACTCTTTGTGAAGATATCACACTGGAACCTTTGCTGAGTATGGACTGGTAGCTTGAGAAGGCGTGCTACCTCATAGAGACTTTGTCCCCTCTTAAAGGGGATGTTCATTTGTTGCGCTTAAACCGTGATATTGCTTTAAGACTGGAAGCAATAATGTCTTGACCAAAGAACGTGATGATAATGTTTACATGAGAAAGTTATATGTATTTGACTAGTTAAATTGTGAAGAAATACTGATGATGTTCTCTAAGAAGAAAAAGTGAAAGATAGAAGGAGGATGCAGTGGGCCCGTAGGGATAGACGTGGTGTCCAGCATGCATGATAGAAAGAAAGATAATGAGAAGGCATAATGTTCAATAGAAAATGTTTTGATAATGTTGATAGATAGTTAGGATAGAAGGTAAACCCTGAGTCCTCATAGGAGTCATGTAGAGATGGCTCAGTGCTCTTAAACTGAAAGTAATGTTATGTTCTATACTGTGTATAGTAGTTGAAAAGGCAGTAGGCCCTGGCTTAACGGGGCAGTCCTGTAACTGAAAGGAGAGGCAGAAGGTCTGGTGCCGATAGGACAGGCGGTCCTGCAGATCTAAAGAAGGAGAATGAAAAAGTTAAATTACCTTATAATGTGATTATAGGAAGGTCTTTAGTGGATTCAGAGTGTATGTCCTTAAAGGCAATGTTAAATTATTGTTCAACAATTTTGCACTTAGTAGAATACCCGGTTGGGTAACAGGAGTTATTTATAGCCTGTAATTTATAACGTTAACCATGTTTGTAACGTTCAAGTGTCCTTACCTCCCATAAAGGGAAGCCTGTTCAAGTATACTTATTGTTATTGCACTCAACAAAATTGTATGTCTTTTTGCTAACTTGTATTGTTGTTTTCTTCCCAGTCCCGGAGTACTGTGTTTAACCAGGGGGGAGTGCAGCGCCCCAGAGTCCTGGTCGTTGCAGTACTGTGGCTCCGCCACTATGGGGAGCTATGGTGCGTCTGATGGCACTGAAGGGGTTCATCTGATCAGGTATCACAGACACCAATACATTTCACAGCTGGGCCTCCGGGGGGAGCTAAGGGTGCTATTCATTAGGCCACTCCCCACCATAGTGGGTAAACTGGGGGTCAGGCAGGAAGTTAGATCAGAAAGCTGACTGGGTTGGAACCAGGCAACACCTTGTGGCAGAGGGTGTTGCAGGGGAAGATACAGTAGGGTCTCTGTCAGGGGTGGGATCCTGACAGGGGCTTGGCAACAAGAACGAACGTAACGGGACCGTGCCTGCTCCGGGTAGCGGCGGTGCCCAAGAAAGGATTAGAAGAGAGATAGATTGTGCTGAGTGAGAAACGAGATCACGCAAAGGAGAAATACCAGTAGGAGTCGTGCTGTAAGACCGAAGCAACATCCTACTGAGGCGCACTACCGGTGGCCGGAACGCCGAGGGAGTAGAATAACATTCAGCTTCAAGCAATACTCCAAACAGCGGCAGGACAGTCAGTTTAAGGCGGGCTGTCTAACACATATCACCTATGCAGTCTTGGGGGGCAACTTGTGGAGAGGGGCGACTCTAGGGTCCCGGAAGAGCTCCGAGCCTACCCGTCAAACGGGTGCCGTCCCAACCAGAACATCAGGGAGGGATGGAGGATTAGCAGAACATCATCTAATCGAGTTGTGAGGGAACTTAAGAAACAGACACAACAGTTGTGGGGGACTTTCCGTAAGCACAGCATGGAAGGACCACAACACATGGCGCTAGTAGGAAGGCACCGATTTCCACCTGTGAAGAGAACTCTGGAGGTGCCATTGGACCGGCCGGACTTGCGCAGCCTGGTGAACCGTGTTCCGGACTGAGGACCCAGAGATCTTCAGTAAAGAGGTAAAGAGACTGCAACCTGGTGTCCTCGTTATTTACTGCACTGCACCACTACAGTGTCACCACCATCATCCACACCTGTTATTCACTGAGCGCCCCACGGCAGGGTCACGGACCGGGCCTAGCCGCCGTGACAACCCCAGAGCAGAGACTCACAGGCCCGGTACCGGGTACCCCTCGGCCCTGCGGCGGTGGGGGCGCCGCACCCTCATATATTTGTACATTAACATAAGATCACCCCTTAGTCTTCGTTTTCCCAAACTAAATAGCCCCAAGTGTAATAACCTATCTTGGTATTGCAGACCCCCCAGTCCTCTAATAACCTTGGTCGCTCTTCTCTGCACCCGCTCCAGGTCAGCTATGTCTTTCTTATACACCGGAGACCAGAACTGTGCACAGTATTCTAAGTGTGGTCGCACTAGTGACTTGTATAGAGGTAAAATTATGTTCTCCTCATGAGCATCTATGCCTCTTTTAATGCATCCCATTATTTTATTTGCCTTTGAAGCAGCTGCCTGACACTGGCCGCTGAATATGAGTTTTTCATGCACCCATACACCCAGGTCTTTTTCATTGACGGTTTTGCCCAGAGTTTTTGAATTAAGCACATAGTTATTCATCTTATTACTTCTACCCAAGTGCATGACCTTACATTTATCCCCATTAAAGCTCATTTGTCATTTATCAGCCCAAGCTTCTAGTTTACATAAATCATCCTGTAATATAAAATTGTCCTCCTCTGTATTGATTACCCTGCAGAGTTTAGTGTCATCTGCAAATATTGAAATTCTACTCTGAATGCCCCCTGCAAGGTCATTAATAAATATGTTAAAAAGAAGAGGGCCCAATACTGACCCCTGTGCTACCCCACTGCTAACCGCGACCCAGTACGAGTGTGCTCCATTAATAACCACCCTTTGTTTCCTATCCCTGAGCCAGCTCTCAACTCACTTACACATATTTTCCCCTATCCCCATTATTCTCATTTTATGTATCAACCTTTTGTGTGGCACCGTATCAAAAGCTTTTGAAAAGTCCATATACACTACGTCCACTGGGTTCCCTTGGTCCAGTCCGGAACTCACTACTTCGTAGAAGCTGATCAAATTAGTCAGACATGAACGGTCCCTAGTAATGGTCTATGGATGACATATAAAAACATGCACACAGACGATCAATCCTGTATTCAGGTAGTGCACAAAAGACAGCATCAGATTTCTTGGCGTAATCTGTTGGTGCAATTTACAGATTATCAGTAGCAACAACAACAATTTCTGTATAGTCTAAATGAATGTTAATGACAAACAACCAAAGGAGTCTAATAGGGGAAACACAGTATTAGGGTTCACTTACACTTGCATATAAAAAAAATCGGTCCAACTCTCATCCAAATGAGTAGAACAATTTTTTCTCACTTGTCATCCATATGCTGTCAGTAAGTAATCCGTTTTTTTCTCAGCAGCTATAAGGCTATGTGCGCACGTTGCGGATTTTGATGGGGATCCGCAGGGTTCTTGGACAGTCGGAATTGCATTAAATCCGCAGTGTAGTGCGCAAGCAATGTTAGTCAATGGGAAATCCAGAATTGGTGTGCACATGCTGCGGAAAAATCCGCGCGGATTCGCAGCGTTTTATTTTCTGCAGCAGGTCAGTTCTTTTTCGGATCTGCAATGTTTCTGCATCCATTGAGTCAGTCAGATTCACAGCAAAACCGCAGGTGTAAAAAGATTTGCATATTTACTGCAAAGTTGCGTGCGAATAACACTGCAGAAAGGCAGGAGGAAGAGTGTGTGGGCGAAGACTGTGTGTGTTGGCGGAGATTGTGTGCGGAGAAGATGTGCATGTCTGGGTGCGGGTATCTGTGTGTATGTGTCTGTGGGGGTCTGCCGGTGTGTGCACTGCTGTGTGTGTGCGGGTGTCTGTGTGTAGGTAGCCATCGTCCAATGGGACTACTAGTCCCATCTGGCTATGTCTGCTGTCACATAGAACAGTGACAGCATTTGCCGATGATGGGATAGTAGTCCCATCATCCAGCTACTGTGTTCAAGTGTAAAAAAAACAAACACATATACACATACAGTACATACTCACCAAACAGCTAATCCTCAATCACCTGCAAAAAATAAAATAATTAACCAACAGTATACTCCCTGTTCCACCATAGTCCATTTAATAACGAGTGTCCCACGACGATCTCCTGTGTAAAGCGGTCAAATCAGGGGCTCCGGTTTACAGTGACAGGAGGTATCCTCCCGCAGTGGATAACTCTGTCATCTAGAGGTTGCCGGAGTTCGTCCGGTCACTTGCGGCACCGCTGTGTGAGAAAATTCCCACGCAGCATTAGTGCTGTAAAGTGAGAGCATGAACACCAATGATACACTGCGGGAGCATTATCTCGTCAGTGTATCATAGGAGGCCCTGTAGAGCGGTCACATCGCCCGATGTGACAGCTCTACAGGGGAGGTCATCATGTGACACTCATTATTAAATGGAATACATCGGAACAGGGAGTATTTGTGTTGGTTTTCTATTTAACTTTTTTTGCAGGAGATCGAGGGCGTCGCAGGAATTAGACGTATAATAAATATGGGAACCGGTGTTGTGTTTTATTTCATTAAAAGACTATTCTGGCTGTGTCTTTATTTAACATGTAACAACTATAGGATTAGTAATGGAGAGGTGTCTTATTGACACCTCTCCATTACTAAGCTGGGCTTTATGTCACCAGACAATACAAAGGTGACATTAAACGTACAACTATTACCCCACTTGCCACCGCTACAGGGTAAGTGGGAAGAGCAAGACTAAGTGCTGGAATTGGCGCATCTTAGAGATGCACCTTTTCTGGGGTGGCTGAGTGCTGATGTTTTTAGCCAGGGGGCAATATCCATGGCCCCTTCCTAAGTTATTAATATCAGCCCGCAGTTTTCTGCATAGCCTTTGCTTGTTATTAATTATAGGGGAACCCGACGTAATTTTTTTCGGTGTCCCCTATTTTAATAGCCAGTAAAGGCTAAATGTACAGCTGTGAGCAGATATTAATAGCCTGGGAAGCTCCATGGGCATTACCCCCTTCCCAGGCTATAAACATCGACCCCCAGTCATTGGCTTTCCCTCTGCTGGTTTTGAAAATTGCACGGGAGCCTACGCAAAAAATTTTTTTCATTTTTTTAAATTAAACAAATATTGCGTTTAAGGCCGGGGTCACACTTGCATAGAAATACATGCAGCAGCACATTCCGGTCCTGAGTGCCGGCGGCAGTGCCGTGTATTGATGCAAGAAACTCATGCGAGTTTCTTGCAAGTGTGACCCCGGCCTTAGGGTATGTTTGCGTGGTCAGAAAACGCTGCGGATTGGATGCTGCATACAGCGGCAGCGTCCAATCTGCAGCTTCCAGATGTTACAGCATGTTGGAGGGAATTTTATGAAATCCCATCTTCACTCTGCGTTCAAAGATGCAGGTGGCAGACTTGCGTATATGCACATGCGGCGCATCTTTATAGACCATAGCATGTCTCTTTATCTTGCAGAGATGCTCAATCTCTGTATAGGATGCGGTGATTCCACATGGTTCAATGAACACATGCGGAAAAAACACGCGTGCAAAAGCCAGCTGCGCTTTGGACAGAGCGGGTATCTGCTGTGTCCAAAGAGCTGCATATACGGACCGTGGAAACATACCCTGACATACCCTAACACAGATTTTGTATGTGTGTGTCTTTAATTAATTCTTTATGTACCATTTTTATTATGTTCGTTACTAAACATCGGGCTTGGTATTCTTTATCATCTATCTATTATCTATCTATCTGTGTGTGTGAACATTGTTCTTCAATGGAGTATGTAAATGAAGAGGCTGGACAGGAAATTACATCACAATTTATTTTTTTTGTTACATGATATATCTTTATTTAGCTTACAAAAACGCATACAAATCCGCATGAAAATCCTCATCAAAACTAAAAAAAACATAAAAAATACATCAAATCTGCATGGATTTTCAACTGCGTTTTCTGCCAAAAGAGGAATGATCTGCGCAGAAAATTCCACAGGCAAATCCGCAACGTGTGCACATCCCCTTAATCTTTTACAGGATCTTATAGTTTCTTGCATTGTACCTGTAAAAATTGTATGCCATACCGTATGGAATGCAATTTTTTTTCTTGCACTGTACCGATTTCGGAGAGAAATCGCAGCATGCTGCAATTTTTTTCTCATGCCAAATACAGCTGAGAAAAAATACGCGGATATGCGCTGCCTCATTGAATAACATTGGTCCGAGGGCAATCCAATTTTTTTATCGGACTGCACTCATCGATTTATACGCAAGTGTCAGTGAGGCCTTGGAAAGTATTAAAACTTGACACAGGAGTAAGGCAAATTATTAGAATATCACTTTTTCAAGATGAATTATTTACACTTCATCAGTATCTATTAGTTTTCTTATAACTAGTAAATGAGTGGAAATTATGGCACGGACACCCTGCAGAGTATTTTGTATCCTTTATACATTTAGTAATAATTCAACTAATTAATTGAGCAAGCTAAGGTATTACACAGTACTAGCAAACGCCAGTAAGAGGCACTGTATTCTACATATTTTTCATACAGTTGTTATACATATTACAATTATAAGGCTATGTTCACATGTGGCTTTTTGCTATGTTATATGGTCCATAAAATATGCAATATTTACAGTTTTAGCATAGTCAATGATTTATGTGACATCTCATGCATTCGGTTTTTTTCCACATGTATTTTGAGCCCTTGCCAAGATGCAGCATTCCAATTCATTCATCAGTTGTGAAGCGCTTATAACGCATTCAAATGAATGGGTGAAAAATGCAATATAAATGCTGTAAAAACGCACTGAAAAACACAACAAAAATGTGTGTATTGTATGCATCATTTTTCCTGCCACTGGTTTTTGGTGCACAGACGCAATGTGTGAACTTACTTGCAGTGAAAGATTTTAAATGAGCTAATACTGCATGATGCTAAAGATCACACACTATAATAAATGTTATTATTGTTACAGCCATTGTGGGGCAGTGGCAGATGTTTACTCCTTTAACATTACTAATTATATAAAAAAAATTGGTTGAAAAGATAAAACATTTACTCACTGCACGATGGTGTTTGGACACAATAAAGAGGAAAATGACAAACATGCAGACACCTCCAAATGAAATCAGTTGTGCAGGTCTCTTAGCCGTGTCCACTGCCAACCAGACTATCAGGCCAGCAAGAACCAATACAGCAAATACCCTGAAAGCATAAAATACGCAAAAAACAAACAAATTAGAAGCACTATAGTTTCTAATTTATCCATGTCATTTTGTAAGATGTGCCACATTTATGTTACTAATTCATTGTAATCCTTGGATCGGTAGACTAAACATTATTACCATGTCTATTGTATGTATTAGAAAAACTATGTTTCTATCAGTTAATTTAATGAACATAAGCTAAATAATGTTTACATCTGATGTTTCTGGGCAAAAATAATTTTAATTAGATGTGATTTTTATACTGAGTCATGATGTGTAGAACTATTTTTTTTCCACTGAAATTTATTAAAACGTTTGATCATTTGAAATTTCGATTGTATATTACATTGCAATTCAGCTTTAATATTTCACCTTCAGAAAGAATGCTGCCCAAAAACACACACAAAAAAAATCACATTTCTTTGAGATGTAACATATAAAATCTTGTACTTATGGAATGTGACCTTACTTAAAGGGGTTGTCCAGTCCAAATCAATGTCTGCAGTCACTCTTTGTGACTGCAGACTTATGAATCCCCCAGTGCACGAACTGTGCGCTGCAGGGATTCACTGGTTTCTGAGCCAGGACCAGAGGGTATGTATGAGTTATACATACTCCCGGCCAGGGCCCGTCTAGTGGGCATCGGCAGGCTTCATACACTTGTGTAGAGCGAGACTGCATCCCGTCTAGTGAAATGGCTGTTCAGTGGGCTTGGCCAACTAGAGGGCAAATATACGGAAGTGAGGACATGACCACTGACAGTGAGGATGTATAACTTATACATACACTCCAGTGTCCACTCAGAAACCGGCAAATCCCTGCAGGGCACAGTGCGTGCGCTGGTGGCATTCATAGGTCTGCAGTCACACAGAGTGACTGCAGACTTATAGATCTGGACCCAACAATCCCTTTAATCTTTTAGAAGATCACATTGCAAAACAAATTTTCTAAATTGTTTTGACTAATTTGTAAGTGGTAGGAGTAAGGCTACGTTCACATTTGCGGTCAGCGCCGCAGCGTCGGGCGCCGCAGCGGCGCCGCATGCGTCATGCGCCCCTATATTTAACATGGGGGCGCATGGACATGCGTTGTGCTGCGTTTTGCGCCGCATGGCCGCAAGCGTTGGACGCAAGAAACGCATCAAGTTGCATTTTTTTTGCGTCCAACTTTCGGCCAAAAACGACGCATGCGGCGCAAAACGCAGCGTTTTAGCGTGCGTTTTGCCGCGTCTTTGTTTGCGTTGTGCGCTGCGGCGCCGACGCTGCGGCGCACAACGCAAATGTGAACGTAGCCATAGGTGCATTTTGCATTATAAAATATTAATGTTGACTCACTCTAGAATCTCATCTGTCACATAGAAATAACTTCTGAAATTAAGTCTAACATTATTTTTTTACTATTTATTCTGAAAACTTCAGACTAAAAATGTCACCTCATGCCATTAATTTCTATCAAACTACAGCAGACCTTCACTCTACCTTATGTTAAAAGGACATTTTTGATTAAATCTGCCAAATCCACATACATCCACAAAGGTATAGTTTGGCATATGTTTAGCTCACAGGTAACAATAAAAAGCAACATGATATAATTTTAAAGAAAAGAAACTCACCACTTGATCCATTTTTTGTGTATCCCCAAGCATCGACCAAGTGGTTTAAAGAAACGTTTAATACGTTTGCCAAAATGTGCCACAAAGAGGTCATATGCCAAGAAGAAAACTACCACACACGTTATTACCAGTAAGGCAATGGTACGATTGAAGTTCAGGACACAAGCTGCAATGAAGTAGGCTGCATACCCTGAAAAACAGAACGAGTAAATATCTTATTATCCTTTATTCTATACTAGATGGTGGCCCGATTCTAACGCATCGGGTATTCTAGAATATGCATGTCCACGTAGTATATTGGCCAGTGACGTAGTATATTGCCCAGTGACGTAGTATATTGCCCAGTTATGTAGTATATTGCCCAGTGACATAGTATATTGCCCAGTTATGTAGAATACAGCACAGAGCCACGTAGTATATTGCAAAGCGACGTAGTATACAGCACAGAGCCACGTAGTATATTGCCCAGTTACGTAGTATATTGCCCAGTTACGTAGTATATTGCCCAGTGACGCAGTATATTGCCCAGTCATGTAGTATATTGCCCAGTTACGTAGTATATTGCCCAGTGATGTAGTATATTGCCCAGTGACATAGTATACAGCACAGAGCCACGTAGTATATTGCCCAGTGACGTAGTATGCAGCACAGAGCCACATAGTATATAGCACAGAGCCACGTAGTATATTGCCCAGCCACGAATGTCACAGGTTAAAAAATAAAAAATAAACATATACTCACCTTCCGAGGGGCCCCTTGTAGTTCTGTCGCCTGTGTTCGGTTCAGGCGGCAGCTTCCGGTCCGAGGGTGTGATGACGTCGCGGTCACATGACCGTGATGTCATGGCAGGTCCTTCTTGCGCAGGCGCGCAGGGCCTGCGATGACATCGAGGTCACATGACCATGACGTCACGGCAGGTCCTTCTCGCACAGACGTGCAGGGCCTGCGATGACGTTGCGGTCACATGACTGTGACGTCATGGCAGGTCCTTCTCGCGCAGGCGTGCAGGGCCTGTGATGACGTCGCGGTCACATGACCGTGACATCATGGCAGGTCCTTGTCGCACACCAACCTTAGCACCGGAACCTGCCACTTGCATTGACCGGTCACCGGAGTGTCGGAAAGGCGGCGGAAGGTGAGTATATAATGATTTGTTATTTTTTAAATTATTTTTAACATTAGATGTTTTTACTATTGAGGCTGCATAGGCAGCCTCAATAGTAAAAACTTGGTCACACAGGGTTAATAGCGGCGGTAAAGGAGTGAGTTACCCGCGGCATAACGCGGTCCGTTACCACTGGCATTAACCCTGTGTGAGCCGTGACTGCGGGGAGTATGGAGCGGGCGCCGGGCAGTGACTGCAGGGGAGTAGGGAGGGACTAATCAGACTGTGCCCATCGCTGATTGCGATGACAGGCAGCTGGCGAGACCAATCAGCGAATGAATATCCGTGACGGAAGTTGCCGACAGAAAGACGGAAGTACCCCTTAGACAATTATATATATATAGATATTATGCTAAGGAGGGTGTAGTGGTAAGACGGGAAAATGCAAAATTAGAACAAAAAAGAATAAAACAAAGGTTCCAAAATTAATTGATTTTGCTATGAACGTAGAACACAGTGTCCAAAATTTCCACATCTAGAGAATACAACTTTTAATATTGTGTAGTGGATATTATTGCACTAACTGAAAGTCTAATCAAATTCCAAACTACTTGGGAGGCAACTCTGAGAAAATGGACTTACTAACAAGCTGATTGGCTGAGAGAAATCACACCAGAACCAAAGTACTAATTCATGACAATCATATCATTCTCAAAAAGAAGTAAAAAAAAACAATATAGTTTATCACCAATTCACCAAGGCTGGCATTTAGCATGCCAATCTTGATGGAGAATGCACTGGAGTAAGATGTGCCCAAGTCATAAGGGGGCATGCGCCTCTTAATGTACAGTCAAGGCCAAAGGTTGTGAGTTCTTTTTAAGAAGCTTGTTAGTTATTTCAAATGGTGTGCAACCAAATATTAAGTTGAGGGTGCCAACAATTTTGTCCAGCCCGCTTTGGAGATTTTGTGTGAAATGATATCCAATTTGCCTTTTTTTCTCAGTTTTTTTGTATTGTTCCAATACACACAAAACATATACAGGCATGCCCAAAAGTGTTGGCCCCCTTGAAATTGTTCCAGAAAATGAAGTATTACTCCCAGAAAATTATTGTAATTACACATGTTTTGTTAGGCCTCTTTCACACCTCCGTCTTTCTTTTTCCATCACAATGCGTCGTTTTGTGAAAAAAACGGATCCAGCAAATGTTTCTGCTGGATCCGTTTTTTTCTCATAGACTTGTATTAGAAACGGATTGTGACGGATGGCCTTCCGTTTCGCCCGTCGTGCCCTGGATCTGTAATAAAATTGCTGTCCGTTGGGCGTAGACAAAGCACATAGAAACGTTTTTTGTGTACATCGGAAAATCGCTCAGCAACGGATCCTGCGCTGTCCGTCGTTGGCTATAATGGAAGCCTATGGACGCAGGATCCGTCACTGACTGTCAAAAGCAGGAATCCAGCGACAGATGCCGTCTTTTGAAACTGAGCATGCGCAGAAGAATTTCCCGTCACGGAAATTCTCTCTCGTTCTCTCCCTCTCTCTTTTTACTAAAAAGATATAATGTTAAAAATAATAAAAAAAAGAAGAAGTCGTGATATTCTTACCTTCCGGCGTCCCTCGCAGCCTTCCCGCGGTCCCCGCAGCCTTCCCGATGACCTGATGACGTGTGGTCTCGCGAGACCGCTACGTCATCACAGGTCATTGTCTCACAAGGCATTACTGGGAACGGGAGCTGCCGGCAGCATCGCGACCATCGGGAAGGCTGCGGGGACCGCGGGAAGGCTAAGGTAAGAATATCATGATTTTTTATTTTTTTTATTATTTTCAACATGGGTTGTGTTGTGTATGCGTTTTCGCAGCGGAAAAACACAGCGAAGATGCATACACAACGTGTGCACATAGCCTCGACGGATTCATCAAAAAAACGGACCCAACGCATCCGTTTTTTACAGTCTGCAACATTTTGACGGATTGTGACTGATTGTAAAAAATGGAAGTGTGAAAGAGGTTTTATACACATGCTCATTTAGTTTGTGTGTATTAGAACAGCACAAAAAAAACAGGGGAAAAAAAAAGGCAAATTGGTCATACATTGGGGAGAATAAATATTTGATACACTGCCGATTTTGCAATATATATATATCTATATATATAGATATATATATATATATAGTGCCAACATATTCCACAGCGCTTTACAGTTTTTGCACACATTATCATCACTGTCCCCGATGATCGCTGACTCCAGCGCTGCAAGGCTACCTACAAAGAATGGAGAGATCCGTAATTTTTATCATAGGTACACTTCACTGTGAGATTCAGAATCTTAAAAAAATACTGAAAATTGCGCTGTATGATGTTTGCAAAATTCATTTGCATTTTATTGCATGAAATAAATATTTGATACAATGGAAAAACAGAACTTAACATTTGGTACAGAAACCTTTGTTTGGAATTACAAAAGTCAGACGTTACCTGTTGTTCTTGACCAAGTTTGCACACACTGCAGCAGGGATTTTGGCCCACTCCTCCATACAGATCTTATCCAGATCTTTTAGATTTTGGGGTTGTAACTGGGCAACATTGAGTTTCAGCTCCATCCAAAGATTTTCTATTGGGTTCAGGTCTGAAACCTGGATAGGCCACTCTAGGGCCATGAAATGCTTCTTACAGAACCCGGGCTGTGTGTTTTGGGTCATTGTTATGCTGGAGGACCCAGCCACGACCCATTGTCAATTCTATTACTGAGGGAAGGAGATTGTTGGCCTAAATCTTGCAAAACGACCCCACCAATCCTTCCTTCAATATGGTGCAGTTGTCCTGTCCTCTTTGCAGAAAGGCACTCCCAAGTATGATGTTTTCCCCACCATGCTTCATGGTTTGGATGGTGTTCTTAGGGTTGTAGTCATCCTTCTTCCTCTAAACACGGTGAGTGGAGTGGGGTTGACTCCAAAATGTTCTATTTTGGTGTCATCTGACCACATGACCTTCTCTCATGCCTCCACTGTTTCATCCAGATGGTCATTAGTGAACTTCAAATGGGCCTGAACATGTGCTGGCATGGTCAGAGGGACCTTGTGTGCCCTGTAGGATTTTAAGTAGTGTGTTACTGTTACTGTTAGCTGAATCCCTGCTCTGACAGGCAGGGTCTCTGGCATGTCACTTCACTCACCCGTGCTGTGGAAAGTTCTTCCCTTCCCCATGCTCTGCATGCTTCTAGATGGTCCTCTAGCCATGTCCTAAGGGCACGCGCGCATGCACTCCCACCCTCTTAAAGGACCAGCGTGTGCACTTGCTATTTCCTCCCCAACCAGTGGTTGAGAGGCATTATGTATATATTGCTTCCTCTTCACTGAGGAGGTGCCTGAGCAACTTTCCTGTTTGCTGTCTATGTTGTGTAAGGTTGCATACCAGTCCCTGCTGCACTCTGGTGCAAATCCTGCCTGCTGCACTCTGATGCAGATCCTGCCTGCTGCACTCTGATGCAGATCCTGCCTGCTGCACTCATGTAGATCCTGCCTGCTTCACTCTGATACAAATACTGCCTGCTGCTCTGATAGAAACTCTGCTGCACTCTGGTGCGAACTCTGTCTGCTGCACTCTGATGCGAACTTTGCCTGCTGCACCCTGATGCAAACTCTTTCTGCTGCATTCTAATACAAACTCTGCCAGCTGCTCCCTCCAGTCTGTCCTCTGGGTCCAGCTTCTGCACGTCCTTTGTTCTGTCCTGGAGTGGCACCTGGCGTTCATCGGGAGCCAAGTCTAAACTCACCATCAGAGGCTCTAGTGAACAGTCAGGTGTTCGCTTAATCACGCCCCTCCAGGCGCTCCATGGTCCGTAGCACAGTGGTTCCACAAACCACGTCTGTGACAGTTACTAACCGTAATGTTTATGACTGTGGTCCCAGCTCCCTTCAAGTTATTGACCACGTCCTCCTGCGTAGTTTTGGGCTGATTACTGACCTTTATAAGAATCATCCTTACCCCACGAGACAAGATCTTGCATGGAGCCCCAGACCCAGGAAGATTAACACTCATCTTGTGTTTCTTCCATTTTCTAATATCTGTGCTGTCAACAGTTGTTACCGTCTCACCAAGCTGCTTGCCTATTGTCCTGTAGCCCATCCCAGCCTTGTGCAGGTCTACATTTTTGCCCCTGGCGTCGTTAGACAGCTCTTTGGCCTTGGCCATGTCGGAGATGTTGGAGTGTGATTGAATGTGTGGACACATGTCATTTATACAGGTAACAAATTGTGCAGCGTGCAGAGTAGGAGGGCTTCTTAAAATATTAACAGGTTTGTCAGAGCTGATTGGTAGGTAATCAAATACTTATTTCATGCAACAAAATGCAATTTAATTATTTAAAAATCATACAAAATGATTATCTTTTTTTTTATTTTTAGATTCTGTCTCTCACTGTTGAAGTGTACCTACAATACAAATTACAGACCTTTCAATTATTTGTAGGTGGGAAAACTTGCAAAATCAGCAGTATATAAAATACTTATATTCCCCAGTGTAATTTCACAAACATGGAAAACATTTTTGGCACTTTTCCCAAATTGTGGGTAAACAACTTTGTGTCAAACATGTGATGCTCATTCAAACTCACCTGTGGAAAGTAACAGGTGTAAGCAATGTGAAAATCTGGAACCAGATAAAAAGGGTTGAAGTTGACTTAATGTTTGTATTTTATGTCTGTGTTTGCCATACTAAGCATAAAGAACAGAAAGAGAAGAAAATTGTCTGAGGTCTTGAGAACCAACATTGTTGAAAAATATCAACAATCTCAACGTTACAAGTCTATCTCCAGTGATATTGATGTTTCTTTGTCCATGGTGTGCAACATAATCAAGAAAATAACAACCCATGGCACTATAGCTAATCTCCCTGGATGTGAATGACAGAGAAAAATTAATGAAAGGTTGCAACGTAGGATAGTCTAGATGTTGGATAAGCAGCCCCATTGAAGTACCAAAGACATTCAAGCTGCAGGGGGCATCAATGTCAGCACAAACTATTTGTCAAAATTTGAATGAAATTAAACGCTATGGCAGAAGACCCGGGAGGGCCCCTCTGGTGACACAGAATCAGGGCCGGACTGGCCATCGGGCAGTTCTGGCAAATGCCAGAAGGGCCGGTGGCAGTAGTGGGCCGCTCGAGTGTGCCGCTGTCGGCACACTCTCCCCGCTGTCTGCACACTCCCGGCCCCGCATTCAACTATACCGGCGTCATAGACGCCGGTACAGTTGAATGCAATGATGGAGGAGAGAGCGTCTGCTGACGCTTCCTCTCCCATCATTCCCCGCTGTGCCTGCCGCTGACACTGCGGGTGCACGATGACGTCATATCATCGCGCACCTGCTGTGTGACCGGGCGGGCAGACTGCGACTGCTGAGACCACCAGAGCCAGAGCAGCGCGGGGCAGGAGGAAAGGTGAGTAGAGTGGTTTTTTTTGGTTTTTTTTATCAATGAGTGATGACTGGATTGTGGAGCTATTGGGGGGGGGGGGCTGTGCTGCATTCTATTCTATGGGCCTCTGCTGCATTATATTCTATGGGGCTGGCTGCATTCCATTCTATGGGCCTCTGCTGCATTATATTCTATGGGCCTGTGCTGCATTATATTCTATGGGGCTGGCTGCATTCCATTCTATGGGCCTCTGCTGCATTATATTCTATGGGGCTGGCTGCATTCCATTCTATGGGCCTCTGCTGCATTATATTCTATGGGGCTGGCTGCATTCCATTCTATGGGCCTCTGCTGCATTATATTCTATGGGCCTGTTCTGCATTATATTCTATGGGGCTGGCTGCATTCCATTCTATGGGCCTCTGCTGCATTATATTCTATGGGGCTGGCTGCATTCCATTCTATGGGCCTCTGCTGCATTATATTCTATGGGGCTGGCTGCATTCCATTCTATGGGCCTCTGCTGCATTATATTCTATGGGCCTGTGCTGCATTATATTCTATGGGGCTGGCTGCATTCCATTCTATGGGCCTCTGCTGCATTATATTCTATGGGGCTGGCTGCATTCCATTCTATGGGCCTCTGCTGCATTATATTCTATGGGGCTGGCTGCATTCCATTCTATGGGCCTCTGCTGCATTATATTCTATGGGCCTGTGCTGCATTATATTCTATGGGGCTGGCTGCATTCCATTCTATGGGCCTCTGCTGCATTATATTCTATGGGGCTGTGCTGCATTCCATTCTATGGGCCTCTGCTGCATTATATTCTATGGGGCTGGCTGCATTCCATTCTATGGGCCTCTGCTGCATTATATTCTATGGGGCTGGCTGCATTCCATTCTATGGGCCTGTGCTGCATTATATTCTATGGGGCTGGCTGCATTCCATTCTATGGGCCTGTGCTGCATTATATTCTATGGGGCTGGCTGCATTCCATTCTATGGGCCTCTGCTGCATTATATTCTATGGGGCTGTGCTGCATTATATTCTATGGTGGCTGGCTGCATTACATTCTATGGGGCTGTGCTGCATTACATTCTATGGGGCTGTGCTGCATTATATTGTGAGAGTGCCAGGTTTCCTGAGAGACTCAAGAGATGTGTTGCATCAGCTCTCCAATACTGTTTGGCGTGATGGATTTCAATGGATAAGTTGTGATGTCATTTCATTGTATACCTGTATTCCACAAAATATTGTCATTCAAGCACTTGAATTTCATCTGCATAAGTACAGTAATTACACTAGCGATTTGTGCAATTATATCATACAGGTTATCTTTTTCCTAATCTAATATATAATTGCCTAGAATACTACTTCCTGCAATTTGTGCCAACTTCCGTGGCTTTGTCCGGAGCTATTGTCCGGAGCTATTGTCCGGAGCTATTGTCCGGAGCTAATGTCCGGAGCTAATGTCCGTAGCTAATGTCCGGAGCTAATGTCCGGAGATAAGTGACGTCACCAGTGTCCTACACCCAGGCAGAGCACAGTGGCCCCAGGCAGAGCACAGGGGCCCCAGGCAGAACATGGGGCCCCAGGCAGAGCACAGGGGCCCCAGGCAGAGCACAGGGGCCCCAGGCAGCATATGGGGCCCCAGGCAGAGCACAGGGGCCCCAGGCAGCATATGGGGCCCCAGGCAGAGCACAGTGGCCCCAGGCAGAGCACACACCAAATCGGAGGCCGAGGGGCCCCGCCAACCAAATCGGAGGCCGAGGAGCCCCGCCCACCAAATCGAAGGCCGAGGGTCCCCGCCCACCAAATCGGAGGCCGAGGGTCCCCGCCCACCAAATCGGAGGCCGAGGGTCCCCGCCCACCAAATCGGAGGCCGAGGGTCCCCGCCCACCAAATCGGAGGCCGAGGGTCCCCGCCCACCAAATCGGAGGCCGAGGGTCCCCGCCCACCAAATCGGAGGCCGAGGGTCCCCGCCCACCAAATCGGAGGCCGAGGGTCCCCGCCCACCAAATCGGAGGCCGAGGGGCCCCGCCAACCAAATCGGAGGCCGAGGAGCCCCGCCCACCAAATCGAAGGTCGAGGGGCCCCGCCCACGAAAGCGGAGGCCCAGGGTCCCCGCACACCAAATCGGAGGCAGAGGGACCCCGCCCACCAAATCGGAGGCCGAGGGGCCCCGCCCACCAAAAGTAAGTGCGGCCCCAAAAGTAAGTGCGCCCCCGGGTGCAAAAGTAAGTGCGCCCCCGGGTGCAAAAGTAAGTGCGTCCCCGGGTGCAAAAGTAAGTGCGCCCCCGGGTGCAAAAGTAAGTGCGCCTCCGGGTGCAAAAGTAAGTGCGCCTCCGGGTGCAAAAGTAAGTGCGCCCCCGGGTGCAAAAGTAAACGCGCCCCCGGCCCCGGGTGCAAAAGTAAGCGCGCCCCCCAGTCCCGTGTGTGAAAAGTGCTGCTGTAAAGCTGGTAGCGCTGTTCAAGCACCATGTATTTCCTTCAGGAAATGCCCATCTAATATATAATTGCCTAGAATACTACTTCCTGCAATTTGTGCCAACTTCCGTGGCTTTGTCCGGAGCTAATGTCCTGGGATAATGTCCGGAGCTAATGTCCGGAGATAATGTCCGGAGCTAATGTCCGGAGATAAGTGACGTCACCAGTGTCCTACACCCAGGCAGAGCACAGGGGCCCCAGGCAGCATATGGGGCCCCAGGCAGAGCACAGTGGCCCCAGGCAGAGCACAGGGGCCCCAGGCAGAGCACAAGGGCCCCAGGCAGAGCACAGGGGCCCCAGGCAGCCTATGGGGCCCCAGGCAGCCTATGGGGCCCCAGGCAGAGCACAGGGGCCCCAGGCAGCATATGGGGCCCCAGGCAGAGCACAGGGGCCCCAGGCAGTATATGGGGCCCCAGGCAGAGCACAGTGGCCCCAGGCAGAGCACAGGGGCCCCAGGCAGAACATGGAGCCCCAGGCAGAGCACAGGGGCCCCAGGCAGAGCACAGGGGCCCCAGGCAGCATATGGGGCACCAGGCAGAGCACAGGGGCACCAGGCAGAGCACAGGGGCCCCAGGCAGCATATGGGGCCCCAGGCAGCATATAGGGGCCCCAGGCAGCATATGGGGCCCCAGGCAGAACATGGGGCCCCAGGCAGAGCACAGGGGCCCCAGGCAGCATATGGGGCCCCAGGCAGAGCACAGGGGCCCCAGGCAGCATATGGGGCCCCAGGCAGAGCACAGTGGCCCCAGGCAGCATATGGGGCCCCAGGCAGAGCACAGTGGCCCCAGGCAGAGCACAGGGGCCCCAGGCAGCATATGGGGTCCCAGGCAGAGCACAGTGGTCCCAGGCAGAGCACAGGGGCCCCAGGCAGCTTATGGGGCCCCAGGCAGAGCACAGTGGCCCCAGGCAGAACATGGGGCCCCAGGCAGAGCACAGTGGCCCCAGGCAGAGCACAGGGGCCCCAGGCAGAGCACAGGGGCCCCAGGCAGAGCACAGGGGCCCCAGGCAGAGCACAGGGGCCCCAGGCAGCATATGGGGCCCCAGGCAGAGCACAGGGGCCCCAGGCAGCATATGGGGCCCCAGGCAGAGCACAGTGGCCCCAGGCAGAGCACAAGTGCCCCAGGCAGCATATGGGGCCCCAGGCAGAGCACAGTGGTCCCAGGCAGAGCACAGGGGCCCCAGGCAGCCTATGGGGCCCCAGGCAGAGCACAGTGGCCCCAGGCAGAACATGGGGCCCCAGGCAGAGAACAGGGGCCCCAGGCAGAGCACAGGGGCCCCAGGCAGCATATGGGGCCCCAGGCAGAGCACAGTGGTCCCAGGTAGAGCACAGGGGCCCCAGGCAGCCTATGGGGCCCCAGGCAGAGCACAGTGGCCCCAGGCAGCATATGGGGCCCCAGGCAGAGCACAGGGGCCCCAGGCAGCATATGGGGCCCCAGGCAGAGCACAGTGGCCCCAGGCAGAGCACGGGGGCCCCAGGCAGCATATGGGGCCCCAGGCAGAGCACATGGGCCCCAGGCAGCATATGGGGCCCCAGGCAGAGCACAGCGATATTTTGGACCACTGTGCGGTGTTTCAGACCCCCTGTGTGATGTCTGGGGCCCTGTTCTTAAGTATATTAAAGATTAAAGTAACGTATATTATAGATCAAATTTGACACGTTTATGAGCACCATTGAGTGATATACTCAAGAATGACATAATTTTTCAACATTTTATGGTTTCAAACTGTAAACACTCAGAGTTTTTTTTACTTCAACCAGAAAACCTTAACGGTTCATAAAAAACTTGACTGTTCAGGATATGATAAAAGTCATAGTATTCTGAATCTTTAACTTATAAAGATACCTTTACATGGGGTGATTATTGGTTCCAGAGAGGCTTTCGGCCGATAATCGTACACATGGCTGGTGACAGGACAATACAATATAAACGTTCAAAGGTAAACACTGATAACATTAAAATCTAATATATAATTGCCTAGAATACTACTTCCGGCAATTTGTGCCAACTTCCGTGGCTTTGTCCGGAGATAATGTCCGGAGATAAGTGACGTCACCAGCGTCCTACACCCGCTCAGGGTGGACAAAGATATATGCCTTCGTGGTGCGCGGCACTTTTCTGATTGGTTGCCGCCTGCCGCGAGCGACCAATCAGAAATGTGCCGTACTGTCAAGAATTGTCAAGAGCTGGTGAGTGCAGCCATTTTTTGTTCTTTCTTACTATTATTTATTAATTGTATTATTCTTACATTTGAATAAATAAAGTATATATGGATTCTAGACTCCCGATTCTTTAGAATCGGGCTGCCATCTAGTGACTCATAATTACTTTTCCTTTGATCAGCAGTTTTTCCTCCAATGCAAAGGGGTTTCCATGGGAGGTAAACATTCACCACAAATTTTGTTATGTCATACTGGGAGGAATTGTTTCTTTATTCTGATTGTAACCCATTTCTTATGGACATATTCTGGTATGGTAGATACATCGACGATTTACTCATCATATGGAGTGGCGATGTATCTGCCATACCAGAGCTTCTCATCCATCTTAATTCTAATGATTTCAATCTTCGCTTTACATGCAGTCATAATCCACATGTGATTTCTTTTTTGGACTTGACACTGTGTAGCACTGTGGGCCATGTTATTACTACCTCTACATTTCATAAACCATTATCTGGCAACAGTATTTTACATGCGTCCAGTAGCCATCCTGGACATACAATAAAGTCTATACCGGTGGGTGAGCTCACTAGAATAACTAGGAATTGTAATGATACTAGTATCTTAAAGCAAGAGACTGACTTGTGTTGTAGAAAATTGGATAAAAGAGGCTATTCCAAGTGGTCTCTTGATAGAGCTAAAAACATAGTACAACAAAAAAAACGCAGCGATTTGCTGTTACCAAAAAATAAGGAGAATAAATTATATCAAAATCAAAAAACTTTTTGCTCTATTAAATATAGCCCTCAGTACAACGACATAAAGTCTCTTATTTTGAAAAACATTCCCATTTTATACGAGGCTGAGATCCTCTCTGAAATTTTGTCTTCTGGCTGTCAGGTGATTGCAAAAAAAGC
This sequence comes from Ranitomeya variabilis, assembly GCF_051348905.1. Taxonomy (NCBI): domain Eukaryota; kingdom Metazoa; phylum Chordata; class Amphibia; order Anura; family Dendrobatidae; genus Ranitomeya; species Ranitomeya variabilis. The sequence continues at coordinate 265,337,224 of NC_135236.1, read as the reverse complement.
CACTACTTTGTCTGACATTCTCTCACCCAGCCTATTTAAGTCTGGTAAAAACTCCCACACATGGCTACATCATAGAGGTTTTTATCATTGCGGCGCTTCCAAATGTCGCACATGTGCCCACTCTGCTGTTACGCATTCTTTTTCTGATAGCAGTGATAAACAAGAACATAAAATTCAGCAATTTATTAATTGTAATAGCAAGAATGTAGTTTATATGATAACATGCATTAAATGTAAATTAAGCTACATAGGCTGCACTACTCGCATGTTAAAGACACGTATCTCAGAACATATTACTGATATTATTGTTCTCACTAATAATAACCGCTCTGTGTCTTATGCCTCCAAGCATTTTATCACCAGTCACCAAAGAAACATGCATTCCTTCGGGTTGTTGGTATTGAGAAGCTTGGAATGACACCCAGAGGAGGAGATCTGAAAAGACGGCTAATGACGCGTGAAGCTTATTGGATGTTTTGCCTTAACACTTGCTATCCCATGGGTTTAAATGCTCGCAAGGAAATTATGTTTCATTACTGAGAGATTTACATTGTTCTATTACATTATATGTTTTTTTATATGTGCACATTATACATTTTTTCTGTGTTTTGTTTTTTGTGATATTATTGCGTTTTTTTTTGTATATATTCACTGTTGCATCAGGTGGTGGATTGATTCACTGTGATGAGTCACAGCTGTTATTTAAACCTCATTCTGGTGCATGGTGAGCAGCTTTGAAAAAGAACTTAGTGTTCGAAACATGTAGCATGCTGCCATTTCTTCTCCTGTGAACCATGTTTTTGGATCTTGGATTTTATCTTCAATAAATTTTGATATTTTTGGAAGCTGGATTTTCTCCTCCATTTGTTCCGCTGCATTATATTGTATGGTGGCTGGCTGCATTACATTCTATGGGGGCTGGCTGTATTACATTCAATGGGGGCTGGCTGTATTACATTCTATGGGGCTGTGCTGCATTACATTCTATGGGGGCTGTGCTGCATTACATTCTATGGGGGCTGTGCTGCATTACATTCTATGGGGGCTGTGCTGCATTACATTCTATGGGGCTGTGCTGTATTATAGTCTATGGGGGCTGGCTGTATTACATTCTATGGGGGCTGGCTGTATTACATTCTATGGGGGCTGGCTGTATTACATTCTATGGGGGCTGTGCTGTATTACATTCTATGGGGGCTGAGCTGTAATGCTGGATACAGCTGTAATTATATGTTATATAGTCGTGTTACACTCCCCTCACTTCTTGTAGCCTACAAGTGTACAAAGATATTATACAGTCACCATGTGACAAGTGGGCCTGTGTGACTTCAAATGCCAGGGCTGAATTTTAGTCCCAGTCCGGCCCTGCACAGAATCATAAAAAAGATAGACTGTAGTTTTCCAAAATGGACTTGAGTAAGCCAAAATCCTTCTGGGAAAGCATCTTGTGGATAGATGAGATCAAGATAAAGCTGTTTGGCAAAGCACAACATAATATCGCTTACTGAAAACTGAATGAGGCCTACAAAATAAATGAACACAGTATCTAAAATCAAATATTCTGGAAGTTCAAAGATGTTTTGGGATTGTTTAGCTGCCTCTAGCACTGGGTGCCTTTACTGTGTGCAAAGCATCATGAAATCTGAAAGCTACCAAAGGATTTTGGGTCGCAATGTAGTGCCCAGTGTCAGAAAGCTTAGTTTCTATCCTAGGTCATGGGTCTTCCAGTAGGACAATGACCTCAAACATACAAAATTGCTGTTGGGAGAAGGCACCCTTCAAATATGAGAGACCTGGAGCAGTTTCCAAAAGAATAGTCCAAAATTCCAGTTGAGAGATATAAGAAACTTGTTGATGGTTATAGGAAGTGATTGATTGCAGTTATTTATTCCAAAGGGTGTTACACAGCAAACCTGAACTATGTAAATAATATACCACATTTTTCGGACTATAAGACGCATGTTTTTCCTCCAAAAATGTGGAGGAAAATGGGGGGTGCGTCTTATAGTCCGGATGTACCAGCTCTGGCAATGGTGGAGGTGGGGGATCTGCATCTGCGAAGCAGCGGGTCACAGAGGCAGGAGCTGGCAGCTGCGGCTAATTCCTGTGCCCGCTGCTAAAGAGAACTGAATATTCACTGCATTTCATGCCCATGGGCGTGGAAGTCAATGAATATTAATTTCTCTTTAATTGTATCTTTTTATGATTGGCCCCCAACCCCGGTATTGGTATGCATGGCCCCAATGGAAAACATTAAAAAAAGCAAACATTAAATTTACCTTCCCGGCGCTCACACGCAGCATCTTGTTCTGATGTCAGCAGCTGCTTTATGCTTGTAAGCAGCGCATGGCAGGGACGTCATACGCTGCTTGCAATCTGAAGGTCAGCTTCCGAATACTCACTGCTCTGCATACTGGGACTGTGTGCGCAGAGAACAGTGAGTATTCTTTGCTCTTCAGTAGCACGCACAGTGTCAGCCGTAGCCTTACTGCAGCTGCCGGGCGGTCACATGTGCTGCTACTAAAGAGAAATGAATATTCACCTCTCTGGGCATGGAGGATAAGGATGGGGGCCATGCATACTAGAACAAGATGGGGGACCTGTGTACCAGGATAGGGATGGGGCCATGCATGCTAGGACGAGATGGGATGGGAACCCTGCATACCAGGATAGGGAAGGGGCCATGCATACTAGGACAAGATGGAGACCCTGCATACAGGATAGGGCTGGTGCCATGCATACTAGGATGAGATGGGGGCATTGCATACCAGAATAGATATGGGGCCATGCATACCAGGATAGGGATGAGGGGGCCATGCATACCAAGATAGGGATGAGGGGGTCATGTGTATCAGGATGGGGATGAGGGGACCATATATACCAGGATAGGGGATATTAAGTACAGAATTGACCACATCTTTTGCTTCAATTTTTTTTCCTAATTTCAACCTCTAAAACCTAGGTGCATTTTATGGTCCAGTGTGTCTTATAGTCTGAAAAATACAGTATGTAAAGATCTAGCTAAACAGGTCAAAGACAAAATGTGCCATGAATTATACATATATCTGCTGGACACATAACTTTGCAAAAACACCAAAATCAATCAAAGAAAGATTCCCACCTATACAATCATAAATAAATACGTAAACATCACATAAAGTGTAAACAGACAACGATAAAAGGATTATAAAATCACATGTCTAAAAATAAATGTATGACTGGACAAAGCATGTTACACAGGTATGCAAGGTAAGTGGGTTGATCTGGATCAATGCAGTACTGTAGTGTAAGGCCGGGATTACACTTGCGAGAAACTCGCACGAGTCTCACATCTCAATACCCGGCACTGTCACCGGCACTCGGACCGGAGCGCTCAGCTGCATAGAAATACATGCAACCATAGGGCCCGGGCCCGAGAGCCAATGGTAGTGCTGCGTATTGCGATGCGAGACTCCTGCGAGTTTCTTGCAAGTGTGATTCCGGCCTTAAGCTGAAAGGTAAAAGGTATGCTCAAAGTATATATATCGCAATTTATAGTACCAAAAATTGCATTCACACGGTTCATATGCCTCAATACAGAAATAAAGTACCAAAACTGAAATGCATTCTCCATGTATGTGCAGCGCCACAGAGTCCTGGTCGTTGCAGTACTGATGCTCCGCCGCTAAGGGGGGCTATGGTACGTCTGATGGCACTGAAGGAGTTCACCTGACCAGGTATCACAGACACCAATACACTTCACAGTCTGGCCTCCAGGGGGAGCTAAGGGTGCTATGTATTAGGCCACTCCTCACAATTTGGTAAAACTGGGGGTCAGATAGGAAGTTAGGGAGAAGCTGACTGGGTTGGAACCAGGCAACATCCTGTGGCAAAGGGTGTTGCAGGGGAAGATTCAGGGGGGTCCCTGTCAGGGGTGGGATCCTGACAGAGGCCTAGCGAACAGAAAGAACGTTACAGGACCGCGCCTGCACTTCATCGCGGCGGTACCCCAAGAAAGGACAAGAAGCGAGGTTTATTGTGCTGAGTGAGAAACGAGATCACGCAACAAGGAGAAACACCAGTAGGAGTCGTGCTGTAAGACGAGGCAACATCCTACTGAGGCGCGCAGCCGGTGGCCGGAACGCTGAGAAAGTATTGAGCTCCAGGCCTTACTTCAAACCTACGGCAGGACAGTCAGTTATAGGCGGGCTGTCTCACCCAAAATCACCTAAGCAGACACAGGGGGCAACATTTGGAGAGGGGCGACTCTAGGGTCCCGGAAGAGCTCCGAGCCTACCCGTCATATGGGTGCGTCCTAGCCATATCATCTGGGGGACGGAGAAGAACATCATAATCGAGTTGTGAGGGAACTTCAGAAACAGACACAACAGTCGTGAGGACAATCCCGTAAGCACAGCAGGGAAGGACTACAACACACAAGCGCTAGAAGGTAGGCACAGATTTCCACCTGCAAAGGGAACTCTGGAGGTGCCATCGGACCGGCCGGACTCAGGTAGCCCGGTTAACCATATTCCGGACTGAGGATCCTGAAGCCTTCAGTAAAGAGGTAAAGAGACTGCAACCTGGTGTCCTCGTTATTCACCGCGACCTACACCACACCACAACATCATCACATTCTCAACTTTCACTGGATGCCCCTCAGCAGGGTCACGGACCGGGCCTAGCCACCGTGCAACCCCAGGCCTGAGACGCAGAGGCCCGGTACCGGGTGCCCCTCGGCCCTGCAGCAGTGGGGGCGCTCCAACTTGGCGTCACGAACAGGATCTACTTAAGCCTGAAGAATCAGGTCATGTGTGCCTTGGAACTGTGATTTATTGTACTTGAACTGTGACTTATTTCAAAGACTGTGTATTGCCACTTGCTGCCAAAAGTTCCCGCTAAAACCGCCGCCATTACAGTGCTAAGGAGAGCGCAGGAGAAGAAGAAGGGCATGGAAGTGGGCGTAGACAAGCTGAAGAGCGCAAAAGACAATGGCCGCCCAGTCTAAATATTTCTGTACCTTGAGGACGTGTCCGTCAGCAGCCGAGATCCGCCTCCTGATTCTCAATGGTGGGTGGAGACAGAGAAAACGAAACCGCCCACGAAGGAGAGAGCGGGAAAAGGACGAGGAAGAAGAAGCCAGCCACGTGGAGGACGCCATGGCCAGCCACTCGGAGCCGGAGCGTGGGGTCGGAGCAGAGGACTCCCCCAGCTTCCCAGAGGGGCACCGTAACCAGGCCTCCACCGCTGATGCTGATTTCCTGCAGGCTGGCGTGGACGAACTGAGCGACCAACTCCTGCGGACGCAGCTGGGCACTGAGGCCGGGTGGAAGAAGACCTTCATCGGGAGCCTCACCAGACGCCTGTCGGCAGCCTCATCTGGTCCGGAGCAAGAAAGAAGTTCCAGCGCTCCGAAGCTGGAAAGCAAGGCCTTGTCGGAAAGCGAGATGCTGCAAGCAGAGATGACAACGTCGCAGCACGAGGCCCTGCAGCCAGCATTCCAGACCCCAGCGGAGGTAGAGCAGACCGGCACCGGAGGGACCGCATCTGAAGCAGGTATGAAGGACGACCCTGCCCTGACGACCGACACCACTCCAGTGACTGCTAGTGCCACAGCTGCTGACTCCATTCCAGTGACTGATCTTGCAGCAGCCGCTACCTCTGCTGCAGCAAATGCCCCTACTCAAGCTGCGCAGACATCCATCGCTGCGCATGACTTAACCGTACATGAAAGACAGATTAACGGCGTTTGTCCAGCACTGGGTGTAACCCTGGACCTCACTTTTCCCAGGCCAAGAAGGGTTAAGTGCCAGGTGCAGCCCTGGAAGCCGTCCAACTAAACCTCGGAACCACGAGTATGTAAATAGTTAACTGTTTGTTTCCCTGCTTTTTGCTGCTAATACCCGATCTGGGTTATTCTTAAAGGGATCCCTTAGTTTACCCGGGATCCCTATTTTTGCCTTTTTGTCTTGTTTTGTTTATCACTGTTGAAAAGAACTGCTGGATCATGAACACTGCCTGATTACAAATTTATTGTAAATAGTTTGCACCTTCTTAAAGGTGCCCTCTACTGGTTTTACAAAGAAAAGGACTCTTTGCGAAGAAACTGCTCTTGGAAACAGCACCGGAGTCCTTACTGTATACGAACTTGCAGCTTGAGAAGTTGCACTACCTCCGAGAGACTTGGTCCTTTCTTAAAGGGGATGTTCACCAATGGCACTTAAAGTTGAATAATGCTTACATGTCGAAGTTATATGTAGTTAGCTAGTTAATTGTAAGAAATGTTTAATAATGTGTTAGAGAATGAGGACAGGAAGTGAACCCGTATGGGGTTAGTCAGTGAGTCCTCCTAGGAGCCATACAGAGATGGCTCAGTGATCTTGATAGCATTTTATAAGAAGGTCTTTAGTGGATTCAGTGTATACGTCCTTAAAGGCAATGTTAAATTATTGTTCAGAAATTGCACTAAGTAGAATACTCGGTTGGGTAAGAGAAGTTATTTATAGTATGTTATTTAAAATATTTAACCATGTTTGTAACGTTCAAGTGTCCTCACCTCCCATAAAGGGAAGCTCTGTTCAAATTTACTTGTTATTGCATTTCAAAAATTGTATGTCTTTTTGCTGACATGTATTGTTGTTTTCTTCCCTGTCCAGGAGTACTGGATTTAACCGGGGGGGAGTGCAACATCCTACTGAGGCGCGCGGCCGGTGGCCAGAAACGCCGAGGAAGTATTGAGCTCCAGGCCTTACTTCAAACCTACGGCAGGACAGTCAGTTATAGGCGGGCTGTCTCACCCAAAATCACCTAAGCAGACACAGGGGGCCACATTTGGAGAGGGGCGACTCTAGGGTCCCGGAAGACCTCCGAGCCTACCCGTCATACGGGTGCGTCCTAGCCATATCATCTGGGGGACAGAGAAGAACATCATAATCGAGTTGTGAGGGAACTTCAGAAACAGACACAACAGTTGTGAGGACAATCCCGTAAGCACAGCAGGGAAGGACTACAACACACAAGCGCTAGAAGGTAGGCACAGATTTCCACCTGCAAAGGGAACTCTGGAGGTGCCATCGGACCGGCCGGACTCAGGTAGCCCGGTTAACCGTATTCCGGACTGAGGATCCTGAAGCCTTCAGTAAAGAGGTAAAGAGACTGCAACCTGGTGTCCTCGTTATTCACCGCGACCTACACCACACCACAACATCATCACGTTCTCAACTTTCACTGGACGCCCCTCAGCAGGGTCACGGACCGGGCCTAGCCACCGTGACAACCCCAGGCCTGAGACGCAGAGGCCCGGTACCGGGTGCCCCTCGGCCCTGCGGCAGTGGGGGCGCTCCATATGTATGTTCAAATATCTCAAAACAATGTCATAGTGCCAAAAATCAGATGTATCATCAAGGTTTGTATGTTCGTGTATCTCAGTATAAGGTTAGAGTAGCACCACTGAAAGGTATGCTCAAGTAGATAATTCCAGCTATGTATGGCACCTCGGTGAAAGAAAATACCAATGCTGAAAGTCACAAAGGGGTCCAAAGGTAGTATTGTATCTAGATTGCCTTGTGCAGGCATGTACTACGGAGGACAGAGAATGAACTTCAATCCAATATTGCAGCCAGCATGCAGCCAGCGGATAAGGAAAGGGTGAATCAAACACCCGAAAACCTCGCCCATATGACTGAAAATTTTTCCCTCCAAATTCAGGTGACAGAGTCCCTTTAATGTCACCTTACAATAGCAAGGTGACATTAACCCTTCATTACCCAATATCCCACCGCTACACGGGAGTGGGAAGAGAGAGGTTAAGTGCCAGAATAGGCGCATCTTACAGATGTGCCTTTTCTGGGGTGGCTGGGGGCAGATGTTTTTAGTCAGGGGGTCCTATAGCCATGGTCCTTCTCTAGGCTATTAATATCTGCCCTCAGTCACTGGCTTTCCCACTCTGGCGGAGAAAATTGCGCGGGAGCACACGCCAATTTTTTCCGGGATTTAACCCTTTAATTTAATAGCTAGAGACCCCAAATTTTACACAGAGACATTAGCAAAGAGGAATATGTAATAAAAGAAGGGATATGAGATGGTTTACTGTATGTAAACCATGTCTCATATCCTGTCGGGTTTGTGAAGGAGATAGGAAAAGCCGGCAATTGAATTACCGGCTTTTCTGCCACCTAGCGCTGAATTAAAGATAAATATATATATATATATATATATATATATATATATATATATATAGATATGTGTGTCTCACTGATATATTATATATACATATATATTTATATATATATACCTATTCTATGTGTACACATATATTCTACAAATTCCATTCTAACCTGTCAGTGTGATTTTACTGTACACCGCACTGAATTACCGGCTTTTCTATAGAACACCGGTGCGTATTTCTCGCAAGTCACACGCATGGTCCGTCTGTAATCCATAATTTTCTCGCCCCCATAGACTTTCATTGGCAGATTTTTTGTGCAATACGCTGACAAACGCAGCATGCTGCGATTTTCTATGCCCGTAACATACCGTATATTACAGATGCGTAATATACGGTAGATAGGAGCTGCCCCATAGGGAATCACTGGGCCGTGTGCAATGCGTATTTTCTGGACGTATTTTCTGCGCTCATACGTCCGTAAAACTCACTAGTGTGACGCCGGACTTGAAGTGTAAATTTCTAAAAAGTTAACATATTCCTTGAACAAAAAAATGTACGGTACCTATATAAATCTTTAGTGCAATGATTTCAGGAGACACCTAGCATTTTTACTTGTATATGAAATTAGATTTTACCTGCACAAAGGATTCCAATGATGATGTATTTCAGAACACGTGAATGCTTCTTGCTGAACTCTGCAGCTTTGTCATATGGTTCAGCTACTTTGCTAGGTACATGTGGAATAAAAAGTATTATGTTAAAAAATGAAGATGTGATGGTAATTGCTAAATCTGTATTACAATTTAGGCTATGAGAATGTAGAGCTCACTGAAAGTTTTAATTTAATAAGGACCTTTCACCAAATTTTTCATGTTGAACTGGACACACAACGTAATAGTAGTTGCAGAGCAGAATAAAACATTTTTGTTTGTTTCGCCTCTATGTTACAAAGATGTTGGTGATCAAAGTATTTGGCACCTAAACAGTTAATTTGTGTCACAACTAAGTGGGCAGTTCACTGCAGGGGCGTAGCTAGAGCTTTTGCCGCCCGGGGCTGTTCCCGAGTTTGGCGCCCCCCCCCCGGCTCAATACACACAAAGGTTACCAAAAATAGTCAGGACAACACGCACAGAAACAAAACTCTTTATTGTTTAACTGAAACTTTAAATTGTCACTTTGGGAGTAAAGTTGATTTCAAATGTTGTAGAATTTTACTTTTCTTGCCTTTCTGTTTGCAAAATCGTTGACAACATCATCAAAGTCTATTTCTTCACTCAGCTGATGTTCAATAGACAGAATGGCCATATTTCCTAAACGCATGGCGCTCATTGTGGATCTTAGGTAATTTTTAATCAGCTTTATCTTGGAAAAACTCCTCTCGCTGAAGCGTGCACTCGCCGGCGACTGACAATGACGTCAGACGCCGGCAACATGCACGCTGGGACTGACGTCAGCTGCCAGCCTCAGATTGGCTGGTGGCTGTTAACTATTGACGTGCGGTAGCGGGCCCACACGTCAATAGCGTTAAACAGCTGCAGCCTGCAGCGCTGGCAGCGGCCCGGTGACCCACCCCCGCATTGTGCCGCCCGGGGCGGCCTGCCTCCCCCGCACCCCCCTTCCTTCGCCATTGGTTCACTGTGAGTGTATAATTCTATCTCTTTCAAATGCTCACAATAATAAGCAGACAGTAACACACTGGGGAAAGAACACCCCCCACAATAGCTTAGAATAGGCTCAGTGTGAGACATGTATGGACAAACATTCAGCTGGAGCACAGTTGACCTGAATGTGATTAAAGGGCCACTGTCACCCCCTCCAGCCATTATAAACTAAAAGAGCCACCTTGTGCAGCAGTAATGCTGCAGTCTAACAAGGTGGCTCTTTTAGTTTTTGATTCAATTAATCCCTCAATAAAGCGTTTTAAAGTTTGCCACAAATACCTGACTTTGTACCTGGAGGCGGTCCGAAGCCTCTTCTATGAATCTCCCAACTGCCGTCACTCTTCTCTTCAGGGGCGATGGTCGCCGCCCCCTTCGCGCTGTTTCTGCTTAAATCCGGCGCCTGCGCTGTGCGTGCCTGCCTGGGGCAGGCGCAGTCTTCATTGTCAGTCACAGCTCAGATGCAGGTTGCCACAATATACACTACTCCTCACCAGCGTTTGTAATGAGGCAGCCGCTAATAACAATACTGGAAGGTGGGGGAGCTGGGGGAGCGTCCGAGATGGGGGAGCGCCTGAACAGCGCAGTGCGCATGCCCAGGAATGCCAGCCCCGCACTGTGCATAATGAATAACACAGTGCGGGGCAGGGATTCAGCAACAGGGTGGCCGCACTGCCCGCACAGGCGCAGTCAGGCACCCTGCATCTGAGCTGTGACTGACAATGAAGACTGCGCCTGCCCCAGGCAGGCACGCACAGCGCAGGCGCCGGATTTAAGCAGAAACAGCGCGAAGGGGGCGGCGACCATCGCCCCTGAAGAGAAGAGTGACGGCAGTTGGGACATTCATAGAGGAGGCTTCGGACCGCCTCCAGGTACAAAGTCAGGTATTTGTGGCAAACTTTAAAACGCTTTATTGAGGGATTAATTGAATCAAAAACTAAAAGAGCCACCTTGTTAGACTGCAGCATTACTGCTGCACAAGTTGGCTCTTTTAGTTTATAACGGCTGGAGGGGGTGACAGTGGCCCTTTAACAAACAGCTTTTAGCTTTTGTCTCATTACGAATGCAGCGCCCCAGAGTCCTGGTCGTTGCAGTACTGTGGCTCCGCCACTAAGGGGAGCTATGGTACGTCTGATGGCACTGAAGGAGTTCATCTGGACAGGTATCACAGACACCAATACATTTCACAGCCGGGCCACCAGGGGGAGCTAAGGGTTCTATTCACTAGGCCTCTCCCCACCATTGTGGGTAAACTAGGGGTCAGGCAGGAAGTTAGATCAGAAAGCTGACTGGGTTGGAACCAGGCAACACCTTGTGGCAGAAGGTGTTGTGGGAGAAGATTCAGTAGGGTCCCTGTCAGGGGTGGGATCCTGACAGGGGCTTGGCAACTTGAGCGAACGTAACGGGACCGTGCCTGCTCAGTATAGCGGCGGTACCCAAGAAGGGACTGGAAGCGAGATAGATTGTGCTGAGTGAGAAACGAGATCAAAGCAACAAGGAGAATACCAGTAGGAGTCGTGCTGTAAGACCGAGGCAACATCCTACTGAGGCGCACAACCGGCGGCCGGAACGCCGAGGGAGTATTACAATATTCAGCTTCAAGCAATACTCTAAACCACGGCAGGACAGTCAGTCTAAGGTGGGCTGTCTCACCTAAATCACCTATGCAGTCTTGGGGGGCAACTAGTGGAGAGGGGCGACTCTAGGGTCCCGGAAGAGCTCCGAGCCTACCCGTCATACGGGTGCCGTTCCAACCGTAACATCAGGGAGGGACGAGCAGAACATCATCTAATCGAGTTGTGAGGGAACTTAAGAAACGGACACAACAGTTGTGGGGACTTTCCGTAAGCACAGCAGGGAAGGACCACAACACATAGCGCTAGCAGGAAGGCACAGATTTCCACCTGTTAAGAGAACTCTGGAGGTGCCATTGGACCGGCCGGACTTGCGTAGCCTGGTTATCCGGATTCCGGACTGAGGACCCGGAGATCTTCAGTAAAGAGGTAAAGAGACTGCAACTTGGTGTCCTCGTTATTTACTGCACCGCACCACTATAGCATCACCACCACCATCACCTATCCACATCTATTACTGTACGCCCCTCAGCAGGGTCACGGACCGGGCCTAGCCACCGTGACAACCCCAGAGCAGAGACTCACAGGCCCGGCACCGGGTACCCCTCGGCCCTGCGGAAAATTATGGAATCACCGGTCTTGGATTATGTTCATTCAGTTGTTTAATTTTGTAGAAAAAAAAGCCGATCACAGACATGGCACCAAACTAAAGTTGTTTCAAATGGCAACTTTCTGGCTTTAACCCCTTCACGACCTCCGCCGTGCTAGTACTGCCGAGGTCGGATCCCCTGCTTTGATGTGGGCTCCGGCGCTGAGCCCACATCAAAGCTGGGACATGTCAGCTGTTTTGTACAGCTGACATGTGCGCGCAATAGCGGCGGGTGAAATCGCGATTCACCCGCCGCTATTAACTAGTTAAATGCCGCTGTCAAATGCTGACAGCGGCATTTAACTTCCGGCCGGTAATCAGCGCATCGCCGACCCGGGTCAGCGATGCATTGGCATGACAACCTGAGGTCTTCTTCAGAACTCTGTGGTTGTTGATGCCGGATTGCTATGAGCGCCACCCTGTGGTCGGCGCTCATAGCAATGCAGTAAATCTACTACATAGGGGCGATCTGACGATCGCTCCTATGTAGCAGAGCCAATCGAGTTGTGCCAGCTTCTAGCCTCCCATGGAGGCTATTGAAGCATGGCAAAAGTTAAAAAAATGTTTTAAAAAAATATGGAAAAAATAAAAATATAAAAGTTTAAATCACCCCCTTAAGCCCCATTCAAAATAAAACAAAATAAAAATCAAACCTACACATATTTGGTATCGCCGTGATCAGAATCGCCCGATCTATCAATAAAAAAAGGATTATCCTGATATCTAAACGGCGTAGCGAGAAAAATATTTGAAACGACAGAATTACGTTTTTTTGGTCGCCATGACATAATTAAAATGTAATAACATGCGATCAAAAGAACTTATCAGCACCAAAATGGTATCATTAAAAACGTCAGCTCAGCATGCAAAAAGTTAGCCCTCACCTGACCCCAGATCACGAAAAATGGAGACGCTACGGGTATCGGAAAACTGCGTTATTTTTTTATTTATTTATTTTTAGCAAAGTTTGGATTTTTTTTTTACCACTTAGATAAAACATAACCTAGACATGTTTGGTGTCTATGTCCTCATAATGACCTGAAAAAACAAAATGGCTGGTCAGTTTTAGCATTTAGTGAACCTAGCAAAAAAGCCAAACAAAAAACCATTGTGGGATTGCACTTTTTTTTGCAATTTCATCGCACTTGGGATTTTTTTCCCGGTTTCCAGTACATGACATGCTAAAACCAATGATGTTGTTCAAAAGTATAACTTGTCCTACAAAAAAATAAGCCCTCACATGACCATATTGATGGAAAAATAAAAAAGTTATTGCTCTGGGAAGGAGGTGAGCGCTCATTTCCGGCTGCGCGGCCGGAGGCGCCGGTTAAATGTCGCTGTCAGCATTTGACAGCGGCATTTAACTAGTTAATTGCGGCGGGTGAATTGCGATTTCACCCGCCGCTATTGCGGGCACATGTCAGCTGTTCAAAACATGTCCCGGCTTTGAAGTGAGCTCAGCGCCAGAGCCCGCATCAAAGCAGGGGATCCGACCACCGCTGTAATAGTACGGCGGAGGTCGGTAAGGGGTTAAGCATCTGCACAATAAATAAAGCTTGCTGTATGACCATTTTTTAATACCATTTTGTAGCTTACATATCAATCTAATCTACAGAAAAAGTAAAATAACGCTCCAACTGCGTTGCTTTATTTATTTTGGATGGCTACTGAGTGTGTATTTTAACCCAAAGCTGCATTCACGGTCCTGCTTGGAATCCTTAACAATTGGTGAACAATTTATCTTTAGGCTATGTTCCCACATTCAGTATTTGGTCAGTTTTTTACATCAGTGTTTGTTAGCCTAAACCAGGAGTGTGTAAAAATTGCAGAAGTGATGACTTGTTTCTGTTATACTTTTCCTCTGATTGTTCCACTCCTGGCTTTGGCTTACACATACTGATTTGAAATACTGACCAAATACTGAACATCTGAATGTTGCCTAAGACTAAGGCTTCTTTCAGACATTAGTGATTTTCTCATATATAAAAATACGGATGGCTATTCATCAGTGTTTCATTCATCAGGGTCATTGTGATGCTGATGACCCAGCCACAACCCATCTTCAATGCTCTTACTGAGCAAAGGGGATTGTTGGCCAAAATCTTGCGATTTATGACCACATCCATCCTCACTTTTATATGGTACAGTTGTCCTGTGCCTTTTGCAGAAAAGCACCCCCAAAGTATGATATTTCTCCCACCATGCTTCATGGTTGGGACAGTGTTCTTGGGGTTGTACTCATCCTTCTTCCTACTCCAAACACGGCGAGTGGAGTTGATACCAAAAAGTTTTATTTTGGTCTCATCTGACCACATGACCTTCTCCCACGTCTTCTCTAGATCATGCAGATGGTCATTGGCGATCTTCAAACGGGCCAGGAGGAGCTTGCATGCCCTGCAGGATTCTAATTCATGACGGCGTAATGTGTTACTAACAGTAATGTTTGAGACTGTCGTCCCAGCTCTCTTCAGGTCATTGACCAGGTGCTTCTGAGGAAGATTGACAGTCATCTTGCATTTCTTCCATTTTCTAATAATTGCGCGAACAGTTGTTGCATTCTCACCAAGCTGCTTGCCTATTGTCCTGTAGCCCATCCCAGGATTGTGCAGGTCTTCAATTTTGTCACTGTTGTCCTTAGACAGCTCTTTGGTCTTGGCTATGGTGGAGAGGTTGGCATGTGATTGATTGAGTGTGTGGACAGGTGTCTTTTATTCAGGTAACAAGTTCAAACAGATGCCATTAATACAGGTAATGAGTGCAGAGTAGGAGGGCTTCTTAATGAAAAAATAACAAGACTGTGAGAGCCAGAATTCTTGCTGGCTGGTAGGTAATCAAATACTTACTTCATGCAATAAAATGCAATTTAATTATTTAAAACTCACGCATTGTGATTTTCTGGTTTTATTTTTAGATTCTGTCTCTCACAGTTGAAGTATACCTACGATAAAAAGTACAGACCTTTCCATTCTTTGTAGGTGGGAAAACTTGAAAGATCGGCAGGGTATCAAATACTTCTTTTCCCCACTGTGAGCCCACATCTTTTCTGGGACATGTCAACTGTTTTGAACAGCTGACATGTGCCCGCAATAGCCGCGGATGGAATCACGATCCACCCGTGGCTTTTAACTAGTTAAATGGCGCTGTCAAACTCTTTCAGCGCCATTTAAATCGCGCTTCCGGCCATCGGGCAGGAAATACTTGCACCAATGACCGCCGTCACGTGATCGGGGGTCATCGGTTCGTCGGCATGACAACCAGAGGTCTCCTTGAGACCTCTATGGTTGTCAGTGCCGGATTGCTATGAGTGCCACCCTGTTGTTAGCAAGTCAGCAATTCAGCTACATAGAGGCGAACTGATCATCGCCTCTATGTAATTGAGCCGATCGGGCTATGGCAGCTTCTAGTCTCCTATGGAGACTATTGAAGTGTGCCAAAAGTTAAAGAAAAATATTTTTAAAAATATAACAAAATGAAAAAATATAAAAGTTCAAATCACCCCCCTTTTTCCCCATTCAGAATAAAAATTAAAAAAATCAAACATACTCATATTTGGTATCGCCGCATACAGAATTCCCCGATCTAGCAATAAAAAAAGATTAGCCTGATCCTTAAATGGCGTAGCAATAAAAAAACTCAAAACGCCAGAATTACTTTTTTTGGTCGCCGCGACATTGCATTAAAGTGCAATAACAGGCTATCAAAAGATCGTACCTACACCAAAATGGTATATGGTAATTAAAAAAAGCAATAAGCCCTCACCTAACCCAAGATCACGAAAAATAGAGACGCTACGGTTATCGGAAAATTGCACAATTTTTTTTAGCAAAGTTTGGAATTTTTTTTCACCACTTAGATAAAAAAGAACCTAGACATGTTTGGTGTCTATGAATTCATAATGACCTGGAGAATCACAATGGCAGGTCAGTTTGAGCATTTAGTGAACCTAGCAAAAAAGCCAAACAAAAAACAAGTGTGGGATTGCAATTTTTTTGCAATTTCACCGCACTTTTTTCCATTTTCTAGTACACGACATGGTAAAACCCATGGTGTCATTCAAAAGTACAACTTGTCCCGCAAAAAATAAGCCCTCGCATGGCCATATTGATGGAAAAATCTAAAAGTTATGGCTCTGGGAAGGAGGGGAGCGAAAAATGAAAAAACAAAACCAAAAAAAGCTCCGTGGGTGAAGGGGTTAATAGCCTATTGGGGCTCAGCAAATTTTCCGTTCTGTAGAGAACTCGAGAAAGGTTCTCTACAGAACTGAAATGTTTCCAAGCCCCAATGGGCTATTAAACTACAGTTTTTCTAATTCCTTTAATGGAGTGCTGCTTTTGTTTTTTTTAGCTAGATAGATGCAGCGCCCCAGAGTCCTGGTCGTTGCAGTACTGTGGCTCCGCCACTATGGGGAGCCATGGTGCGTCCGATGGCACTGAAGGAGTTCATCTGATCAGGTATCACAGACACCAATACATTTCACAGCCGGGCCTCCGGGGGGAGCTAAGGGTTCTATTCATTAGGCCACTCCCCACCATAGTGGGTAAACTGGGGGTCAGGCAGGAAGTTAGATCAGAAAGCTGACTGGATTGGACGAAGCAACACTCAGTGGCAGAGGGTGTTGTGGAGGAAGAGACAGTAGGGTCTCTGTCAGGGGTGGGATCCTGACAGAGGCTTGGCATTGGAAAGAACGTAACGGGTCCGCGCCAGCTCCGGGAAGCGGCGGGACCCAAGAAAGGACTAGAAGCGAGATAGATTGTGCTGAGTGAGAAACGAGATCAAGCGATAGGAGAATACCAGTAGGGGTCGTGCTGTAAGACCGAAGCAACACCCTACTGAGGCGCACTACCGGTGGCCGGAACGCCGAGGGAGTATTATAACATTCAGCTTCAAGCAATACTCTAAACAGCGGCAGGGCAGTCAGTCTCAGGCGGGCTGTCTAACACATATCACCTATGAAGTCTTGGGAGGCAATTGCGGGAGAGGGGCGTCTCTAGGGTCCCGGAAGAACTCCAGGCCTACCCGACAAACGGGTGCCGTTCTAACCGTAACATCAGGGAGGGACGGACGATTAGAAGAACATCATTTAATCGAGTTGTGAGGGAACTTAAGAAACAGACACAACAGTTGTGGGGTACTTTCCGTAAGCACAGCAGGGGAGGACTACAACACATAGTGCTAAGAAGGAAGGCACTGATTTCCACCTGTGAAGAGGACTCTGGAGGTGCCATTGGACCGGCCGGACTTGCGCAGCCTGGTGAGCCGTACTCTGGACTGAGGACTCAGAGATCTCCAGTAAAGAGGTAAAGAGACTGCAACCTGGTGTCCTCGTTATTTACCGCGACCTGCACCCCACAACTGCACCGTTACAACACTACTTATTTCACCGGACGTCCCCCACTGACGGACAGGGCCACGGACCGGGTCTAGCCACCGTGACAAACTTAAGACTGAGACCTAGAGGCCCGGCTCCGGGTGCCCCTCGGCCCTGCAGCGGTGTGGGGGCGCTCCATAGACAGATAGATACCAGTGATATATGTAATCAGTGTTTTGCATGTGTAGTTTTCTGTACTTGTTGGGTTGAACTAGATGGGCTTAAAGTCTTCCTTCAACCTTAATAACCATGTAACTACGTAACTATATTTTTAGCTAATTAATAAATGAAAAAAAAAAAGGTGTGGGATCCCGCTCATTTTTCATAACTAGCTAAGGGAAAGCAGACAGCTAGGGACTGGTCTTAATAGTCTGGGAAGGGGCCAATATCCATGCATCTTCCCAGTCCATTAATATCAGTTCACAGCTGTCTGATTACCTTTTACTGGTTATTATCCCCTTCACGACATGCACTGTTTATTTACAGCGCATGTCGGAAGCAGGTGTATGGAGTGGGCTTACGCAGCGAGAACGCCCCATACCTGGCAGGTGATGACTGTGTATTACAGCATGGAACTACCCCTAACAATCAAAATGCTAAAAGGGTAGGCTATGAAGATAATAGGGCACTTCAAAAAATTTTTAAAAAAACTACAAGGAGAAAGAAGTACTAAGCCCAAAGAGTAAAAATGTATATTTATTGATATAATTAGTTAAAAAAACACACATACATCAAAATAAAAACTTGAGATAATAAATAGAGAAAACTGTTTAAATGTTGTATAGACTAGGGCTACTGATAAGGTGCTACTGCAGAAAATAATATATACATTGAATATGTACACAAATGGCCGCAGTGTGACGAGGTTAAATATGCAATTCGATTTCAATAGTTACATAGGAAACATATAGAAGTTATGCTTGTATTCTTACCTTAAAAAATTTGATTGATTTTTACTTTTCTTATTGCTAATTCCAACATCATCATAAAACTTATCTTTTATACTTTTGCCAATCTCAACATCATCATAGTTTTCATCATTTACCTTATAAAAACAAAACAAAACAAAATAAATAGGTACAAAGCATATAATGCATAGCTTTTTACATGAGATCAACTGAACTAATTTGCAACCTACAAATTGTTTCAGGTATAGCTATAGATAGAATTAGGTCTTATTCACCTAATTCAGAATTAGGCCAGTCTGTGAATGGCAAAGCATGGGCAAGAATATGTTATGTCGCTGCAATGAATGCTCTAAGTAAGGAGGAAAGGAAGTTGGGACCGCCATTCTGGTATTCATGAAGACCCCAGCAGAGGAACAGCAAGTGATCAGATATTGATCACCTATCCTGTGGAGGTAGAATCTTATACAGACCTACATGCATCAGGTTATGGAATACAATTAAATTAATGGTTTGGACCATCACAAGTCCTCACGCTGGGTTTATATTACCTGATAATATGACCCCAGATTGGTAGATATTTACCTATTCGTGGTCATTTAATAGCCTCTTTATACAGGCAGACAGCGGTTAATGGTGTGCAATGAATGATCTGCAAGAGATCGCTCAGTACACATAAGCTGTCACTGTTCTTGTCAAGATGATGCTTTAATAAGAACGATTATCTTTTATGAAAACCAAAAGCTCATTTTACCTGTTGAAAAAGTGTTTTGCTCATTCATCAGACGATCAACAGCCTGTGTAGACTGCAAGATTATAGTGCAACAGGTGTTCTTACGAACGCTCATTCATGATAATCTTTCAGTGTAGAGGCAATTTTAGACTGAAGAGCTTGCGGGATGAGTTGATATCTGCTGGTTCCTATTAACATTTTCCTGCTCAGGTATGGTTAGACCTCCACCGATTATAATGTTATAGTATTTCCAGGGATAAGGCATAACATTATCAGATAAAATATCTTAACTTTACTTTCTTACCTCTACCACAGCCATCCCAGCGTGATGCATGGACTGGCCATGGGTCTCCTGACCTGAACTTATATGAAACTCTTGAGTTCAGGTAAGGAGACCTGTGGCCAGTCCATACATCACGGTCTGTACTTGGACAGTGTTTCATGAATGTCCGAATGAGGCTTTAGGAGCTTAGTAATATCAAATTATTCAGGCACATTAACTTTTCTCTATGTTTAGTTAAAAAAGCATCCAGTATAAAATCATCCACTTATAGTCTGCATTTAGAGAGTTTGAAGTTAGAGTAAAATTATTATTAATTTTTTTTAAGCACAAAGTTGAATCTTCATTTGGTTTAAAAAATGAACAGTTAAAAGTTGTGTTTTTAAAGAATTTTAGGATTTTTAAAAAATTATGCCTTTAACTGAGCTACTTTCTTTTTGTTGAGGAAAAGCTCTCAGGCCGTAGTGAAATGGCTGTGTAGCCACCATTCAAAAAACAGCAACCGATAGTCATTGGAGTTGAGTCAGGTCACAGATTTTCCTTCTAGGGTTCACTAGTTTCCCATTGCCTCACTCATGATTAAAACGAATCAACCACTGTGTCCATCCGACCACTAGTATGTGCATGTCACAGTGTAGAAACTTTACAACCAAGCCACATGTTGCTTGTACTATGGTGACCAGCCCATGCTACCATAGCCATAGCCACAGCGTGTTCAGATTTTTCCCATCAAGCACATAAGGGACGCCATTGCTCAGGGAACTGCTGTGGAGCCTGAAGATTTACCTAAGTGCATTCAGAGTAGAAGAACATTTCTCAGAAAACCATTAATAACCTCATTGAGAGCATGTCAAGGCATATAACTGAGTATTTCTGCATGTGGTGCTTATACTCAATATTGAAAAAAAATTTGTAGTTTTGAAAATATTGTTTCCATTAATATGTGTATCGATCTTGTGATTTCCATCATTCCATGACATTTCCTTCTTAGGATTGCAATTTCAAGGTTGAGGAGTCTAGGTGTTACCAGTTGTGGGTGTGCCACTACAAAGTCCAATCAGTGCTGGCAGTGTATTCTACCTAAGTACACACTCCTTTACCAAGGGCAATGGTAACACCCAACTGGTAACACCCAACTGGCAATTTATTTATAATTTTCAAGTAGAATACTAGAGGAATGCCACACTGTAAAGGTCTATGAAAAGATGCTTAAAAATTGTTACCGTATTTTTCTGACCATAAGATGCACTTTTTTTCCTCCAAATTTGGGAGGAAAGTGTGGGTGCGTCTTATGGTAGGGATGTAGCATGTGGGGAGGGGGGCAGCAGCGAGTGGGATCGCACTGTTATCCCACTTCAGGAGGCAGAAAAATGTCCCCACTGCCGGGAATTAGCTGCTGGGGAAAGCAGTGGTCCCGATGATTAAGTGCAGTGAATATTCATTAGCTACTCCCCGCCCACCTATCAGCTGAGCGGTGAGCCGGGAGCAGCAAATGAATACTGCACTTAAGCAGCGACACACATGGATTCCTCAGCGCTGGATTCCTGCAGCAGCTAGGGAGATCCCTGTGTCCGGGGGAGGAGGAGGCAGCAGCAGCAGGGTCCAGGGGAGAGGAGATTGCTGCCTACCTTCCTGGGCTGGAGCTGAGTGCTGTGCAGTGTGCACAAGGAGGACCTGTGATGATGTCAGAAGTGGGCGGGCTGGATTATCACGTGGCAGCACAGAGCCCTCCCTCTTCTTGACATCATCACAGGTCCTTCAGACTCCAACACTAGAATCTGCAGGATTCCTCTTATAACCTGTACTGTGCTGTGGAAAGGCAACAAGAGGGAGGGCTCTGTGTGTGCAGTCATGGGATGCTTTTCACCTCACCACAGCTGGCTGGATGCCACAATTAAGAGGTTAGTCTTTCCAAAACACAATAAAGCACTCTGCCACTCCTGTGGTGAACTATAACTCCCAGCATGTCATAGGATCTGCAGGACATGCTGGGAGTTATAGTTCTCCCATGGGATTTTAAAGCAGCACTCCAGTGTTATTTTGCAGTGCTGGAGTGGTGCTTTCAATATAAGCCCTGTGCCCCCATTCTTATACTCACCCTCCAGCATCTTCATATAGTACTTCACAGCCACCACACTGGTCCCGCAGCTTCCAACATAATAACATACTATTATATATAATAACACCACATATAATAGTATGTTATTAAATATGTTACCACATTTTTTTGCTTCAAATATTTTTTTCCCTATTTTCCACCTCTAAAACCTGGGTGCGCCTTATAGTCCGAAAAATACGGTACTTTCTGGGGAAAAGACTAAAACAAAAATGTCATGAACAGGGACAGGTCCTCTTTAAGGGCATTATACAATGATTAAGATTTATTTGCTTGACAACAGAAATTCCTTGTAGCCATGTAATGTTTGCTAGCAAGGTCAATACCACTTACCTCTGCATTAAATGCTTTATTTGAAATTCCATCATCACTTTTCTGTGACATTTCCATGGCTTCTAGAAACAGAAGTAGAAAGATATGCAAGATATTTAATAAACAAAATGCACAAAATATTATTATCAGGCGCATAAAAATAAGCTCTGTAGTTTCAAGCAAAAGGAATGAAAGAACAGGAATGGAATTTATGGTATCAAAAAGATGTAATGTTAAGGTTAATCGCTAGGCAAATAGTACAGATAAAATGTAAGATTACTGCTATACAGTCAAGGCCGAATGTGTTGGTACCCTTGAAATTGTTCCAGAAAATGAATTATTTGTCGGAGAAAATTATTGAAAATTATTGCAATTACATGTTTATTTCCTTTGTGTGTTCTGGAACAATACAAAAATAAGAGGAAAAAAGGCAAATTGGATAGAGCGCCACACAAAGCCCCAAAAAAGGCCCAGACAAAATTGTTGGCTCCCTCAACGAACGGTAATACTTAGTTGCACACCCTTTGTAATAAATAACTGCAATCAATCATCCTATAACTATCAACAAGCTCCTTACACCTCTCAACTGAAATTGTTGACCACGTTTCTTTTGCAAACTGCACCAGGTCTCCAATATTTGATGGGTGCCTTCTCCCAACAACAATTTTAAAATCTCTCCACAGGTGTTCAATGGAGTTTTGATTCACACTCATTGCTGGCCACTTCAGAACTCTCCAGTCCTTTGTTTCCATCCATTTCTGGGTGCTTTTTGAAGCATGTTTGGGGTCATTGTCCTGCTGGAAGATCCATGACCAAGGACGCAAACCCAGCTGTCTGACACTGGGCACTACAATGCGACCCAAAATCCTTTGGTAATCTTCAGATTTCATGATGCCTTGCACTCCGTCAAGGCACTCAGTGCCAGTAGTATCAAAACAACCCCAAAACATATTTGAATCTTCATCATATTTTACTGTAACTACTGTGCTCTTTTCTTTGTAGGCCTCATTCAGTTTTTGGTAAACAGTAGAATGATGTGCTTTACTAATGGTCTCATCTGTCCACAAGATGCTTTCCCAGAAGGATTTTGGCTTACTTTTTCATGTTTCTGTGTCAGCACTGGGGTCCACCTGGGTCTCCTGCCATATCATTTAATTTTATTCAAATGTTGACGGATACTTTGCCCTGACACTGATGTACCCTGAGCTTGCAGGACAGCTTCAATTTCTTTGGAACTTGGGCTGCTTTTCCACCACCTGGACTATCCTGCATTGCAACCTTTCATCAATTTTTCTCTGCCGTCCATGTCCAGGGAGATGGCTAAAGTGCCATGGGTTGTAAACTTCTTGATTGTGCTGTGCTCCGTGGACAAAGGAACATCGCGATCTCTGAAGATGGACTTGTAACCTTGAGATTGTTGATATTGTTCAACAATTTTTGTTCTCAAGTCCTCAGTCAGTTCTCTTCTCCTCTTTCTGTTCTACATGCTTAGTGTGGCCTTTTTATCTAGTTTGAGGTGTGATTTTCATATCGCATACACCTGTTACTTGCCACATGTGAGTTTGAGCGACCATCACATTCTTGAAACAAAGTTGTTTACCCACAATTTTGGAAATGTGCCAACAATTTTGTCAGGTCCATTTTTGTGGTTTTGTGTGAAATTATGTCCAATTTGCC
The DNA here is from genome assembly GCF_051348905.1 of Ranitomeya variabilis. Classification (NCBI taxonomy): domain Eukaryota; kingdom Metazoa; phylum Chordata; class Amphibia; order Anura; family Dendrobatidae; genus Ranitomeya; species Ranitomeya variabilis. The sequence continues at coordinate 265,313,806 of NC_135236.1, read as the reverse complement.
TTTTTTTCAGTTTTTTTATGCTGTCTCAATACACACAAAGAAAATAAACGTGTATAACAAAACATGTGTGATTGCAGTAATCTTCTTGGAGAAATACTTTATTTTCTGCAACAATTTCAAGGGTGCCTACACTTTTGGCCATGACTTTAAAAAGCATAGGTGCTTCACAAATTTATGCTAAAAAATTATTCCCACCCAATTTTGATATTCACTATTCCTGTTGATTGTTATGTATATACACTAATGTATATGACCACCCAACGAAGGAATACATACAAAGATGAAAACTTAAAATCCATCTAAGAAAATTCTGGCTTAGAACTAGGGTGGTTTTCTCAAAGAGGTGTTCTTCAGGAGAGGTTTCACTTGTACAAACCTTCAGGGGTTCTGTAGTATTACATGAGGACCACTCAAATAAATATGAGACCTGTTAAATGTAATACATGGTAGCACAGAGTGCTTCGGCATGGTTGAAAACTCCTGCAACAACTTTCCGACCTTACTTAGATGATGATCCCAAGCATTATTCACAAATTTGCCATTGGCTAGAAAACAATATTACCATATTACCAATGTTGCTAGTCAACTAAATATTGAGATCTCTAAATATTGAGATCTCAAGGCTTGCAGGGTTGGTCCTCAAATGGTATAATGAGATCAGAGGATTTTATACCTGGCATGTCAACGATTGAGGGAAAGGGCACGATGCCACACTAACACTGAATACTGTCAAAGCAGGGAGTATGTAAAACTTTAGGCATCTCTGGTCAAGATGACTGTCTTTGTGAACAGTTAAGCAAGATGAAGATTAAATGATCTCTAAAAGGCCTAAACTTAAAGATGACACATTTCCTTGTATTTTAGTCACACACACAAAAATTATATATATATATATATATATATATATATATATATATATATATATATATATACATAATTTTTTACATTTTAAAAATTACAAAAAGGAAAATGGGCCAATGCAAACGTTTAGGCACCCTAAGATTTGCGTACTCAGATAACTTTGATCCAGATTTCAGACCTTAATTAGCCTATTAGGGCTATAGCTTGTTTATTATCATCATTAAGAATGACCTGGTGATGCAAATTTCCAAGCTTTATAAAAACCCAGCCTCCTCCAACCTTGTGTAAAAAAAAAAAAAGCAGCCATGGGTTCTTCTAAGCATCTGCCTAGCACTCTGAAAATGAAAATGGAGGAGGCCAACGATGCAGGAGAAGGCTATGAGAAGTTAGCAAAGCATTTTCAAGTTACCCTTTACTCAGTTTGAAATGTAATTAAGAAAACGGTAATTAGACATACCGGTAATTATATTTCCAGGAATCCATCCTGACAGCACCATGGAGGACGTCCTTCTTATCCATAGTGGGACAGGAAACCACGAGAGTTTAAAAGGACCCTCCCCCTTCCACCCTTCAGCGATTTTCCAAAGTAACACCTCTGGATGGATGCAAAAAAGAGAATTTAATTTGAACAAAACAATCATTATACAAATGTTACTTCACATAAGTATGCATTATATGTAACATAGGGAGGGAACTACCAGTGCTGTCAGGATGGATTCCTGGAAATATAATTACCGGTATGTCTAATTACCGTTTTCCAGGTCACCACCTGACAGCACCATGGAGAAGTACCAAAGGAGACCTTTTGGTCCTAGGATGGGACTACTGCATGAAGCACCTTCCTGCCAAAGGCTAGCTGGGATGACACTACGTCTAACTTGTAATGCTTAGAGAAGGTACTGAGACTAGACCAGGAGGCAGCTCTACAGATCTGATCTGCCGAAGCTCCCCCTTTCTCTGCCCATGAGGCGGCTATCGCCCTAGATGAATGAGCTTTTAAGTTGTCTGGGGGATTCTTACCCTGTGCTTTATATGCTAGGCTAATAGTGGATCTAATCCATCTAGCAATGGTAGATTTTGAAGCTTTTTTCCCCCTATTTGGGCCCCCAAATAGAACGAACAGATTAGTATCCTGTCTCCAGGCCCTAGTCGCCTCTAAGTACTTAAGAACGGTCTCCCTAACATCCAGGCTATGATAAAACATTTCTTTTTGGTTTTTGGGAGCCTGGCAAAAAGATGGAAGTACTACCTCCTGATTTATATTTGAGTCTGAGACGACCTTCGGAAGGAAGCCTGGGTCAAGTTTTAAAACTAGTCTATCCTCATATATTTGCAGATAGGGATTTTGAATAGAGAGGGCCTGGAGTTCTCCTAGTCTCTTGGCTGACGTGATGGCCACTAGGAACGCCGTTTTGAGAGAAAGATTAGAGATGTTTATATCCTCAGATAAAACAAAAGGATCCTTGCACAATTCATTAAGGACCAGGTTAAGATCCCAAGGTGGGATGGTTTTCCTGATCAAGGGCCTTAGGGTACTGTCACACTAAACGATTTACCAACGATCACGACCAGCGATACGACCTGGCCGTGATCGTTGGTAAGTAGTTGTGTGGTCGCTGGGGAGCTGTCACACAGACAGCTCTCCAGCGACCAACGATGCCGAAGTCCCCGGGTAACCAGGGTAAACATCGGGTTACTAAGCGCAGGGCCGCGCTTAGTAACCCGATGTTTACCGTGGTTACCAGCGTAAAAGTTAAAAAAAACAAACAGTACATACTCACATTCCGGTGTCTGTCCCCCGGCGCTGTGCTTCTCTCCACTGTGTCTGTGCCAGCCGGAAAGCACAGCGGTGACGTCACCGCTGTGCTCGCTTTCCGGCTGGCCGGCGCTCACAGTGCAGAGAAGCAGAACGCCGGGGGACAGACACCGGAATGTAAGTATGTACTGTTTTTTTTTTTTTACTTTTACGCTGGTAACCACGGTAAACATCGGGTTACTAAGCGCGGCCCTGCGCTTAGTAACCCGATGTTTACCCTGGTTACAAGCGAACGCATCGCTGGATCGCTGTCACACACAACGATCCAGTGATGGCAGCGGGAGATCCAGCGACGAAAGAAAGTTCCAAACGATCTGCTACGACGTACGATTCTCAGCAGGATCCCTGATCGCTGCTGCGTGTCAGACACAGCGATATCGTATGGATATCGCTGGAACGTCACGGATCGCGCCGTCGTAGCGATCAAAGTGCCAATGTGTGACAGTACCCTTAGCCTTAAGACTGCCTTGGAAAAACGAGCAATCCAAGGGTGAGAGGTTAGGGAAGAGTCATAAAATACACTGAGGGCTGCCACTTGGACCCTCAGAGTACTTGGTTTAAGACCCTTCTCAAACCCCTGCTGCAAAAAATCAAGGATCTTGGGAATGTTAGGGCGATCAAGATCAACCATCGCGTCTCCACAAACACTGCAGAATCTCTTCAAAATTTTTAAATAAATTGCAGAAGTTACTGGCTTCCTACTTGCTTGGAGAACAGAGATGACTTCTTCCGATAGACCTTTCGCTTTCAAGATCTGGCGTTCAGGATCCAAGCCGCTAATTGGAGGCTGTCTGGGTTTTGATGAAGAATCGGGCAATGGAGGAGTAGATCTCTTCTTTTCGGAAGGAAGATAGGTTCCTCTACTGCTAGTTTCTTCAATAAGGGGAACCAGCTCCTCTTGGGCCAGAACGGAACCACTAGGATGACTTGAGCTCTGTCCTCGTATATCTTCCTCAGGATCCTTGGAATAAGTGCAAGAGGGGGGAAGGCATATAAGAGACCCCTGCTCCATGATTGGGAAAGTGCGTCTACTCCTGCCGGTCTTTCCCGAGGGTTCAATGAGTAAAAGGTTTTGACCTTTGCGTTTCCTCTGGCGGCGAATAAGTCCACCTCTGGAGCTCCCCATCGCTGGCATAGTTCGTTGAAAACTTCGGTGTTTAGCTCCCATTCTATGGCTGACAGCTTCCTCCTGCTCAGAAAATCCGCCACCTGGTTCCTTGAACCTTCCAGATGAACTGCTGAAATCGAGAGAACCAGTCTCTCCGCCCAACTGAAGATCCGGTCTGCTAGATTCTGTAATCTCAGATGCCTGGGACCGCCCTGATGCCATAGGAAGGCCACCGTCGTTGTATTGTCCGAGAAGATCTTCAGGTGCTTGTTTTTTAGCAGATCCTGAGCTGAACATAGGACCTTCCAGACCGCGTGTAATTCTCTGTGATTCGATGAATACATGCTTTCCTCTGGATTCCACTGTCCTTGATAAAATCTTCCTAGGACCTGACCACCCCATCCTTGTTGACTTGCGTCTGTGGTCACCGTGACAGCCGGAGAGAGGATCCATGGTACACCGACCTATAGGTTCTCGGGAACAGTCCACCATCGGAGGGATCGTCTGACCTGATGGGAAAGACGGAACTCCTTGTCCAGAGATGCTTGTCTTCTGTCCCAGGAAGCAAGGACTGCTCTCTGCAGGTGACGGGAATGAAATTGACTCCAGTTGACACAAGGAATACAGGCCGTCATTAATCCCAGGACCCTCATTGCATCTCTGATGGACACTCGGCTTTTTGAAAAATGGCGAACTCTTCTTATAATATCGACCCGCTTCTCGTCTGGAAGAAAAGACTTCCTGATATTTGAGTCTAGGATAACTCCTAGAAACTTTATTCTTGATTTGGGTGTTAGGTGAGATTTTGACCAGTTCACCACCCAGCCTAATTTCTGCAGAGTGGAGATTACCAACTGACAGTCGATCTTGAGCTGCCCTATAGAATCCCCTACCAATAGGAAATCGTCCAGATAGGGTACTATTGTGATATCTCGATTTCTCAGATAAGCTACTATCTCCACGACAATCTTCGTAAAGACTCTGGGTGCTGTTGCTAACCCAAAGGGGAGGCAGCAAAACTGGTAATGGTAGATCCTTCCCTCTTTTTCTATCGCAAATCTGAGATATTTTTGGTGATCTCTGCAAATTGGAACATGGTAATATGCACTCTTTAAATCTAAGGTGCACATTAACACATCCTTTCCTAAAAGGGGAATTGTGGAGCGAATGGATTCCATTTTGAACCTCTTGTACACCAGATATTTGTTTAGGGGTTTGAGGTTTATTATGGTTCTGGATTCTCCAGAGGGCTTTTTTTTATAGAGAAAAGGCCTGAATAATGACCTGTTCCTATTTCCCCCTGAGGAACTGGGGATATTGCTGCCATTTGCAGAAGATCCTGAATGTCCGACCACATAGGGGAGACAGAAGAGAGATGTACGTTGGACACGAAATATTTTTCTGGGGGAAGAGAGCTGAACTCTATCTTGCACCCCTGAGATATGACCTGGCGGACCCAAGGACTTCTGGTAATCTTCTCCCATTGCACCCGAAAGCCCAATAGTCGCCCTCCTATTCTGATGGCGTCATTTCTTTAGATATTCTGTTCTGGAAGTTGAGGAACCTGAGTCCCTATTCCTGTTCCTATCCCCCCTTTTTGATAGCTCCACCTCCCTTGCTTGCCCTTACCCCTGTAGTCTGACCTCTGACCATAATAGGGCCTGCGAAAGGGCTGGTATTTTTTCTTTTTCTCCTCTGGAAATCCCTTCTTTTCATCAGAAGCTTTTTCCAGGATGTCGTCAAGAATAGGTCCGAAGACCCTTCCTCCTAAGAAAGGGATGGCGCACAGCTTGTTCTTAGAATGAACGTCACCTGACCAATTTTTCAACCAAATGGCTCGTCTGGCTGCGTTCGACAAAGACTGACCCCTGGCTGTAAATCTAACCGATTCTGCCGTAGCATCTGCTAAAAAAACGGTTGCTAGCTTCAATAGAGGAATCGCCTTAATAATGGTTTCTCTAGGGGTTTTAGCCGACAACTGATCCTGCAAGTCATCTACCCACAAATGCATTGCCCGTGCTACAGACGTGGCCGCTATATTCGTGCGGATCACCGCTGCCGAGCTCTCCCAGGCTCTCTTTAAGAGCCCATCCGCCTTACGATCCATCGGCTCCTTTAAGTTAGAGGAGTCCTCAAATGGAATGGCGGTTCTTTTAGAAACCTTCGCAAGTGGAATGTCAATCTTTGGGATATCCTCCCAGTCCTTGACATCTTCATGATCAAAAGGGAGGCGGAGTCTGAAGTCTTTAGGAATTGATAACTTCTTTTCTGCTTCCTCCCATTCCTCTATTATCATAGAGCGAATGTGAGCATTGACAGGAAAGACCTTTGAGGTGTGAGAGCGCGGCCCCCCAAACATCTCGTCCTGTACCAACGGAGTAGATGCGGGTTCTTCAACCTGCATAGTCTGTCTAACAGCACTCAAGAGTTCTTCTATATCACTAGATGAAAACAGACATTTCTTCCCCCTCTCTGGGGGATCTCTGCTCAATTCCTCCTCCTCCAGGTCAGATTCAAAAGAGCTGTCCTCGGACGACAAATCCGATTCTCTCTGCCTTTTCTTGGATCTCTGTGGATCCTGGGGGTCAGATTGCATGGGCTGAGGAAACGATAGGCCAAATATTGAGGCCTGCACCTCCTCTCTGATAATGGTCCTCATGTTCGACATTAGAGAGGCCTGCTCTTCCCCCAAGATACGACTGGTGCATGACTCGCATAGGGACTTCTGCCAGGAGTCCTTCAGTTTTACGGCACAAAGAGGACATTTCTTGGCTCTTTCGGATCTCTTAACCGCAGAGGCCTATAATACATAATGCAAACAAAGGGGTAAGACCCACATGGCTTCTCCTATAATTTTGTGAGGAAGCAGGGCCTGTGACTCACATGTGCCTGGGGCTCCTGTGGCGCTTCAAGCTTAGGATTATCCTCCATCTCGCTCGAACGTGCCCCCCAGCCCACACATACCTTTAAACACAGTTGCCGCCATGTTCCGGACCTCCCTCTGGAAGGAGATGACGAACGCCGACCCCATGCTGCTGGCCATGACCCGGAAGCGCGGCAGCCGTGAACCAGAAGTGACTCGCGCCGGAGCGCGATTCGGAAGCACCACGCTCCCTCTGCAGTCATGCCGATTCCCCGGCTCCAGGATGACCTGCTGCCTCACCCCCGCAAGCGCTTATCCAGGATCCTACCCTGTAGAGCACCACGCTGACAGGTACATCGGGGGTCTTGCGTCCAGGGTCGAGGGTAGGGGAAGCGACCCCTAAACCTGGAGCAGCGCTACACCGGTTAAAGCTGAGTGACCCTATAGTACGGGTATCAGCTTGGCAGATTCTTCCAGTGGGAAGGAAGAGGCCGAGCCCCCCCGATCCACACTGTCTGCACGGAACAGATGGATGACTCTCGTCGTTCCCATCCACAGTGGGACAGGAAAAACACTAAAGGGTGGAAGGGGGAGGGTCCTTTTAAACTCTCGTGGTTTCCTGTCCCACTATGGATAAGAAGGACGTCCTCCATGGTGCTGTCAGGTGGTGACCTGGAAATGGTAGTTAACAGGAACAGTGAAGGACAAGGTAAGGTTTGGAAGACCAAAGAACATTTTTGTGAGAGCTACTTGTAGGATTGCTAGAAAGGCAAATCAGAACCTCTGCTTGACTGTAAAAGACCTTCAGAAAGATTTAAAGGACCATGGAATTGTGGTACACTGTTCTACTGTTCAGAGATACCTGCACAAATAGGGCCTTAATGTAAGAGTCATAAGAAGAAAGATATGGAAATCCTAGCTAATTTGAGAATTTTTTCCATTTCATTTGAAGAAATTATGGAAAATTTTTAAATTGATACCAGCAAACCCATCTCAAAAGATGGGACAGGGCCATATCTATCATTTGGCAGCATCCACTCCACTTTTCTCTAAGCATCTGGGAAGTAAGGAGACCAATTGCTGGAGTTTTGGGAGAAAATGTTGTCCAATTGTTATCTGATGTAGGATTCTGGTTGCTCAACAATCCTGGGTCTTCTTTGCTTGATTTTTTTGCTTCATAATGTGCCAAATGCTTTATATTGTTGAATGACTCTGCACTGCAGTAGACCAGCTCAACACACTAACTCTTCATCTGTGAAGATATGCTATTGTGATAGATGAAGTATCTCGTTTAGTATTGTCTTGCAGAATTATGCAAGGCCTTCCCTGAAATAGACGTTATCTGCATGGGAGCATATGTTGTTCTAAAACCTCTGTACAATGCCAGCATTGATAGTGCCTTTCAAGATGTGTAAGCTGCCCATGCCATAGGCACTAATGCAACCCCTACTATGAAGAGATGAAGGCTTTTCAACTGTGCGCTGTTAACAAGCGGGATAGTACTTGCCCTCTTAAGTCTGCAGGACATGGCGATAATGGTTTCCGATAAGAACTTAACATTTTTATTCATCTGACTAGACGACTAGAAAAAGCACCCTTCGAACCTGAAACATCTTGCGATATTTGCTCACAATGAGTGAGCAAAAATACTTGTGGAAAGGTGCAGAAGTCTCATTGAGAGTTACAGAAGTCACTTGTTTGCAGTTATTGCCTCAAAAAGCTGTAATATTAAGTTAGGGTCACATCATTTTTAAATACCACAGCACACCCAACAATATATACAAATCACAGAATTATATCTCACTATATCAATATCATACAAAAACCACTAAATAGGGTGCGTTGTGAGAAAAAACAGTGGAAACCACTGCCGAGAAGGAAACTAAAACTAGAGCAACGAACCAGGAAAACCACCAGAAAGTATACCAGATCAAGGGTAATTAAAATTATGCCTTTATTATAGACAAGTGGCAAATGATTACATAAAATGTGCAAAGAATAATATAAATATACACAAAATATACACAAAAATATGTGCAAGAACAGGATAAAATCATAGTAGTTCCCAGCAAGGAAATAACCCCAGATACCACATTACAGGACTTTTTACTTCAGATGTGCATAACAATTGTGCCAATGCACCAAAAAAACAGGTGCTAAAAAGTGAAAAAAAAATGTAAAATATATTAATAGGAGCAAAAAATTTTTTTTAAAATTTGCAACAATTAAAAAAAGTACTACTGTGCATAAATGAATTTGTTTATAAAAATTATATATATAAACTAAATAAATAAAGTGCCAAAGTGCTATGACCAAAATTAGGGTCAAAAACTGTGCACACCACACCAATCCTGTGAGGATGTGTGCAAACAAAATTAAGATAGCACAGCGATATATATATATCTCTCATATACCTGTGGGGTAGGCTGGGTCCTGTATCTGCGCACACCCGACGCGCGTTTTGGAGCACTGTCCTTCGTCAGGACAGTATTGCCTTGTGCTGGCGTGTACTCCGGAGGTGTTTCAGGTGACAGGTTCCCTTTAATGCAGTTCTTCCTGAAAGCCCATAAAAAACAAGCATCCAATATTGAAAATTGGACTGTACTTTGTGCACATTGATTTCTCCAGAATTTCTAAACCTTATGTATAGTGGATGGTAGGATACTCAAAGTCCTTGCAATTTTATGTTGAAGAACATTTTTTTTTAATGTTTCACAATTTTTACACAGGAGTTATTCACAGATTGGTGAACCTCTGACCATCTTTACTTCTGAGAGACTCTGCCTCTGTAATATGCAATTTTTTCTATGCACTCAGGTAACTTAGTTGTTATTTGACCCTAAATTTCTAAATGTCAACTTCTGAAGAGATAAGAGATTTAAAAAAAATGCTTTGTTTTTTCTTACATTTTACACAAACATCTCAGCTTTCTGTAATTAGGGTTGTGTTTTTGCACATGACACTAAGCTATTTTGTATAGTACAGTCTTTGAAAGACTCTCATAAGTTACGAGCTGACTTCGACAAACTTAGCTTTTGGGCATCCATGTGAAAGATGACACTCAATTTGCAAAAATGTAAAGTCATGCACCTGGGCACTAATAATATGCTGGCATCATATGTTCTAGAGGGAGTAAAACTAGGAGAGTAGCTTGTAGAGAAGGATCTAGGTCTACTTGTAGATCACAGACTAAATAACAGCATGCAATGTCAATCAGTAGCTTCTAAGGTCAGCAGAATATTGTCATGTATTATTAACCCCTTCATGACCTTGGGATTTTCCGTTTTTCCGTGTTCGTTTTTCGCTCCCTCCTTCCCAGAGCCGTAACTTTTTTATTTTTCCGTCAATTTGGCCATGTGAGGGCTTATTATTTGTGGGACGAGTTGTACTTTTGAACGACGTCATTGCTTTTACCATGTTGTGTACTAGAAAACAGGAAAAAAATTCCAAGTGCGTTGAAATTGCAAAAAAAAGTGCAATCCCACACTTGTTTTTTGCTTGGCTTTTTTGCTAGCTTCACTAAATGCTAAAACTGACCTGTCATTATGATTCTTCAGGTCAGTACGAGTTCATAGACACCTAACATGACTAGGTTATTTTTTATCTAAGTGGTGAAAAAAAATTCCAAACTTTGCTAAAAAAAAAGAATTGCGCCATTTTCCGATACTCGTAGCGTCTCCATTTTTCATGATCTGGGGTCGAATGAGGGCTTATTTTTTGCGTACCGAGCTGGCGTTTTTAATGATAGCATTTTGGTGCAGATCTGTTCTTTTGATCGCCCGTTATTGCATTTTAATGCAATGTCGCGGTGACCAAAAAAACGTAATTCTGGCGTTTCTAATTTTTTTCTCGCTACGCCGTTTAGCGATCAGGTTAATGCTTTTTTTTATTGATAGATCGGGCGATTCTGAACACAGCGATACCAAATATGTGTAGGTTTGATTTTTTTATTGATTTATTTTGATTGGGGCGAAAGGGAGGTGATTTAAACTTTTATATTTTTTTTATTTTTTTCACATTTTTTTTCCTTTTTTTTTTCCTTTTGCCATGCTTCAATAGCCTCCATAGGAGGCTAGAAGCAGGCACAGCGCGATCAGCTCTGCTACATAGCAGCGATCTGATGTTCGCTGCTATGTAGCAGAATTGCAGGTGTGCTGTGAGCGCCGACCACAGGGTGGCGCTCACAGCTGCCGGGGATCAGTAACCATAGAGGTCTCAAGGACCTCTATGGTTACTATTCTGAAGCATCGCCGACCTCCGATCATGTGACGGGGGTCGTCGATGCGATCATTTCCGGCCGCCCGGCCGGAAGCGGTAGTTAAATGCCGCTGTCTGCGTTTGACAGCGGCATTTAACTAGTTAATAGGCGCGGGCAGATCGCGATTCTGCCCGCGCCTATTACAGGCACATGTCAGCTGTTCAAAACAGCTGACATGTCCCGGCTTTGATGCGGGCTCACCGCCGGAGCCCACATCAAAGCGGGGCTTCAGACCTCGGACGTACTATCCTGTCCGAGGTCAGAAAGGGGTTAAAGGTATAAATTTGCAGGACAGGAAGTTAATACTATCATTTTACAAAGAGTTAGTGTGACCTTACCTGTAATGTGCTGTTTAGCTCTGGGCATCAGTTCATAGAAAGGATGCCTCAGAGTTGGGGAAGAAGAGCTACCAAACTTAAAAATGGGCTTAGAGGATCTTGGTTAAGAGGAAATATTAAAAGAATCACATTTACTTAGTCTTGAGGAAAACTGTTTAAAGGGTGACAGGCAGAGCTGTACATAGAAATCATATGGCTCCATTGAAGATTTCCTAAATGCCCCCCACCCAAAAAAAAGCAATATTTGGCAGAGTCACAGAAGATCATACAGTGGCATGTAAATGTTTGGGCACCCCTGGTCAAAATGACTGTTATTGTGAACAGTTAAGCAAGTTGAAGATTAAAGGGAACCTGTCACCCCCAAAATCAAAGGTGAGCTAAGCCCACCAGCATCAGGGGCTTATCTACAGAATTCGGGAATGCTGTAGATAATCCCCCAATGTATCCTGAAAGATGAGAAAAAGAGGTTAGATTATACTCACCCAGGGGAGGTCCCGCTGTGGTGAGCGACGCGGTCCGGTCCGGGGCCTCCTATCTTCTTATGATGACATCCTCTTCTTGTCTTCACGCTGCGGCTCCGGCGCACGCGTACTTTGTCTGCCCTGTTGAGGGCAGAGCAAAGTATTGCAGTGCGCAGGTGCCGGGAAAGGTCAGAGAGACCCGGCGCCTGCGCACTGCAGAACTTTGCTCTGCCCTTAACAGGGCAGACAAAGTACACCTGCGCCGGAGCCGCAGCGTGAAGACAAGAAGAGGACATCATCGTAAGGTAACGATGAGAGGCCTCTGACCAGACCGCGACGCCCATCGGACCGGACCGGTGACTACCTCTTGAAGCTCATCAAGAGAATGCCAAGAGTGTGCAAAGCAGTCATCAAAGCAAAAGGTGGCTACTTTGAAGAACCTAGAATATAAGACATATTTTCAGTTGTTTCACACTTTTTTGTTAAGTATATAATTCCACATGTGTTAATTCATAGTTTTGATGCCTTCAGTGTGAATGTACAATTTTCATAGTCATGAAAATACAGACAAATCTTTAAATGAGAAGGTGTGTCCAAACTTTTGGTCTGTACTGTGTGTATATATATATATATATATATATATATATATATATATATATATATATATATATATATATTGTAGCATGGCTAAAGGGTGTGTAGTCGACGGGAGGTATGTGCCACATAAGTGCCTTGTTGCTGTAATGTAGCCCGGAGTATTTCTTTGTTGTATATAACCATGTATATATGTGTGTTCCAGGACCTGTGGTGATGTCAGACCACATGGCTAATCATGTGATGGGTTACTGGGTGTGGTTAGCTCTATATAAGACAGGCAAATGCTTAACACAAGAGATATGTGTGGAGCTGCTTGCCTCCAGAGTGTGTTAAGGTTCTAGGTCTGAGCCTGAAAGACTGGACACTTTGTTTTTCCTTTTCCTGAACTAAAGGCTATTAGTTTGCTGTTATTTTGCCACTTGGTTTATGATGTAATAAACCTATGAACTTTTAAAGGAACGTGCCTCCTGAAGTGTCAGCCATCGCACCTGAGTCAGTGAAATCCCTACAATTGGTGGAGAATGCGGGCAGCGTTCCCAGCGGAGACGAAGAGTCTGTTATTGGATGTCCTGGGTCAAGTCTGTTGTAAGCCAGCAAGCATTGCCGGGGAAAATGGAGGACCTGGTGAAACACTTGGTCCAGTTGCAGTCACAGCAGGAGCTACGGCAGCAAGAGACCAACAGGCTGTTGATGCAGCAGATGCAACAGAACCAGCAGGAGCAACGGCAGCAGATGCAGCTTCTGGCAACCGCCATCCAGGGCAAGACGAGTGCCCCAACCCCAGGTTTGGCTGATGACACCCACGTCCGGAAGACGGTAAGATGCGCATTGCAGAAAATGACACCCGGGGATGATGTTGAGGCCTTCCTGACGGTGTTTGAGAGGGTCGCTGAGAGGGAAAAACTCCCGCCAGAGCAGTGGGCAGAGGTACTAGCGCCATACCTGATGGGAGAACCCCAGAAGGCGTACTATGATTTGACCTTGCAGGATGCCAAAGAGTATCACAAATTGAAAGTCGAGATTCTCGCATGTTTGGGGGTGACACTGACTGTCAGGACACAGCGAGTTCACAGCTGGGCCTATCACCGGGACAAACCACCTCGCTCTCAAATGTTTGATCTGTTGCACCTGGTCCAGAAATGGCTGCAGCCAGAGTCGTGTACACCTGCACAGATGGTGGAACGGGTGATGATGGATCGGTTTGTGCATTCCCTCCCGAGGTCCATACAGACTTGGGTTGCCCAGGGTGATCCCCAGAATGCCGACGAGCTGATCGGACTGGTTGAGAGATACCAAGGGTTGGAAGGCTCCTCCGGGAGGCAACCCATGCCGTACTGGGGGTCCCAGAAGGGAGCTGAGTCCCAAAAAGGGGTGGCGCGTCCAAGGTCACAAAGGGCGGGGGAGGTGGTGCCCAAGGTCCCTACGAGTGATATTATTTGTTGGAGGTGCCACGGGCCAGGACATATAGCTGCCCGTTGTTCCCAGACCACTGAGCAGATGGACTGCAGCATGGGACGCCGTTGTTCATACTATGCGTATCCGGCCTGCAGTGTAAACTCTCCGCCCAACGAGGGACCTCAAGCGTGCCCCGTAAAGGTGAACGGTCGAGCAGTAACGGCACTGTTACACTCGGGGAGCCTAGTGACCCTGGTGAGGGCCACTTTTCCTCTCCACCTGCTCCCGGGAAAGAAGGTTGGAGTGCGGTGCATACATGGTGATGCAAAGGACTACCCTTTGGCCAGGGTGGACATTGAAACGGCATGTGGCACTGAGTCCCACATAGCCGGCGTCGTGCAGGACTTGTTGCACCCTATAATTATTGGCCGGGATTTCTGTTTGTTTTGGGATTTGTGGGGAAAAGGTTCTGAGCTCCCTAGCAAGAGTAGGGAACCAATGAACCCTGGAAGGGTGTCGCCACACCCGGAGACAGACAGGTTTCCTTTTTGTGTTCTGGTTGAGGATGAGGAGGAAGTGTCCCCTGCATCTGACATTCTGGAGTTAGAGGTAACCGGTGAAAATTTTGGGACTGCCCAACATAGGGACCCCACTCTGAGGGAAGCCTTTAATAATGTCACAGTTATTGACGGGGTGGTACAGGAGCCGGGGGCAGACACAAGATTTCCCCATTTTCTGATGAGTGGGGAGTTGTTGTACCGGGTCACGAAAATGAGGGAGGAGTTGGTAGAGCAGTTGGTAGTGCCGGGTCCATATAGACGGAAGGTGTTGGACATGACCCATTCACACATCTTGGGTGGACACCTAGGGGTGGAAAAAACACAGGAACGGGTTGTGCAGAGGTTCTATTGGCCTAGGTGTCACCGGGAAATAGTGAACTACTGCAGGTCCTGCCCTACATGTCAGCTAACTGCTCCCACTCCTCATTTCCAGAACCCCCTTGTGCCCCTGCCCATTATTGAGGTGCCGTTCGAGAGAATTGCCATGGACTTGGTCGGTCCCTTAGTTAAATCAGCCCGGGGCCATCAGTATATATTAGTCATCCTGGACTATGCCACACGCTATCCTGAGGCAATTCCTCTGAGAAATTCTTCCTCAAAGAGTATAGCCCGCGAGTTGGTCCATGTCTTTTCCCGGACAGGTCTGCCGAAGGAGATCCTGACTGACCAGGGGACACCTTTCATGAGCAAAGTGATGAGGGAGTTGTGCAAAGCCCTGAAAATCTCCCAGTTGAGGACCTCGGTGTACCATCCCCAGTCAGATGGCCTTGTTGAGAGATTTAACAAGACATTGAAGAGCATGCTGAGAAAAGCTATAGAGAAAGATGGTAGAGACTGGGATTGTCTCTTACCCTACCTGATGTTTTCCATTCGTGAAGTTCCACAGGCCTCCACAGGATTCTCACTGTTTGAGCTTCTATATGGCCGACATCCGCGAGGACTCCTGGATATAGCCAAGGAAACCTGGGAAACCAAAGTCACGCCCCACAGAAGCATCATTGAGCATGTGGCTCTGATGCAGCAGAGGATTGCAAAGGTGATGCCTATTGTGAAAGAACACCTCCTCCAGGCACAAGAAGCCCAGGCCAGAGTCTACAACCGGACTGCAAGAGTGAGGCAGTTCAATCCGGGAGACCGAGTTCTTGTGTTAGTTCCGACGGTGGAGAGCAAGTTCTTGGCCAAATGGCAAGGGCCATATGAGGTTGTCGAGAAACTTGGTGAAGTAAATTATAAAATTCACCAACCAGGAAGACGGAAACCATTCCAAGTATACCATGTCAACCTCATCAAGCCATGGCAAGATAGAGAGCCGACAGTAACTCCATCATTGTTAGGCAACCCAGAAGGTGAGGTTGGAGCGGTTACTATAGCGGAGATGCTATCGAAGACCCAGAAACAGCAGTGCCGGGAGTTACTCCAGAAAAACAGGGACCTGTTTTCAGATTTGCCAGGACACACGAAGGTCATAGAACATGAGGTCCTAACAGAGCCACATGTGCGGGTGAACGGGAAGCCCTATCGTATTCCTGAGGCTCGTCGAGAAGTTATCTCCAAGGAAGTGGAGCGTATGTTGAAGCTTGGAGTCATTGAGGAATCCAAGAGCAGTTGGTCGAGCCCAATTGTCCTGGTCCCAAAACCTAATGGAGAGTGGAGGTTTTGCAACGACTATCGGAAGTTGAATGAGGTCTCCAAGTTTGACGCTTATCCCATGCCCCGCGTTGATGAGCTCATCGAAAGGCTTGGGCACGCCAGATATATATCCACCTTGGATTTGACAAAGGGGTATTGGCAGATCCCCATGGCACAGGAAGCCAAGGAGAAGACGGCCTTTTCGACACCTGATGGATGCTTCCAGTATGTCCGGATGCCGTTTGGCCTACAGGGAGCTCCGGCGACCTTCCAGAGGGCTATGGATAGAGTCCTTGCACCCCATAAGGCCTACGCTGCTGCGTACCTAGATGATATCGTCATCTTTAGCCCGGACTGGGAGAGTCATCTGGAGAAAGTCCAAGCGGTGTTTGATGCTCTAAGAGAGGCGGGGTTTACAATAAACCCGAAGAAGTGTGCCTTGGGTAAGGAAGAAGCTAAATACCTAGGCTATATAGTGGGTCGTGGAGAAATAAAGCCCCAAATCAGGAAAGTGGAGGCAATCCAAACATGGCCGAAACCACTCTCCAAAAAGCAAGTTAAAGCCTTTCTGGGAATCGTGGGATATTACAGGAGGTTCATCCCGAACTTCGCCACAGTGGCTGCGCCTCTGACTGATCTGCTAAAGGGGACAAAATCGGTGATGGTCAATTGGTCCAAAGAGACAGAGTCAGCCTTCCAAGAGTTGAAAGGGGCTCTATGTAAGCAGCCCGTTCTGATGGTCCCAGACTTTAATAAAGAATTTATTCTCCAGACAGATGTCTCAGATGTTGGGGTAGGAGCAGTCCTTTCCCAAGAGCTACATGGGGAGGAGCATCCTGTTCTCTATCTGAGTAGAAAGCTGTCCTCATCTGAGAAGAACTACTCAGTCGTGGAAAAAGAGTGTTTGGCCATAAAGTGGGTGGTGGACACGTTACGGTACTATCTGCTGGGTCGTAAATTCAGATTGATATCTGACCATGCCCCACTAAGATGGATGAGGGAAACAAAGGGTAGAAATGCTAGGGTCACCCGTTGGTTCTTAGCCCTGCAGGACTTCAGTTTCCATGTGGAACATAGGGCCGGAAAGCTGCACGGTAATGCGGATGCCCTATCAAGAATCCCTTGTTTAGTGGGGAAAAGTGCCAAGCCCCATGGCTTTAGGCAGAGGGGGGAGGTATGTAGCATGGCTAAAGGGTGTGTAGTCGACGGGAGGTATGTGCCACATAAGTGCCTTGTTGCTGTAATGTAGCCCGGAGTATTTCTTTGTTGTATATAACCATGTATATATGTGTGTTCCAGGACCTGTGGTGATGTCAGACCACATGGCTAATCATGTGATGGGTTACTGGGTGTGGTTAGCTCTATATAAGACAGGCAAATGCTTAACACAAGAGATATGTGTGGAGCTGCTTGCCTCCAGAGTGTGTTAAGGTTCTAGGTCTGAGCCTGAAAGACTGGACACTTTGTTTTTCCTTTTCCTGAACTAAAGGCTATTAGTTTGCTGTTATTTTGCCACTTGGTTTATGATGTAATAAACCTATGAACTTTTAAAGGAACGTGCCTCCTGAAGTGTCAGCCATCGCACCTGAGTGAGTGAAATCCCTACAATATACACAGTTATATGAAAAAGTTTGGGCACCCCTATTAATCTTAACCTTAATGTTTTATAAAAATTGTTTTTTTTTTTGCAACAGCTATTTCAGTTTCATACATCTAATAAATGTTGGACATAGTAATGTTTCTGCCTGGAAATGAGGTTTATTGTACTAACAGAAAATGTGCAATCTGCATTCAAACAAAATCTGACAGGTGCATAAGTTTGGGCACCTCACCAGAAAAGTGACATTAATATTTAGTAGATCCTCCTTTTGCAAAAATAACAGCCTCTAGTAGCTTTTAATGAGTTCCTGGATCCTGGATGAAGATATTTTTGACAATTCCTCTTTACAAAACAATTCCAGTTCAGTTAAGCTTGATGGTCGTCGAGCATGGACAGCCCTCTTCAAATGATCCCACAGATGTTCAATGATATTCAGGTCTGGGGACTGGGATGGCCATTCCAGAACAGTGTAATTGTTCCTCTGCATGAATGCCTGAGTAGATTAGGAGCGGTGTTTTGGATCATTGTCTTGCTGAAAGATCCATCCCCTGTGTAACTTCAACTTTGTCACTGATTCATGAACATTATTGTCAAGAATCTGCTGATACTGAGAGGAATCCATGCGTCCCTCAGCTTTAACAAGATTCCCGGTGCCGGCATTGGCCACACAGCCCCAAAGCATGATGGAACCTCCACCAAATTTTACTGTGGGTAGCAAGTGTTTTTCTTGGAATGCTGTGTTTTTTTGCCGCCATGCATAACGCCTTTTTGTATGACCAAACAACTCAATCTTGGTTTCATCAGTCCACAGGACCTTCTTCCAAAAAGAAATTGGCTTCTCCAAATGTGCTTTTGCATACCTCAGCCAACTCTGTTTGTGGCGTGCTTGCAGAAACGGCTTCTTTCGTATCACTCTCCCATACAGCTTCTCCTTGTGCAAAGTGCGTTGTATAGTTGACCAATGCACAGTGACACCATCTGCAGCAAGTTGATGCTGCAGCTCTCTGGAGGTGGTCTGAGGATTGTCCTTGACTGATCTCACCATTCTTCTTCTCTGCCTTTCTGATGTTTTTCTTGGCCTGCCACTTCTGGCCTTAACAAGAACTGTACCTGTGTTCTTCCATTTCCTTACTATGTTCCTCACAGTGGAAATTGACAGGTTAAATCTCTGAGACAGCTTTTTGTATCCTTCCCCTGAACAACTATGTTGAATAATCTTTGTTTTCAGATCATTTGACAGTTGTTTTGAGGAGCCCATGATGCCACTCTTCAGAGGAGATTCAAACAGGAGAACAACTTGCAAGTGGCCACTTTAAGTAGCTTTTCTCATGATTGCATACACCTGGCTATGAAGTTCAAAGCTCAATGAGGTTACAAAACCAAAAAAAGTGCTTTAGTAAGTCAGTAAAAAGTAGGTAGGAGTATTTAAAACAAGAAAATGATAAGGGTGCCCATACTTATGCACCTGTCAAATTTTGTTTGAATGCAGATTGCACATTTTCTGTTAGTACAATAAACCTCATTTCAAGGCAGAAACATTACTGTGTCCAACAGTTATTAGATATATGAAACTGAAATAGCTGTTGCAAAAAAAAACAATTTTTATAAAACAGTAAGCTTAAGATTAATAGGGGTGCCCAAACTTTTTCATATAACTGTATACACATATACACAGTATATTTATATATATATATATATATATATATATATATATATATATATATATATACATATATATAAATATATATACACATATACATTGATGAATATGATTAAATTGGACCCATCACCTGAAAACCTTCATGAAGCACAAGGAAACTGAAAGACTGAAATATAAGACTTTTCTCAACTATATTTAACTAGAAAAGCTAAAAAAAAACCCTTGTCTAATTTAGTGAAAATGGCTTTGGTCCTTTAAGAAAGGGAGACTGAAGAACACTCCAGTGGCACTCTTCTGTTATGGACCTGGTGGTTAGGAGCACCCGGAATGACCTGATGAGTAAACTCAAAATCGGAACTAGCTCTGGGAAGTGGAAACTCTGCTGACCGCAAACCCTACTCCTATCACACATACTAGAAATAGCCGTGGAGCGTACCTAACTCTCCCTATACGCCTCTTCACAGCCTAAGAACTAACTACACCTAAAGATAGAAATAGAAGCCTTACCTTGCCTCAGAGAAATTCCCCAAAGGTAAAGGCAGACCCCCACATATATTGACTGTGAGTTAAGAGGAAAGTCACAAACACAGGAATGAAACAGGTTTTAGCAAAGGAGGCCAGACTTCACTAAATAGTCAGAGGATAGAAAAGGTGTTATGACCCCAATGGCGAGGGTCTCAGAGGAACGTGGAAGTCTGCAGAGTACAAAAATCCAGCTCATAGGGCAGTGGTAACTGGGTTGACCATATATCTACTCCTAACGCCAACACTAGAAGTAGCCGGGGATCATTCCTACGTTGATTCTAGATGACACGCGCCAGCCGGAGAATCTAGCTACCCCTAGTAGAGGAAAACAAAGACCTTTCTTGCCTCCAGAGAAGGGGACCCCAAAGCTGGATAGAAGCCCCCCACAAATAATGACGGTTAGGTAAGAGGAAATGACAAACACAGAAATGAACCAGGTTTAGCACAGAGAGGCCCGCTTACTGATAGCAGAATAAAGAAAGGTAACTTATATGGTCAACAAAAACCCTATCAAAATCCACACTGGAAATTCAAGAACCCCCGAACCGTCTAACGGTCCGGGGGGAGAACACCAGCCCCCTAGAGCTTCCAGCAAAGGTCAGGATATAGATTTGGAACAAGCTGGACAAAAATACAAAACCAAAACAAATAGCAAAAAGCAAAAGGCAGACTTAGCTGATATAACTGGAACCAGGATCAGTAGACAAGAGCACAGCAGACTAGCTCTGATAACTACGTTGCCAGGCATTGAACTGAAGGTCCAGGGAGCTTATATAGCAACACCCCTAACTAACGACCCAGGTGCGGATAAAAGGAATGACAGAAAAAACCAGAGTCAAAAAACTAGTAACCACTAGAGGGAGCAAAAAGCAAATTCACAACAGTACCCCCCCCTTAGTGAGGGGTCACCGAACCCTCACCACGACCACCAGGGCGATCAGGATGAGCGGCATGAAAGGCACGAACTAAATCGGCCGCATGAACATCAGAGGCGACCACCCAGGAATTATCCTCCTGACCATAGCCCTTCCACTTGACCAGGTACTGAAGCCTCCGCCTGGAGAGGCGAGAATCCAAGATCTTCTCCACCACGTACTCCAACTCGCCCTCAACCAACACCGGAGCAGGAGGCTCAGCAGAAGGAACTACAGGCACAATGTACCGCCGCAACAAGGACCTATGAAATACATTGTGAATAGCAAACGACACAGGAAGATCCAGACGAAAAGACACAGGATTAAGGATTTCCAATATCTTGTAAGGCCCAATAAAACGAGGTTTAAATTTGGGAGAGGAGACCTTCATAGGAACAAAGCGGGAAGAAAGCCATACCAAATCCCCAACGCGTAGTCGGGGACCCACACCGCGGCGGCGGTTGGCAAAGCGCTGAGCCTTCTCCTGTGACAACTTCAAGTTGTCCACCACATGATTCCAGATCTGCTGCAACCTATCCACCACAGAATCCACCCCAGGACAGTCAGAAGGCTCCACATGACCCGAAGAAAAGCGAGGATGGAAACCAGAGTTGCAGAAAAAAGGCGAAACCAAGGTGGCGGAACTAGCCCGATTATTAAGGGCAAACTCAGCCAACGGCAAGAATGTCACCCAATCGTCCTGATCAGCAGAGACAAAACACCTCAAATAAGCCTCCAAAGTCTGATTGGTTCGCTCCGTCTGTCCATTAGTCTGAGGATGGAAAGCAGACGAAAACGACAAATCAATGCCCATCCTACTACAAAAGGATCGCCAGAACCTGGAAACGAACTGGGATCCTCTGTCTGACACAATATTCTCAGGGATGCCGTGCAAACGAACCACGTTCTGGAAAAACACAGGAACCAGATCGGAAGAGGAAGGCAGCTTAGGCAAAGGAACCAAATGGACCATCTTGGAGAAGCGATCACATATCACCCAGATAACGGACATGCCCTGAGATAGCGGAAGATCAGAAATGAAATCCATGGAGATATGTGTCCAAGGTCTCTTCGGGACAGGCAAGGGCAAGAGCAAACCGCTGGCACGAGAACAGCAAGGCTTAGCTCGAGCACAAGTCCCACAGGACTGCACAAATGACCGCACATCCCTTGACAAGGAAGGCCACCAAAAGGACCTGGCCACCAGATCTCTGGTGCCAAAAATTCCCGGGTGACCTGCCAACACCGAGGAATGAACCTCGGAAATGACTCTGCTGGTCCAGTTATCCGGGACAAACAGTCTGTCAGGTGGACAAGACTCAGGCCTATCAGCCTGAAATCTCTGCAACACACATCGCAGATCCGGAGAAATAGCTGACAAGATAACTCCATCTTTAAGAATACCAACAGGATCAGCGACTCCAGGAGCATCAGGCACAAAGCTCCTAGAAAGAGCATCGGCCTTCACATTCTTTGAACCTGGTAAATACGAGACAACAAAATCAAAGCGGGAGAAAAACAATGACCAGCGGGCCTGTCTCGGATTAAGGCGTTTAGCAGACTCGAGATACATCAGATTTTTGTGATCAGTCAAGACCACCACACGATGCTTAGCACCCTCGAGCCAATGACGCCACTCCTCAAATGCCCATTTCATGGCCAACAACTCCCGATTGCCCACATCATAATTTCGCTCGGCAGGCGAAAACTTCCTAGAGAAAAAGGCACAAGGTTTCATAACAGAGCAACCAGGGCCTCTCTGCGACAAAACAGCCCCTGCCCCAATCTCCGAAGCATCCACCTCAACCTGAAAGGGAAGTGAGACGTCAGGCTGGCACAAAACAGGCGCCGAAGTAAACCAGCGTTTCAACTCCTGGAAAGCCTCCACGGCAGCAGGAGCCCAGTTAGCTACATCGGAGCCCTTCTTGGTCATATCCGTCAAAGGTTTCACAATGCTAGAAAAATTAGCGATAAAACGACGGTAGAAGTTAGCGAAGCCCAAGAACTTCTGAAGACTCTTAACTGACGAGGGCTGAGTCCAATCAAGAATAGCTCGGACCTTGACTGGGTCCATCTCCACAGCAGAAGGGGAAAAAATGAACCCCAAAAAGGGAACCTTCTGTACACCAAAGAGACACTTTGAGCCCTTGACAAACAAAGAATTTTCACGCAAAATTTTAAAGACCAACCTGACCTGCTCCACATGCGAATCCCAATTATCAGAAAAAACCAAAATATCATCCAGATAAACAATCAAAAATTTATCCAGATACTTCCGGAAAATGTCATGCATAAAGGACTGAAAAACTGAAGGCGCATTGGAGAGCCCAAAAGGCATCACCAAGTACTCAAAATGACCTTCGGGCGTATTGAATGCGGTTTTCCATTCATCACCTTGCTTAATGCGCACAAGGTTGTACGCACCACGAAGGTCTATCTTGGTGAACCACTTGGCACCCTTAATCCGGGCAAACAAGTCAGACAACAGCGGTAAAGGATACTGAAATTTGACAGTAATCTTATTTAAAAGCCGATAATCAATACAAGGTCTCAAAGATCCGTCCTTTTTTGCCACAAAAAAGAATCCCGCACCAAGAGGGGAAGAAGACGGACGAATATGTCCTTTCTCCAGAGACTCCTTGATATATGAACGCATAGCGGTATGTTCAGGTACCGACAGATTAAACAGTCTTCCCTTAGGAAATTTACTGCCTGGGATCAAATCTATAGCACAGTCACAGTCCCTATGAGGAGGCAGTGCACTGGACTCAGACTCACTGAAGACATCCTGATAATCAGACAAATACTCCGGAACTTCCGAAGGCGTAGAAGAAACAATAGACACAGGCAGGGAATCCCCATGAATACCACGACAGCCCCAACTTGAGACTGACATAGCCTTCCAGTCCAGGACTGGATTATGGGTCTGTAACCATGGCAGCCCTAAAACAACCAAATCATGCATTTTATGTAAAACCAGGAAACGTATCACCTCGCGGTGTTCAGGAGTCATGCACATGGTAACCTGTGTCCAATACTGCGGTTTATTTGCTGCCAATGGTGTAGCATCAATACCCCTAAGAGGAATAGGATTTTCTAATGGTTCAAGAGTAAAACCACAGCGCTTAGCAAATGAGAGATCCATGAGACTCAGGGCAGCACCTGAATCTACAAACGCCATGACAGGATAAGATGACAGTGAGCAAATCAAAGTTACAGACAGAATAAATTTAGGTTGCAAATTACCAACGGTGACAGGACTAACAACCTTAGCTATACGTTTAGAGCATGCTGAGATAACATGTGTAGAATCACCACAGTAGTAGCACAAGCCATTCCGGCGTCTATGAATTTTCCGCTCATTTCTAGTCAGGATTCTATCACATTGCATTAAATCAGGTGTCTGTTCAGACAACACCATGAGGGAATTTGCGGTTTTTCTTTCACATTGCACCGAATTAGGTGTCTGTTCAGACAACACCATGAGGGAATTTGCGGTTTTGCGCTCCCGCAACCGCCGGTCAATTTGAATAGCCAGTGCCATAGTATCATTCAGACCTGTGGGAATGGGAAAACCCACCATAACATTCTTAATGGCTTCAGAAAGGCCATTTCTAAAATTAGCGGCCAGTGCACACTCGTTCCAATGTGTCAGCACGGACCATTTCCGAAATTTTTGGCAATACACTTCAGCCTCGTCCTGCCCCTGAGACATAGCCAGCAAGGCCTTTTCTGCCTGAATCTCAAGATTGGGTTCCTCATAAAGTAAACCGAGCGCCAGAAAAAACGCATCAAGATCAGCCAATGCCGGATCTCCTGGCGCCAGCGAAAAAGCCCAATCCTGAGGGTCGCCCCGTAAGAACGAAATAACAATTTTTACTTGCTGAGCAGAATCTCCAGATGAACAGGGTCTCAGGGACAAAAACAATTTACAATTATTCACGAAATTCCTAAACTTAAACCTGTCTCCGGAAAACAGTTCAGGAATCGGTATTTTAGGTTCTGACCTAGGATTTCTGATAACATAGTCTTGTATGCCCTGCACACGAGTAGCCAGCTGGTCCACACTTGTAATCAAGGTCTGGACATTCATGTCTGCAGCAAGCACAGCCACTCTGAGGTAAAGGGGAAGAAGAAAAAAAAAAAACTCAGAATCTTCTTTCTTATAATCCCTCTTCTGCAATGCATTAAACATTTAATACTGGCCTGGCAAACTGTTATGACCCCAATGGCGAGGGTCTCAGAGGAACGTGGAAGTCTGCAGAGTACAAAAATCCAGCTCATAGGGCAGTGGTAACTGGGTTGACCATATATCTACTCCTAACGCCAACACTAGAAGTAGCCGGGGATCATTCCTACGTTGATTCTAGATGACACGCGCCAGCCGGAGAATCTAGCTACCCCTAGTAGAGGAAAACAAAGACCTTTCTTGCCTCCAGAGAAGGGGACCCCAAAGCTGGATAGAAGCCCCCCACAAATAATGACGGTTAGGTAAGAGGAAATGACAAACACAGAAATGAACCAGGTTTAGCACAGAGAGGCCCGCTTACTGATAGCAGAATAAAGAAAGGTAACTTATATGGTCAACAAAAACCCTATCAAAATCCACACTGGAAATTCAAGAACCCCCGAACCGTCTAACGGTCCGGGGGGAGAACACCAGCCCCCTAGAGCTTCCAGCAAAGGTCAGGATATAGATTTGGAACAAGCTGGACAAAAATACAAAACCAAAACAAATAGCAAAAAGCAAAAGGCAGACTTAGCTGATATAACTGGAACCAGGATCAGTAGACAAGAGCACAGCAGACTAGCTCTGATAACTACGTTGCCAGGCATTGAACTGAAGGTCCAGGGAGCTTATATAGCAACACCCCTAACTAACAACCCAGGTGCGGATAAAAGGAATGACAGAAAAAACCAGAGTCAAAAAACTAGTAACCACTAGAGGGAGCAAAAAGCAAATTCACAACAAAAAGGGAACTATGCGGTCAGCACAAAAGACTACAAAAAACCACGCAGAGTAAGCAAAAAGACTCCCCACACCGACTCACGGTGTGGAGGTGCCACTCTGCACCCCCAGAGCTTCCAGCTAGCAAGGGAATATCATGATAGCAAGCTGGACTAGAAATTAGCAGTACTAAGAAATATATTCAGGAAGCAGTAACAACAAATGAACTAGCAAAGACTTAGCTTCTGCTGGAGTAGACAGGTCCTCAGAGAAGTCCAAGAGAGATCTGAACCAATACTGAACATTGACAGCTGGCATGAAGTAACGATCTGAGTGGAGTTAAATAGGGAAGCCAGCAAGCAATAAACGAGAGCAGCTGACAAAGCCAACCTCAGTGACCAGCAGTTCCGCTCAAAGCCACCAGAGGGAGTCCAAGAGCAGAACTAACCAAAGTACCATTCATGACCACAGGAGGGAGTCCGAGAACGGAATTCACAACACTCTTCACTGTATCACTATTTTGACAGCTGTGTAAGACTTCCTACTTCACAGATGATAGATACCACTGTGGATAATACTTAGTCTGCAATTTGGAAACACAGAGACATCTGTGTTGGTGTCTTCACACTGGATTCAGCTATAAATGTAAGATGGAATTCCTCAGGCCCGGATTTAGGGGGCCCAAGGGGCTCGGGCCCTGGGCCACCCACAAAGCGGGGGCCTCCCCCCAATATAGGGATAAATATCTCAAAACATGTAAAATATACATCTCTTTGCTGTGAACCATTTCTAATGTTAAGGAACATTTAACAAAATAGAAACTATTGAAAGTGTAGGGACCTGGCTATGGTCCTACATCTCAGCGGCTGGCGCAGAGCAGCAGAGTCATGGCACCTGACCTGCGTCAGCATCCACTGACCTGGCTAGCCTAGACAGACTTCCTTTGTACCCTCCCTATACCTAATGCTTAGCTTATGGCATGCGGCAGCCTTCTCCGATCCCAACAGAAGCTTCTAGGCGCTACCTATTCAGCAACACTGAAACTGATCTAAACACTGCTGTGGTGTCATTGACCAGCTTAAAAAACTATGTCACATCTAAGCGTGACTCCTTCAAAATTTATGAGAAGCAAGGCGAAGAGCTGTCTGGTTCATCTGAGTATGTTCAGACGATAACGGCGAAACGTGTGTCTCAATCCATTGGATTATGGCCATACGGAAGAAGTACAACTCAGCCCTTCTGAAAAATACAGAACAGAAACTTTCTTGCCTATCATTGATCAGTTTATGGCTTCTCTTGACCAACGTCTTCAAGCATATAAAGATATATCAAGCAAATTTTGCTTTTTTAGCCATCTGATAGAACTGTCTTCAGACGAGTTTAAGGCCACAGCAGAACAACTTGTCAGGTCTTATTCAGATGACTTGGATATTACATTTATCGATGAACTGTGTCAGTTTGTAACATTTGCCAATTTATTCACAGACGAGCAGCCAAAAGATATTAGCACTGAACATTTCATGTGCAAGCTTATCACGGAAAAGGGTGTGCAGGACACTTTCCCAAATATTGAGATAGCTCTAAGGATATATCTAACTTTGATGGTAACAAACTGCAGTGGTGAGTAGGGTTGAGCGAAACGGGTCGGCCATTTTCAGAAGTCGCCGACTTTTGGCAAAGTCGGGTTTCATGAAACCCGACCCGACCCCTGTGTGGGGTCGGCCATGAGGTCGGCGATCTTCTGAATCTGGTATCGGAATTCCGATACCGAGTTCCGATATGTTTGCGATATCGGGAATCGGTATCGGAATCCATATTTAAGTGTAAAATAAAGAATCAAAATAAAAAATATTGATATACTCACCCTCGGACATGCCCTGGTACTAACCGGCAGCCTTCCTTCCTAAGAATGAGCGCGTGAATGACCTGCGGTGACGTCGCGGCTTGTGATTGGTCGCGTGAGCGGTCACATGGGCGGTCACGCGACCAATCACAAGCCGCGACGTCATCTAAGGTCCTTCACGCGCTCATTCTTAGGAAGGAAGGCTGCCGGAAAGAAGCAGGGCGCGTCCGAGGGTGAGTATATTCCTATTAGTTTCCTCTCCTTCAGACCCTGGGAACCATAGTATCCCATTGCACTGCATTGGGTTTCGTGTTTCGGCCGACCCCGACCCCGACTTTTTTATAGGATCGGCCGATTTCACTCGACCCGACTTTTGAGAAAGTCGGGTTTCGTGAAACCCGACCTGATCCTATAAAAATAAAAGTCGCTCAACCCTAGTAGTGAGCGTTCCTTCTCAAAACTCAAATTAGTTGAAAACCGATTAAGGACATCCATGAAGTAGGAACGACTTGTAAATTTGGCTATCATGAGCATCGAGTCAGATATACTGCATGAATTGGACTTTAGTGACATCATTAGTGATTTTGCAGCACGAAAATCAAGGAAAGTGCCTGGATTGTAAAAAATGAATGATTTTACCTGAATTACTCTGCGCAAATGATTTTTGTAAATAAACTTGCGTTCTTTTCATTTTGTGTTTTTGCATTACATATTGCAACACCTTGAAAAATGGACTTCCCTCCAAAATGGGCCCCGGGCCACCCACCTCTTGAATCCGGCCCTGGAATTCCTTTCTATTATGCAGCAGCCGCAGGAACAGAGGAGCAGGCTAGAAAGGGCAGCAGTGGTAAACTTTTCCACAATGTGTTGTGGTTGTTGACTTCTACGTACAATATATGGTGGTAGACCCAGATGAATTCCAACCCTATACTTTTCTAGAAAGTTAACCCTTCACATGCAGCTATGTCCTCCTCAGGTAGATTAAGCTTTTATAAGCAACTAAATCCGCCTCTTGCAGATTAACCCTTTTTATGCAGCGGTATTCTTTCCTAATATCTGGCCTGCATAAATTAATTCACCATGTTTGTGATTCAGTTTTCGTGAATTTAAGATAAAGATTAGTAAACTGAATTTCAAATTATATTCAACAGAACAGCAACTTTGTAAAATAGCAAAACTGCCCAATTCCCCACAGATCTGAGCAAAAGAGTCCAACTTCCATTCAGAAGCCTTATATTATATTATCATCCCGCTCTATCACAATTAGTATCTTCCAGAGAAAGGAATCTCTCCAGATCTTGATCTCACTCTGACAAACTGAAAGTAAATTTAGAATTCCGGCAATACTGATTTTCTAATGACATATATGAGAAGTCTTATCATTTCATCTACTATCTCTTTTTCTATTTGTTTGGGTTTTTTTCCACACAACTAATAGGCCCCTAAAAAGCAATCTTGCGTGACAGATTTAAACATAAAATTAATAGATGAATTTAAAAGAAAAATTAATAAGAGAGTAACTCAGATTTTTCAACTTTTCGTATTAAAAAGAATCTATCACATGGAACGAAAATACAGTCTGATCTACAGGCAGGCATGTTATATTGCAAATGATAAACAGATTAAATGTTTAGTTTTGAGGGAAAATATTCAGTATAACTTGTATTTTATTTATTGAATCTCTGCTTATTTTGGACTTAATAGTCACGAGGGCGGTCCTAAACAGAGGTTGACAGTGTTCTCTGTATCAGTGTGAATACCGAGATAGCTGTCTGTCACAGACTAGAATTGCTCATTTGGTGCTTAAACCCCGGACTGAGCCGGGATTTCAATGAATAAGATGCAAAGTATACTGAATATTTTCTCACAAACAATGTATCAGTTTCTTCAGCTCTTTCTGCTCTATAAGGGTGTGTTTCCACAGTCAGTAAATGCTGCAGGTTGGATGCTGCGTTCATCCGCAGCGTCAAACCCCCAGCGGCCAGATGTTACAGCATAGTGGATGGGATTTGAAGAAATCCCATCTCCACTATGCATGTCGGAACGCCTCTGGCTTCACTGTGCAGACGGACATGCGGCGCGTCTTTCAAGACCGCAGCATGGCAATTTAAATTTCCTGTCCAATGTAATGGGAGCGGTGATTCCGCACAGTTCAGTGAACACATGCAGAATCACCTGTGTTCAAAAGCCAGCAGCGTTTTAGACGCAGTGGACATGTGCTGCGTCCAAAGCGCTGCCGGTTCCTGACCGTGGAAACATACCCTAAGGCTATGTGCACACGTTGCGGATTTTGCTGTGGATCCACAGCTGCGGGTCCGCAGCAGTTTTCCATGAGTTTACAGTACCATGTAAACCTATGGAAAAACAAAATCCGCAGTGCACATGCTGTGGAAAAAACCCAGCAGAAACGCTGCGTTGTTTATTCCGCAGCATGTCAATTCTTTGTGCGGATTCCGCAGCGGTTTACACCTGCTCCATAATAGGAATCCGCAGGCGTAAAACCGCAGGTGGAATCTGCACAAAATCTGCATAAAATCCACGGTAAATCCGCAGGTAAAACGCAGTGCCTTTTACCTGCGGATTTCTCAAATCCGCTGTGGAAAAATCCGCAGACCTCAAAAATACGTGTGCACATAGCCTTAATGCTCTAAATACATTCCACAGCATCTACAGATAACAGATCCCTTTTGTAATAATTTTATGGGTACTACGGAATCTGATAGCATGGGATAAAGCCAGTCTGAGAGCAAAGTTGCAGCAAAAGATGTATTTACTCAAAAACAGAAATGTAAACAGAACTAACAGATATTTCTGCAATTGAAACGAGGTCCTCAGCTCTATATAGAAAATAGCCAATAGAATAGCGAACAAAACATAGTACAGATATTCCTGCAATAGTAACGAGGTCCTCAGCTCTATATAGAAAATCACAGCAAACAGAGTAGCGGGGCACAACCACTAATGTGAACCAGTCGAGCAAGGCAATGATGTGGAAGCAAACAAGACACTTAAACGAGTACTTAAATGATGAAGTCCAGCAAAACTTGCTCACACGTGCGCACAGTACTTGTTAGTAGGAGTTCAATAGTTCACAGATGGTGCGTTATGTGATTGATGTCCTGGTGTTTGTGCAAAGAGGCACAACACTGGGAAAAGTCTTGTAAACAAAGGAGATCCTTCCACTGGTGTGCTGCCCGTCACAGCAGTTCCTGAGGAGAGAGGTAACTGAATGGAGTGAGGCAGACCACCGAGTAGTGAGCAGCAGAAGCAGGGAGTTAACCAGCAAACAGGCAGATGCTCAGGAGCCAGTAGCACAAAATACTCAGGCACAGGTGTACACAAGACCCGTACTTAAATAATGAGGACAGACAGGAAGTTCCATGACAGGGCGAGATCCAAGACTCCATCTTGGATCAGGGCAAACAGACACCAGGAAAGTCCAGAATCCTTACACCTTTTCTGTAAGTAAAAGTTAATCTTTGGACTGTGCTTGGACCTAAAAATTACATACTAAGTATGGTTTTACATCACACAATAGGAACCCCCAGACAAATTTTATAGTCATGTGCTTAACTACTGGTAATTTGCTGTAAAATGAAAATAAAACATTATGCACCATGTACATTTTCATGTCACAATGCATAATTGCAGACAAAGCATACAATGTTTATTGTGTGAATTCCAGAAACTTAGGGAACTGTACAAGAACATCATAATAACAACTAACTACATTTTCCTGTTTGTCTTCAACCAATTATGGCAAGTACTTGCAAATGTAGTTTTGGCATCTTTTCTGGCAAAAATGCACATCATTATGGTATCGCAATAATATCTACTATTTTAGCATTTAGTAAGGTAACACCATGTAGTGCCTAAAAGAAAACATGGTCTCTTTGAAAGGTTCTGCTTAGTGATCTAGGATCTGTTGAGGTCTCGCATTGAAAAACGTTGTAATAAATAAGTAAAACTTGCTATTGGCTAACCTCAATTCTAAAAATGCAATTGTATTAAAATGTCAATGTTAGTCGTTCATAGGTACTGTACTTATGAAGAGCATTGCTACCATTGCCAAATAGATAAATTCTTGAGGTTTTAAAGATACGTTAGCAAAAATATTTACTTACACGTTTTTCTTTTGTCCTTCGGGAGCTCTGGGCTATGTGTCTTTTCAGTTACTTATTTCCTTGGCCTTATGTTGAGCAAAGAAGAACACATATCAAATAGCACCAAAGTCCAAAGCTGTGTCAGCGATCGGGAAGAACCCTTAGTGATTCCCTGTATTGGGTCACTTTGTTTAATAAAGTAATATATTGTCACTAAGCCGTCATTCCAACTACAGGGGCCACATTCTCTATAACTGACATCATCTGTCAATGAATGTCATATATTATCTAGATGGTTTTAATTATTTAGTTTATTATCTAGAACTACTAATGATTAAAATTGCTTATCAACCACTCTTACAGCAGCAATTTCTTGTGACTGTTCTACGCAACCAATATCTCAGATAACAGCCTCTTCTGCATGTACTCTACTCTTTCTTGTGAATTATAAAACCACACCCCAGTTGATCATTGATCTTATTTTCAAATTGTTGTCCATAAACGTCCAGATAAAGCTTGCTTAATAATTTTCTTTTTCTACAGATATACTATAGCCATTAACAATCCAATGGCACTGTATGTTGGTACCTAAAGAGATCACATCTACTGTAGAATTGACATCACCAGTATGTTTCAGTAGTCAATAAAATATATTCAACTTTAAAATATCTCATATTAAAGAGATATTGCATGAGCTCTGGATATGCCATACATTTATGATAGATGCCAATCCAGGAGGTGGGACTAGGAAGCCATATCTATCATTTATACATGGGCATAACTTGTGGGTTTGCAATACATGTATGATAAATCCGGTACCTGTATAATAGTAGGTAGTGGTTGTCCACAGGTGCTCTGCAGCCCAAATAAGTAACTGGGGTAATTTGCTGTATCTTTCATACCCCATTGTAGCAGACCGCTATGTCTTCTCTCAACCATTAGCCATGTTTGCAGAGTTTAAATAAACTTTACTCAAACTTCATATTCTATCACCTCATTAAAAGCAACATAATCATCCGTAACTTTCTAAGCCTGACAGTTACATATTACCTACTCTGTATTAAAAAAATATATAAATTAATACCTTATGTGGTTTTCATCTCAGCAGGATGTAGCCAAGTCTTGTAATGTTGGAGGCGGGAAATAGGATCTTCGTACTTGTGGGGTGTACTTAAATAAATGCTGGACAACATGTCTAATCTAATAGTATGTGAATGACCAGTAGGCTGTAAACCAGCATAAAGCACAACACATACAATGGATATAAAAAGATAAAAAGTCTACACACCCCTGTTAAAATGCCAGGTTTTTCTCATGTAAAAAATTATACTGAGAATCATCTCAGATTTTTCACCTTTAATGTAACCCATAATCTTTTAGTCAGGGGAAAAATAAAAATAACAAAACAAAATAATGTGGATGCATAAGTGTGACCAGCCTCTTATAGTTGGGGGTGTGTGTTATGGACCTGGTGGTTAGGAGCACCCGGAATGACCTGATGAGTAAACTAGTAATCGGAACAAGCTCTGGGAAAGTGGGAACTCTGCTGACCGCAAACTCTACTCCTATCACACACACTAGAAATAGCCGTGGAGCGTACCTAACTCTCCCTAGACGCCTCTTCACAGCCTAAGAGCTAACTACCCCTAAAGATAGAAATAGAAGCCTAACCTTGCCTCAGAGAAATTCCCCAAAGGTAAAGGCAGCCCCCCACATATATTGACTGTGAGTTAAGAGGAAAGTCACAAGCACAGGAATGAAACAGGTTTTAGCAAAGGAGGCCAGACTTCACTAAATAGTCAGAGGATAGAAAAGGGAACTATGCGGTCAGCACAAAAGACTACAAAAAACCACGCAGAGTAAGCAAAAAGACTCCCCACACCGACTCACGGTGTGGAGGTGCCACTCTGCACCCCAGAGCTTCCAGCTAGCAAGGGAATATCATGATAGCAAGCTGGACTAGAAATTAGCAGTACTAAGAAATATATTCAGGAAGCAGTAACAACAAATGAACTAGCAAAGACTTAGGTTCTGCTGGAGTAGACAGGTCCTCAGAGAAGTCCAAGAGAGATCTGAACCAATACTGAAACATTGACAGCTGGCATGAAGTAACGATCTGAGTGGAGTTAAATAGGGAAGCCAGAATAGCAATAAACGAGAGCAGCTGACAAAACCAACCTCAGTGACCAGCAGTTCCGCTCAAAGCCACCAGAGGGAGTCCAAGAGCAGAACTAACCAAAGTACCATTCATGACCACAGGAGGGAGTCCGAGAACGGAATTCACAACAGTACCCCCCCTTGAGGAGGGGTCACCGAACCCTCACCAGGGCCCCCAGGCCGATCAGGACGAGCCAAATGAAAAGCACCAACTAAATCGGCAGCGTGGACATTGGAGGCAACAACCCAGGAATTATCCTCCTGACCATAGCCCTTCCACTTAACCAGGTACTGAAGCTTCCGTCTCGAAATACGAGAATCCAAAATTTTTTCCACCACATACTCCAACTCCCCCTCAACCAACACCGGGGCAGGAGGATCAACGGAGGGAACCATAGGCGCCACGTACCTCCGCAACAACGACCTATGGAACACATTATGGATGGCAAAAGAAGCTGGAAGGACCAAACGAAATGAGACAGGGTTGAGAATTTCAGAAATCTTATAAGGACCAATGAAACAAGGCTTAAACTTAGGAGAAGAAACCTTCATAGGAACATAACGAGAAGACAACCAAACCAAATCCCCAACACGAAGTCGGGGACCAACAAAACGACGGCGGTTAGCGAAACGTTGAGCCTTCTCCTGGGACAACGTCAGATTGTCCACTACGTGAATCCAAATTTGCTGCAACCTGTCCACCACAGAATCCACACCAGGACAGTCAGAAGGCTCAACCTGCCTCGAAGAAAAACGAGGATGAAAACCAGAATTGCAAAAAAAGGCGAAACCAAAGTAGCCGAACTAGCCTGATTATTAAGGGCGAACTCAGCCAATGGCAAGAAGGTCACCCAATCATCCTGATCAGCAGAAACAAAGCATCTCAGATAGGTTTCCAAAGTCTGGTTGGTTCGTTCGGTTTGGCCATTTGTTTGAGGATGGAAAGCCGAAGAAAAAGACAAATCAATGCCCATCTTAGCACAAAAGGACCGCCAGAACCTAGAGACAAACTGGGAACCTCTGTCCGACACAATGTTCTCCGGAATGCCATGCAAACGAACCACATGTTGAAAAAATAATGGCACCAAATCAGAGGAGGAAGGTAATTTAGGCAAGGGTACCAAATGGACCACCTTAGAAAAGCGATCACAAACCACCCAGATGACAGACATCCTTTGAGAGACAGGAAGATATGAAATAAAATCCATGTAAACATGCGTCCAAGGCCTTTTCGGGACTGGCAAGGGCAAAAGCAACCCACTGGCACGAGAACAGCAGGACTTAGCCCGAGCACAAGTCCCACAGGACTGCACGAAAGAATGCACATCCCGAGACAAGGATGGCCACCAAAAGGACCTAGCCACCAAATCTCTGGTCCCAAAAATCCCAGGATGACCAGCCAACACTGAGCAATGAACCTCAGAAATAACTCTGCTAGTCCATCTATCAGGGACAAATAGTTTCTCCGCTGGACAACGGTCAGGTCTATCAGCCTGAAACTCCTGCAGCACCCGCCGCAAATCAGGGGAGATGGCAGACAGAATTACCCCCTCTTTGAGAATACCAGCCGGCTAAGGGACTCCCAGAGAATCAGGCACAAAACTCCTAGAAAGGGTATCCGCCTTCACATTCTTAGAACCTGGAAGGTATGAGACCACAAAATCGAAACGGGAAAAAAACAGCGACCATCAAGCCTGTCTAGGATTCAACCGCTTGGCAGACTCGAGATAAGTCAGATTTTTGTGATCCGTCAAGACCACCACGTGGTGCTTGGCTCCCTCAAGCCAATGTCGCCACTCCTCGAATGCCCACTTTATAGCTAGCAGCTCCCGATTGCCAACATCATAATTACGCTCAGCAGGCGAAAACTTTCTAGAAAAGAAGGCACATGGCTTCATCACAGAGCCATCAGAACTTCTTTGAGACAAAACAGCCCCTGCTCCAATCTCAGAAGCATCAACCTCGACCTGAAAAGGGAGCGAAACATCTGGCTGACGCAACACAGGGGCCGAAGAAAAACAACGTTTCAGCTCCTGAAAAGCCTCAACGGCCGCAGAGGACCAATTCACCACATCAGCACCTTTCTTTGTCAAATCAGTCAAAGGTTTAACCACACTAGAAAAATTAGCGATGAAGCAACGGTAAAAATTAGCAAAGCCCAGGAATTTCTGGAGGCTCTTCACGATGTAGGTTGAGTCCAATCATAAATGGCCTGAACTTTAACAGGGTCCATCTCGATAGTAGAAGGGGAAAAAATGAAGCCC
This sequence comes from Ranitomeya variabilis, assembly GCF_051348905.1. Classification (NCBI taxonomy): domain Eukaryota; kingdom Metazoa; phylum Chordata; class Amphibia; order Anura; family Dendrobatidae; genus Ranitomeya; species Ranitomeya variabilis. The sequence goes on along the minus strand of NC_135236.1, from coordinate 265,277,906 downwards.
AAAAAGGAAACCTTCTGAACTCCGAAGAGACATTTAGAACCCTTCACAAACAAGGAATTAGCACGAAGGACCTTGAATACCATTCTGACCTGTTTCACATGAGACTCCCAATCATCTGAAAAGACCAAAATATCATCCAAATATACAATCATGAATCTATCCAGATACTTTCGGAAGATGTCATGCATAAAGGACTGAAACACAGATGGAGCATTTGAAAGCCCGAATGGCATTACCAGGTACTCAAAATGGCCCTCGGGCGTATTAAATGCTGTTTTCCATTCAACGCCCTGTTTAGTACGCACAAGGTTATACGCCCCTCGAAGATCTATCTTGGTGAACCAACTAGCCCCCTTAATCCGAGCAAACAAATCAGACAGCAGAGGCAAAGGGTACTGAAATTTGACCGTGATCTTATTGAGAAGGCGGTAATCTATACAGGGTCTCAGAGAACCATCCTTCTTGGCCACAAAAAAGAACCCTGCTCCCAACGGTGACGAAGACGGGCGAATATGCCCTTTCTCCAAGGACTCCTTTATATAACTCCGCATAGCGGCGTGCTCTGGCACAGATAAATTGAAAAGTCGGCCCTTAGGAAACTTACTACCAGGAATCAAATTTATAGCACAATCACAATCCCTATGAGGGGGTAGGACACTGGATTTGGGCTCATCAAATACATCCTGGTAATCCGACAGAAACTCAGGGACTTCAGAAGGAGTGGAAGCAGAAATTGACACCAACGGAACATCGCCATGTACCCCTTGACAACCCCAACTAGACACAGACATTGATTTCCAATCCAATACTGGATTATGAACCTGTAGCCAAGGCAAACCCAACACGACCACATCATGCAAATTATGCAACACCAAAAAGCGAATATCTTCCTGATGTGCAGGAGCCATGCACATGGTCAACTGAGTCCAGTACTGAGGTTTATTCTTGGCCAACGGCGTGGCATCAATTCCCCTTAATGGAATAGGATACTGCAAAGGCTCCAAGAAAAAACCACAGCGCCTGGCAAACTCCAAGTCCATCAAATTCAGGGCAGCGCCTGAATCCACAAATGCCATAACCGAGTAGGATGACAAAGAGCAAATCAGAGTAACAGACAAAAGAAATTTAGGCTGTACAGTACCAATGGTGACAGACTTAGCGAACCGCTTAGTGCGCTTAGGACAATCAGAGATAGCATGAGTGGGGTCACCACAGTAAAAACACAGCCTATTCTGACGTCTGTGTTCTTGCCGTTCAGTTCTGGTCAAAGTTCTATCACATTGCATAAGCTCAGGCCTCTGCTCAGAGGGCACCGCCAAATGGTGCACAATTTTGCGCTCACGCAAACGCCGATCAATTTGGATGGCCAAGGACATTGATTCATTCAGACCAGCAGGCGTGGGGAATCCCACCATAACATCCTTAAGGGCTTCAGAAAGACCCTTTCTAAAAATTGCTGCCAGGGCACACTCATTCCATTGAGTAAGCACAGACCATTTTCTAAACTTCTGACAATATATCTCTGCTTCATCCTGACCCTGACACAAAGCTAGCAAGATTTTCTCTGCCTGATCCACTGAATTCGGTTCGTCATAAAGCAATCCAAGCGCCAGAAAAAACGCATCTACATTAAGCAATGCAGGATCTCCTGGCGCAAGGGAGAATGCCCAGTCTTGAGGGTCGCCACGCAAAAAAGAAATAATAATTTTTACTTGCTGAATGGGGTCACCAGAGGAGCGGGGTTTCAAAGCAAGAAACAGTTTACAATTATTTTTGAAATTCAGAAACTTAGATCTATCCCCAGAAAACAAATCAGGAATTGGAATTCTAGGCTCTAACATCGGATTCTGAACTACATAATCTTGAATGCTTTGTACTCTTGCAGTGAGATGATCCACACAAGAGGACAGACCTTGAATATCCATATCTACACCTGAGTCCTGAACCACCCAGAGATTAAGGGGAAAAGAGAGACAAAACACACTGCAAAGAAAAAAAAATGGTTTCAGAACTTCTCTTATCCCTCTTTTGAGATGCATTAACACTTTGTTGGCCAGCTGTACTGTTATGGACTTGGTGGTTAGGAGCACCCGGAATGACCTGATGAGTAAACTAGTAATCGGAACAAGCTCTGGGAAAGTGGGAACTCTGCTGACCGCAAACTCTACTCCTATCACACACACTAGAAATAGCCGTGGAGCGTACCTAACTCTCCCTAGACGCCTCTTCACAGCCTAAGAGCTAACTACCCCTAAAGATAGAAATAGAAGCCTAACCTTGCCTCAGAGAAATTCCCCAAAGGTAAAGGCAGCCCCCCACATATATTGACTGTGAGTTAAGAGGAAAGTCACAAGCACAGGAATGAAACAGGTTTTAGCAAAGGAGGCCAGACTTCACTAAATAGTCAGAGGATAGAAAAGGGAACTATGCGGTCAGCACAAAAGACTACAAAAACCACGCAGAGTAAGCAAAAAGACTCCCCACACCGACTCACGGTGTGAAGGTGCCACTCTGCACCCCAGAGCTTCCAGCTAGCAAGGGAATATCATGATAGCAAGCTGGACTAGAAATTAGCAGTACTAAGAAATATATTCAGGAAGCAGTAACAACAAATGAACTAGCAAAGACTTAGGTTCTGCTGGAGTAGACAGGTCCTCAGAGAAGTCCAAGAGAGATCTGAACCAATACTGAAACATTGACAGCTGGCATGAAGTAACGATCTGAGTGGAGTTAAATAGGGAAGCCAGAATAGCAATAAACGAGAGCAGCTGACAAAACCAACCTCAGTGACCAGCAGTTCCGCTCAAAGCCACCAGAGGGAGTCCAAGAGCAGAACTAACCAAAGTACCATTCATGACCACAGGAGGGAGTCCGAGAACGGAATTCACAACAGGTGTGGTTGTGTTCAGAATTAGCTAATCCCTATTAAACTCATGTTAAATAGTAGTCAGTACAGTTGTCTTCATTTTCAGTGATTCTGCTTTCCTGATGTTTTTCATTTCCATTTTACAGTGAGAAGGATATAACAGAATTACAAAGCATTAGATATACCATGAAACACTTGAAGACTGTCATCAACAAGTGACTATAAACAACAGTGACATGACCTACATCTACATGTCCCTCAAAAATTGATGAAAAGAGAAAAAGAAAATTGGTCTAGGATTATTTTGTGAGTTTTGAAAATAAAGATATTTAAAGGGAAGGTGACACCAGTTTTCTTGTAGTTTGTTTTTTTGTGAAATTAAGCTTAAAATAGTAAATAAAATGTATTAATGCAATGTTTGCACTGTTTGCAAACATTTCTATATGAAAAATATAATATATTTTCTTACAAATATATATATTGACCACTAGGGGGAGCATTTTCCGTTTTAGACCTCAAGCAGCTATAGTAAGACTTACCAGCTTTACTGTTAGCTGGAAAATCTGGGCAGTAACTGCTGACATCAGCATTTCCCTCCCCTTTTGGGTGGTCTAATATCCCTGGGGCAGAATGAAGAGCAGCATCACAGGGCAGCGCCATTTTGTGTGTGACTGCCCTGTAATCTGCTGTCACCAGCAGTTACTGCATCAGAAGCACAGTTAGTTTATGTGGTGTGTATGGAGCAGCATTGTCTGTGCAGAGCTGTCTGTGACTCATCCCTCAGTAAGATAAGAAGGAGCTCCAGGTCTGCAGTGAATGGCCAGGCATTGTGGAGGGAGGGGAGAGATACATTGTATGGCAGAGACAGGTGTCAGGTGTCACCTCTCTCTGCAGGCTGGGAATGCAGCTTAATGGAGTGAATGGAGCTCCTGTGATAGAGAGTAAGTGGAGCTGGGCAGAGAGCACTGGGCTATAATAAAATGGCTGCTAGTCACACCTACAGCAGTGAGTTGTGCAGCCCACAGAGGCGTGCCCAGCTCTCTGCTAACACCTCTCCAATGTTAAAGATAGGGTCAGCGCCAGTCTATTATCTCCTATGTCCATGGGGTGCTGTAAAATGACACTGATAGTGCCCTGCTACTGCTGCAAAACCAAGATGTCAGCCCCCAGTTCCTTCTTTAAACACATATAACACACGAAATCTGTTTCACATGCATTTAAAACTTGGTTATAGCAGCATGTTATGCTACATTACAGTGATTTATTAATGATCTACAAACGCGGTACCTTACCTTTAAGTTGAATTTTCTTGTGTCACTGCTAGAGATGGGCGGACACCTGGATGTTCGGGTCCGGGGGGTTCGCCGAACAGTTACAAAAAGTTTGGGATCGGGTACCAGAACTGTACCCAGACGCAAACCCAGACACAAACATCCGTATTTTTAAATTATTTAAATAAATAATTTTAAAAAATGGCGTGGGGTCCCCCTCCCATTTCTGACAACCAGCCTTGTTAAAGCAGACAGCTGGGGGTTGGTATTCTCAGGCTATTAAGGGGCCATGAATATTGCCCCCCCCAGCCTAAAAATAGCAGCCCGCAGCTGCCCAGAAAAGACACATCTATTAGATGCGCCAATTCTGGCGCTTTGCCTGGCTTTTTCCACTTACCTTGTAGCAGTGGCAAGTGGGGTGATAGTTGGGGGGTTGATGGCACCTTTGTATTGTCCAGTGACATCAAGCCCCGAGGTTAGTAATGGAGAGGCGTCAATAAGACGTCCCCATCACTAACCCCTTAGTCACACTGTATGAAAACACAAACACCAAGAATAAAGTCCTTTAACTGAAAAAATGGCACAGACCTCTTTAATAATCCAATTTAACCATACTTACAACCTCGCCTAATTCCACCGAAGCCCTCATTTTCCTGTAATAAAATGAAAATAAAAAACCAACAATATACCATACCTGTCTGTTGTTCTGTCCCACGCCATAATCCATGTCTGGAGAAAAAACAGTTTTAAACCTGGATGTTGCCAAAATGCGACCGTCTAGGCTGCGAACCACTGGTAAATGAGCTGCTGCCAGCGGAGCGTCAGTGACTGGCGGTGATGTCATCAAGGTTACCTCCGGTCACTGAGGCTCTATTCCCAGCCAGGCTGAACTGCTGTGAACTCGGTGACACCTCGCTAGCACTGTGAGAAAAACTCTGTTGAGATGCATAAACTATGACCAACATTTGTGGCTCCTCTGTAGACTTAAAAGTGGTTGCCCTCTTGGTTGGTCTCCAGGGTGGATATACAAAGTATTTCTGCTTTCTGTGTGAATGGAATAGTTGTGCAAGAGAATATCACTACAATAAAAGAAACTGGCCTCTACGACAATCACTTCAGTCAGGGAGTGAAAATGTCCTACATCCAGGGCCGGTGTTAGGGGCAGTCAGACCAGGCAGCTGCCTAGGGCCTCTGCTCCTCCAGGGGACCCCAGCCAGTGGCGTGCCACTAATAGCGGCACACCACACAGCCACTATGGGGCCCATAAGAGGGATCCGGCGCCGCACCCCCCATTGCACATTCAACTTATCAGCATCATAGACACCGATACAGTTGAAAGCACTGATGGAGGAGAGAGCGTCAGCTGAAGCTCTCTCTTCCATCACTGCTGCTCTTTTTGTGACTCAGCGGGCACCCAATGATGTCACATCATCGTGCACCATGCTGTGCCAGGAGTGGAAGTGCTGACACTGGAGCAGAACCTGCAGCAGCACAGGGAAAGAGGAGAGGTGAGTTTTGTGTGTGTGTCTGTATATGTGCGTACTGTGTGAGCTGCACTATACAGTGTGTCTGCATTATAGTATGTATGTCTTTGCATGATATTATGTGTGTGGGCTGCCTTATAGTGTGTGTGGGGGCTGCATTACACTGTATGTGCGGGGACTGCACTATACCATGTGTGTCTGGGGGGCTGTATTATACAGTGTGGGAGGCTGCACTATGCTGTGTTGGGAGTTGCATTATACTGTCACACTGTGCTTGGGGACTGCACTATGCGGTGTGTCGGGGACTGCATTATACTGTGTGTGGGGGACTACATTATACTGTGTGTGCGTGGCTGCATTATACTCTGAGGGGGGCTGCATTAAACTCTATGAGGGGCTACATTATACTGTCTCTGTGGAGCTGCAGTATACTGTGAGGGGGCTGCATTATACTCTGAGGGAAGCTGCAGTATACTCTGAGGGGCTGCATTATACTGAGGGGGGCTGCATTATACTGTGATGGGGCTGCATTATACTCTATCAAGGACCATGGGGAGTGCATTATACTATATGGGACTTGCATTATACTGTATCGAGGACTATCTGTCCCCATCATTCTTCCTCAGCCGATGTAAAGAAATTCGGGAAAAGCATCAAACAACTTCAATATTGTCGATCACGCATGTTTAGCGGCTTGAACTCAGTGCATGTAAATACAACCAAAATGTTTCTGTGTGATAGTGCAATATGTGAGCATTTGGGGCCCCACTTTAAACTTTTGCCCAGGGCTCCACTTTGTCTAAAACCAACCCTGCCTGCCTGCATCCAGCACTTGTTGACTCACATAAGATTTTGTTACCACCATTGCATATTAAGTTGGGCTTAATGAAGAACTTTGTAAAGGCAATGGATAAAAATGCAAAAGAATTCAAGTACCTCATTGATAAATTTCCAAGGTTGAGTGAAACAAAGATAAAGGAAGTAGTTTTATTATACCTCAGATTTGTAAGCTTCTTCAAGATGAGGAGTTTCTCTGTTTGTTGCAGGGCAAAGAAAAGGAGCATGGATAGCATTTGCCTTAGGGTACCGTCTCACAGTGGCACTTTGATCGCTACGACGGTACGATCCGTGACGTTCCAGCGATATCCATACGATATCGCTGTGTCTGACACGCAGCAGCGATCAGGGACCCTGCTGAGAATCGTACGTCGTAGCAGATCGTTTGGAACTTTCTTTCGTCGCTGGATCTCCCGCTGTCATCGTTGGATCGGTGTGTGTGACACTGATCCAACGATGCGTTCGCTTGTAACCAGGGTAAACATGGGGTTACTAAGCGCAGGGCCGCGCTTAGTAACCCGATGTTTACCCTGGTTACCATCGTAAATGTGAAAAAAAACAGTACATACTCACATTCCGGTGTCCGTCAGGTCCCTTGCCGTCTGCTTCCCGCACTGACTGACTGCCGGCCGTAAAGTGAAAGCAGAGCACAGCGGTTACGTCAGTCAGTGCGGGAAGCAGACGGCAAGGGACTTGACAGACACCGGAATGTGAGTATGTACTGTTTGGTTTTTTTTACATTTACGATGGTAACCAGGGTAAACATCGGGTTACTAAGCGCGGCCCTGCGCTTAGTAACCCGATGTTTACCCTGGTTACCCGGGGACCTCGGCATCATTGGTCGCTGGAGAGCTGTCTGTGTGACAGCTCCCCAGCGACCACACAACGACTTACCAACGATCACGGCCAGGTCGTATCGCTGGTCGTGATCGTTGGTAAATCGTTTTGTGTAACGGTACCCTTAGTGGCAACTAATTTTTTGGGACACTCAAGAGCCGATAACTATGAAGAATTGGTGGAAAATCTGCTCAAAACATGTAAGGATCGTGGCTGTAAAATGTCATTACAGATTCATTACTTACATTCGCATCTAGACTTTTTTTCCACAAACTGAAGAGCAGAGATGGAAGAGCAGCGTAAGAGATTTCACCAAGATATTGCTGCTATAGAAAAAGATATATAGGAGACTGGAATCCATCAACGCTTTTAGATTACTGTTAGACAATTGTAATAGATGATCTGATGCAGGAGTACAAGAGACAAGCAAAAAAGAGTTGTCACTGAATGAGGACCAAATTTTGTTGTGCAATTTCTGTAACTGTTTACAATTCGCATTAGTGTTTAGCCATGCTTTAGTTATTTGAATTGTTGCTACATTTCCTAGAAATAAATGTCAGAAAATTGGTATAGCAAAGTATTCTGCATATTTTCTATTTTCTAAAATAATAATAATTTTATTTCTATAGCGCCAACATATTCTGCAGCACTTTTAGAGGGGACTTGTACAGACATTAAAAGACATTACAGCATAACAATAATCACATAAATCACCAGATACCAAGAGGACAGAGGGCTGTTCTCACAAGCTTACAATCTATGAGGAAAAGGGGGCACACGAAAGGTGGATGGTAACAATTGCTATCATTGTTCTGACCAGCCATAATGTAAGATATCGGGTGTTCATGTAATGCTGCATGATCAGCCAGGATATGTAAAAGTACAGACACAGAGTGTTATTAAATGCATAAAGCGTGTGAGAACATGATACGAGGTTATGGTGAAAATTTTGAATGGGCAACACAGGGATAGTTAGATAAAAGTGTTGAGGCTGTAGGCCAGTCTGAAGAAATGCGTTTTTAGGGCACGCTTGAAACTGTGGGTATTGGGGATTAATTGAATTATCCTGGGTAGTGCATTCCAAAGAATTGGCACAGCATGTGAGAAGTCTTGGAGACGGGAGTGGGAGGTTCTGATTATTGAGGATGTTAACCTCAGGTCATTAGCAGAACAGAAGGCATGGGTAGGGTGGTACACTGAGACGAGGGAAGCGATGTAGGATGGTGCTGAACCGTGGAGTGCTTTGTGGGTTAGGCTACTTTCACACTAGCGTTAACTGCAATACGTCGCAATGCGTCGTTTTGCCGAAAAAACTCATCCTGCAAAAGTGCTTGCAGGATGCATTTTTTCTGCATTGACTAACATTAGCGACACATTTGTGACGCATTGACACATGTCGCAACCGTCATGCGACGGTTGCGCCGTGTTGTGGCGGACCATCGGGAGCAAAAAACGTTACATGTAACGTTTTTTGCTCCCGACGGTCCGCTTTTTCCGACCGCGCATGCGCAGCCGGAACTCCGCCCCCATCTCCCCGCACTTCCCTGCACCTCACAATGGGGCAGCGGATGCGCTGGAAAATGCATCCGCTGCCCCCGTTGTGCGGCGCAGAGAACGCTAGCGTCGGTAACCTCGGCCCGACGCACTGCGACGGGCCGGGCCCGACGCTAGTGTGAAAGTAGCCTTAGAATGATAAGTTTATAATGAATTCTGGAGTGGATGGGTAACCAGTAGGGTTGAGCGAAACGGGTCGATCATTTTCAAAAGTCGCCGACTTTTGGCTAAGTCGGCGTCTCATGAAACCCGATCCGACCCCTGTGCTTGTCGGCCATGCGGTACGCGACTTTCGCGCCAAAGTCGCGTTTCAATGACGCGAAAAGCGCCATTTCTCAGCCAATGAAGGTGAACGCAGAGTGTGGGCAGCGTGATGACATAGATCCTGGTCCCCACCATCTTAGAGAAGGGCATTGCAGTGATTGGCTTGCTGTCTGCGGCGTCACAGGGGCTATAAAGGGGCGTTCCCGCCGACCGCCATCTTACTGCTGCTGATCTGAGCTTAGGGACAGGTTGCTGCCGCTTCGTCAGAAGCAGGGAGAGCGTTAGGCAGGGTCCACTAACCACCAAACCGCTTGTGCTGCAGCGATTTCCACTGTCCAACACCACCTTCGGTGTGCAGGGACTGTGGAAGCTATTTTTTTTTTTTTTTCCCCTCAGCGCTGTAGCTCATTGGGCTGCCCTAGAAGGCTCCGTGATAGCTGTATTGCTGTGTGTACGCCACTGTGGAAACCAACTGCTTTTTTCAAAGCACATATCCTCTTGTTCCTTCCTTTCTGCACAGCTATCTTTTTTGTTTGTCCACACTTTTTATTTAATTTGTGCATCAGTCCACTCCTATTGCTGCCTGCCATACCTGGCTTACATTACTGCAGGGAGATAGTAATTGTAGGACAGTTTTTTTTTTTTTTTTGTTTTTTTTTTGTGGGAGATTAAGATTGGCATTTCTGCTACAGTGCCATCCCTGTGTGTGCCATCTCTCACTGAGTGGGCCATAGAAAGCCTATTTATTTTTTCCGTGATTTGTGTTCTAAATTCTACCTCAACACAAAAACACTACATCAATCAGTGGGAGAAAAATATTGGCCTCAGTCAGGGCTTGTGTGCCACTGCTGTGTGTGCTATCTCTCATTCAGTGGGCTATAGCAAGCCTATTTTTTTTTTTTTTTTTTAATATTATTTGGTTTCTAAAGTCTCCCTGAAAAAAAAAAAAAACCTAAAAAAACAGTGGGAGAGTAATATTGCCCTTTCAGCTTGTGTGCCAGTCTTGACTCCTGGGTGTGCCACCTCTCTCCCTCTCATTCAGTGGGCCATAGAAAGCCTATTTATTTTTTTTTTTAAATATTATTGGGTTTCTAAAGTCTCCCTGAAAAAACAAAAAATACATAAAAAAACAGTGGGAGAGTAATATTGCCCTTTCAGCTTGTGTGCCAGTCTTGACTCCTGGGTGTGCCACCTCTCTCCCTTTCATTCAGTGGGCCATAGAAAGCCTATTTATTTTTTCCGTGATTTGTGTTCTAAATTCTACCTCAACACAAAAACACTACATCAATCAGTGGGAGAAAAATATTGGCCTCAGTCAGGGCTTGTGTGCCACTGCTGTGTGTGCTATCTCTCATTCAGTGGGCTATAGCAAGCCTATTTTTTTTTTATTTATTTTTTTTTAATATTATTTGGTTTCTAAAGTCTCCCTGAAAAAAAAAAAAAAACCTAAAAAAACAGTGGGAGAGTAATATTGCCCTTTCAGCTTGTGTGCCAGTCTTGACTCCTGGGTGTGCCACCTCTCTCCCTCTCATTCAGTGGGCCATAGAAAGCCTATTTATTTTTTTTTTTTAATATTATTTGGTTTCTAATTCTCCCTGAAAAAAACAACAAAAACCTAAAAAAACAGTGGGAGAATAATATTGCCCTTTCAGCTTGTGTGCCAGTCTTGACTCCTGGGTGTGCCACCTCTCTCCCTCTCATTCAGTGGGCCATAGAAAGCCTATTTATTTTTTTTTTTAAATATTATTGGGTTTCTAAAGTCTCCCTGAAAAAACAAAAAATACATAAAAAAACAGTGGGAGAGTAATATTGCCCTTTCAGCTTGTGTGCCAGTCTTGACTCCTGGGTGTGCCACCTCTCTCCCTTTCATTCAGTGGGCCATAGAAAGCCTATTTATTTTTTCCGTGATTTGTGTTCTAAATTCTACCTCAACACAAAAACACTACATCAATCAGTGGGAGAAAAATATTGGCCTCAGTCAGGGCTTGTGTGCCACTGCTGTGTGTGCTATCTCTCATTCAGTGGGCTATAGCAAGCCTATTTTTTTTTTTTTTTTTTAATATTATTTGGTTTCTAAAGTCTCCCTGAAAAAAAAAAAAAACCTAAAAAAACAGTGGGAGAGTAATATTGCCCTTTCAGCTTGTGTGCCAGTCTTGACTCCTGGGTGTGCCACCTCTCTCCCTCTCATTCAGTGGGCCATAGAAAGCCTATTTATTTTTTTTTTTAAATATTATTGGGTTTCTAAAGTCTCCCTGAAAAAACAAAAAATACATAAAAAAACAGTGGGAGAGTAATATTGCCCTTTCAGCTTGTGTGCCAGTCTTGACTCCTGGGTGTGCCACCTCTCTCCCTTTCATTCAGTGGGCCATAGAAAGCCTATTTATTTTTTCCGTGATTTGTGTTCTAAATTCTACCTCAACACAAAAACACTACATCAATCAGTGGGAGAAAAATATTGGCCTCAGTCAGGGCTTGTGTGCCACTGCTGTGTGTGCTATCTCTCATTCAGTGGGCTATAGCAAGCCTATTTTTTTTTTATTTTTTTTTTTTTAATATTATTTGGTTTCTAAAGTCTCCCTGAAAAAAAAAAAAAAACCTAAAAAAACAGTGGGAGAGTAATATTGCCCTTTCAGCTTGTGTGCCAGTCTTGACTCCTGGGTGTGCCACCTCTCTCCCTCTCATTCAGTGGGCCATAGAAAGCCTATTTATTTATTTTTTTTAATATTATTTGGTTTCTAATTCTCCCTGAAAAAAAAAAAAAAAACCTAAAAAAACAGTGGGAGAATAATATTGCCCTTTCAGCTTGTGTGCCAGTCTTGACTCCTGGGTGTGCCACCTCTCTCCCTCTCATTCAGTGGGCCATAGAAAGCCTATTTATTTATTTTTTTAAATATTATTGGGTTTCTAAAGTCTCCCTGAAAAAACAAAAAATACATAAAAAAACAGTGGGAGAGTAATATTGCCCTTTCAGCTTGTGTGCCAGTCTTGACTCCTGGGTGTGCCACCTCTCTCCCTTTCATTCAGTGGGCCATAGAAAGCCTATTTATTTTTTCCGTGATTTGTGTTCTAAATTCTACCTCAACACAAAAACACTACATCAATCAGTGGGAGAAAAATATTGGCCTCAGTCAGGGCTTGTGTGCCACTGCTGTGTGTGCTATCTCTCATTCAGTGGGCTATAGCAAGCCTATTTTTTTTTTTTTTTTTTTTTTTTAATATTATTTGGTTTCTAAAGTCTCCCTGAAAAAAAAAAAAAAACCTAAAAAAACAGTGGGAGAGTAATATTGCCCTTTCAGCTTGTGTGCCAGTCTTGACTCCTGGGTGTGCCACCTCTCTCCCTCTCATTCAGTGGGCCATAGAAAGCCTTTTTTTTTTTTGGTTTTTTTAATATTATTTGGTTTCTAAAGTCTCCCTGAAAAAAACAAAAAAAACATAAAAAACAGTGGGAGAGTAATATTGCCCTTTCAGCTTGTGCGCCAGTCTTGACTCCTGGTTGTGCCACCTCTCTCTCTCTAATTGTGGGCCATAGAAAGCCTTTTTTTTTTTTTTTTTTTTTAATATTATTTGGTTTCTAAAGTCTCCCTGAGAAAAAAAAAAAAATAAATTAGGTGGGAGATTAATATTGACATTAGTGCTTGAGTGACAGTCCTGCGTGTGTGTCATCTCTGTGATTTTGTGCCACAGAAAACAGAGTGTGTAACATTGTGCCTGATTTTCCTTGTGGTCTCACCAACCTGTTAAGGGATATTGAAATCATACTGAAGTTATAGCTCACCGTGTAAGTTGTTTGACAGCAACAAATAAAGTTACTTTGGTTAAGATTTTAAAACAATGAGGAAGTCTGGTGCAAGAGGTCGTCGTGGGCGTTCATTGTCAGCTGGTAATGATGGTAGTGGTAGTGGAGCATCAGGTGGTCGTGGGGATAAAAATATTCCACCTAAGTCTGGAGCTGTGGAGCCAGTTTCGTCGTCAGGCTACACAAGGCCTCGAACGCTCTCTTTTCTGGGAGTAGGAAAACCGCTTTTAAAGGCGGAGCAGCAACAGCAAGTTTTGGCTTACATTGCAGACTCAGCCTCTAGCTCTTTTGCCTCCTCTTCCGAAACTGGTAAATGTAAAAGCAGCGCGTCGCTTGTGGATGTTCACGGTCAGGGACAAGTCGCTTCCTTGTCCTCCTCAGCAAAAACTACAACAAGAGAGAAGGATGCAGCAGGCGACACAACGGGTCACTCCATGGAGCTCTTTACACATACCGTCCCTGGCTTAGAAAGTGAAACATTTAACAGGCCATGCCCATTACAAGTATATTCTGACATGGAGTGCACTGATGCACAGCCACAGCCAGAGTACTATGCTGCTCCTTTGACTCAGACCACCACATTGCCCTCTCAGGGTACAGATCCACAATCAGACCCTGATGAGACTATGTTGCCCCGCCACGAACGCTATACCACCGACCGACACAGTGACACAGACGAAGTTGCACACGAGCTCGAAGAGGAGGTAATAGATGACCCAGTTATTGACCCCGATTGGCAGCCATTGGGGGAACAGGGTGCAGGCAGCAGTAGTTCAGAAGCGGAGGTGGAGGAGGGGCCGCAGCAGGCATCAACATCGCAACAGGTTCCATCTGCCGGGCCCGTATCTGGACCAAAACGCGTGTCAAAGCCAAAACCTGTTGGAGCACAGCGTTGCCATCCGGTTAAAGCTCAGTCTGCAATCCCTGAAAAGGGATCCGAGTCTAGGAAGAGTGCAGTCTGGCATTTTTTTAAACAACATCCAACTGATCAGCGCAAAGTCATCTGTCAAAAATGTTCAACTAGCTTAAGCAGAGGTCAGAATCTGAAAAGTCTAAATACTAGTTGCATGCATAGACACTTAACCACCATGCATTTTCAAGCCTGGACTAACTACCAAACGTCCCTCAAGGTTGTAGCACCCTCGGCCAATGAAGCTAGTCAGCAACGCAACATCCCTTCCGTCACTGTAAGGCCACCATTTTCCGCACCACCGGCAGTATCTGTGCAGGTTTCTTTGCCAGCCAAAAGCAGTCAGGGTCAGGGAATCACCAGTTTTGTAGGAGGAAATATTGCATCTAGGGCACCGGCGGAAACAATACCGTCTCCAACCGTCTCTCAGTCTGCCATGTACACCGGCACACCCGAAAGTTCCACGATCTCCAGCTCTCCAGTCCAGCTCACCCTACATGAGACTCTGGTTAGAAAAAGGAAGTACTTATCCTCGCATCCGCGTACACAGGGTTTTAACGCCCACATAGCTAGACTAATCTCGTTAGAGATGATGCCCTACCGGTTAGTTGAAAGCGAAGCTTTCAAAGCCCTGATGGAGTACGCTGAACCACGATACGAGCTACCCAGTCGACACTTTTTTTCCAGAAAAGCCATCCCAGCCCTGCACCAGCATGTTAAACAGCGCATCGTCCATGCACTCAGGCAATCTGTGAGTACAAAGGTGCACCTGACTACAGATGCATGGACCAGTAGGCATGGCCAGGGACGTTATGTGTCCATCACGGCACACTGGGTGAATGTGGTGGATGCAGGGTCCACAGGCGACATCAATTTAGGGACAGTTGTGCCTAGCCCACGGTCTAGGAAACAGTTGGCTGTAGGCGTTCGCACCCCCTCCTCCTCCTCCTCCTCGTCCTCCTGCAGAAGCTACAGCTCTTCCACAGAACGCAGTCTGCCAACCACTCCATCGGCAGATGACACTGTTGCACACCAGTTGTCCCATTATGGGCCAGCTACTGCCAAGCGTCAGCAGGCTGTATTGGCTATGAAGTGCTTGGGCGACAATAGACACACCGCGGAAGTTCTGTCCGAGTTCTTGCAACAAGAAACGCAGTCGTGGCTGGGCACAGTAGATCTTGAGGCAGGCAAGGTAGTGAGTGATAACGGAAGGAATTTCATGGCTGCCATCTCCCTTTCCCAACTGAAACACATTCCTTGCCTGGCTCACACCTTAAACCTGGTGGTGCAGTGCTTATTGAAAACTTATCCTGGGTTCTCCGACCTGCTCCTCAAAGTGCGTGCACTTTGCTCACATATCCGACGTTCGCCTGTACACGCCAGCCGTATGCAGACCTATCAGCGGTCTTTGAACCTTCCCCAGCATCGCCTAATCATAGACGTTGCAACAAGGTGGAACTCAACACTGCACATGCTTCAGAGACTGTGCGAACAGAGGCGTGCTGTTATTTATTTGTGGGAGGATACACGGGCAGGCAGTAGGATGGCAGACATGGAGTTGTCAGGTGTGCAGTGGTCTAAGATACAAGACATGTGTCAAGTCCTTCAGTGCTTTGAGGAATGCACACGGCTGGTTAGTGCAGACAACGCCGTAATAAGCATGAGCATCCCCCTAATGCGTCTGCTGATGCAAAGTTTGACGCACATAAAGGAGCAGGCGTCTGCACCAGAGGAAGAGGAAAGCCTTGATGACAGTCAGCCATTGTCTGGTCAGGGCAGTGTACAGGACGAGGTAGTGGGCGAAGAGGAGGTGGAGGACGAGGAGGATGATGGGGATGAGTATATTTTTAATGCCGAACCTTTCCCGGGGGCACAGGAATTTGGTTGCGTGTCACGGCCGGGTTCTGGTTTTTTGAGGGACACAAGTGACGTAGATTTGCCTGCAACTGCCCCTCAACCAATCACAACCGGAGATTTGACAACTGGAACTTTGGCCCACATGGCGGATTATGCCTTACGTATCCTAAAAAGGGACACACGCATTACGAAAATGATGAACGATGACGATTACTGGTTGGCCTGCCTCCTTGATCCACGCTATAAAGGCAAATTGCAAAATATTATGCCACATGAGAACTTGGAACTAATATTAGCAACCAAACAATCAACTCTTGTTGACCGTTTGCTTCAGGCATTCCCAGCACACAGCGCACGTGATCGTTCTCACACGAGCTCCAGGGGGCAGCAGACTAGGAGTGTTAGGGGTGCACACATCAGAAGTGGCGTTGGACAGAGGGGTTTTCTGACCAGGTTGTGGAGTGATTTTGCTATGACCGCAGACAGGACAGGTACTGCTGCATCAATTGAAAGTGACAGGAGACAACATTTGTCCAGTATGGTTACTAACTATTTTTCATCCCTTATCGATGTTCTCCCTCAACCGTCATTCCCATTTGATTACTGGGCCTCCAAATTAGACACCTGGCCAGAATTGGCAGAATATGCATTGCAGGAGCTTGCTTGCCCGGCAGCAAGTGTCCTATCAGAAAGAGTATTCAGTGCTGCAGGTTCAATATTAACCGAAAAAAGGACTCGTCTGGCTACCCAAAATGTTGACGATCTAACATTCATTAAAATGAACCACAACTGGATTTCGAAATCTTTTGCCCCACCTTGCCCGGCCGACACCTAGCTTTCCTATGAAAAGCTCTTGCCTGTGAATTACTTTTCTAATGTCTAATTTGCTGCAGCTGATTGTACAGCATACGACATGTTTACACCTCCCTAAATGGCAAAACTCCCCACACGGGGCCGTGGTATCGCGACTTGGCGCAAGCACCCGTGAGACTGCTGTTTGTCTGAAGAGGTGGGTGTGCTCGCTTTTGGTTGACGGCATTGCTACTGGGTCCCTCATAGTACAATGTAGTGTCTCTGGCGGTGGTGGTGCGCACCCAACGTCAGACACACCGTTGTAACATGAGGGGCCCTGGGGCGGTCCCGCCGGCCTCAAGAGAGTTCCCCCCTACCCCAGCTCAAAATGTGCTCTACCACGTGCAAAATTATGTCGCACAGCTCCACCAATCTTTAGTCTATTCGCTGACATCATTCAATGTCTGGCACTGACAATACAAATTTGTAGACATCTATGATGCAACTTAAAGTAGTCTGTGTCTGTGTCCTATATTGGCACCATTAAATAGTTACTGCCAAATTACTATGTCAGAAACTCAGTAGATGAGCCCACCCCTGTACCTAAGTATGCCACCTTTTTTTTTTGTTTTGGTTGTTTTGCGAGACATTAACATCTATTTATATTTTGGGAGTACTGGGACAGACACTCCTTGCACTACTCCTCCACTCACCACCAAGCTGCCTGTGTATCCATGTAACCGCTGTAAAACTGCCATGAGCCTATTGTTTGTTATTTTAGGCCTTTGATAGCCTGTCTGCGGCCCCTACTTGCAATACTCCTCCACTGACCACCAAGCTGCCTGCCCGTGTATCCATGTAACCGCTGTAAAACTGCCATGAGCCTATTGTTTGTTATTTTAGGCCTTTGATAGCCTGTCTGCGGTCCCTACTTTAAATACTCCTCCACTGACCACCAAGCTGCCTGCCCGTGTATCCATGTAACCGCTGTGAAACTGCCATGAGCCTATTGTTTGTTATGTTAGGCCTTTGATAGCCTGTCTGCGGTCCCTACTTTAAATACTCCTCCACTGACCAGACCACTGCTGCCCGTGTACCCCTGGAACCAATTATAAAGTGCCTACAGCCAGCCCATTTTCTTATGTTAGGCCTTTGAAGCCTGTCTGCGGTCCCTACTTTAAATACTCCTCCACTGACCAGACCACTGCTGCCCGTGTACCCCTGGAACCAATTATAAAGTGCCTACAGCCAGCCCATTTTCTTATGTTAGGCCTTTGAAGCCTGTCTGCGGTCCCTACTTTAAATACTCCTCCACTCACCACCACCAAGCTGCCTGCCCGTGTATCCATGTAACCGCTGTGAAACTGCCATGAGCCTATTGTTTGTTATGTTAGGCCTTTGATAGCCTGTCTGCGGTCCCTACTTTAAATACTCCTCCACTGACCAGACCACTGCTGCCCGTGTACCCCTGGAACCAATTATAAAGTGCCTACAGCCAGCCCATTTTCTTATGTTAGGCCTTTGAAGCCTGTCTGCGGTCCCTACTTTAAATACTCCTCCACTGACCACCAAGCTGCCTGCCCGTGTATCCATGTAACCGCTGTAAAACTGCCATGAGCCTATTGTTTGTTATTTTAGGCCTTTGATAGCCTGTCTGCGGTCCCTACTTTAAATACTCCTCCACTGACCACCAAGCTGCCTGCCCGTGTATCCATGTAACCGCTGTAAAACTGCCATGAGCCTATTGTTTGTTATTTTAGGCCTTTGATAGCCTGTCTGCGGTCCCTACTTTAAATACTCCTCCACTGACCACCAAGCTGCCTGCCCGTGTATCCATGTAACCGCTGTGAAACTGCCATGAGCCTATTGTTTGTTATGTTAGGCCTTTGATAGCCTGTCTGCGGTCCCTACTTTAAATACTCCTCCACTGACCAGACCACTGCTGCCCGTGTACCCCTGGAACCAATTATAAAGTGCCTACAGCCAGCCCATTTTCTTATGTTAGGCCTTTGAAGCCTGTCTGCGGTCCCTACTTTAAATACTCCTCCACTGACCAGACCACTGCTGCCCGTGTACCCCTGGAACCAATTATAAAGTGCCTACAGCCAGCCCATTTTCTTATGTTAGGCCTTTGAAGCCTGTCTGCGGTCCCTACTTTAAATACTCCTCCACTCACCACCACCAAGCTGCCTGCCCGTGTATCCATGTAACCGCTGTGAAACTGCCATGAGCCTATTGTTTGTTATGTTAGGCCTTTGATAGCCTGTCTGCGGTCCCTACTTTAAATACTCCTCCACTGACCAGACCACTGCTGCCCGTGTACCCCTGGAACCAATTATAAAGTGCCTACAGCCAGCCCATTTTCTTATGTTAGGCCTTTGAAGCCTGTCTGCGGTCCCTACTTTAAATACTCCTCCACTGACCACCAAGCTGCCTGCCCGTGTATCCATGTAACCGCTGTAAAACTGCCATGAGCCTATTGTTTGTTATTTTAGGCCTTTGATAGCCTGTCTGCGGTCCCTACTTTAAATACTCCTCCACTGACCACCAAGCTGCCTGCCCGTGTATCCATGTAACCGCTGTAAAACTGCCATGAGCCTATTGTTTGTTATTTTAGGCCTTTGATAGCCTGTCTGCGGCCCCTACTTGCAATACTCCTCCACTGACCACAATGCTGCCTGGAGTGCCTGCCTGTGTATCCATGTAACCGATGTAAAACTGCCATGACTGCCTACTGTTTGTTATTTTAGGCCTTTGATAGCCTGTCTGCAGCCCCTACTTGCAATACTCCTCCACTGACCACACCAATGCTGCCCGTGTACCCCTGGAACCTATTTAAAAGTTCATAGAGCCTAGTTATATATTTTATTTACTATTAATAAGGCCATGATGGACTACGCTGTACCACGCTACAAGCTAACCAGTCGACACTTCTTTTGCGAGAAAAGCCATCCCAACCCTCCACCAGCATGTAGAAGACCGCATTGTCCATGCACTCTGGCAATCTGTGAGTACAAAGGTGCACCTGACAACAGACGCATGGACCTGTAGGCATGGCCACGGAAGATTACGTGTCCATTACGGCGCAATGGGTTAATGTGGTGGATGCATGGTCCACAGGGGACAGCCTACTAAGTCTGTCTGCAGTCCCTAATTCAAATTGTCCTCCACTGTCTAAATCGGAACTTCCACCTTCTGGCTTTCGGCCTATAGTATCAGAAATTAAACTGCATTTGGCCTTCAACTTTGGTTAGGGCCTACTAACGGCTTCTGCCCCTCCCTGGTGTTGCCCTCAACTAAATAAAGCTGAGCTTCAACCTTCTGCTCCAAATTACCATTTTGAAAAATGCAATAGGCTTTTCAGGCCTACTAAAGGTGTCTGTCTGTGTGCCCCTGCCTGGTGTTGTCCTCAACTAAATAAAGCTGAGCTTCAACCTTCCGGCTCTCATTAAGTGGTTTTAAAAAAAAAAAATGGTGGTTAGGGCCTACTAACGGCTTCTGCCCCTCCCTGGTGTTGCCCTCAACTAAATAAAGCTGAGCTTCAACCTTCTGCTCCAAATTACCATTTTGAAAAATGCAATAGGCTTTTCCGGCCTACTAAAGGTGTCTGTCTGTGTGCCCCTCCCTGGTGTTGTCCTCAACTAAATAAAGCTGAGCTTCAACCTTCCGGCTCTCATTATGTGGTTTTAAAAAAAAAAATGGTGGTTAGGGCCTACTAACGGCTTCTGCCCCTCCCTGGTGTTGTCCTCAACTAAATAAAGCTGAGCTTCAACCTTCCGGCTCTCATTATGTGGTTTTAAAAAAAAAAATGGTGGTTAGGGCCTACTAACGGCTTCTGCCCCTCCCTGGTGTTGCCCTCAACTAAATAAAGCTGAGCTTCAACCTTCTGCTCCAAATTACCATTTTGAAAAATGCAATAGGCTTTTCAGGCCTACAAAAGGTGTCTGTCTGTGTGCCCCTCCCTGGTGTTGTCCTCAACTAAATAAAGCTGAGCTTCAACCTTCCGGCTCTCATTATGTGGTTTTAAAAAAAAAAATGGTGGTTAGGGCCTACTAACGGCTTCTGCCCCTCCCTGGTGTTGTCCTCAACTAAATAAAGCTGAGCTTCAACCTTCCGGCTCTCATTATGTGGTTTTAAAAAAAAAAATGGTGGTTAGGGCCTACTAACGGCTTCTGCCCCTCCCTGGTGTTGTCCTCAACTAAATAAAGCTGAGCTTCAACCTTCCGGCTCTCATTATGTGGTTTTAAAAAAAAAAATGGTGGTTAGGGCCTACTAACGGCTTCTGCCCCTCCCTGGTGTTGCCCTCAACTAAATAAAGCTGAGCTTCAACCTTCTGCTCCAAATTACCATTTTGAAAAATGCAATAGGCTTTTCAGGCCTACAAAAGGTGTCTGTCTGTGTGCCCCTCCCTGGTGTTGTCCTCAACTAAATAAAGCTGAGCTTCAACCTTCCGGCTCTCATTATGTGGTTTTAAAAAAAAAAATGGTGGTTAGGGCCTACTAACGGCTTCTGCCCCTCCCTGGTGTTGCCCTCAACTAAATAAAGCTGAGCTTCAACCTTCTGCTCCAAATTACCATTTTGAAAAATGCAATAGGCTTTTCAGGCCTACTAAAGGTGTCTGTCTGTGTGCCCCTCCCTGGTGTTGTCCTCAACTAAATAAAGCTGAGCTTCAACCTTCCGGCTCTCATTAAGTGGTTTAAAAAAAAAAAAATGGTGGTTAGGGCCTACTAACGGCTTCTGCCCCTCCCTGGTGTTGCCCTCAACTAAATAAAGCTGAGCTTCAACCTTCTGCTCCAAATTACCATTTTGAAAAATGCAATAGGCTTTTCAGGCCTACTAAAGGTGTCTGCCCCTCCCTGGTGTTGTCCTCAACTGAACAAAGCTGAGCTTCCACATTCTGGCTTTCGCCCTATACTATCAGATATTAAACTGCATTTGGCCTACTAGTGTTGTTAGGCCCTTGAAACAGTGTCTGCTGCTCTTGGGTTTGCTACTCCACTGAACAAAGCAATGCCGCCTGTTTAGTCCTGTTACCAATTTTGAACTGCATGTAGCCTACTTTATTCTTTGGCCCTATATCTGTTTCCTCCTCATCCTGCCCATTGCCCAGCCACTGCTAAATGAGTCTGCTGGTACATTGACCTAGACCACTACATTCCCCTTGTACTCTACACAGCCAGAATCTGTCCCTGCTGAAAGTAAGGTTCCCCTTCCCTCATGTTATACCACCTTACACAGGGACAAAGAGGAAGGTGCAGATGAAAGTGCAGGTTCCTTCATCAGGTGGGGGGGCATACTCGTTGGCGACGTCACTGGCACAGGGCCCCTCAGAGTACGCAAAAGTGTCGCTGCTGGTGGGAGGCGCCCCCGCCATGCAAACACACCGCCGTACTTTGAGGGGCCCTGTGCCAGTGGCAATGCGAACGAGTGGGCCCCCCCCCTGCTTGCTCAGGATCACAGCACTTGCAACTTTTAAATACTTACCTTTCCCTGCAACACCGCCGTGACGTAGTCCGCATTTCCTGGGCCCACGAAAAACTTGAGCCAGCCCTACTCCCCCCACAACTTTCCCCCAATTCCCTATGCCCAACTATTATTATACAGTTAATTAAGATTGGCAAGCTTCAGAAACAAGAATGGATGTTTTTGGCATTAAAATGGGCACTGTAGGTGTTTTCCTGGCCTCCACTCACTGCCGACTATGCTTCCCCATTGACTTGCATTGGGTTTCGTGTTTCGGTCGATCCCCGACTTTTAGCGATAATCGGCCGACTGCACTCGACTCGACTCTGGACAAAATCGGGTTTCCCAAAACCCTACTCGATCTTAAAAAAATGAAAGTCGCTCAACCCTAGTAACCAGTGCAATGACTGGTACAAGGTAGAGGCATCGATATAACGGTTGGTGAGGAATATGATCCTAGCTGCAGCATTCAAGACAGATTGGAGAAATAATATTGAAATAATAATGTTTCAAAGTACTGAAACTTCTATGCATTAATTATATTTAGCAGTAAAAGAAATCTCTTTGATATCACAAAAACAAATGCCAACTAAAAATTTTAATTGTCAGATTTGAATTTTGGAGGTCAAAATCTGAAAATATGCAGAACAGTGTTATATGAAAGGTGAAAAACAACCATGATTACGTGCCTTTGCAAAATAGGATAGTAGGAACAAAAAATCTAGATAAAATCAAGTTCCAAAAGCAAACATCTGAAGTCTGTGAGCTAGGCTACTCTAACAAGGGCGGGAGAAGAACCTCATATACTTATATAATATTGCGCACAATCTGTGTAAGGCCTCCTTCACTAGTCTTGGTGATTCCTGTACAGGAAAAAACAGTACTGGTGAGATGCGTGGTCTGTGTTTATGTGCTATCCGTATGTACATATATGACATCTGTGTGCTGTCCATCTGTCCGTATTTCACGTCCGTGTGCCATCCGTACAATAGGTATCAGTTCCTGGGAAGAGCATTACAGTTTGCCCGGATCCCAGATGCCGGCTGCTTAAGGCAGTTCTCATCATTGTCTCCTGCTTGCGCTGAGATTAGCGCGACCAAGAGACAAGGATGGGAGTGGTATTTAGCAGCAGCTGTGTAACTCCTGTGTTAAATAGTTAATTATAAAAAACAGTGTGCATTCCCGTGCAATTTTCATAACCAGCAGAGAGAAAGCCCATGACTGAGTGCTGATGTTAATAATCTGGGACAAAGGACAATACCCCATAAGGTTACCAGGCTATTAGTAATAGCTCACAGCTGTTTGTTTATTCTTTCCTGGTGAATTTATGAGGGACCCTAGAAAAAAAAATGATGCAGGGTACCCCTATAAATTCAAAACCGCAAAGCTAAACAGACAGCTGCGGGTTGATATTAATAGCCTGGGTAGAGGTCAAAGGTATTGCTGCCCCCCAGGCTACCAACATTAGCCCACAGCCGCCCCAGAAATGGCACATCCATAAGAGGTTGGGGTTGATGTCACATTTTTATTGGCAGATGACATCAAGCCCAGGGGTTACTAATGGAGAGGCATCTATAAGATGCCCCTATTACTAACCCCATAATAAGTACTGAAATAAACACACTGCCAGAATAAAGTTCTTTATTTGAAATAAAAAATATGAATGTGTGAAGAAGGCCTAACTGTGGATTGCTGAAGTACAAACCCGTTAGAGACCGTTTTGTAACCTTCTCCAGCCTGATGATAATCAACAACTCTTCGGCCGGCCTCACACTGGGCGTAAGACAATACGCCACGTATTATACGTCCGTACTACGGCCGTAATACGGAGAAATGTTCCCAAAATATTGCTCCGTAGTCAGGGTGTGTCAGCGTATTTTGCGCATGGCATCCTCCGTATGTAATCCGTATGGCATCCGTACTGCGAGATTTTTGCGCAGGCTTGCAAAACCGACATCTAATGGATTTATGTGCTCAAATGTTCGGGAAAAAATATATACAGTATATATATATATATATATATATATATATATATATATATATATATGTCATTGAGACACATATATATATATATATTCTGTATTTAGATTTCATTCAGTGCGATATGTGTTAAAAGCCGGTAATTCAATTGCCGGCTTCTCATTTCTCCTGCACAAACCCGACAGGATATGAGACATGGTTTACATACAGTAAACCATCTCATATCCCCTTTTTTTTTGCATATTCCACACTACTAATGTTAGTAGTGTGTATGTGCAAAATTTCAGCGCTGTAGCTGCTGAAATAAAGGGTTAAATGGCGGAAAAAATTGGCGTGGGCTCCCGCGCAATTTTCTCCGCCAGAGTGGTAAAGCCAGTGACTGAGGGCAGATATTAATAGCCAGGAGAGGGTCCATGGTTATTGGCCCCCCCCGTGGCTAAAAACATCTGCCCCCAGCCACCCCAGAAAAGGCACATCTGGAAGATGCGCCTATTCTGGCACTTGGCCACTCTCTTCCCACTCCCGTGTAGCGGTGGGATATGGGGTAATGAAGGGTTAATGCCACCTTGCTATTGGAAGGTGACATTAAGCCAGATTAATAATGGAGAGGCGTCAATTATGTCACCTATCCATTATTAATCCAATTGTTGGAAAGGGTTAAAAAACACACACACACATGATTTAAAAGTAGTTTAATGAAATAAACACAGCGGTTGTTGTAATAATTTATTGTTCTCTCAATCCATCAGGAACACCCTCGCTTGGAAAAATAATAAACGCACAAGATACATACCTTCTGGTGAACCGTCTCGTCCCACGAAGTAATCCATCTGAAGGGGTTAACTAATATTACAGGCAGGAGCCCTGCTAAATGCAGCTGTGCTCCGTGCCTGTAATCCCCGGCGAATGAATGAAATGTAGGTCATTGACCTACATTTCCTTCAGTCGCGGTGATGCGCCCCCTGGTGGATGTCCTCATATGACCTGGAGCGTGGGAAAAAGTTCCCAGGCTGCAGTTCATGAGAACATCCACCAGAGGGCGCCTCACCGCGACTCAATGTAAGTACAGATCCTGCTTTCCTTTCAGCACCCGGGGATTACAGCCACGAGCGAGTGGTTTATCGCAGCTCTGCCTGTAATATTAGTTAACCCCTTCAGATGGATTACTTCGTGGGACGAGACGGTTCACCAGAAGGTATGTATCTTGTGCGTTTATTATTTTTCCAAGCGAGGGTGTTCCTGATGGATTGAGAGAACAATAAATTATTACAACAACCGCTGTGTTTATTTCATTAAAATACTTTTAAATCATGTGTGTGTGTGTTTTTTAACCCTTTCCAACAATTGGATTAATAATGGATAGGTGTCATAATTGACGCCTCTCCATTATTAATCTGGCTTAATGTCACCTTACAATATCAAGGTGGCATTAACCCTTCATTACCCCATATCCCACCGCTACAGGGAGTGGGAAGAGAGTGGCCAAGTGCCAGAATAGGCGCATCTTCCAGATGTGCCTTTTCTGGGGTGGCTGGGGGCAGATGTTTGTAGCCACGGGGGGGGCCAATAACCATGGACCCTCTCTAGGCTATTAATATCTGCCCTCAGTCACTGGCTTTACCATTCTGGCGGAGAAAATTGCGCGGGAGCCCACGCCAATTTTTTCCGCCATTTAACCCTTTATTTCAGCAGCTACAGCGCTGAAATTTTGCACATACACACTACTAACATTAGTAGTGTGGAATATGCAAAAAAAAGGGGATATGAGATGGTTTACTGTATGTAAACCATGTCTCATATCCTGTCGGGTTTGTGCAGGAGAAATGAAAAGCCGGCAATTGAATTACCGACTTTTCACTAACACCGCTGCGTATTTCTCGCAAGTCACACTGCAGGTCCGTGTGGAATCCGTATTTTTCTCGCCCCCATAGACTTTCATTAGCGATTTTTTTGCGCAATACGCTGACAAACGCAGCATGCTGCGATTTTGTACGGCCGTAGAAAGCCGTATAATACTGAACCGTAATATACGGCTAATAGGAGCAGCCCCATTGAGAATAATTGTGCCGTTTATTTTGCGAGTTTTACGGACGTAATTTCTGCGCTCTTACGTCCGTAAAACTCGCTAGTGTGAGGCCGGCCTTCTTCTGAGGTCCTCAGAAATTTCCTTTCTTCATGCCATGATACACTTCCACAAACTTGTTGTGAAAATCTGACTTTGATAGATCCCTGTTCTTTCAAAAACAGATCACCCAGTCATATCTGATTGTCATTACATTGATTGAAAACACAAGATTCTAATTCTACCTTCAAATTATCTGCTAATCCTAAAGGTTCATATACTTTTACCACTCACAGACATGTGATGTTGGATCATTTTCCTCAACAACAAAAAAGTTACAAAGTCTAATTTTTTTATTTTATTTGGTTTTCCTTTATTTAATTTTAGGATTTGAGAGAAAATCTGATGAAGTTTTAGATCACATTTGTGCAGAAATGTGAAAAAATTCGGAAGGGTTCATAATCGTTCATGCACGACTGTATGCTATAAATCTCTGATAAATGCTTGGTCCAAGCTCTGGGATTCAGCTCTATCTACAGATTATTTTTCATTTATTTATTTACAGCACAGGTGGCCGGTGTGGAATACTCTCATCAACGACTCCTGCTGTCACTGTTATTAGCGGCAGCAGGTGTAGGCTGATGGGAGTAATAGTCACATCAGCCGCCTGCTGTCATTGTTATCTCTTGAATACAACTCTCATCATTCTCCCCTGCTCACGCTGATCACCAGCAGAGCAGGGGAGAATGATAAGAGCGTCTTCAGCACCCGGCTCTGGGGAACAGTGCTTACTGTAACGCTTCTTCCCTTGGCGCCCGTCCGTGTGGTACTAATACGGCACATGGTTGCCACTTGTGTGCCGCAGGTATTAAACACACGAACACTGTCATCTCCAATACCGTTTTTTTCCGGTACCGTAAATATCAGGACGTGTGAAAACGGTAATTAGACCTATCGGTAATTGTATTTCCAGGAATCCATCCTGACAGCACCATTGGAGGACGTCCTTCTTACCCTCAGTGGGACAGGAACAACAAGCGGTTAAAAGCACCCTCCCCACTACACCCACCAGTGATTTTCTAAGTACTACATCTGGATGGATGCAAAAAAGAGAGTTTATTAACAGTTATACACCAATGTTACATCACATTAGTCAATAGTATAAACTTGCAGTGGGAGGGAACTAGTAGAGTAGAGAGAGTAGGTGTAGAGAGTCTGGATCTTTGTGGAACACCGGCCCCTGTAGTAGAAGATCTTGCCTGTTCAGTAGTAAGATTAGTCTCTCTGTTGACATTCTGGATAGTAGAGAGAACCAGCTCCTTTTTGGCCAAAAAGGAACAACCAGGATTACAGTTGCTCTCTCGTCTCGTATCTTCCTGAGTGTCTTCGGTATCAGAGGAAGAGGCGGAAATGCGTACAGGAGGCCTTCTCTCCAATACTGAGATAAGGAGTCTACTCCTGTGGCTCCATCTAGAAGATTGAGAGAGAAAAATACTCTTGTCTTTGTATTTGACCTGGTGGCAAATAGATCTACCTGAGGTGTTCCCCACTTCTGGCACAGACTGCTGAATATCTCTGGGTTCAGTTCCCAATCTCCGGGATGTACAGGCGTTCTGCTCAAGAAGTCTGCTACCTGATTCTTGGCACCTTCCAGGTGGACTGCTGAGATGGATTTGACAGATTTCTCCGCCCATCTGAAAATCTGGTTTGCTAGGTGTTGCAGCGGTGGATGTTTCGGACCTCCTTGGTGTCTTAGAAATGCCACTGCTGTGACATTGTCGGACAGTATCCTTACATGTCTGCCTCTGACCTGTGACTGGGCATGGTATAACACCTTCCAGATCGCATACAGCTCCCTGAAGTTTGACGATCTTGCGGCAATCTGAGGACTCCATTCTCCCTGGTAATATGTCTTTTCTATATGTCTGCCCCATCCGAATTGACTGGCGTCTGTGGTAACCGTAACACAGGGATCGAGGATTCATGGAACTCACTGTCAGGACTCTGAACATTTTTTACCTTTTGTGCATTACTGCCCTTTTTCAAGATGGCGTCTTTGGTCTCATGTGCACTGTGTCTCCTGCTATAAAACTCCACCCCAGCCTTCAGTCTGTGCTAGAGTATTCTGCCTTGCATCCAGCTCCTGACCTCTGATTACTCCCTGGCTATACACCTGCTCCTGTGAACCTGTGTGGTGATCCTGCTACTCTGCTCTGAGTTCCTGCTGCATACACAAGTTTGCAGTAATCCTCCTTCATCTGCTGTTCGTGTTTACTTCCATCTGCATTTGCTGGTTATGTAAGCTGTTGCTGCTTTGCAATAACCTGAGACTATTAACCAGGCCTCCCTGGTTGAGCTAAGATATGATTTGAACTGCCTAATAAGCATATCTATCTGTGCCTGGACTAAGTCAAGGATTTATTCGTGTCAAGTATCCTCAAGAATAACTGTGCTTCATAGACTTTATGCTTGATTGCATTTTCCTCTGAAGTTTCCTATAGACTGCTAAGCTGCGTTTATTATTTGCACCAAGTGTTGTGGACTTGAGTTTCTCTCTGCACCTGTTTGAATCACCGTGTGATAATATAGACTTTACCACTTATAAAACTGTGTTCTGTAGTTGTCTTGTTCCACGCAAAGAGTCTCCTGAGTTATCCCCTATAATTATTACAGGATACTCTAGCCTTAAAAAAAAAAGGAGACTGCTGGAACAATGACTGCAGAAAGCAAATTGGAGCAGGTGTTTTCCATAATTAGATCACTGCAGAAAGATGTGGAAGGTCTGCAAAAGAAGTTTGGAAGCTTTGAACACAATCAACAAGTGTTTGGACAAACTTTGCAGGACTTGAGCAACTGCATGGCAGCCCAGGAAAACAAACTTGCTGGCATAGAGTCCCAGTATGGATGGGCTTTTCAGGACATAAGCACGCAAATAGCTGCACAAGTGACTTTACCCTCTGGGCAACCACCACCAGCTGGCCCACCTAAGTTGCCCCCATTCAGATTTAATGGTGATCGCGACAAATTTTGTGGCTTTGTGAATCAATGTATGCTATATTTTGATGTGCATGCTGACCGTTTTCCTACTGATAGATCCAAAGTATTGTGTGTAATAATGCTACTGACCTCACGAGCGCTCGCCTGGGCGAATCCGATGATTGAGTCTCGTAACCCACGGTTAAATGACTTGGATGATTTCTTGGCCACTATGGCATTAATGTTTGATGACCCTAATCGCCGTGCAACCGCTGAATCTGCTTTGTTGTCTTTACGCCAGGCTAAACATTCTGTTATTGAGTATGCCACTGAATTCAGGAGATTGGCAGTAGATACCAATTGGGACAGTTATGCACAATTGCCTATTTTTAAAAAGGGGTCTGTGTAGTATTGTAAAAGATGAACTAGCCCGCTCTGAGTCACCACAAGAGCTAGAGACATTTATACAGCATTGTGTGTGCATAGACATTCGCCTTACTGAGCGTAGGCAGGAGAAATTTGCTGCATATAACCGTGTTTCTAACTTTTCCCTTCCTTCCAAAGAGCCTGCAGGTAAAACATCTCGGGAAGTGGAGGAGGTGCCCATGCAAATTGATTGCGTTCAGAGGCGCGAGATCAATGAGCGCCGGGAGCATCGCCTGCGTGAAAGTCTATGTTTCTACTCCGGCCAGTCTGACCATTTCTTGATCAATTGTCCTAAGTGTCCTAGATGGCCTAACAAGGTGCTAGCAGCAATAGGGGAGTATGACAACTGTGATGATGAATCTGACATCTCTGAATGTAGCCTGCCTTTAAACGCTGTATTCCATTCACTTTCTATGACTTCACCCCCAAGGAGCTGAAGGAAAAGAACTCTCACTGTTCTCTCCCTATTAAGATCCTGTGTCCAGGACAGTGGATTTCCAGTTCAGCTATGATTGACTCTGGTGCTGGTGGCAATTTCATGGATATCGCATTTGCCAAAGAACATGGTATTAAAATTCAGCAAAGAGCCTCTCCAATTGCCATGGAAACAGTGGATGGGTCACTTTTAATCTCTGGGCCTGTGGATCAGGAGACCGTACCCCTTGAAATTTTGTTGCAGCCTAAGCATCAGGAGCAACTTTCTTTCTTGCTAATTTCTTCTCCTCATTTTCCTGTGATTTTACGCATTCCTTGGTTGCGTTCTCAGAACCTAATTATAAACTGGGAGACCAAGGAGATTATCTTCCCAACAAGGAGCAACTCAGCGTTAACAGAAGCTGTCCCTGAGTCCACGGCTACGGAACCACATGTACAGGTATTTTCTTTACCTCCAGCTTATAAAGAGTTCTCTGACATCTGTGACAAGAAGAATGCAGATCAGCTTCCTCCACACAGGCATTATGACTGTCCCATTGAGCTGCTTCCCGGGGCAGCCATTCCTTTTGGTAACGTATATCCTTTGGCGGCACCTGAGCTTCAAACCTTAAAAGAGTATATTGATGAAAACCTGGCCAAAGGCTTCATACGTCCTTCTTCCTCACCAGCAGGGGCACCTATCTTTTTTGTAAAGAAGAAGGATGGGACCCTGAGACCCTGTGTTGACTATTGGGAACTCAATAAAGTAACCGTACGAAATCGTTACCCTTTGCCTCTGATTCCCGAATTACTGGAAAGAGTCCGCCATGCTAAGGTGTTCTCTAAACTGGATCTTCGTGGGGCTTATAATTTGGTGCGTATTCGTCCAGGGGATTTGTGGAAGACAGCATTCAGATGCCGGTATGGACACTTTGAATCTCTTGTGATGCCCTTCGGGCTTTGTAACGCCCCTGCAACATTTCAACACCTTGCTAATGACATTTTCAGAGATTTGTTGGACCAGTTTGTAGTGATCTATTTGGACGATACACTAATCTTTTCTGACTCTCTACAGGAACATGAAGAACATGTCAAAACTGTTTTAAGACGTCTGAAAGAGAACCATCTGTATATTAAGCCGGAGAAATGCGAGTTCCATCGTTCTGAGATACAGTTCTTAG
This sequence comes from Ranitomeya variabilis, assembly GCF_051348905.1. Taxonomy (NCBI): domain Eukaryota; kingdom Metazoa; phylum Chordata; class Amphibia; order Anura; family Dendrobatidae; genus Ranitomeya; species Ranitomeya variabilis. The sequence continues at coordinate 265,246,936 of NC_135236.1, read as the reverse complement.
GTTATATCATCTCTCCCCAGGGGCTGAACATGGAATCTGGTAAGATTCAGGCTATCCTTGACTGGCCGGTACCCAAGAACAATAAGGAGGTCCAACATTTTATTGGTTTTGCAAATTTCTACAGACGCTTCATTCGAAATTTTTCTGATATTGTCCGTCCCATTACTTCCGTGACAAAGAAGGAAAAGCCCTTTAAGTGGTCATCACAGGCTCAAGAAGCTTTTGATCGGCTTAAAGTCTGTTTCACATCAGTACCGCTGTTGATACACCCAGATCCAACACTTCCTTTCATTGTGGAGGTGGACGCTTCTGATAATGCTTTGGGGGCTATTCTCTCACAAAGAACTGGAGAGAAGGGTCTGCTACATCCTTGTGCTTTCTTTTCCTGTAGACTAACCTCAGCAGAGAAGAATTACAACATGGGAGATAAGGAATTGCTGGCTATTATTGCGGCTTTCAAAGAACGGAGGCATCATCTGCAAGGAGCTGCACAACAGATCATAGTGCTAACTGACCATCGCAATTTAGAGTTCCTTAGATCCGCTAGATGTATTTCTCCTTGTCAGGCTCGTTGGAACTTATTTTTAAATCAATTTAACTTTGTTATCTCGTACCGTCCAGGTTCTCGTAATGGGAAGGCTGATGCTTTATCCCGAATCCATGCTGTGGATTCCGTACCTGGAGCCCCATCCAAGACCATTCTATCTGATGCCAATTTCATCGGAGCTATCCACGATCAGGACTTGTGGAAGGAGTGCAGGGAGGCCTATGAAGGTGATGTATTTCTGGCCAACCCACCTGTGGATATTAATCTTATCTTTAAGGGTGGCATTTGGTTCAGAGATCGACGTATCTATGTCCCGGAGGTCGTCCGTCTGCAGATCCTCAAGTTGGTACATGACTCCAAGTTGGCTGGTCACAGGGGTACAGAAGACACAAGAGTTCCTGAGCCGATTCTTCTGGTGGCCAACTTGCCTGAAGGATACCAAGGACTATGTTCTCTCTTGCGAGGTATGTGCCCGTTACAAGACTCCTCATGTGGCACCTACGGGTCTTCTACAACCATTACCTGTTCCGTCCCGCCCTTGGGGGTCTATATCAATGGACTTTATTGTGGAGCTGCCTACATCGGGGGGCATGAATACAATCATGGTGGTAGTTGATCGCCTGACTAAAGCTGCTCATTTTGTTCCATGCACCGGCCTCCCCTCAGCTAAAGATACAGTGAACTTGGTTATACAGAATGTCTTTCGGTTGCACGGGGTTCCGGATGAGATCATCTCTGACCGTGGAGTACAGTTCACTTCAAGATTCTGGAAGGGGTTTTGCTCTGCACTCAATATTAATGTCTGTCTCTCTTCTGCTTACCATCCCCAGACAAATGGTCAGACTGAGCGTACCAACCAGACGCTGGAACAATATCTAAGATGTTATGTCAGCCATCTCCAGGATGATTGGTTGGAGTTGTTGCCGTTAGACGAATTTTCATATAATAATTCTCATAGCGCCTCCACTAAATTTACACCTTTCTTTGCCAATCTGGGTTATCATCCATGTATTTTACCTAGGTCTCCAATTAATTCTCCAGTTCCGGCAGTGGAGGAAAGGTTGACTGTGATGAGACAGAATCTGGAGGTTCTGAAGGAATCCCTGACCACAGCTCAAGAACGTTATAAGAGATCGGCTGATAGATTCCGTAAACCTGCACCCATGTTCAAGGTAGGAGATTCCGTGTGGTTAGCCACTAAGAATATGAAGTTAAACGTTCCTTCACAAAAACATGGACAGAAATTCATTGGACCTTTCAAGATCAATAGTATTGTGAGCTCTGTGGCCTGCCGGCTGAAGCTGCCTAGGACAATGAAGGTACACCCAGTTTTTCATATATCTTTACTAAAGCCTGTATCTCCTAATACCTTCCAGGGATGTGTTGTGCCACCTCCACAGCCTGTGGTGATTGATGGGCAAGAACAATTCGTGGTGGAGGAAATTATTGATTCCAGGATTCGCAGGATTCGGCTCCAATATCTGATAAGATGGCAGGGATATCCCCCTGAGGAAGACTCTTGGGAACCTGTGGAAAACATCAATGCCCAACAGAAGATTTCTCGTTTTCATCAGAGATTCCCTGAGAAACCAGGTCCAGGATTGTCCTGAGGCCGCTTCTAAGGAGGGATTAATGTCAGGACGCTGAACATTTTTTACCTTTTGTGCATTACTGCCCTTTTTCAAGATGGCGTCTTTGGTCTCATGTGCACTGTGTCTCCTGCTATAAAACTCCACCCCAGCCTTCAGTCTGTGCTAGAGTATTCTGCCTTGCATCCAGCTCCTGACCTCTGATTACTCCCTGGCTATACACCTGCTCCCGTGAACCTGTGTGGTGATCCTGCTACTCTGCTCTGAGTTCCTGCTGCATACACAAGTTTCCAGTAATCCTCCTTCATCTGCTGTTCGTGTTTACTTCCATCTGCATTTGCTGGTCATGTAAGCTGTTGCTGCTTTGCAATAACCTGAGACTATTAACCAGGCCTCCCTGGCTGAGCTAAGATATGATTTGAACTGCCTAATAAGCATATCTATCTGTGCCTGGTCTAAGACAAGGATTTATTCGTGTCAAGTATCCTCAAGAATAACTGTGCTTCATAGACTTTCTGCTTTATTGCATTTTCCTCTGAAGTTTCCTATAGACTGCTAAGCTGCGTTTATTATTTGCACCAAGTGTTGTGGACTTGAGTTTCTCTCTGCACCTGTTTGAATCACCGTGTGATAATATAGACTTTACCACTTATAAAACTGTGTCTTGTAGTTGTCTTGTTCCACGCAAAGAGTCTCCTGAGTTATCCCCTATAATTATTACACTCCCTCTTTTAGGTTCTTCGGTGTGGTCCCCCAGGTTAAGGATTTCTTTACTGACGGAGGAACAATCATCTTCCTGTCCAAGGAGCTTTGTTTCCTGTTCCAAGATTTCAAAACCTCTCTCTGCAATCCCCGCGAGTGGAATTGGCTCCATTTCACATAGGGTATGCATGCTGTCATAAAGCCCAGAATCCTCATTGCCTCCTTTATGGAGGGGGTACTCCTTCTGAATTGGTGTCTGTGCCTGATCAAGGCCTCCTATCTGTCTTCCTGTAAGAAAGATGTTCGGGCGTTGGAGTCTAATATGACCCCAAAAAATTTAATTCTGGAATTTGGGACCAGGCATGATTTCTTCCAATTCACAATCCACCCCAGGTCCTGTAGAATGGAAAGTGTGAAGCTGCAGTCTATCTGCAGTCTGCAGTTTCTCTGACCTCGCCACTATCAGAAAGTCGTCCAGATATGGCACTATGGCAACATTCTGGTTCCTTAGATAGGCTACCACTTCTGACATTAGTTTAGTGAATATTCTGGGGGCCGAAGCAAGCCCGAAGGGGAGACATCTGAACTGGAAGTGATACATTATTCCCTTGTTCATTAGGGCGAATCTCAGAAACTTTTGGTAGGAAGTGTGTATTGGGACATGGTAATATGCATTCCTTAGATCTAAGGTGCACATCACCATGTCTTTGTCTATGAGAGGCATTGTGGACCTTATAGATTCCATCCTGAATCTTGTGTACCGGACCCACCTGTTTAAGGGTTTTAAATTTATGATCGTTCGGGAGTCTCCCAAAGGTTTTTTATTGAAAACAAGTGAGAGTAATGGCCCTTGCCTCTTTCTGAGATGGGTACTGGGATGATTGCATCTAACTCTACCAAATACTGGATGTTTGTCCACATAGAGGAGTCTGAGAGCGGACAAGGTCGGATTACAACAAATCTTTCTGGGGGATGGTGGGAGAACTCTAGCTTGTACCCCTGAGCAATTACCTGCAGAATCCAAGGTTTTTGGGATATTTTCTGCCAACCCCCTAGAAATTTTTGTAACCGACCACCCACCTTGATGTCATTTATTCGGCTTTCCTGCACTTGGGAAGATGGAGTCTCTACCCTTTCCACCCTTGGGATAAGACCACCTCCCAGTCTTCCCTTTCCCCCTGTAGTCTGTCTTCTGACCAGGTCGGGATCTATGAAAGGGCTGGAATTTTTTAGTATTCTCCTCAGGGAACCCTTTCTTTTTATCTGAGGCTTTTTCTAGAATGTCATCTAGAATAGGCCCAAATACTTTATTCCCTGAGAATAGGATTCCACACAGTTTATGTTTTGATTGGATATCCCCTGACCAAGTCTTTAGCCAGATAGCTCTTCTGGCCGCGTTGGACAAGAACTCGCTTCTGGCGGTGAAGCGTACAGATTCTGCTGAAGCGTCTGCCATAAAGCCTGTTGCGAGTTTAAGCAACGGAAGAGATTTGAGAATAACAACTCTGGAAGTCTTACCTTTGAGATGTTCCTCCAAATCATCTATCCATAGATGCATGGACCGGGCTACTGATGTTGCAGCTATATTGGCCCGTATTATTGCTGCCGAGGATTCCCAAGTTCTCCTGAGCAGACCATCTGCTTTACGGTCCATTGGATCCTTTAAGGCGGAGGAATCTTCAAATGGAATTGAGGTCTTCTTTGCCACTTTTGCCAATGGAACATCAATCTTGGGAACTTCATCCCACACTTTAATGTCCTCCGGATTATAAGGTAAACGGAGTCTGAAGTCTCTAGGTACTACCAGTCTCTTCTCCGCTTCCTGCCATTCTTCTAGAATCATGGAATTGATGTGATTGTTGACTGGAAAAACCTTTGTGACTTAAGCATGTAAACCGCCAAACATTTCATCCTGGATCGAGGTCTCCTCTGGTGTGTCCTGTAACTGCATGGTGTTACGAACTGCATGAAGAAGCTCATCTGTATCTGCCGCAGAGAAGAGATATCTTTTCCCTCTGCGCAATGATCCATCTCTTTCTTCCTGGTCTTCTTCCTGGATTTCTTCCGAAATCTCTCCTTCAGAAGAAGGACTAGACTCTCTTGGCCTTTTCCATGATGTTTGCGGTTCCGACTGACTTGTCTGGGGAAGGTTCAAGCTTGAGATGGATGCCTGAACCTCCTGCCAAATCATTAACCTCATACTGGTTAATAACGCAGTCTGTTCATCACCCACAATCTTAGATGTGCACGACTTGCATAATGGCTTCCGCCAATTTTCCGGGAATTTAGCAGCACATATCGGGCATTTACTCTTCCCGGATTTTCTCCTTTCAGGTGCGGGGATGGGAGGCTCTACCTAGAATATATAGAGATACCCCGTAGATAGGGAAGTAGGGGCAAGGGGTGGGCATTGCGGTATGGCTTAGTATAGCCCACTCACGTGCCCCTGAAGCTGGTCAGTCCCCTCAGGTCTGGCTGTTTCTTCCATAGTGAAGATTAAATCATATAGCCGAGTTTTCCCTTTCAGGATGGCCGGCGGCATAAAGACCCCCTTATGACATTTATATAGGATTTTACCTGGTTGATCCTGCCCTCCTTACCGCTGCTGCAGCTGATGTGCTGCAAAGCCTCACCGAGGCCGGCGCTGCTGCCGGCGTCCCCGTGCTCCGGCGCTTGCCACGACTCGGCCGTCACTGCCGGAAGTGACGCGGCCGCTGAACCCGGAAGTGGATGCTTGGATGCGGCCACTGGAGCAAGCTGCGGCCGCATGCTTAAAATCGGTCGCCGCATCACCACCCAGCACTCAGGCGCCCGGACCGAGAGCCCCCTGTGCAGAAGAAACGGACCCGACCCCAGGAGCACTGGGGAGGCTGAGGGACCCCCCATAGCAGGTATCAGCCGCAGATATCTTGCAGCAGGGAAGGGAAAGGCTGGGCCCCCCGATCCCCACCATCTGCACAGCACCGTCGGAGGAAAAGCTTGCCGTTCCTATCCACAGTGGGACAGGAAAAACACTGGTGGGTGAAGTGGGGAGGGTCCTTTTAACCGCTTGTTGTTCCTGTCCCACTGAGGATAAGAAGGACGTCCTCCAATGGTGCTGTCAGGTGGTGAACTAGAAAATAGCCTTACTGTGAACAGTGTCATACATAACATCTAGACTGAAGTGCAATCCAATTTGACTGCAGATGAGTCTAAAGCAAAAAAGAATGCTGATAGACATCATTGACTTGTTCCCAACAACTATACTGGAGATACGGATGGGAAAATAAAAAAGCTATAGCGTTCAGAATAAGGCCATTCAAAGATATATATATATTTTTTCTTTAACCCCTTTCTGACATTAGACGTACTATCCCGTCGAGGTGGTATGGGCCCATATGACCACCGACGGGATAGTACGTCTAACGCGATCAGCCGCGCTCACGGGGAGAGCGCGGCCGATCACGGCCAGGTGTCAGCTGACTATCGCTGACCGCTCCTGGCACATTAACCCCCATCACACTGCGTTCAAACATGATCGACGCATTCCGGCGGCATAGGGAAGCATCTCGCAGGGAGGGGGCTCCTTGCGTGCTTCCCTGAGACCCTCGGAGCAACGCGATGTGATCGCGTCGCTCCGAGGTTCTCCTATCTCCTCCTCCCTGCAGGCCCGACTCCAAAATGGCCACGGGGGGCCTTCCGGGTCCTGCAGGGAGGTGGCTTTAAAGCGCCTGCTCTGAGCAGGCGCCGGGAAGCCTTCCTGCAGTGCCTGTGTGATTGCTGATCTGACACAGTGCATTGCAAAGTGTCAGATCAGCGATCTGTCACTTTACTGTGATGTCACCCCCGGGGCAATGTAAAAAGGTAAAAAAAAAAAATCCTAAATAAAGAAAAAAATATATTTATATTGTTCCAATAAATACATTTCTTTATCTAAATAAAAAAAATAAACAAAAGTACACATATTTAGTATTGCTGTGTCCGTAACGACCCGACCTATAAAACTGTCCCACTAGTTAACCCCTTCAGTGAACACCGTAAAAAAAGAGGCAAAAAAGTCGATTTATTATCATACCGCCAAACAAAAAGTGGAATAACACGCGATCAAAAAGATGGATATAAATAAACATGGTACAGCTGAAAACGTCATCTTGTCCCACGAAAAACCAGCTGCCATACAGCGTCATCAACGAAAAAATAAAAAAGTTATAGTCCTCAGAATAAAGCAATGCAAAAATAATTATTTTTTATATAAAAGTTTTTATTATATAAAAGCGCCAAAACATAAAAAAAATATAAATGAGATATCGCTGTAATCGTTCTGACACGAAGAATAAAACTGCTTTACTAATTTTACCAAACGTGGAACGGTATAAGCGTCCCCTTAAAGAAATTCATGAATGGTTGGTTTTTGTTCATTCTACCTCACAAAAATAGGAATAAAAAGCGATCAAAAAATGTCACGTGCCTGAAAATGGTACCAATAAAAACGTCAACTCATCCCGCAAAAAACAAGACCTCACATGACTCTGTGGACCAAAATATGGAAAAATTATAGCTCTCAAAATGTGAAGATGCAAAAACTATTTTTTGCAATAAAAAGCGTCTTTTAGTGTGTGACGGCTGCCAATCATAAAAATCCGCTAAAAAAAAACGCTATAAAAGTAAATCAAATCCCCCTTCATCACCCCCCTAGTTAGGGAAAAATAATAAAATTAAAAAAAATGTATTTATTTCCATTTTCCCATTAGGGTTAGGGTTGGGGTTGGGGTTACGGTTGGGGTTAGGGTTGGGGCTAAAGTTAGGGTTAGGGTTAGCGGCTAAAGTTAGGGTTAGGGTTGGGGCTAAATTTAGAGTTGGGGCTAAAGATAGGGTTAGGGTTGGGGCTCATGTTAGGGTTGTGGCTAAAGTTAGGGTTTGGATTACATTAACGGTTGGGATTAGGGTTGGGATTAGGGTTAGGGGTGTGGTTAGGGTTATGGTTGGGATTAGGGTTAGGGGTGTGTTTGGGTTAGGGTTTCAGTTAGAATTGGGGGGTTTCCACTGTTTAGGCCCATCAGGGGCTCTCCAAACGCGACATGGCGTCCGATCTCAATTCCAGCCAATTCTGCGTTGAAAAAGTAAAACAGTGCTCCTTCCCTTCCGAGCTCTGCCATGCGCCCAAGCGGTGGTTCCCCGCCACATTTGGGGTTTCAGGGTACTCAGGACAAATTTGAAAACAACTTTTGGGGTCCAATTTCTCCTGTTACCCTTGGGAAAATGCAAAACTGGGTGCTAAAAAATAATTTTTGTGGAAAAAAAAAAAGAATTTTTATTTTCACGGCTCTGCGTTATTAACTGTAGTGAAACACTTGGGGGTTCAAAGTTCTCACAACACATCTAGATAAGTTCCTTAGGGGGTCTTCTATCCAAAATGGTGTCACTTGTGGGGGGTTTCAATGTTTAGGCACATCAAGGACTCTCCAAACGCGACATGGTGTCCTATCTCAATTCCAGTCAATTTTGCATTGAAAAGTCAAACGGCGCTACTTCCGAGCTCTGCCATACACCCAAACAGTGGCTTACTCCCACATATGGGGTATCAACGTACTCAGGACAAATTTTAAAACAATATTTGGGGTCCAATTTCTCCTGCTACCCTTGGTAAAATAAAACAAATTGGAGCTGAAGTAAATTTTTTGTGAAAAAAAGTTATTTTTTTTTTTTTTAAACATTCCAAAAATTCCTGTGAAACACCTGAAGGGTTAATAAACTTCTTGTATGTGGTTTTGAGTACCTTGAGGGGTGCCGTTTTTAGAATGGTGTCACACTTGGGTATTTTCTATCATATAGACCCTCAAAGTGACTTCAAATGTGATGTGGTCCCTAAAAAAAAATGGTGTTGTAAAAATGAGAAATTGCTGGTCAACTTTTAACCCTTATAACTCCCTAACAAAAAAAATTTTGGTTCCAAAATTGTGCTGATGTAAAGTAGACATGTGGGAAATGTTACTTATTAAGTATTTTGTGTGACATATCTCTGTGATTTAAGGGCATAAAAATTCAAAGTTGGAAAATTGCGAAATTTTCTAAATTTTCGCCAAATTTCAGTTTTTTTCACAAATAAACGCAGGTAATATCAAAGAAATTTTACCACTATCATGAAGGACAATAGGTCACGAGAAAAGAAAGTCAGAATCATCAGGATCTGTTGAAGTGTTCCAGAATTATAACCTCATAAAGGGACAGTGGTCAGAATTGAAAAAATTGGCCCGGTCATTAATGTGCAAACCACCCTTGGGGTAAAGGGGTTAAAATGTTTTTTCTTGTGTTAAATCAGCAAAACATTAAAAAAACAATATAAATATCTTGTTTGATCGCAGTGTTCCGGGGGTAATATGCCGGGAGCGGTCCGTGACCGCTCCTGGCACTTAGTGCCGGGTGTCAGCTATGAGAATCAGCTGACACCCGGCCCCGATCGGACACACACCCCCGTGTGCGCAGCCGATCACTTATGTAGGCTTTTTTTTCTACTTAGAGGTGTTTACCACTTTTAGAAGAATGGGCCGCAAACATTTCTAGTCAAGTAACAGAAAAATCAGGTATTACTCACCCTCCCTGGGTTAAGTTCTGGCTGTCCAATGCTGCTTCGGTCTCAGTGTTTTGGATGCAACACTAACATCACGCTGACAGATCACATCACTAATGCAGCCAATCACTGAGCTCAACGGCTCATGCTGTCAACATGATGTCACCATTGAGGCCAAAACACAGCAGCTGTGGAGAACCAGTGTTGGACCAGGGAGGTGGATCGGGAATGTGCTTACTATCTGAAGAAGGCTGACACCTGAAGAAGACTGTTCCTAGCTGAAGCGGGTTGTTGTTTTAATAAATTGTAATCTTTTTTCTTCATTCCAGGTGAACATTTGGATCTTCATTATTTGGGAGCACCCAGTATCTGGATTTCATATCTAGTATTACTATCTGAGTTTGTTATGCTACTTTACAGGAAATATAGACTGAACAAATGTTAATAAATGTGTAAAAGAGTCATGATCCCACAGTGCTGCACGAGAAGTGAACAAAGAACAGGAATTCCAGAGTCAGGATCTTCATAAAATTCTCAGTTTATTAGGTAAGTATAAAAACATTGAAAATATCAATGGACATACAAAAAAACATTCAAAACCTGTCACAAAAAGCTATTTTTATACTTACCTAAAAAACTGAGAATTTTATGAAGATCCTAATGCTGAAAGTGAACCTGTCAACTCAAGAAACACTATTTTCCAATCAACGCTGATGTCATCGTCTCCGCCTTCGGACCCCCCTTTAAGGGTTGGTGCACACTATCAGTAATTGGCAGTGCTTTGGACGCAGCACATGTCTGGTGAATCCGTATGTTCACTGAACCGTGCGGAATTACTGCATCCAATATATTGTACGGGTGAGATTTATCTTGTAGAGGATAAATAGACATGCTGTGGTCTGGAGAGACGCGCTGCATGTCCGTCTCCGTGGATGAGCTGCGGGCATCTGTGCACGCATAGTGGACATGGGATTTCTTGAAATCCCATCCACTATGCTATAACATCTGGACGCTGCAGAAGTACACAGCGTCCAACCTGCAGCGATTACTGACCGTGTGCACCTACCATAAGGCTATGTGCACACGTAGGTTCGGGTCCCTGCGGGTTCTCCCGCAGTGGATTTGATAAATCTGCAGGGCAAAACCGCTGCGGTTATCCCTGCAGATTTATCACGTTTTGTCTTGCGGTTTCCGCTGCGGGCTTTGGTTTTACTATTGATGCTACATATGCAGCATCAATAGTAATGTTAAAAAAAAAAAAAAAATGGTTTATACTCACCCCCTCTGACGTCCCGATCTCCTTCGTTTCGGTCTGTTTCCAAAGATGCTGTGCGAGAAGGACCTTCGTGACGTCACGGTCATGTGACCGCGGCGTCATCACGGTCATGTGACCGCGACATCACCGCAGGTCCTGCTCGCACAGCAACCCTGAGACCGGACTGCCGCGTGCAGCGCTGAGAGGTGAGTATAGCATTAATTTTTATTTTAATTCTTTTTTTTTACAACAAATATAGTTACCAGGGCCTGGAGGAGAGTTTCCTCTCCTCCACCCCGGGTACCATCCGCATATGATCCGCTTACTTCCCGCATGGTGGGCATAGCCCCATGCGGGAAGTAAGCGGATCAATGCATTCCTATGTGTGCAGAATCGCCGCGATTCTGCACAAAGAAGTGACATGCTGCGGATTGTAAACCACTGCGTTCCTGCGTGGTTTTTTCCGCAGCATGTGCACAGCGTTTTCGGTTTCCCATAGGTTTACATTGAACTGTAAACTCATGGGAAACTGCTGCGGACCCGCAGCTGCAGAAACGCTGCGGATTCGCAGCAAAATCCGCAACGTGTGCACATACCCTAAATCTGCTTCAGTTAAAACAGTGATTTTATCAAAACTGCAGCAAGCCGCCCAGTAAAGTGCCACATCACTTTAATCAAGGTCTCCGCACCAACATTATGCTGGTCTCAAATGGGGGTAGCAAATACATGGTGACAAAACTGCCGTAAGATGCCAGTAAGTGTCATGTCGCTTTAATCAGGGTCTCTGCCCTTACATCATCCAGATGGGGCAGCAAACACATGGTGACAGATCCCCTTTAAGCCCTGTTCTTTCTATATGAAACTGGGTAGGAGACATTTTTGCTTTAAACTCCCGAGTAATGCAACCTAAAAATACACATTCTTGCAGCTAAATGCTGCATTTTATGCTGCCCTCCCAGCTTGCTCCCCCATTTTCTGTACGTTTTAGGGTATGTGCACACGTTGAGGATTATCTGTGAAACCGCAGCGTTTTTTGCGGTGCAGAAACGCTGCAGATCCGCAAATGATTTACAGTACAATGTAAATCAATGGTAAAGAAAAATGCTGTGCTAATGGTGCGGAAAATTCCATACGGAAACGCTGCAGATTAAAAGAAGTAGCATGTCACTTGTTTTTTGCGGATCTGCAGCGTTTTTGTACTCATTCCATTATAGAAATCCGCAGGGGTAAAAAACGCAGTAAATCCGCAAAAAATCCGGAGTAAATCAGCAGCAAATCGGCACAAAATCTGCACAAAAAAGCGTCAAATCCGCACCTGCATTTTCTGCCAAGAGATGCAGAATCTGCACCAGAAATTCCTAAGCCTAATCCGCAACGTGTGCACATAGCCTTAAACTAGTGTTAGCATCTTCAAGAGTGTATACTCTGAAATACCTGACATACATTGGAAATGTGAACAGTGATATATTACAGAAAAGGTCACAAAACTATGCAAGATACATCTTATAGAGATATGTGTGCCCTTGTAATGTAGTGTTTACATAGTAATAAAGCGCTGCAGTAATGAACTTTAAACATGTTATTACAGTACTATCTTTCCAAGGCTATATGAAATCAGCTATTTCTCAGCTTCTGCTTATCAATATACATATTCTAGCCTATCAGTAGTTCAAAATTCATTTTTCCGCCTGTTGTAAAGGAGCATTTCATGCTCGTCAGTCATCAATCAGAAGTCTGCGGGTTTATGCCCATGCCTGTCTTGTATAATACTCCTGATCGTTTTACGCTGAAACTTCTTTTACACTCATAATAAACAAATATAACTTCACCACACAGTAATGTTTTCTTTACATAATAATGAGTGAGATAAGCTTTTTACCACTATATTATTCTGAAACACCTATCACTGAATCCTATAAATTAGGCCATAAAGTATATATTATATAGGGACACCAAAGAAAGAATACTTTATATGGAGATCAAGGAAAGAATAAAACATTTTATTTAAACAAGTGATAAAACCAAGCCATAAAATGACATAACATACAAACATGTAAGAAAGCAAAAGACCAGAGATGAGGCAAATTGGTGAAAAAAACGGACAATATGTATATAAGTGAACTACATAATTATCGTGATCTAGACAATACAAGTTGTCTTTAAAAACAAAGAAGGGCAAATGCAGCATACAGAGGCAAACAAAATATCAGTTTTTTAGGATATATCTCAGGTGTAACAATTAGATAGCAAATCATTACACAGTAATTTATGTATATATCATAAGGTATAATGAGAAGTCTGATAACAGCAAAATGTTTTATAATACACCACTCACTTATACCCTAAAGAATACAAGCTGATGTAAGAGATCCCATAATAAAGGGTAAGCCTTATAGAAGTAAATATATATACACCTGTATCATGCCTAATAAATAAAGTAGCTACATATTCATTACCTTAAGTTAAGAAAGTGCGGGCGTCCACCACACCGATGCGCGTTTCGCATATATTGTAAATACCGTATATACTCGAGTATAAGCTGACCCGAGGCCCCTAATTTTTCCACAAAAATCTGGGAAAACTTATTGACTCGAGTATAAGCCTAGGGTGGGAAATGCAGCAGCTACCGGTAAATGTGAAAAGTAAAAATAGATACCAATAAAAGTAAAATTAATTGAGACATCAGTAGGTTTTAATTTGAATATCCATATTGAATCAGGAGCCCCATATAATGCTCCATAAAGATTATGATGGCCCCAAAAGATGCTCCATATTAAAATAAGCCCCATATAATCCTGCAAAAAGGTTAATAATGGCCCCATAAGATGCTCCATAGACACATTTGCCCAATATAATGCTGAACAAATGTTGATTATGACCCCATGAGATGCTCCATAAAGATCTTTGCCCCATATAGTGCTGCACAAACCTTGATTATGGTCCCATAAGATGCTCTATACAGACACTTGCCCCATATAATGCTCCACAAACGTAAATTATGGCCCCATAAGATGCTCCATACAGATATTTGCGCCATATGGTGCTGGACAAACGTTGATTATGGCCCCATAAGATGCTCCATAAAGATATTTGCGCCATATAGTGCTGCACAAACGTTGATTATGGCCCCATAAGATGCTCCATAAAGATATTTGCCCAATATAATGCTGCACAAACGTTGATTATGGCCCCATAAGATGCTCCATAAAGATATTTGCCCAATATAATGCTGCACAAACGTTGATTATAGCCCCATAAGATGCTCCATACAGACACTTGCCCCATTTGCTGTTGCTGCGATAAAAAAATCACATAATCACCTCTCCATCGTTCAGGCCCCCGGCACTTTCAATATTCGCCTGCTCCTCGTTCCGGCGCCGCTCCATCTTCAGCGTCTTCTGCACTGACGTTCAGGCAGAGGGCGCGCACTAACCACGTCATCGCGCCCTCTGACCTGAGCATCATTGCAGAAGATGCTGAAGATGGAGCGGTGCCGGAATGAGGAGCAGGTGAATATCCCCTCCCCGTTATACTCACCTGCTCCTGGCGTGGTGCAGTCCCTGCTTCCCCGGCGCCGCAGCTTCTTCCTGTATTGAGCGGTCACCGTTACCGCTCATTACAGTAATGAATATGCGGCTCCACCCCTATGGGAGGTGGAGCTGCATATTCATTACTGTAATGAGTGGTACCATGTGACCGCTCAGTACAGGAAGAAGCTGCGGTGCCAGGGAAGCAGGGACCTGCAGGGACCGCTCCAGGAGCAGGTGAGTATAATTAGACAGCCCCCGCTCCCCCTCCCCTGTCGACCCCTGGGTATGACTCGAGTATAAGCCGAAAGGGGGACTTTCAACCCAAAAAAATGGGTGGAAAATCTCAGCTTATACTTGAGTATATACGGTATATACCAATGAAAGTAAAATTAAGATGCTCCCCCATAAGATGCTCCATACAAAATATGCCCAATATAATGCTGCAAAAAGGTTAATAATGCCCCATAAGATGCTCCATATTAAAATATGCCCCATATAATGCTCCACAAAAGGTTAATGATGGCCCTATAAGATGCTCCATAGAATAATATGCCCCATATAATGCTCCATAAAGGTTGAAGGCTCAGGCCCCTGGCAATTGCAATATTCACCTGTCCCCATTCCACTGCTGCGCACCACTGTGTTTTCTGTCTCTCTGCAGTGACTGTTCAGGTAGAGGGTGCGCACTAATCACGTCATCGCGCCCTCTGACCTGAACGTCATAGTCAGAGGACGTGGAAGACAGAGCGGCAGTGGAACACGGACGGGTGAATATCGCATGGCTCACCCTCCCCCGTCATACTCACCCTCCTGGCGCGGTCTCTGCACTTCCCTGCTTCTCCGTTGTCCTGGGGAGACAGCTCCTTCCAGTGCTGAGCGGTCACATGGTACCGCTCATTAAAGTAATGAATATGCGCTCCACTCCTATGGGAGTGGAGTCACGTGCATATTAATTACTTTAATGAGCGGTACCACGTGACCGCTGAACACAGGAAGAGCTGCCGGCCGGAGACCATCTGAGAAGCAGGGAAGTGCAGAGACCGAGCAGGGGCTGAGTATGATGTGACAGCTGACGACTCCTGCCGCCCCCCCTCCTCCGCTGACTCCCTGGGACATTGACTCGAGTATAAGCCGACAGGGGCACTTTCAGCCTAAAAAAATGGGTGAAAAGCTTATACTCGAGTATATACAGTAAGTGGAAGTACCGTAGTAGGTTTGCATATACAGTACCAGTGAAAAGTATGGACACACCTATTCATGCAGTTGTTTTCCTTGTTATTGGAATGTGGACATTGTAGATTCAGACTGAAGGCAGCATAACCATGAAGCAACACATATGGAAACCGGGAGTAAAGAGACACATGTAAAACAAACCAGTATATGTGCAAAAGCTTAAGGGATCTGCACACAATGTCTTTTTCAGTTGGAAACTGAATGAAATACCTGTTTGAAAACTCTCAAAAGAATGAACATTTGCATTTCTGTTTAAAAACTACCTGCAAATCATCAGGCATCTGAATGTTTTTTAATAGCTTCAGGTTTCTAAAAAAAACGCCAAGGAGTTAAAAGAAGTGACCTCACTTTACAATACAAATCAATTGGAAAGTTCAAAAGACGCTTGTGCATCTTTTAGGAGTACTTTTTTCATTGTTTTAGCTGGAAAAAAAAGTAGTGGTTTCTTTATCATTAAATGGAGTGAAAAATAAATGACTGGAATACAAAATTATAAAAGAAGTCACTAAAACCATGGGAAAACACATATAGCCGGTGGCCATATCTGTAAGGAAAAATGCTCCAGAAACGACTGAAAAAAAATGACACAAAGATGCTGCATAGATCACTTACGGATCTGCAGCGTTTCTGCGTGGAAAAAACCGGTGCGGATCCGCTTTAAATCAGCAACGTGTGCACATAACCAAAGGTTTGCTTGAGTTTAAAAAATACTGTAAGGATGAGTGCCCACAATGAGTGAGTTTTTGGTGTTTTTGACTCGGAGTATTTTTGCTGCATGAAAAATGCTTCCTCTTACAGTTTCCGCAAAGTGGATGGGATTTATAGAAATCTCCTGACCACTGCGCTTTTTTTTTTTGAATCACCGTGAACTGACCTACAGTGTTATAAATCCGACATATGTCAATTTCTCTTGTGAGTACGCTTAGCTCTGGGCAGGTTTTTCTAATAGACTTGCATTAGATGCAGAAAATCGGCAGGTAAAAAACACACATCCATTTTAGTTTGTTTCCGTGGCAGAAAGACATCAAAAACACATGTAATACGCATCTGACTAAATCAATAAACTGTTTCCAAAGCCAAAAACCAGGAAGTATCGAAAACAAAGCAGCTTTATTTAACTCCTTTATGACCTATGACGTATAGGTACGCCATAGGACACCTCCCACTCATTGATGCGGGTTCTGGCGCTGAGCATGCAAGTTTTCAGACACACGACAGTTGATCTGATCATCAACACCCAAATGGTATTGATAAAAATATCAACTCGGCGGGTAAAAAATAAGCCCTCATTCCGCTTCAGATCCCAAAAAATGGACGCACTATGGGTCCCGGAAAACAACGCCATTGTTTAATTTTTATTTTTTTTTTACAAATTTGGGATTTTTTTTCAACACTTAAAAACAGAAAAAAAAACTATACATGTCTAGTGTCTGTGAATTCGTAATGATGTGGAGAATCATAATGGCAGGCCAGTTTTAGCATTTAGTGAGCATAGTAGAAAAAAAAACTATTGTGGAATTGCACTTATTTCCAATTTCACCACACTTTGAATTTTTTTCCTGTTTTCCAGTACACTATATGGTGTCATTCAAAAGTTCTACTCGTCCCACAAAAAACAAGCCCTCATGTGGCTATAATGATAGGTAAATAAAAGCAAAGGGGAACAAAAAACAAAAGTGCAAAAACAGAAGATCCCAAGGTGGTAAAGGGCTTAAGACATGACAAACAGAGACAAAAAGCAGAGTCAAAATTGCGATAACATTGCATGTAAAAAAAAACCTCCTCAAAAACGCAATGAAAAATGCAAGTAACCTAATCTACTTGATAGGTGTGTAAAATCTGCAACATCAAAAACTCACTGTGGAAATGTAGACTTAAATCTTGTAATATCTACATGT
The DNA here is from genome assembly GCF_051348905.1 of Ranitomeya variabilis. Lineage (NCBI taxonomy): Eukaryota > Metazoa > Chordata > Amphibia > Anura > Dendrobatidae > Ranitomeya > Ranitomeya variabilis. Next base: position 265,229,635 of record NC_135236.1, on the reverse strand, counting down.
ACGTGATTGTGGGAGCGTTTGCTGAGCTCTGTCCACAAGCGGCAGATAGAGGGTAAATTCATCAGATTTACCAGTCTCCAACCCTGCACACTGACAGCACCTCTGATTATTATAGCCTTCATTAACGAGGCACGGACATCAAGTAGCCGTCGCATCACGACAACTGTCTGCTGGTCCTCTGCAGTGGAGATGTGACATTGGTTATATCAGGAGACTGGCCGGGGACATGGGGGTACGGGCAAGAGTGAAGAGGAGGCATCGGTCCAGGAGTAAACATAAATTTGCGAGTTGTCACAGAATTGTACCGTGCCAGCAGCGGGCCATCATGTGACCGCACGTATGCGATATGTATACTCCTGGCCACATTTCCACTAGATATGCGTGTCTCCTCCCACCACACAAGTGTATTGAAAAAGGCCTCACAAGTCTAGTCTGTCTGCAGTGAGAGATATATGCATACTCCTGGCCACATTCCCACTAGACATGCGTGGCCTCACACCATACAAGTGTATTAAGAAAGGCCTGGCCATGTCTAGTTGACTTTATTGAGGATTATATGTATACTCCTGGCCACATTCCCACTAGTCATGCATGGCCTCGCACCATACAAGTGTATTGAGAAAGGCCTCACATGTCTAGTCGGCTGTAGTGAGAGATATATGTATACTCCTGGCCAAATTCCCACTAGACATGTGTGGCACCCCAGGGTCCTGGTCGTCACAGTAGCATTGCTTTCCTCACGAGGAGAGTGATGCTACATTTGGAGACAGAAGGGATAACTATCACCAGGTAAACACAAGAATGCAACACATTCACACTCCACGCCGCCAGGGGAGCTTTTGATCCTATTTACTAGGTGACTCCCCATATATAAAGGTAGTTTTGGAGGGGAAGGTCAGAACAGTTCTTGCCAGGAAACAGACTGGATCAGTTTGAGGCAGAAGAGGGTTTACGGAGCTGTGTAGCCACAATGCAGGAGCTCCCGGAAATAGATTATACAGAAAGCCGAATTGATTGCAGAAAGCGAGCAGGAGAGCAAAGCACAGGAGAGGATACCAGGGGGAGACCAGCCCCGAGCAGACTGTCTCCTTCTGAAGCACAGAAACCGGTAGCCGGAACACAGAGGTTGTAAGGACACTCTACAACTTACATCAGAGACCGGCAGGACAGCTGAACTTCATGTTACCTGTCCGCCCTAATACCCAGGAGACACAGTGACACCTTTAGAGCCCGGGGCGTGCTAGAGTCCCTATAAACAGACTCAAGTGACCAGTCATACGGGTTATGTCCTATCCTATACGGGGACAGAGAGAGAGAACATCTGTGAGGTCCTTATCTGAAGCCATAGGCAGTAAGGGACTACAACACTTTGGCGCTAGAAGAAGGCTTTAATTTCCACCTGTTAAGGGGACTCCTAACTTGCCTCCAAGCTGGCCGGACCCCGCCTGCCCTGTGATCTGGTGCCCTGGACTGTGGCTGCCTGTAGTCATCAGTAAACAAGGTAAAGAGACTGCAAACCTGTGTCCTTATTCTTTACTGTGCCATTCGCCATCTTCCATCTACACACCGGGAGTGCTGGGGATATACTTCACCTGTGGGAAGTTATACCATCTAGCTGCCATAACATCACCCCAGAGGACCCCTTAAAGCAGCGTCGGTCCCCACTGACCGAATACCACAGGCGGCGTCACGAACATAAACTTTATTCCCTTTAAAGACCTTTCCCCTTTTACATTATTATTATACGACGAGGACTTGCTCGTCTGCCAAAGAGGTCACCTTCTGATATGCTGTGGTGGGAACAAGGAGAAGAAGCCCTGCCCCTGGGAGACAGAGGAGCAGCGTGCGCGTGTGGTCGCAGACCCGGAACAAGAGATTGCAACCGGCGGGTACCCAAAAGATGGCAAAGCGATCCGGGACCATCCCAGGCCAATGGAGGAGGACCCAGACTTACCACTGCCGGAAGCTCCGGACTTCCTAGGGACACAGGTGGAGGAGCTGAGTCGCCAGCTCCTGGACACAGAGCTGACCGCAGTGAAGAAATGGAAGTCGGCCCTGTGCAGGAAGATCGCGCTGGAGGAGTAGCGGTCACGCGACCGCTACACGACCAATCAGAAGCCGCGACGTCATCTAAGGTCTTTCAAGCGCGCATTCTTAGGAACAACGGCTCCCGGTTACGGCGGTAAAGTCCAGGGGCCGCCGGAGAGGTGGGTATATCCCTATTTTTTATTTTAATTCTTTATTTTACACATTGATATGGACCCCAAGGCCTGAAGGAGAGTTTTCTCTCCTTCAGACCCTGGGAACCATCAGGATACCTTCCGATACTTGGTGTCCCATTGACTTGTATGGGTATCGGGTATCGGTATCGGCGATATCCGATACTTTTCGGGTATCGGCCGATACTATGGATGGTATCGCTCAACATGACCAGTAACCCCTTAGACCATCACCACTACCACTGTGTGCATAATTACAACCACTGAAACAACCGTGGCAGCTACACCAGTTAACATGTGCACTCAGGACACGCAAACTCTGATTACAACACATGACTTGGCTGAGCATGAGAACCAAACCCATGACATTGATCTGGCATCAGGTGTGAATTTGGACACAACTCTCCCCAGGCCAGGACTGTCATGGTTCTCAATGGCAAGAGACCGTAGTAAAGCATACAAAAGGACTAGCTCTTGGAAGATGGGAACTCGAGCTGACTGTGAGCTAAACCTACCGCACAACTAACAGTGGCCGGGTAGCGTGCCTACGTTTTATCCCTAGACGCCCAGCGCCAGCCGGAGAACTGACTGACCCTAGCAGAGGAAAATACAGACCTGGCTTACCTCTAGAGAAATTTTCCCCGAAAGGCAGACAGTAGCCCCCACATATAATGTCGGTGATTTTAGAGGAAATTGACATACGAAGTATGAAGATAGGTTTAGCAAATTGAGGTCCGCTTACTAGATAGTAGGAAGACAGAAAAGGGAACTACACAGTCAGCTGAAAACCCTTTCAAAACACCATCCTGAAATTACTTTAAGACTCTAATATCAACTCATGACACCAGAGTGGCAATTTCAGCTCACAAGAGCTTCCAGCCTCAGAAATATTCAAACACAGAGAACTGGAACAAAAATGCAAAACAAACTTAGGACTACAAGTCCAACTTAGCTGATAGTAGTCTAGGAGCAGGAACATGCAACAGAAAGGCTTCTGGTAACATTGTTGGCCGGCATAGAAATGACTGAGGAGCAAGGCTAAATAGACAACTCCCACATCCTGATGGAAACAGGTGAACAGAGGCGATGAAGCACACAAGTTCAGTACCACCAGTGACCACCGGGGGAGCCCAGAAACCAAATTCACAACAGTACCCCCCCCTCAAGGAGGGGGCACCGAACCCTCACCAGAACCACCAGGGCGATCAGGATGAGCCCTATGAAAGGCACGGACCAAATCGGAGGCATGAACATCAGAGGCTGTCACCCAAGAATTATCCTCCTGACCGTAGCCCTTCCACTTGACCAGATACTGAAGTCTCCGTCTGGAAACACGGGAGTCCAAGATCTTCTCGACAACGTACTCCAACTCACCCTCAACCAACACCGGAGCAGGAGGCTCAACGGAAGGCACAACCGGTACCTCATACCTGCGCAACAATGACCGATGGAAGACATTATGAATAGAAAAAGATGCAGGGAGGTCCAAACGAAAGGACACAGGGTTAAGAATCTCCAATATCTTGTACGGGCCGATGAACCGAGGCTTAAACTTAGGAGAAGAAACCTTCATAGGGACAAAACGAGAAGACAACCACACCAAGTCCCCAACACAAAGACGAGGACCAACACGACGACGGCGGTTGGCAAAATGCTGAGTCTTCTCCTGGGACAACTTCAAATTGTCCACCACATGCCCCCAAATCTGATGCAACCTCTCCACCACAGCATCCACTCCAGGACAATCCGAAGACTCCACCTGACCGGAAGAGAAACGAGGATGAAACCCCGAATTACAGAAGAAAGGAGAAACCAAGGTGGCAGAACTAGCCCGATTATTGAGGGCAAACTCCGCCAAGGGCAAAAAGGCAACCCAATCATCCTGATCCGCAGACACAAAACACCTCAAATAAGTCTCCAAGGTCTGATTAGTTCGCTCGGTCTGGCCATTAGTCTGAGGATGGAAAGCAGACGAAAAAGACAAATCAATGCCCATCCTAGCACAGAACGCTCGCCAAAATCTAGACACGAATTGGGTTCCCCTGTCAGACACGATATTCTCCGGAATACCATGCAAGCGAACCACATTTTGAAAAAACAGAGGAACCAGCTCGGATGAGGAAGGCAATTTAGGCAAGGGGACCAAATGGACCATCTTAGAGAAACGGTCACACACCACCCAGATGACAGACATCTTCTGAGAAACAGGGAGATCAGAAATAAAATCCATGGAGATGTGAGTCCAAGGCCTCTTCGGAATAGGCAAAGATAACAACAATCCACTAGCCCGAGAACAACAAGGCTTGGCCCGAGCACAAACATCACAAGACTGCACAAAACCTCGCACATCTCGCGACAGGGAAGGCCACCAGAAGGACCTAGCCACCAAATCCCTGGTACCAAAGATTCCAGGATGACCAGCTAACGCAGAAGAATGGACCTCCGAGATGACTCTACTGGTCCAATCATCAGGAACAAACATTCTACCAGGCGGGCAACGATCAGGTCTATCCGCCTGAAACTCCTGCAAGACCCGTCGCAAGTCTGGGGAAACAGCAGATAATATCACTCCATCCTTAAGGATACCTGTAGGTTCAGAATTACCAGGGGAATCAGGCTCAAAACTCCTAGAAAGGGCATCCGCCTTCACATTTTTAGAACCCGGTAGGTAAGAAACCACAAAATTAAACCGAGAGAAAAATAACGACCAGCGCGCCTGTCTAGGATTCAGGCGCCTGGCAGACTCAAGATAAATCAAATTCTTGTGGTCGGTCAATACCACCACCTGATGTCTAGCCCCCTCAAGCCAATGACGCCACTCCTCAAAAGCCCACTTCATAGCCAAGAGCTCCCGATTACCAATATCATAATTTCGCTCAGCGGGCGAAAATTTACGAGAAAAGAACGCGCAAGGTCTCATCACGGAGCAGTCGGAACTTTTCTGCGACAAAACCGCCCCAGCTCCGATTTCTGAAGCGTCGACCTCAACCTGAAAAGGAAGAGTAACATCAGGCTGACGCAATACAGGGGCGGAAGAAAAGCGGCGCTTAAGCTCCCGAAAGGCCTCCACAGCAGCAGGGGACCAATCAGCAACATCAGCACCCTTCTTAGTCAAATCAGTCAACGGTTTAGCAACATCAGAAAAACCAGTTATAAATCGACGATAAAAATTAGCAAAGCCCAAAAACTTCTGAAGGCTCTTAAGAGAAGAGGGTTGCGTCCAATCACAAATAGCCTGAACCTTGACAGGGTCCATCTCAATGGAAGAGGGGGAAAAAATGTACCCCAAAAACGAAATCTTTTGAACCCCAAAAACGCACTTAGAACCCTTTACACACAAGGAATTAGAGCGCAAAACCTGAAAAACCCTCCTGACCTGTTGGACATGAGAGTCCCAGTCGTCCGAAAAAAATCAAAATATCATCCAGATACACAATCATAAATTTATCCAAATATTCACGGAAAATGTCATGCATAAAAGACTGAAAGACTGAAGGGGCATTTGAAAGACCAAAAGGCATTACTAAATACTCAAAATGGCCCTCAGGCGTATTAAATGCGGTTTTCCACTCATCCCCCTGCTTAATTCGCACTAAATTATACGCCCCACGAAGATCAATCTTAGAGAACCACTTGGCCCCCTTTATTCGAGCAAACAAATCAGTAAGCAGTGGCAAAGGATACTGATATTTAACCGTGATTTTATTCAAAAGCCGATAATCAATACACGGCCTCAAAGAGCCATCTTTTTTAGATACAAAGAAAAAACCGGCTCCTAAGGGAGATGACGAAGGACGAATATGTCCCTTTTCCAAGGACTCCTTAATATATTCCCGCATAGCAGCATGTTCAGGCACAGATAGATTAAATAAACGACCCTTTGGAAACTTACTGCCCGGAATCAGATCTATTGTACAATCGCAATCTCTGTGCGGAGGTAGTGAACCAAGTTTAGGCTCCTCAAAAACGTCACGATAATCAGATAAAAATTCCGGAATCTCAGAGGGAATAGATGACGAAATGGAAACCAAAGGTACGTCCCCATGAGTCCCCTGACATCCCCAGCTTAACACAGACATTGCTTTCCAGTCGAGGACTGGGTTATGAGATTGCAGCCATGGCAATCCAAGCACCAACACATCATGTAGATTATACAACACAAGGAAGCAAATAATCTCCCGGTGATCCGGATTAATACGCATAGTTACTTGTGTCCAGTATTGTGGTTTATTACTAGCCAATGGCGTGGAGTCAATACCCTTCAGAGGTATAGGAACTTCCAGAGGCTCTAAATTAAACCCACAGCGTTTGGCAAAGGACCAATCCATAAGACTCAAAGCGGCGCCAGAGTCGACATAGGCGTCCGCGGTAATAGACGATAAAGAGCAAATCAGGGTCACAGATAGAATAAACTTGGACTGTAAAGTACCAATTGAAACAGACTTATCAACCTTCTTAGTACGTTTAGAGCATGCTGATATAACATGAGTTGAATCGCCACAATAGAAGCATAACCCATTTTTTCGCCTAAAATTCTGTCGTTCGCTTCTGGACAGAATTCTATCACATTGCATAATCTCTGGCGCCTTCTCAGTAGACACCGCCAAATGGTGCACAGGTTTGCGCTCCCGCAAACGCCGATCAATCTGAATAGCCATTGTCATGGACTCATTCAGACCTGCAGGCACAGGGAACCCCACCATAACATCTTTAATGGCATCAGAGAGACCCTCTCTGAAATTCGCCGCCAGGGCGCACTCATTCCACTGAGTAAGCACAGACCACTTACGAAATTTTTGGCAGTATATTTCAGCCTCATCTTGCCCTTGAGACAGGGCCATCAAGGCTTTTTCAGCCTGAATCTCTAAATGAGGTTCCTCATAAAGCAACCCCAAAGCCAGGAAAAACGCATCCACATTGAGCAACGCAGGATCCCCTGGTGCCAAAGCAAATGCCCAATCCTGAGGGTCGCCCCGGAGCAGGGAAATTACAATCCTGACCTGCTGTGCAGGATCTCCAGCGGAGCGAGATCTCAGAGACAAAAATAATTTACAATTATGTTTGAAATTCTGGAAGCGAGATCTATCCCCGGAGAAAAATTCAGGCAAAGGTACTCTAGGTTCAGATATAGGAGCATGAATTACAAAATCCTGTAAACTTTGAACCTTCATAGCGAGATTATTCAAACCCGTAGCTAAACTCTGAGGATCCATTTTCATCAGGTGAAATCAGAACCATTCAAGGATTAGAAGGAGAGAGAGACGAAGGCTGCAGTAAGCAGAGATGCTAGTGAATCAACTAATGAGCAAACTCAGGAAAAAAAAAAAAAAAATTCTCTGCAGACTTCTTTTCTCTCCTTTCTTCTGCCAATTATTTTAACCCTTGGCCGGCCAAACTGTCATGGTTCTCAATGGCAAGAGACCGTAGTAAAGCATACAAAAGGACTAGCTCTTGGAAGATGGGAACTCGAGCTGACTGTGAGCTAAACCTACCGCACAACAGTGGCCGGGTAGCGTGCCTACGTTTTATCCCTAGACGCCCAGCGCCAGCCGGAGAACTGACTGACCCTAGCAGAGGAAAATACAGACCTGGCTTACCTCTAGAGAAATTTTCCCCGAAAGGCAGACAGTAGCCCCCACATATAATGTCGGTGATTTTAGAGGAAATTGACATACGAAGTATGAAGATAGGTTTAGCAAATTGAGGTCCGCTTACTAGATAGTAGGAAGACAGAAAAGGGAACTACACAGTCAGCTGAAAACCCTTTCAAAACACCATCCTGAAATTACTTTAAGACTCTAATATCAACTCATGACACCAGAGTGGCAATTTCAGCTCACAAGAGCTTCCAGCCTCAGAAATATTCAAACACAGAGAACTGGAACAAAAATGCAAAACAAACTTAGGACTACAAGTCCAACTTAGCTGATAGTAGTCTAGGAGCAGGAACATGCAACAGAAAGGCTTCTGGTAACATTGTTGGCCGGCATAGAAATGACTGAGGAGCAAGGCTAAATAGACAACTCCCACATCCTGATGGAAACAGGTGAACAGAGGCGATGAAGCACACAAGTTCAGTACCACCAGTGACCACCGGGGGAGCCCAGAAACCAAATTCACAACACAGGACGTTCTCAATACCAAGTGTTACCTTGGAAACTGCCACAGCCAAAGTAAAGCGAAAAATTTAAATATGACTGTACATAGTTAAAAGTTTACCCATTGTTGCTAAGTTTAAAAAAAATGACTGCTACTGTTTAACAGTTAAATAAACCTGACCAGGTTTCTACTTAAAGGGGTCCCTCATTTAAAGGGATCCCGTTTAAAGAATTCGTTTTTGCTTCAAGGACATTTGGATCATGGACGGTGAACGATTCACAAACTGTCTTGTAAATGGTTTGCACCTATTTAAAAGGTGCTTCCTACTAGTTTTACAAAGAAGATTTAAAGAGACTGCTTCTAATCTTGCTGTGAAAGTTGCTTTGTTTTACAAAGACCTGAAGAAAAACCCGTTTGGCGCGGCAGGATTCCAGGTCTGGATACACGCCTTGTAGCCCGCCCAAGACCAACGTTGGGGGTTAATGATGGGTCCCTCGCTTCGTTGCTGCTGTTATAAAGTTGATGATTGACGAGTATTAAATTGCACTACCTCAGTATTGAAAGACTTGAATATTGTTTGCACCCTTAAAGGGAATGTTGACTTGTTGCACTTTGCTGAACCACTATTCCAAAGTTAGTTAAAAATTGTACTTTATATGCCAGCTAGTTAGAGTTAGTATATTAGTGAGTTTATTGAGTAAAAATAAAAAATTGAAACGTGAAGTTAGATAGTGTGTGCAGAAAGTAGTGAAAATGTCTAATGTTACACTTTTGAATCAGATGTAGGTTTAGTCTCGTTGCTAGAAAAGTTCTGCACTTTGAATAAAGAAGATGCTTGTTTTGCACTTTGAAGCCTCAAGATAGTATACCCGTAGCGGGTAATAGCTTTTCATAGTTAGTCAATTGTTTCACTGCTCTATTAAATTGCTCTATTCTTAAAAGTAGGCCTACAATGTAAATGTTTTTGCAACGTTCAAGTGTTCGCACTTCCCACAAAGGGAAGCTCCAGGTCCATTATTGTTTTACATGTTTTATAGCATTTCAAAAATTCTATGTCTTTTTGCTAATATATTGTTGTTCTTCTTTTCCCAGTCCGGGAGTACTGGATTTAACAGGGGGGGGGGGGGGGTGGCACCCCAGGGTCCTGGTCATCACAGTAGCATTGCTTTCCTCATGAGGAGAGTGATTTTACGTTTGGAGGCAAGAAGGGATAACTGTCACCAGGTAAACACAAGCATGCACAAAATTCACACTCCAGGCCACCAGGGGGAGCTTTAGATCCTATTTACTAGGTGACTCCCCATATATAAGGTAGTTTTGGAGGTAAAGGTCAGAACAGTTCTTGCCAGGAAACAGACTGGTTCAGTCTGAGGCAGAAGAGGGTTTATGGAGCTGTATAGCCGCAGTGCAGCAGCTCCCGGAAATAGATTATACAGAAAGCCGAATTGATTGCAGAGAGCATGCAGGAGAGCAAAGCACAGAGGAGGATACCAGGGGGAGACCAGCCCCGAGCAGGCTGCCTCCTTCTGAGGCGCAGAAACCGGTAGCCGGAACACCAAGGTTGTAAGGACTCTCTATGACTTACATCACAGAGCGGCAGGACAGCTGAACTTTGTGTTACCCGTCTGCCCTAATACCACGGAGACAACTTTAGGGTATGTGCACACATTGCAGATTTGCCTGCGGATTTTTCTGCACTAAATCTGCACCTCTTGGCAGAAAACGCAGGTGTGTTTTTAATGCGGTTTTTGATAGCTAAATAAAGATGTATTATTGAACAAAAAAAAAAGATTTGTGATGTTATGTCTTGTCCAACCTCCTTCTTTACATTTGTCCAACCCACACTCCATTACACATACATATAGATAGATAGAAGGAATGAGATACATAGATGTAGATAGATTTATCTATGGATAGATGTAGATAGATATATGGATAGTTAAGCTACTTTCACACATCAGGTTTTTGCTGTCAGGCATAATCCGGCGAGTTTTGAAAAAAACAGATCCTTTTTTTTCTCATAGAGTTGTATTAGCACCGGATTGCGCCTGATGGCCACACATTTAATCCGTTTTTTGCTGGATCCGTTAAAAAAAACTTTCCGTCGGACGAAGATAATGCACAGAGGAAAGTTTTTTCTATCCGGCGAAAAAACGCACAGCGACGGATCCGGCAAAAAATGTATGAAACTGAGATGTGAAATGATGAATCCGGCCTCCGCATCCGTTTTTTCATGCATTTTTTCCATTGAAATCATGCACATCTTCCATTCTCTCTCTCTCTAAAAAAAAAAAAAGGATCAGTTGCATCAGTTTTTCACTATTTGCAACGGTTCCGTTTTTTCAAAAATTCGCCTGGGAAGGGGTTAAAACCCATGGCCCCCTCCCAGGCTATATAATATCAGCCCACAGCTGTCTGCATAGCCTTTACTGGCTATTTTTTTTTTTGGGGGGGGGTCCCCCTATATTTTATAGCCAGAAAGGCTGATATTCATAGCCTAGAGAAGGGCCATGGATATTGCCCCCCCGACCCCCCCCCCACCGGCTACAAATACCAGCCCGCGGCCGCCCCAGAAATGGCGCCCGGTTAATAATGGAGAGGTGTCAATAAGACGCCTATCCATTATTAATCCAACAGTAGTGAAACAGTAAAAAAAAATAAAGACACAGCCAGAAAAAAGCATTTTATTATTCTTAATGTAACCATACTTACCATACTCGAGCGCCTGCAAAAAATTAAAAATAATAAACCGTATACTCCCTGTCCGACGCAGTCCAATTAATGAGTGTCCCACGACGATCTCCCCTATAGAATAGTGACAGCGGGTGATCAGAGCCCCGCAGACCCCCAAGAGCCCCGCACAGACCCCCGGCAGCCCGCACAGGCCCCCGAGAGCCCCACACAGACCCCCGGCAGCCCGCAGACCCCCGCACAGACCCCGCCCGCACACACATACACACACAGTCTCTGCCCACACACTCCCCCCTCTCGATCTGCAGCCTTTCACCCGCAGCTATGTGCAGATGTGCCCGACTCAATGCAAGTCAATCGGTGCAGAAACGCTGCAGATCCGCGCAAAGAATTGACATGCTGCGGAAAAAACAACGCTGTGTTTCCGCGCGTTTTTTTTCCGCAGCATGTGCACAGCGGATTTGGTTTTCCATAGGTTTACATGGTACTGTAAACCGTATGGGAAACTGCTGCAGATCCGCAGCGTCAAAACCGCTGCGGATCCGCGGTAAAAACCGCTACGTGTGTACATGGCCTTAGAGCCCGGGGCGTGCTAGAGTCCCTATAAACCGACTCAAGTCACCAGTCATACGGGTTATGTCCTATCCTATACGGGGGACACAGAGAGAGAGAAAATCTGTGAGGACCTTATCTGAAGCCATAGGCAGTAAGGGACTACACCACCACGGCGCTAGAGGAAGGCTATTGATTTCCACTCCTAACTTGCCTCCAAGCAGGCCGGACCCTGCCTATCCTGTGATCTGGTGCCCTGGACTGTGGCTGCCTGAAGTCATCAGTAAGGCTACGTTCACATTTGCGTTGCGTCGGGCGCAGGCTCAGCGACGCATGCGTCATGCGCCCCTATATTTAACATGGTGGCGCATGGACATGCGTTGTCTTGCGTTTTGTGAGGCATGCGTCTTTTTTGGCGCAAGCGTCAGGGCGCAGAGGACGCTGCATGATGCATTTTTTGTGTGTCAAAAATCATGCCAAAAATGGACGCATGCGTCACAAAACAATGCGTTTTGCATGCGTTGTGCGTTGCGTCGCCGACGCAACGCACAACAACGCAAATGTGAACGTAGCCTAAAACAGGTAAAGAGACTGCAAACTTTGTGTCCTCGTTCTTCACTGCGCCATTCACCATCTTCCATCTACACACTGGGAAGCCCTGGGGACACACTTCACCTGTGGGAAGGTATACCATCTAGCTGCCATAACATCACCCCAGAGGACCCCTTAAAGCAGCGTCGGTCCCCACTGGCCGAATACCACAGGTGGCGTCACGAACATAAACTTTATTCCCTTTAAAGACCTTTCCCCTTTTACATGGGCGCCTAGGGCCAAGGACCAGGTATCCACCATGACATCCCCCGTGAACTCAGGACCCGGTACCGAGTACCCCACGGCCCAGGCGGGGTGACTCACATGCGCGTCTCCTCCCACCATACAAGTGTATGAGAAAGGCCTCACAAGTCTAGTCGGACTGTGGTGAGATATATGTATACTCCTGGCCACATTCCCACTAGCCATGCGGGGCCTGCACCATACAAGTGTATTGAGACACATGTATACATGTATATGTATACACAGGGCACTTACGGTGACACGACGGTCCGATCTAGGAGCCAGCCCCGGAAAATCCTGACAGACTGTGAGAATTCATAGTGACCACAGATTTCGTGGACATCCCCTTTAATAGGGGTTCCTGTCTGTCACCCACCCACTCCCCTTTCCAATTCCTCAGCAAGTATGGCCCATGGTAATACCGCACATAAGTGTTCCGGCAAGGTAAAGCCTCAGTCTCACAGCCAGAGTGCAGACAAACCGCACAAGAAACCGTGTACAGCAGACTAAACACCAACCACAGTGCGGAAGCCCCCCCAAAAACCCCTTCCATCTATGGCGCCAACAATGTACTGGCATTACGGGGTGACTGACACATGACTGCAGGGATACCGAGCCGGGCGCAGCACTTAATACACCACAGCCATACGGGCCTCGGTACAAGACTCTCACTTGCACGCGGATTCCTGTCACCCTGGATGCTGGCGCATGCTCAGTCGCACTGTTCACTGCTCCAGACGCTCTGCAGTAGTTCGGTGACGCTTTGCGCTAGGACTTTTTATTGCTGTTTCTTTCTGAATAAGCGTTTGGTGAGCAAAGAGCACGAACACTGCGGCAGGCTGTTCAGGACACTGGACGCTGAAAGCTCACGCATGCGTGTTAGTCTTCCTATGACGTCATTTTGCAGTGTGCAGAACAGACCTAGAGGCAGCAGCTGAGAACGCGAGCCTGAGTAGCGCGCCGTGATCGTATAGTGGTTAGTACTCTGCGTTGTGGCCGCAGCAACCTCGGTTCGAATCCGAGTCACGGCATTGTGTAATAGCAATGGCACGGCAAGTGGGCTCTGTATATTTATATTTTTTTTATTCAAATGCATAATAGTTTTTTAATGCTCAGCTTCATCATATATGTATATGTATATATTATATGTGTATAGACATATCTGCAAGCGACATATGTATAATATATATTCAAGTGGCATGGCACGTATCTGATATCCACATATATATTTATTCTTACAGACAGAGCTAAGGAGCTAAAGTGTCACCTACATATGTATATACTTTAATGTGGCAATATAAATCATATATATACAGTAAGTGTAATCTATACATAGATAATGCTCACAGTATATATATATATATATACTGTGTATACGTGTGTATCTCTATAGAGTGCAAATTCTGTAGCAGAGACGCTGCTCCAACAGAATGTATTCCATTGTGACGTCATCAGGTTCTGTGTGTAAAGAGCAGTGCTGCAGGGGGCAGGGCATGAGAGCCTCGGTAGCTCGCCGTGATCGTATAGTGGTTAGTACTCTGCGTTGTGGCCGCAGCAACCTCGGTTCGAATCCGAGTCACGGCATTGTGTAATAGCAATGGCACGGCAAGTGGGCTCTGTATTTTTATATATTTTTTTATTCAAATGCATAATAGTTTTTAATAATTTTTTATAGTTTTTAATAATAGCACGGCATGTGGGCTCTGAATTTTTTTTTTTTCTATAATGAATACTTTTATAGTGTTATTGCAGACTGTATTATTTTACCTAGAAGTGTATGTGATGTCACATGGATCTCTATAATATGATGCTGCAGCAGGCTAGCACAGCTGACTCTGTAGCTGTTGAGTTCCTAACTGTTTGGCAATCAGCAATGGCTTCTAAAAACACAACTTGATCTGAGTGACAGTAATCAAAATGTAAGAAGCGCTGTAAGACTGTGCTATGACGTCACTGTTTTTGTGAAGCTTAATAACAGCATGACAGGGGCAGGAGTCAAGAGCCTAAGTAGCTCGCCGTGATCGTATAGTGGTTAGTACTCTGCGTTGTGGCCGCAGCAACCTCGGTTCGAATCCGAGTCACGGCATTGTGTAATAGCAATGGCACGGCAAGTGGGCTCACTTTTTTTTTTTATATTTTTATTTTAAAGGAGTTCACATCTTAATATAATGTTTTAATGTTCATTTATATGTAAATCTTTATACTTTTGCAATTTTATAAAGAAGAATTCTGGTAATAACACAATCAACTATGATCCATGAACCATAGGCAGATTCTAATAAGGGCAATCTGGACTACTGCATAGGGCACAAAGGGCAGTGTTGGGAGCAAAGCCAAACTGCCATCATTCTATTTTGTACGCCACCATCGTCAGCGCTAATCCCAAGGCACGGAGCCTTCCTGATGCTCTGCTGCCGGCAGTAGAGAATGGCAGCAAGCTACGTCTTTTCTGTGACGTGAACCAGCCAGTGCGACGACGTCGAGTAATTCCAGGACAGCCTATAAAAATAGGGCACTTTTTTTGCCTGTCTGTAAAAAATGTAAGGAGTCTGTGATTTTTTTTTAAATTTAAGAAAATGATACAGATTATATAATATATAGCCCTAAATGTGATGACTGGAGCTGCTTCTTTTTTGTGACATAAGGGCTGACACTGCCGTCACCATCTGTGGGACGGGAGAGCATTGCGCACTAGCACCGTCCACAGAGTACATCTACATATTGGCATTGGCCAGTGTCGGGAAGTTATCCTTCATTACATGCGCCGCACAGTCCAGTAGTGAACACTGCATGCTCGCAGTGCAAGAAGAAACTAAAGGACCGTCGGAATAGGGATGCAGGCCCAAGCATTGCAACAGAGATGGATCTAGGTTTTCCACCATCCGGGGCCAGAATTCAGTTTGGCACACCCAGGGGCTGGCTGGCACTTTTCAGCCTGGAGGGCAATCACAAGGCAGTGGCCCTCGAGTTGCGGTGGCCCTCCTTTTCCCGGCTTATCTCTGGCCATTGTGTAATAGAATGCAGGGTAGAGTATGTCACCATGGAACAAACAGACCAACTGTTGAGGGGGGTTTATTAACAGGAGCAATATTCTCCTCGCAGGGAGAAAACAGTAGAATATAACCTCATAAAATAACTGTGCAAATATATGGGAAGCAGTATAAGTTCCCAGACAGTCAAACAGTATAACAGTAGTAAACGGAATTTCTTGGGAAAACACTTATCAGTCTGATGAGGACTTGCTTGTAAGGTCGTCTTCTCCAATGTAGGCGCCGAGATACAGCAGCACTTGTCATCCCTCTGTTATCCGTGGGCTGTGTAGTCTCTGGGAACCCACAACCTAGGGTTTAAGGGGTTACTGTGGTGGGTAGAGGGGATGCTAGGCAAACGGGGTCCCCTGTGCTCTGAGTCTTTTGCTTCAACAGTGCAGCCTATCAAGGGAGAACGCTGCTCAGTCTATTATTGGGTCTCTCAACAGGAATCAGGGGCTCTGCACTAATACCGTGGGTACTAGGGGCCACTGTCTCTGCACGGGTCACTGTCTCTCCACGGGTCCCTGTCTCTGCACGGGCGTCAGGGCGCACCTCTCCAGTCACAGCAGAGTCCGTTTTCACGTACTCACAAGATGCAGTCTTTCTGGAAAATCTCCCTGTATCAGTCCTCCGACTGGGAGCTCTCTCTCTTCCCCGGAGCGAAGCTGCGTGTTGTTATGGCCGCTGTATCCACTGCTCTCCCAGCTGCGCCCGCTGCTCTCTCTGCTGCACACGCTGCTCTCTCTCCAGTACACGCTGCTCTAGCCCTGGAACGCCCGCCCGTCTCTAAGTCTGCCCCCAGGGAAACCTGCTGCACAGCTAAGTGGTTCCAGGCAGGGAGCAGAGAAGGTAACCCCCTTACAATTGCATTAAAGTAGCAGAGATAACAGGCTTTAAAAACATTCTGGTACATAGATATGGGAACAGAATGGAGCTTGCTGCATAGATATGGGAGCAGAACCGAGCTTACTCCAGAGATATGGGAGCAGAACCGAGCTTACTCCAGAGATATGGGCGCAGAACAGAGCTTACTACAGAAATATGGGAGCAGAACCGAGCTTACTCCAGAGATATGGGCGCAGAACAGAGCTTACTACCGAAATATGGGAGCAGAACTGAGCTTACTCCAGAGATATCGGAGCAGAACTGAGCTTACTACAGAGATTTGAGAACATAACTGAGCTTACTATAGAGATATGGGAGCAGAACCGAGCTTACTCTGGAGATATGGGAGCAGAACGGAGCTTACTACAGAGATATGGGCGCAGAACTGAGCTTACTACAGAGATATGAGAACACATCAGAGCTTACTACAGAGATATGGGAGCAGAACAGAGCTTACTACAGAGATATGGGCGCAGAACCGAGCTTACTACAGAGATATGGGAGCAGAACCGAGCTTACTACAGAGATATGAGAACACAACAGAGCTTACTACAGAGATATGGGAACAGAACGGAGCTTACTACAGAGATATGAGAACATATCACAGGAGGGTTTGATCAAGAAATACACTGATCTCAACCATGGTACCATAATAAACACTTTTTATTAGAAAAATTATTTTTGAAACAACATTTGAATGTAACTGCAAGAAAGGGTCCTGGAACCACAAAAAAGGGACTGATATACCATAGGTCACTCCCTTAAAAAAATGTGGCTGAATACTAGATATTACTATAGCTGCCCCTATTCTGTTGCACTCATAAAATTAATGCTGAATGTCAACATATAATCTCATGTAAGGAGATATAAATTCATTTGCTCATGCGAGCATATCTAAGTAGGTAGCTGCACGCTAATTCTTTTAGTTAGATTATATATATCCCCCACATTATAGAAATAAATGCAACCGTCTATTTGATATGAGGCATACCTGTCTTTAAACCACATGGGAGTGATCCTCGGCGTCCCTCTGCCCCGACGCGCGTTTCACACCGCTTCTTCAGGAGGCGTGTCTGGGCAGGGGATTAGCCAGTTTAAATATAGTGTGCCAAGTAATGATTGGGCCCTCGGTACTCCTAGTAATGATAGTTAGGTGGAGAAAAACGCCCTTCATTGGATACGCTGGTGCCCGCTTTGCATGGATATACGGGAACCGGAAATGACGTATGTACGGAAACCGGAAGTTATTACTATTGTTGCCGTACGGACTTCCTATCACCAAGGATATCTCGGCGCTTGTGCAGATATGCAGCGTCCTGTAACCAAGGAGACACAGATTCCCGGTCATCGGGTCAGAGGCGGCAGGGCGTGCTATGCACACCTCTGCGTCCTTGTTTCCCTAGCGACCGATCGCTGTTCTCCACAGGTCTGCGATTCACGCAAGCGCACATCCTAATATAGGAAATGAATGGAGGAAAAGGGAGTATAAGGTGAATTACTATTAGTGTTCATCTCTTAGTGCATTTCATTATGTGCAATTTTGCAATGATTATAAATATATAAAATACATAAAAAAGTTCATAAAAAGTGCATCTTATATCATAACTAAAGGGGTTGTGGACTAAAAGGCTATATTAAAATAGCCACTGTATTATTGTGTAAGGGCATTAAAAATATGACTATTAGTTAAAGTGCTGTGACAAAAAAACCTATATACTAATATCCTATTGATAGATAGTATTTTATAACTCTAAATTTCAAATCTATCCAAAAGATCCTATAAAATACTGTATATAGATATAAATTCTGAAATAGAAGTGCATTGCTATAGTGTCCTCTATGATAAGACCATTAAGACTAGGGGGAGTTATATCTAATATTGAGCAAACCACCGTGTATATATAACATTGCTGACTGTTGTTCAAACAGAGCTCATTAGTATGGATCATAAAGCCAAAGAAAGTTCTTGGCAAGCGAAAGCATCAAATATGTTTAAGAAAGGGGCTGGTTCTTTGCCTACTACCTCCTACAATCAACAGGAAAATGTTAAAAAATATAAGAATGCATTACATAAAAAACTCAAAATATGGTGGACAAAAGTCACCCTGGAAAATTATATAGCACAACAAATTATCCCAAGAGGATTAAGAATTCATCTATATCCCACCTTTGACTTAAACGATGAATCTCTTAAAGAAAGATGGATCAAGGCAGCCAATACCTGTTCCTTTGAATTCATCAGTATCATCGTTGAAAGTAATATAGCTACCCTAAAGAACATTGAGAGGGAGATTGACTCTCTACAAAAAATGCTACAACAAGAGCTGAAAGCGGATTATTTTCAGGAGATGATCGGTAAGTTGGAAAAGGAAATAGAAAAATGGGAAGGAGCAATCGCCCAGAATAAACAGAAAAAATATGAGAGAGATCTGGCTGACTTTGAAAATAAAAAAATCTTTAAATGGCAAATTGAAAAAGCGCCAATACAAAGGAATATATCTAGAAGCTCATCCGTGATATCCAACTCATCTCTGAGTGAGGGAGGAGAATCAACTTATAACATCTATAAAGGACCCAGGACTCGACAATATTCCAAAAAAAGAGTGTCCCACGGGAATCATACCCGGAAGGATGACTCAGTGAAGGTAATAAACCTCTCCACACATATACTAACAAATGAACAAGAGAGTGTATTACAGAAAGGTTTAAGTTTTTCTCCATCTTCCACCATAGATACTTTTACCACAATAAAGGACCTACACCTGTTTTCCAGAAAGCTGTTTTTAAAAAAAGTGCATCACAGCGAGTCAGATGAAACAATGATAGACACTGAAGAACAAGAGACATTGGAGACGCTTGTGTCACTCCTTGAGGAAAATACTGCAAGCACAAGTAAGTTCCCCATGCAATTAATTAACAAATCAACCAAATTCCCCTCACTAACTACGGCCCCGGCCATAGATACATTCACTAAGATGGTGACAATGGATATAGAGGAATTGAGGACTAAGTCTGGGAGAATTGCTGGGGACAATTTAACTCATAAAGAAAGAGTGGCCCTCAAGGAATTGAGTAAATGGGATGATGTTGTTTTCAAAAATGCTGATAAAGGAGGAAATGTGGTAATTTGGCCTAACAACATGTATGAAGCGCAAGCAGAGAAACTACTACACAATGCTTGTGAATACAAACAACTTACATACAACCCATTGACTAAATTTAAAGAAGAATTGATTGAAATTCTCACTAAAGCTTACGAAAACAACATCATCCCTAAAAAACTGCTGGATATCTATACCAAATTACATCCCAGATTGGCTACCTTCTACTTGGTACCGAAGGTACACAAAAATCCTACGGATCCGCCTGGTAGGCCAATAGTGGCTGCAAACGAGGGACTATGCGAGATTATATGTGACATAGTAGAATATTATCTTAAGCCTCTGGTGGTACAACTCCCCTCGTATATCAAGGATACAACTGCTGCTTTAGGACACTTAGAAAATATACAACTAACAGACGAAATGATCCTAGTTACGGCCGATGTAGAGGCACTGTATTCATGCATCAGGCACGCGGACGGCCTACAAGCAGTAGAGAAATACCTTATACAGAGCAATATGAATAGGGACACGTCAGAATTTGTTCTCACCTTGCTCAAATTTATTCTCACTCATAATGCGTTTATGTTTGCAGGAAAAACCTTCCTACAATTACAGGGCACAGCGATGGGGGCCTCATGTGCCCCCTCGTATGCCAATTTGTTTATGGGAGCATGGGAGTGGTCGATATTTCAGGAAGAAGAGATTGAAGGAATGGAGCGAGTCCATAATTGGATTCGCTTCATAGACGATGTCATGTTTATTTGGGAGGGGCCAGTGAAGGAGCTTGATAACTTCATGAATAGGTTAAACCAAAATGGAAAAAATATCAAAATGACGTATAAATATGGGCGAGAGATAGACTTTCTGGATCTATATATTACGGCATTGCCGGATGGACATGTGTCAACAACTGTATACCGCAAACCCACAGCTGTTAATTCACTGCTGCATGCGTCCTCTTTGCACCCCAAATCTACCACTAACAGTATACCAATCGGGCAATTTTTACGTGTCAAAAGGATATGCTCTGAAGAGGCACAATTTGAAAAACAAGCGGGAGCTCTGAGAAAACGTTTTCAGGACAGAGGATATAACCGTCAGGCCATACAAAAGGGCTACTGGAGAGCGAAAAACACCCCCAGACAACAACTACTGCACAAGAACCAGCCCACCCTGAGAAACGAGAAACAGGACAATCAGGTAAGATTCATTACTAATTTTAGTAATGAATGGAATGAGTTACGTAACATCATTCAAAAACATTGGAAGATTTTATTTGCAGATCCTGTCCTTAAAAAAATTCTTCCTAAAAGACCCTCACTAGTTGCGAAAAGAGCTCCTAGCTTAAGGGATATTCTTGTGCATAGTACATATGATCCCAAAGGGAGGGCTAAAGAAAAGAGGATAGTCACTAGAAAGGGATTTTTTCCTTGTGGGATGTGCAAAGGATGTGTGTTGTGAAATTGGATTTTGGGCTCCCCCGGTGGCCACTGGTGGAATTGAACTGGTGTGCATCATCCCCTCTGTTCACCTGTTTCCATCAGGATGTGGGAGTCGCTATTTAACCTTGCTCCTCTGTCACTTCCATGCCGGTCAACATTGTAATCAGAAGCCTTTCTGTGCATGTTCCTGCTGCTAGACAACTCCCAGCTAAGTTGGACTTTAGTCCTCGTTTGTTTTTGCATTTTGTTCCAGTTCACAGCTGTAGTTTCGTTTCTGTGTCTGGAAAGCTCTTGTGATCTGAAATTGCCACTCTGATGTTATGAGTTAATACTAGAGTCTTAAAGTAATTTCAGGATGGTATTTTGATAGGGTTTTCAGCTGACCATGAAAGTGCCCTTTCTGTCTTCCTGCTATCTAGTAAGCGGACCTCAATTTTGCTAAACCTATTTTCATACTACGTTTGTCATTTCATCTAAAATCACCGCCAATATATGTGGGGGCCTCTGTCTGCCTATCGGGGAAATTTCTCTAGAGGTGAGCCAGGACTATATTTTCCTCTGCCAGGATTAGTTAGTCCTCCGGCTGGCGCTGGGCGTCTAGGGATAAAAAACGTAGGCAACGCTACCCGGCTACTGTTAGTTGTGCGGCAGGTTTAGTTCATGGTCAGTTTAGTTTCCATCCTTCCAAGAGCTAGTACTTATGTTTGCTGGGCTATGTTCTCTTGCCATTGAGAACCATAACAGTTTGACCGGCCCAAAAAGGGTTAAATTAATTGACAGAGAAAGGAGAGAAAAGAGAAGTCTGCTGAAGATTTTTTCTTTTTTCTTTTCTTTTTTTTTTCCCCTTCCCTTCAGTTCTGAGTGTGCTTGTAATTGAATCTCTTGCAAGTCTGCCTATATTGCAGCCTTTCTCTCTCTCTCTCTCCTTCTAATCCTGGAATGGCTCTGTGTTCACCTGTTTAAAATGGATATTCAGAGTTTAGCTGCAGGTTTGAATAATCTCACCACGAAAGTTCAAAATTTACAAGATTTTGTTGTTCATGTTCCTATATCTGAACCTAGAATTCCTTTGCCTGAATTTTTCTCGGGGAATAGATCTTGCTTTCAAAATTTCAAAAATAATTGCAAGTTGTTTTTGTCCCTGAAATCTCGCTCTGCTGGAGATCCTGCTCAGCAGGTCAGGATTGTGATTTCCTTGCTCCGGGGCGACCCTCAGGATTGGGCTTTTGCATTGGCTCCAGGGGATCCTGCGTTGCTCAATGTGGATGCGTTTTTTCTGGCCTTGGGGTTGCTTTATGAGGAACCTCAGTTAGAGCTTCAGGCGGAAAAGGCCTTGATGTCCCTATCTCAGGGGCAAGACGAAGCTGAAATATACTGCCAGAAATTCCGTAAATGGGCTGTGCTTACTCAGTGGAATGAGTGCGCCCTGGCGGCGAATTTCAGAGAGGGTCTCTCTGATGCCATTAAGGATGTTATGGTGGGGTTCCCTGTGCCTGCGGGTCTGAATGAGTCCATGACAATGGCTATCCAGATCGATAGGCGTCTGCGGGAGCGCAAACCTGTGCACCATTTGGCGGTGTCTACTGAGAAGACGCCAGAGAATATGCAATGTGATAGAATTCTGTCCAGAAGTGAACGGCAGAATTTAAGACGAAAAAATGGGTTGTGCTTCTATTGCGGTGATTCAACTCATGTTATATCAGCATGCTCTAAGCGTACTAAGAAGCTTGATAAGTCTGTTTCAATTGGCACTTTACAGTCTAAGTTTATTCTATCTGTGACCCTGATTTGTTCTTTATCATCTATTACCGCGGATGCCTATGTCGACTCTGGCGCCGCTTTGAGTCTTATGGATTGGTCCTTTGCCAAACGCTGTGGGTATGATTTGGAGCCTCTTGAAACTCCTATACCCCTGAAGGGGATTGACTCCACCCCATTGGCTAGTAATAAACCACAATACTGGACACAAGTAACTATGCGGATTAATCCGGATCATCAGGAGATTATTCGCTTTCTTGTGCTGTATAACCTACATGATGTGTTGGTGCTTGGATTGCCATGGCTGCAATCTCATAACCCAGTCCTTGACTGGAAAGCTATGTCTGTGTTAAGCTGGGGATGTAAGGGGACGCATGGGGACGTACCTGTGGTTTCCATTTCATCATCTATTCCCTCTGAGATTCCTGAATTCTTGACTGACTATCGTGACGTTTTTGAAGAACCTAAGCTTGGTTCATTACCTCCGCACCGGGAGTGCGATTGTGCCATAGATTTGATTCCGGGTAGTAAATACCCTAAGGGTCGTTTATTTAATCTGTCTGTGCCTGAACATGCTGCTATGCGAGAATATATAAAGGAGTCCTTGGAAAAGGGACATATTCGTCCTTCGTCATCTCCCTTAGGAGCCGGTTTTTTCTTTGTGGCTAAGAAAGATGGCTCTTTGAGACCGTGTATTGATTATCGGCTTTTGAATAAAATCACGGTTAAATATCAATATCCGTTGCCACTGCTGACTGATTTGTTTGCTCGCATAAAGGGGGCCAAGTGGTTCTCTAAGATAGATCTCCGTGGGGCGTATAATTTGGTGCGAATTAAGCAGGGGGATGAGTGGAAGACCGCATTTAATACGCCCGAGGGCCACTTTGAGTATTTGGTGATGCCTTTTGGTCTTTCAAATGCCCCTTCAGTCTTTCAGTCCTTTATGCATGACATTTTCCGTGATTATTTGGATAAATTTATGATTGTGTATCTGGATGATATTTTGATTTTTTCGGATGACTGGGACTCTCATGTCCAGCAGGTCAGGAGGGTTTTTCAGGTTTTGCGGTCTAATTCCTTGTGTGTGAAGGGTTCTAAGTGCGTTTTTGGGGTTCAAAAGATTTCCTTTTTGGGATATATTTTTTCCCCCTCTTCCATCGAGATGGATCCTGTCAAGGTTCAGGCTATTTGTGATTGGACGCAACCCTCTTCTCTTAAAAGTCTTCAGAAATTTTTGGGCTTTGCTAACTTTTATCGTCGATTTATTGCTGGTTTTTCTGATGTTGTTAAACCATTGACTGATTTGACTAAGAAGGGTGCTGATGTTGCTGATTGGTCCCCTGCTGCTGTGGAGGCCTTTCGAGAGCTTAAGCGCCGCTTTTCTTCCGCCCCTGTGTTGCGTCAGCCTGATGTTGCTCTTCCTTTTCAGGTTGAGGTCGACGCTTCTGAAATCGGAGCTGGGGCAGTTTTGTCGCAGAGAAGTTCCGATTGTTCCGCGATGAGACCTTGTGCCTTTTTCTCGCGTAAATTTTCGCCCGCCGAGCGGAATTATGATGTTGGGAATCGGGAGCTTTTGGCCATGAAGTGGGCTTTTGAGGAGTGGCGTCATTGGCTTGAGGGGGCTAGACATCAGGTGGTGGTATTGACTGACCACAAAAATCTAATTTATCTTGAGTCCGCCAGACGCCTGAATCCTAGACAGGCGCGCTGGTCGTTGTTTTTCTCTCGGTTTAATTTTGTGGTGTCCTACCTGCCGGGTTCTAAGAATGTTAAGGCGGATGCCCTTTCTAGGAGTTTTGAGCCTGACTCCCCTGGTAACTCTGAACCTACAGGTATCCTTAAGGATGGAGTGATATTGTCTGCCGTTTCTCCAGACCTGCGGCGGGCCTTGCAGGAGTTTCAGGCGGATAGACCTGATCGTTGCCCACCTGGTAGACTGTTTGTTCCTGATGATTGGACCAGTAAAGTCATTTCTGAGGTTCATTCTTCTGCGTTGACAGGTCATCCTGGAATCTTTGGTACCAGGGATTTGGTGGCAAGGTCCTTCTGGTGGCCTTCCCTGTCTCGAGATGTGCGAGGCTTTGTGCAGTCTTGTGACGTTTGTGCTCGGGCCAAGCCTTGTTGTTCTCGGGCTAGTGGATTGTTGTTGCCCTTGCCTATCCCGAAGAGGCCCTGGACGCACATCTCGATGGATTTTATTTCGGATCTTCCTGTTTCTCAGAAGATGTCTGTCATCTGGGTGGTGTGTGACCGTTTCTCTAAGATGGTCCATTTGGTTCCCCTGCCTAAGTTGCCTTCTTCTTCCGAGTTGGTTCCTCTGTTTTTTCAAAATGTGGTCCGTTTGCATGGTATTCCGGAGAATATCGTTTCTGACAGAGGAACCCAATTCGTGTCTAGATTTTGGCGAGCATTCTGTGCTAGGATGGGCATAGATTTGTCTTTCTCGTCTGCTTTCCATCCTCAGACTAATGGCCAGACCGAGCGGACGAATCAGACCTTGGAGACATATTTGAGGTGTTTTGTGTCTGCAGATCAGGATGATTGGGTTGCTTTTTTGCCTTTAGCGGAGTTTGCCCTCAATAATCGGGCCAGCTCTGCCACCTTGGTGTCTCCTTTTTTCTGTAATTCGGGGTTTCATCCTCGATTTTCTTCTGGTCAGGTGGAATCTTCGGATTGTCCTGGAGTGGATGCTGTGGTGGAGAGGTTGCATCAGATTTGGGGGCAGGTAGTGGACAATTTGAAGTTGTCCCAGGAGAAGACTCAGCTTTTTGCCAACCGCCGGCGTCGGGTTGGTCCTCGGCTTTGTGTTGGGGACTTGGTGTGGTTGTCTTCTCGTTTTGTCCCTATGAGGGTTTCTTCTCCTAAGTTTAAGCCTCGGTTCATCGGCCCGTACAAGATATTGGAGATTCTTAACCCTGTGTCCTTCCGTTTGGACCTCCCTGCATCTTTTTCTATTCATAATGTTTTTCATCGGTCATTGTTGCGCAGGTATGAGGTACCGGTTGTGCCTTCCGTTGAGCCTCCTGCTCCGGTGTTGGTTGAGGGCGAGTTGGAGTACGTTGTGGAAAAAATCTTGGACTCCCGTGTTTCCAGACGGAAACTCCAGTATCTGGTCAAATGGAAGGGATACGGTCAGGAGGATAATTCTTGGGTGACTGCCTCTGATGTTCATGCCTCCAATCTGGTCCGTGCCTTTCATAGGGCTCATCCTGATCGCCCTGGTGGTTCTGGTGAGGGTTCGGTGCCCCCTCCTTGAGGGGGGGGTACTGTTGTGAAATTGGATTTTGGGCTCCCCCGGTGGCCACTGGTGGAATTGAACTGGTGTGCATCATCCCCTCTGTTCACCTGTTTCCATCAGGATGTGGGAGTCGCTATTTAACCTTGCTCCTCTGTCACTTCCATGCCGGTCAACATTGTAATCAGAAGCCTTTCTGTGCATGTTCCTGCTGCTAGACAACTCCCAGCTAAGTTGGACTTTAGTCCTCGTTTGTTTTTGCATTTTGTTCCAGTTCACAGCTGTAGTTTCGTTTCTGTGTCTGGAAAGCTCTTGTGATCTGAAATTGCCACTCTGATGTTATGAGTTAATACTAGAGTCTTAAAGTAATTTCAGGATGGTATTTTGATAGGGTTTTCAGCTGACCATGAAAGTGCCCTTTCTGTCTTCCTGCTATCTAGTAAGCGGACCTCAATTTTGCTAAACCTATTTTCATACTACGTTTGTCATTTCATCTAAAATCACCGCCAATATATGTGGGGGCCTCTGTCTGCCTATCGGGGAAATTTCTCTAGAGGTGAGCCAGGACTATATTTTCCTCTGCCAGGATTAGTTAGTCCTCCGGCCGGCGCTGGGCGTCTAGGGATAAAAAACGTAGGCAAATCTACCCGGCTACTGTTAGTTGTGCGGCAGGTTTAGTTCATGGTCAGTTTAGTTTCCATCCTTCCAAGAGCTAGTACTTATGTTTGCTGGGCTATGTTCTCTTGCCATTGAGAACCATAACAGATGTGCAAACATGAAGAGAAGCAGTGTTTTCAAAAATCATGATGGCACTAGAAAGTATGACATTAGAGCACACATCACATGCTCATCAACAGGGGTAGTATACTATGCAGAATGCCCCTGTGGCAAAATATACATAGGGATGACTAGTCGCAAGCTGAAAATCAGGGTACGGGAGCATTGCCTTGATATAGAAGAAGCCAAAACAATCCTTGATGAGACTACATTGAAAACCATCCCAAGGCATTTTAAACGTTACCATCAATGCAATTCTAGGTTATTAACTGTCAAAGGTATAGACATACTGGACTTGGGATATAGAGGAGGAGATGTTAGCAAGAGACTAGCGAAAAAAGAGTGCCAGTGGATTTACAGACTTGGCACAGTGACACCACAAGGCCTAAATGAGAATTTTGGGTTTAGTGCATTCTTATAAGTAGTCAGATCATTAAGGGGGTAGTAGTCTGGTAGGGGGATTCTTACTTGTAGTATTAGGTCATTTTGATGACTTGTACTTTTTAATTTTTTCATGTATGTTGGTTTTAATAATGCTTTTGTATTTTAGACAATCACATTCATCAACTTTTTACAGTAGCCATTTGGGCATTTACCATTCGGGCCAAGATGGAGTGAAATTATCCAAGGACATCTCAATATCAAAATTAAAGATCCATGAAAATTCAAGAAACTATGGAGGACTATGATATAACAACTAACATTGTCATCTTGTGGAAACATGTGGAGTATGAGATTTAATTTTTTTTCTTATTCTGCTATGCCACTAGTAGGATTAGATCTTTATGGGGTTATACTTAGTTAAATATATATCACTTACATAGAGGGACTATTTGGATGGTCTTATCATAGAGGACACTATAGCAATGCACTTCTATTTCAGAATTTATATCTATATACAGTATTTTATAGGATCTTTTGGATAGATTTGAAATTTAGAGTTATAAAATACTATCTATCAATAGGATATTAGTATATAGGTTTTTTTGTCACAGCACTTTAACTAATAGTCATATTTTTAATGCCCTTACACAATAATACAGTGGCTATTTTAATATAAAAGAAAAAATCCAGCTCACCATAGTTGTAGTCCCTGGAGGCTCGGAGCACGGAAACACTGTGTCAAGGCGTGAGGAATGCAGGAAATAGAAAAAAATCCAGCTCGACGAGGTGGTGAAAAAGCAAAGTCTTGGTACTTTATTCACTTCATATCAAAAAATAGAGGATAAAACAACAGCACAATATAATTAAAAACACTATCTACGCGTTTCTGGTGACATAGCACCCTTAGTCATGACTAAGGGTGCTATGTCACCAGAAACGCGTAGATAGTGTTTTTAATTATATTGTGCTGTTGTTTTATCCTCTATTTTTTGATATGAAGTGAATAAAGTACCAAGACTTTGCTTTTTCACCACCTCGTCGAGCTGGATTTTTTTCTATTTCCTATTTTAATATAGCCTTTTAGTCCACAACCCCTTTAGTTATGATATAAGATGCACTTTTTATGAACTTTTTTATGTATTTTATATATTTATAATCATTGCAAAATTGCACATAATGAAATGCACTAAGAGATGAACACTAATAGTAATTCACCTTATACTCCCTTTTCCTCCATTCATTTCCTATATTAGGATGTGCGCTTGCGTGAATCGCAGACCTGTGGAGAACAGCGATCGGTCGCTAGGGAAACAAGGACGCAGAGGTGTGCATAGAACGCCCTGCCGCCTCTGACCCGATGACCGGGAATCTGTGTCTCCTTGGTTACAGGACGCTGCATATCTGCACAAGCGCCGAGATATCCTTGGTGATAGGAAGTCCGTACGGCAACAATAGTAATAACTTCCGGTTTCCGTACATACGTCATTTCCGGTTCCCGTATATCCATGCAAAGCGGGCACCAGCGTATCCAATGAAGGGCGTTTTTCTCCACCTAACTATCATTACTAGGAGTACCGAGGGCCCAATCATTACTTGGCACACTATATTTAAACCGGCTAATCCCCTGCCCAGACACGCCTCCTGAAGAAGCGGTGTGAAACGCGCGTCGGGGCAGAGGGACGCCGAGGATCACTCCCATGTGGTTTAAAGACAGGTATGCCTCATATCAAATAGACGGTTGCATTTATTTCTATAATGTGGGGGATATATATAATCTAACTAAAAGAATTAGCGTGCAGCTACCTACTTAGATATGCTCGCATGAGCAAATGAATTTATATCTCCTTACATGAGATCATATGTTGACATTCAGCATTAATTTTATGAGTGCAACAGAATAGGGGCAGCTATAGTAATATCTAGTATTCAGCCACATTTTTTTAAGGGAGTGACCTATGGTATATCAGTCCCTTTTTTGTGGTTCCAGGACCCTTTCTTGCAGTTACATTCAAATGTTGTTTCAAAAATAATTTTTCTAATAAAAAGTGTTTATTATGGTACCATGGTTGAGATCAGTGTATTTCTTGATCAAACCCTCCTGTGATATATTCTATTGTATATGGTACAGTATCCCCTAGGGGGAGTTATATCTAATATTGAGCAAACCACCGTGTATATAAGAGATATGAGAACACAACAGAGCTTACTACAGATATATGGGAACAGAACGGAGCATACTACAGAGATATGGGCGCAGAACCGAGCTTACTACAGAGATGCGGGAGCAGAACTGAGAATACTGCAGAGATATGGGAGCAGAACCGAGCTTACTCCGGAGATATGGGAGCAGAACTGAGCTTACTACAGAGATATGGGAGCAGAACTGAGCTTACTACAGAGATATGAGAACAAAGCAGAGCTTACTACAGAGATATGGGAGCAGAACAGAGCTTAATCCAGAGATATGGGCAGGGCCGTATTTAGAGTTTCTGCTGCCCTAGGCACTTTTCGTGCTGCCTCCCCCATTGGTGAGTATGACTAATGCAGACACTTTCGGCAGTGACTAAAGGTACCTTCACACGAAGCGACGCTGCAGCGATAGCGACAACGATGCCGATCGCTGCAGCATCGCTGTTTGATCGCTGGAGAGCTGTCACACAGACCGCTCTCCAGCGACCAACGATGCTGAGGTCCCCGGGTAACCAGGGTAAACATCGGGTTGCTAAGCGCAGGGCCGCACTTAGTAACCCGATATTTACCCTGGTTACCAGCGTAAAAGTAAAAAAAACAACAGTACATACTCACCTGCACGTCCCCCAGCGTCCGCTTCCTGACACTGACTGAGCTCCGGCCGTAACAGCACAGCGGTGACGTCACCGCTGTGCTTTCACTTTCACTTTAGGGCCGGCGCTCAGTAAGTGTCAGGAAGCGGACGCTGGGGGACGCGCAGGTGAGTATGTACTGTTTGTTTTTTTTACTTTTACGCTGGTAACCAGGGTAAACATCGAGTTACTAAGCGCGGCCCTGTGCTTGGTAACCCGATGTTTACCCTGGTTACCAGTGTAAAACATCGCTGGTATCGTTGCTTTTGCTGTCAAACACAACGATACACGGCGATCGGACGACCAAATAAAGTTCTGAACTTTATTCAGCGACCAGCGACATCACAGCAGGATCCTGATCGCTGCTGCGTGTCAAACGAAACGATATCGCTATCCAGGACGCTGCAACGTCACGGATTGCTAGCGATATCGTTACAAAGTCGTTTCGTGTGAAGGTACCTTTAGGCTACTTTCACATCAGCGATTTTTAACATTTGCGGCAGATCCGGCAGTTTTTCCGCATCCGTAACGGATCACTTACGGCAACACTGTGTTCGGCCTCATTCATTCCCTATGAGACATGCGGACATGTGCAGCACTTGCGGTTTTGCTGCGATCCGGCAAATGCGGTACTTGCAGCAACAGGAAAAAAAAATGCTGCTAGCAGTGTTTTTTTTGTCTCACCTCAAGTGCCGCACATGTCCGCAAGTCCCATAGGGAATGAATGAGGCCGAACGCAGAGTTGCCGGCCCTTAAGTGATATGTTACGCGACAGATGCGGAAAAACTGCAGTATCTGCCACGAACTGAGAAAATCGCTGATGTGAAAGTCGCCTTAGCAAACCTTTCCATTAGTTGTCATGTGAGAATCTGGTGGATCTCATACACCGTACATGGTCAGCTGATTCTGCCACGGTTGCAAGGTTGGGCTGACAGATTTTTAAGGGGAACCTGTCAGTCGATTCATACTACCAAAACCACGGGCAGCATCACTCAGACTGCAAACAGGGAAGTTTATCTCTTCAATGCTTGGACGTTTCAGAGAGAATAGTTTGAAGAGCTGGATGGGTAATTTAGTGAGAGAACAGACTAATCTGTTGCTATCGTCTGTGGGCTTCTCACTCCATGTCTCTAGATCAGGGGTGGGCAATTTATTTTCTCGAGGGGCCAGATGAAAGACCATGACTGTTGTGGAGGCCGAACCAATAGCATGAAAATAATTCTACTCAATATTAATTAATATTAATTGTATCACTTAATATTGAGCAGAATTAAGTGTGCTGACACCCCCTATATATCTTTAAACACCCCACAGCCCCTTATATACAGCCTGAGCCCCACACAGCCTCCCCATATACAGAATGAGCCCACACAGCCTCCCCATATACACTGCAGGAGCCCCACACAGCCTCCCCATATACACTGCAGGAGCCCCACACAGCCTCCCCATATACAGCATGAGCCCCACACAGCCTCCCCATATACAGCATGAGACCAGCCTCTCATCTCCTCTCCTTACCAGCCTCTCATCTCTTCTCCTTACCAGCCTGCCATCTCCTCTCCTTACCAGCCTCTCATCTCCTCTCCTTACCAGCGTCTCATTTCCTCTCCTTACCAGCCTCCCCTCTCCAGCCTCTCATCTCCTCTCCTTTCCAGCCTCTCATCTCCTCTCCTTACCAGCCTCTTATTTCCTCTCCTTACCATCCTCTCATCTCCTCTCCTTACCAGCCTCTCGTCTCCTCTCCTTTCCAGCCTCTCGTCTCCTCTCCTTTCCAGCCTCTCGTCTCCTTTCCATGTAGGATAGCTGCGGAGACACCATCACATGTTTCTCAACGCAAGCAGTGAATAGCCAGACCTTTCCCCGGGAAGGAACAACCACGGGAAGGGCAGCATCCAGTAAAGGAAAACATCCAATACAGGAAAACCACCTATGCCAAGCATGGTATCCATCCACAGACAGCTGTTTCGGGGTGTCTGTCCCTCATCAGTGTGGAGTAGGAATTTGGCTATTAGGAGCAGTGCCTAGTAAAAGGCTGTGAAGGAACAGATGATTGGCCTCGGGGAGACCAAAACATCCAACACCGCGGAGACACCATCACGTGTTTCTCAACGCAGTGATCCAGAACACTGCCCCCATCCCTTATGGGAAATATGCAAATGCATGTAGGATAGCTGCGGAGACACCATCACATGTTTCTCAACGCAAGCAGTGAATAGCCAGACCTTTCCCCGGGAAGGAACAACCACGGGAAGGGCAGCATCCAGTAAAGGAAAACATCCAATACAGGAAAACCACCTATGCCAAGCATGGTATCCATCCACAGACAGCTGTTTCGGGGTGTTTGCCCCTCATCAGTGTGGAGTAGGAATTTGGCTATTAGGAGCAGTGCCTAGTAAAAGGCTGTGAAGGAACAGATGATTGGCCTCGGGGAGACCAAAACATCCAACACCGCGGAGACACCATCACGTGTTTCTCAACGCAGTGATCCAGAACACTGCCCCCATCCCCTTCCCGGGGAAAGGTCTGGCTATTCACTGCTTGCGTTGAGAAACATGTGATGGTGTCTCCGCAGCTATCCTACATGCATTTGCATATTTCCCATAAGGGATGGGGCAGTGTTCTGGATCACTGCGTTGAGAAACACGTGATGGTGTCTCCACGGTGTTGGATGTTTTGGTCTCCCCGAGGCCAATCATCTGTTCTTTCTCATCTCTTTTCCAGCCTCTCCTCTCCAGCCTCTCCTCTCCTTTCCAGCCTTTCCTCTTTTTCCAGCCTCTCATCTCCTCTCCTTACCAGCCTCCCCTCTCCAGCCTCTCATCTACTCTCCTTTCCAGCCTCTCATCTCCTCTCCGTTCCAGCCTCTCATCTCCTCTCCTTTCCAGCCTCTCATCTCCTCTCCTTACCAGCCTCCCCTCTCCAGCCTCTCATCTCATCTCCTTACCAGCCTCTCATGTCCTCTCCTTTCCAGCCTCTCCTCTCCTTTCCGGCCTCTCCTCTCCTTTCCAGCCCCTCCTCTCCAGCCTCTCCTCTCCTTTCCAGCCTCTCCTCTCCTTTCCAGCCTCTCCTCTCCTCTTTTCCAGCCTCTCTTCTCCTCTTTTCCAGCCTCTCTTCTCCTCTTTTCCAGCCTGTCATCTCCTCTCCTTTCCAGCCTCTCATCTCCTCTCCTTTCCAGCCTCTCATCTCCTCTCCTTTCCAGCCTCTCCTCTCCTTTCCAGCCTCTCATCTCCTCTCCTTACCAGCCTCTCATCTCCTCTCCTTACCAGCCTCCCCTCTCCAGACTCTCATCTCCTCTCCTTTCCAGCCTCTCATCTCCTCTCCTTTCCAGCCTCTCATCTCCTCTCCTTTCCAGCCTCTCATCTCCTCTCCTTACCAGCCTCTCATCTCCTCTCCTTACCAGCCTCCCCTCTCCAGCCTCTCATCTCCTCTCCTTACCAGCCTCTCCTCTCCTTTTCAGCTTCTCCTCTCCAGCCTCTCCTCTCCTTTCCAGCCTCTCTTCTCCTCTTTTCCAGCCTCTCTTCTCCTCTTTTCCAGCCTCTCTTCTCCTCCTTTCCAGCCTCTCTTCTCCTCTCCTTTCCAGCCTCTCTTCTCCTCTCCTTTCCAGCCTCTCATCTCCTCTCCTTTCCAGCCTCTCATCTCTCTCCTTTCCAGCCTCTCCTCTCCTTTCCAGCCTCTCCTCTCCTTACCAGCCACTCATATCCTCTCTTTACCAGCCTCTCATCTCCTCTCCTTACCAGCCTCTCATCTCCAGCCTCTCCTCTCCTTTCCAGCCTCTCCTCTCCTTTCCAGCCTCTCTTCTCCTCTTTTCCAGACTCTCTTCTCCTCTTTTCCAGCCTCTCATCTCCTCCTTTCCAGCCTCTCATCTCCTCTCCTTTCCAGCCTCTTATCTCCTCTCCTTTCCAGCCTCTCCTCTCCTTTCCAGCCTCTCCTCTCCTTTCCAGCCTCTCACCTCCTCTCCTGCCTCTCATCTCCTCTCCTTACCAGCCTCCCCTCTCCTCACTCACATCAGCAGACTCCCGTCTCCTCTCACCTCACTCCTCTCTGCAGCTTCCTCTGAGTCCTCACACACTGCCCGCCTCCTCTCCCTGCTCACCGCCGACTTCAGTATCTTCTCCCACAAACATGACCTGCTTCGCTGCAGTCTGCTGAGCTCCTACATTAAGAAGAGCGCGCAGCGTGTCACATGACCAGCGTCAGGACCATGATGCACTTGGGCCTGCTGCTGCTTAAAGGTACAGCACCCATTTCTGCCCTATACAGTACTCAGGGCAGTAATGCCCTGATGTTTGCCCTGCGCCCGAGACCCCCTCCCCCCACAGAAGCCGGAACTGAGGTGGGTGGGTGGGCGGGGCGACCCCGGACTTTTAAAAAAAAAATATATATATATATTTTTATTTTTTTTAAACTTGCTCAGGTGCCGCCCCCTGCATTGTCCCCACCCTAGGCACATGCCCTCAAGTGCCTAGTGGCAAATACGGCCCTGGATATGGGAGCAGAATGGAGCGTACTACAGAGATATGACCGCAGAACTGAGCTTACTACAGAGATATGAGAACACAACAGAGCTTACTACAGAGATATGGGAGCAGACAGAGCTTACTCTGGAGATATGGGAGCAGAACTGAGCTTACTACAGAGATATGGGAGCAGAATGGAGATTACTACAGAGATATGGGCGCAGAACTGAGCTTACTACAGAGATATGAGAACACAACAGAGCTTACTACAGAGATATGGGAGCAGAACCGAGCTTACTCCGGAGATATGGGAGCAGAGCGGAGCTTACTACAGAGATACGGGAGCAGAACTGAGCTTACTACAGAGATATGGGAGCAGAACGGAGATCACTACAGAGATATGGGCGCAGAACTGAGCTTACTACAGAGATATGAGAACACAACAGAGCTTACTACAGAGATATGGGAGCAGAACAAAGCTTACTCCGGAGATATGGGAGCAAAACGGAGCTTACTACAGAGATATGAGCGCAGAATAGACCTTACTACAGAGATAAGGGAGCTGAACTGAGCTTACTTCGGAGATATGGGAGCAGAACCGAGCTTACTACAGAGACATGGGAGCAGAACCGAGCTTACTACGGAGATACGGGAGCATAATCGTGGAGCGCCCCGCACTGCCGCAGGGCCGAGGGGTACCCGGTACCGGGCCTCTGAGTCTCTGTTCTGGGGGTTGTCACGGTGGCTGGACCCGGCCCGTGGCCCTGCCTGCACGGGGGCGTGCGGTGAAAGGTTGATGAGAGATGGTGTAGTTGTGAAGTGCCGGTCGCAGTAAATAACGAGGACACCAGGTTGCAGTCTCTTTACCTCTTTACTGAAGATCTCTGGGTCCTCAGTCCGGAATACGGTTAACCAGGCTGCGCAAGTCCGGCCTGTCCAATGGCACCTCCAGAGTTCCCGTTGCAGGTGGAAATCTGTGCCTTCCTACTAGCGCTATGTGTTGTGGTCCTCCCCTGCTGTGCTTACGGGATAGTCCCCACAACTGTTGTGTCTGTTTCTCGTGTTCCCTCACAACTCGATTAGATGATGTTCTGCTAATCCTCCGTCCCTCCCTGATGTTACGGTTGGGACGCACCCGTATGACGGGTAGGCTCGGAGCTCTTCCGGGACCCTAGAGTCGCCCCTCTCCACAGGTTGCCCCCTATGTCTTCTTAGGTGAGTTAGGTGAGACAGCCCGCCTATGACTGACTGTCCTGCCGTTGGTTTGAAGTATTGCTTGGAGCTAGATATATAAATACTTCCTCGGCGTTCCGGCCGCCGGCTGTGCGCCTCAGTAGGATGTTGCCTCGGTCTTACAGCACGACTCCTACTGGTATTCTCCTTCTTGCTTTGATCTCGTTTCTCACTCAGCACAATATATCTCGCTTCTGATCCTTTCTTAGGGCACCATCGCTATGCTGAGCAGGCACGGTCCCGTGACGTTCTTTCTCGTTGCCAGGCCTCTGTCAGGGTCCCAAACCTGACAGGGACCCTACCGAATCTTCCCCCACAACACCCTCTGCCACAAGGTGTTGCCTGGTTCCAACCCAGTCAGCTTTCTGTCCTAACTTCCTGCCTGACCCCCAGTTTTACCCACCAGGTGAGGAGTGGCCTAATAAATAGCACCCTTAGCTCCCCCTGGAGGCCCGACTGTGAAATGTATTGGTGTCTGTGATACCTGGTCAGATGAACTCCTTCAGTGCCATCAGACGTACCATAGCTCCCCTTAGCGGCAGAGCTTCAGTACTGCAACGACCAGGACTCTGGGGCGCTGCAATCGAGCTTACTACAGAGATATGGGAGCAGATCCGAGCTTACTACAGAGATATAGGAATAGAACCGAGCTTACTACAGAGATATGGGAACAGAACGGAGCTTACTACAGAGATATGGGCGTAGAACCGAGCTTACTACAGAGATATGGGAGCAGAACTGAGCTTATTGCAGAGATATGGGAGCAGAACCGAGCTTACTCCGGAGATATGGAAGCAGAACGGAGCTTACTACAGAGATATAGGCGCAGAACAGAGCTTACTACAGAGATATGGGAGCAGAATGGAGCTTACTACAGAGATATGGGCGCAGAACTGAGCTTACTGCAGAGATAAGAGAACACAGCAGAGCTTACTACAGAGATATGGGAGCAGAACAGAGCTTACTCCGGAGATATGGGAGCAGAATGGAGCTTACTACAGAGATATGGGTGCAGAACTGAGCTTACTACAGAGATACGAGAACACAACAGCGCTTACTACAGAAATATGGGAGCAGAACAGAGCTTACTCTGGAGATATGGGAGCAGAACTGAGCTTACTCTGGAGATATGGGAGCAGAGCGGAGCTTACTACAGAGATATGTGAGCAGAACCGAGCTTACTACAGAGATATGAGAACACAACAGAGCTTACTACAGAGATATGTGAGCAGAACCGAGCTTACTACAGAGATATGAGAACACAACAGAGCTTACTACAGAGATATGGGCGCAGAACTAAGCTTACTACAGAAATATGAGAACACAGCAGAGCTTACTACAGAGATATGGGAGCAGAACAGAGCTTGCTCCGGAGATATGGGAGCAGAATGGAGCTTACTACGGAGATATGGGAGCAGAACCGAGCTTACTACAGAGATATGAGAACACAACAGAGCTTACTACAGAGATATGGGAGCAGAACAGAGCTTGCTCCGGAGATATGGGAGCAGAATGGAGCTTACTACAGAGATATGGGAGCAGAACATAGCTTACTCCGGAGATATGGGAGCAGAATGGAGCTTACTACAGAGATATGGGAGCAGAACGGAGCTTACTACAGAGATATAGGCGCAGAACTGAGCTTACTACTTAGATATGAGAACACAACAGAGCTTACTACAGAGATATGGAAGCAGAACCGAGCTTACTCCGGAGATATGGAAGCAGAACGGAGCTTACTAAAGAGATATGGGAGCAGAACTGAGCTTACTGCAGAGATATGAGAACACAACAGAGCTTCCTACAGAGATATGGGAGCAGAACAGAGCTTACTCCAGAGATATGGGAGCAGAATGGAGCTTACTACAGAGATATGGGCGCAGAACTGAGCTTACTACAGAGATATGAGAACACAACAGAGCTTACTACAGAGATATGGGAGCAGAACAGAGCTTACTCTGGAGATATGGGAGCAGAACTGAGCTTACTACAGAGATATGGGAGCACAGCAGAGCTTACTACAGAGATATGGGATATTGCACAAGAGAACGGAGTAGAAACATCCCAAAAGTTATATTCATAAAAAGATATAAATTTTATTTTGACCAATAAAATCAAATTATGTCACAATACAATAAAGGCACATATGCCCACATAAGTTGTGGAGGAAACGTATGGTATGCTTTAAGGAACAAAAGAGAAAAGAAATATTACATCCCGGGTACAGCCTATAATATATTAAAAGTGCTAAGGACTTCTATATATATAATTGTCTAAGTGTTTTTCTGTCTGTCTGTCTGTCTGTCCTGGAAATCCCGCGTCTCTGATTGGTCGAGGCCGCAAGGCCTCGACCAGTCAGCGACGGGCACAGTATCGACGTAGATGTCATAATGGTTGCCATGGCGACAATGATGTCATAAAGGTTGCCTCGACCAATCAGCGACGGGCACAGTCTGCCGCGAATTCTGGAATCATCATTGTCCATATACTACGGGGACATGCATATTCTAGAATACCCGATGCGTTAGAATCGGGCCGCAATCTAGTATGGAATAAATACCGTAGTCCTATATGACTCTACAACAATATAAGGTGCCACAGTGCAGTCAAACATAATAAGCAACAGTCATATACTCTCATCAAGCAGCTTACCCATATGTATGGATGGTTCTCCCTGTTCCACAAGCGGCCCCCTGACGCACGTTTCGCGGTCAGCTTTCTCAAAAGGGGTTTAACTATTGATCGCTCTCATGTGTTTAAATAGGGTACATACCGGAAATGTAATTGGCACATCGGCGCATGCGTCCCCAGGACCCAGTTCAAGCCTCCAGGGTGGCTGTCATAGCCGCGCGCGTATAGGGTGGAAGTTCGCCGAGTGACTTCATTTAGTATGCGCGCGCAGCTACAATTGATAGCCCCACAGGAGACCGGAAGTATAGATCCGAGGTGCGCGTGCGCACCGCCAGCGGCCATCTTGCCGAAGACCATAGAAGTCGCCATTTTACCAGAGATTTATTAAGTGATTAAAGTATATGACACTGAAGTGCCGACGTGAGTATATCTACAAACATGAAACTGTACCAAACAATAATAACGAAGCATAATAGTAGTAAATACAAGTAAAAAACAAATAAAACACAACAAAAATGGGACAGATATCCATAAAGTGCAATAGTGCAATATAGTGCATAACTAGGGAGATTTTTACAGTAAATCGCCCAAGCAATGTGACGCGAATGATGACGCAATAGAAGAAAAGATCCCCTTCATCCATAAAGGGTAGATGAACATAAACCCCAGCAATCCGGCAGACTGGTTTCACAGCAACGGGCCGAAACCCGGTGTCACGACTAGGGTTGAGCGAAACGGGTCGATCATTTTCAAAAGTCGCCGACTTTTGGCTAAGTCGGCGTCTCATGAAACCCGATCCGACCCCTGTGCTTGTCGGCCATGCGGTACGCGACTTTCGCGCCAAAGTCGCGTTTCAATGACGCGAAAAGCGCCATTTCTCAGCCAATGAAGGTGAACGCAGAGTGTGGGCAGCGTGATGACATAGATCCTGGTCCCCACCATCTTAGAGAAGGGCATTGCAGTGATTGGCTTGCTGTCTGCGGCGTCACAGGGGCTATAAAGGGGCGTTCCCGCCGACCGCCATCTTACTGCTGCTGATCTGAGCTTAGGGACAGGTTGCTGCCGCTTCATCAGAAGCAGGGAGAGCGTTAGGCAGGGTCCACTAACCACCAAACCGCTTGTGCTGCAGCGATTTCCACTGTCCAACACCACCTTCGGTGTGCAGGGACTGTGGAAGCTATTTTTTTTTTTTTTTCCCCTCAGCGCTGTAGCTCATTGGGCTGCCCTAGAAGGCTCCGTGATAGCTGTATTGCTGTGTGTACGCCACTGTGGAAACCAACTGCTTTTTTCAAAGCACATATCCTCTTGTTCCTTCCTTTCTGCACAGCTATCTTTTCTGTTTTTCCACACTTTTTATTTAATTTGTGCATCAGTCCACTCCTATTGCTGCCTGCCATACCTGGCTTACATTACTGCAGGGAGATAGTAATTGTAGGACAGTTTTTTTTTTTTTTTTGTTTTTTTTTTTTTGTGGGAGATTAAGATTGGCATTTCTGCTACAGTGCCATCCCTGTGTGTGCCATCTCTCACTGAGTGGGCCATAGAAAGCCTATTTATTTTTTCCGTGATTTGTGTTCTAAAATCTACCTCAACACAAAAACAGTACATCAATCAGTGGGAGAAAAATATTGGCCTCAGTCAGGGCTTGTGTGCCACTGCTGTGTGTGCTATCTCTCATTCAGTGGGCTATAGCAAGCCTATTTTTTTTTTTTTTTTTTAATATTATTTGGTTTCTAATTCTCCCTGAAAAAAAAAAAAAAAACCTAAAAAAACAGTGGGAGAATAATATTGCCCTTTCAGCTTGTGTGCCAGTCTTGACTCCTGGGTGTGCCACCTCTCTCCCTCTCATTCAGTGGGCCATAGAAAGCCTATTTATTTTTTTTTTTAAATATTATTGGGTTTCTAAAGTCTCCCTGAAAAAACAAAAAATACATAAAAAAACAGTGGGAGAGTAATATTGCCCTTTCAGCTTGTGTGCCAGTCTTGACTCCTGGGTGTGCCACCTCTCTCCCTTTCATTCAGTGGGCCATAGAAAGCCTATTTATTTTTTCCGTGATTTGTGTTCTAAAATCTACCTCAACACAAAAACACTACATCAATCAGTGGGAGAAAAATATTGGCCTCAGTCAGGGCTTGTGTGCCACTGCTGTGTGTGCTATCTCTCATTCAGTGGGCTATAGCAAGCCTATTTTTTTTTTTTTTTTTTTTTTTAATATTATTTGGTTTCTAAAGTCTCCCTGAAAAAAAAAAAAAAACATAAAAAAACAGTGGGAGAGTAATATTGCCCTTTCAGCTTGTGTGCCAGTCTTGACTCCTGGGTGTGCCACCTCTCTCCCTTTCATTCAGTGGGCCATAGAAAGCCTATTTATTTTTTGGTTTTTTTAATATTATTTGGTTTCTAAAGTCTCCCTGAAAATAAAAAAAAAAAATACATAAAAAAACAGTGGGAGAGTAATATTGCCATTTCAGCTTGTGTGCCAGTCTTGACTCCTGGGTGTGCCACCTCTCTCCCTCTCATTCAGTGGGCCATAGAAAGCCTTGTTTTTTTGTTTTTTTTTTAATATTATTTGGTTTCTAAAGTCTCCCTGAAAATAAAAAAAAAAAACATAAAAAAACAGTGGGAGAGTAATATTGCCATTTCAGCTTGTGTGCCAGTCTTGACTCCTGGGTGTGCCACCTCTCTCTCTAATTGTGGGCCATAGAAAGCCTATTTATTTTTTGGTTTTTTTAATATTATTTGGTTTCTAAAGTCTCCCTGAAAATAAAAAAAAAAAATACATAAAAAAACAGTGGGAGAGTAATATTGCCCTTTCAGCTTGTGTGCCAGTCTTGACTCCTGGGTGTGCCACCTCTCTCCCTTTCATTCAGTGGGCCATAGAAAGCCTATTTATTTTTTGGTTTTTTTAATATTATTTGGTTTCTAAAGTCTCCCTGAAAATAAAAAAAAAAAATACATAAAAAAACAGTGGGAGAGTAATATTGCCATTTCAGCTTGTGTGCCAGTCTTGACTCCTGGGTGTGCCACCTCTCTCCCTCTCATTCAGTGGGCCATAGAAAGCCTTGTTTTTTTGTTTTTTTTTAATATTATTTGGTTTCTAAAGTCTCCCTCAAAATAAAAAAAAAAAACATAAAAAAACAGTGGGAGAGTAATATTGCCATTTCAGCTTGTGTGCCAGTCTTGACTCCTGGGTGTGCCACCTCTCTCTCTAATTGTGGGCCATAGAAAGCCTATTTATTTTTTGGTTTTTTTAATATTATTTGGTTTCTAAAGTCTCCCTGAAAATAAAAAAAAAAAATACATAAAAAAACAGTGGGAGAGTAATATTGCCCTTTCAGCTTGTGTGCCAGTCTTGACTCCTGGGTGTGCCACCTCTCTCCCTTTCATTCAGTGGGCCATAGAAAGCCTATTTATTTTTTGGTTTTTTTAATATTATTTGGTTTCTAAAGTCTCCCTGAAAATAAAAAAAAAAAATACATAAAAAAACAGTGGGAGAGTAATATTGCCATTTCAGCTTGTGTGCCAGTCTTGACTCCTGGGTGTGCCACCTCTCTCCCTCTCATTCAGTGGGCCATAGAAAGCCTTGTTTTTTTGTTTTTTTTTAATATTATTTGGTTTCTAAAGTCTCCCTGAAAATAAAAAAAAAAAACATAAAAAAACAGTGGGAGAGTAATATTGCCATTTCAGCTTGTGTGCCAGTCTTGACTCCTGGGTGTGCCACCTCTCTCTCTAATTGTGGGCCATAGAAAGCCTATTTATTTTTTGGTTTTTTTAATATTATTTGGTTTCTAAAGTCTCCCTGAAAATAAAAAAAAAAAATACATAAAAAAACAGTGGGAGAGTAATATTGCCCTTTCAGCTTGTGTGCCAGTCTTGACTCCTGGGTGTGCCACCTCTCTCCCTTTCATTCAGTGGGCCATAGAAAGCCTATTTATTTTTTGGTTTTTTTAATATTATTTGGTTTCTAAAGTCTCCCTGAAAATAAAAAAAAAAAATACATAAAAAAACAGTGGGAGAGTAATATTGCCATTTCAGCTTGTGTGCCAGTCTTGACTCCTGGGTGTGCCACCTCTCTCCCTCTCATTCAGTGGGCCATAGAAAGCCTTGTTTTTTTGTTTTTTTTTAATATTATTTGGTTTCTAAAGTCTCCCTGAAAATAAAAAAAAAAAACATAAAAAAACAGTGGGAGAGTAATATTGCCATTTCAGCTTGTGTGCCAGTCTTGACTCCTGGGTGTGCCACCTCTCTCTCTAATTGTGGGCCATAGAAAGCCTATTTATTTTTTGGTTTTTTTAATATTATTTGGTTTCTAAAGTCTCCCTGAAAATAAAA
This sequence comes from Ranitomeya variabilis, assembly GCF_051348905.1. Lineage (NCBI taxonomy): Eukaryota > Metazoa > Chordata > Amphibia > Anura > Dendrobatidae > Ranitomeya > Ranitomeya variabilis. Next base: position 265,187,153 of record NC_135236.1, on the reverse strand, counting down.
AAAAAAAATACATAAAAAAACAGTGGGAGAGTAATATTGCCCTTTCAGCTTGTGTGCCAGTCTTGACTCCTGGGTGTGCCACCTCTCTCCCTTTCATTCAGTGGGCCATAGAAAGCCTATTTATTTTTTGGTTTTTTTAATATTATTTGGTTTCTAAAGTCTCCCTGAAAATAAAAAAAAAAAATACATAAAAAAACAGTGGGAGAGTAATATTGCCATTTCAGCTTGTGTGCCAGTCTTGACTCCTGGGTGTGCCACCTCTCTCCCTCTCATTCAGTGGGCCATAGAAAGCCTTGTTTTTTTGTTTTTTTTTAATATTATTTGGTTTCTAAAGTCTCCCTGAAAATAAAAAAAAAAAACATAAAAAAACAGTGGGAGAGTAATATTGCCATTTCAGCTTGTGTGCCAGTCTTGACTCCTGGGTGTGCCACCTCTCTCTCTAATTGTGGGCCATAGAAAGCCTATTTATTTTTTGGTTTTTTTAATATTATTTGGTTTCTAAAGTCTCCCTGAAAATAAAAAAAAAAAATACATAAAAAAACAGTGGGAGAGTAATATTGCCCTTTCAGCTTGTGTGCCAGTCTTGACTCCTGGGTGTGCCACCTCTCTCCCTTTCATTCAGTGGGCCATAGAAAGCCTATTTATTTTTTGGTTTTTTTAATATTATTTGGTTTCTAAAGTCTCCCTGAAAATAAAAAAAAAAAATACATAAAAAAACAGTGGGAGAGTAATATTGCCATTTCAGCTTGTGTGCCAGTCTTGACTCCTGGGTGTGCCACCTCTGTCCCTCTCATTCAGTGGGCCATAGAAAGCCTTGTTTTTTTTTTTTTTTTTAAATATTATTTGGTTTCTAAAGTCTCCCTGAAAATAAAAAAAAAATACATAAAAAAACAGTGGGAGAGTAATATTGCCATTTCAGCTTGTGTGCCAGTCTTGACTCCTGGGTGTGCCACCTCTCTCTCTAATTGTGGGCCATAGAAAGCCTTTTTATTTTTTTCCTTCATTTGTGTTTTAAAATCAACCTCAACACAAAAACACTACATCAATCAGTGGGAGAAAAATATTGGCCTCAGTCAGGGCTTGTGTGCCACTCCTGTGCGTGCCATCTCTCATTCAGTGGGCCATAGAAAGCCTTGTTTTTTTGTTTTTTTTTTAAATATTATTTGGTTTCTAAAGTCTCACAGAGAAAAAAAAAAAAATAAATTAGGTGGGAGATTAATATTGACATTAGTGCTTGAGTGACAGTCCTGCGTGTGTGTCATCTCTGTGATTTGGTGTCACAGAAAACAGAGTGTGTAACATTGTGCCTGATTTTCCTTGTGGTCTCACCAACCTGTTAAGGGATATTGAAATCATACTGAAGTTATAGCTCACCGTGTAAGTTGTTTGACAGCAACAAATAAAGTTAGTTTGGTTACGATTTTTAAACAATGAGGAAGTCTGGTGCAAGAGGTCGTCGTGGGCGTTCATTGTCAGCTGGTAATGATGGTAGTGGTAGTGGAGCATCAGGTGGTCGTGGGGATAAAAATATTCCACCTAAGTCTGGAGCTGTGGAGCCAGTTTCGTCGTCAGGCTACACAAGGCCTCGAACGCTCTCTTTTCTGGGAGTAGGAAAACCGCTTTTAAAGGCTGAGCAGCAACAGCAAGTTTTGGCTTACATTGCAGACTCAGCCTCTAGCTCTTTTGCCTCCTCTTCCGAAACTGGTAAATGTAAAAGCAGCGCGTCGCTTGTGGATGTTCACGGTCAGGGACAAGTCGCTTCCTTGTCCTCCTCAGCAAAAACTACAACAAGAGAGAAGGATGCAGCAGGCGACACAACGGGTCACTCCATGGAGCTCTTTACACATACCGTCCCTGGCTTAGAAAGTGAAACATTTAACAGGCCATGCCCATTACAAGTAGATTCTGACATGGAGTGCACTGATGCACAGCCACAGCCAGAGTACTATGCTGCTCCTTTGACTCAGACCACCACATTGCCCTCTCAGGGTACAGATCCACAATCAGACCCTGATGAGACTATGTTGCCCCGCCACGAACGCTATACCACCGACCGACACAGTGACACAGACGAAGTTGCACACGAGCTCGAAGAGGAGGTAATAGATGACCCAGTTATTGACCCCGATTGGCAGCCATTGGGGGAACAGGGTGCAGGCGGCAGTAGTTCAGAAGCGGAGGTGGAGGAGGGGCCGCAGCAGGCATCAACATCGCAACAGGTTCCATCTGCCGGGCCCGTATCTGGCCCAAAACGCGTGTCAAAGCCAAAACCTGTTGGAGGACAGCGTGGCCATCCGGTTAAAGCTCAGTCTGCAATCCCTGAAAAGGGATCCGAGTCTAGGAAGAGTGCAGTCTGGCATTTTTTTAAACAACATCCAACTGATCAGCGCAAAGTCATCTGTCAAAAATGTTCAACTAGCTTAAGCAGAGGTCAGAATCTGAAAAGTCTAAATACTAGTTGCATGCATAGACACTTAACCACCATGCATTTTCAAGCCTGGACTAACTACCAAACGTCCCTTAAGGTTGTAGCACCCTCGGCCAATGAAGCTAGTCAGCAACGCAACATCCCTTCCGTCACTGTAAGGCCACCATTTTCCGCACCACCGGCAGTATCTGTGCAGGTTTCTTTGCCAGCCAAAAGCAGTCAGGGTCAGGGAATCACCAGTTTAGTAGGAGGAAATATTGCATCTAGGGCACCGGCGGAAACAATACCGTCTCCAACCGTCTCTCAGTCTGCCATGTACACCGGCACACCCGAAAGTTCCACGATCTCCTGCTCTCCAGTCCAGCTCACCCTACATGAGACTCTGGTTAGAAAAAGGAAGTACTTATCCTCGCATCCGCGTACACAGGGTTTTAACGCCCACATAGCTAGACTAATCTCGTTAGAGATGATGCCCTACCGTTTAGTTGAAAGCGAAGCTTTTAAAGCCCTGATGGAGTACGCTGAACCACGATACGAGCTACCTAGTCGACACTTTTTTTCCAGAAAAGCCATCCCAGCCCTGCACCAGCATGTTAAACAGCGCATCGTCCATGCACTTAGGCAATCTGTGAGTACAAAGGTGCACCTGACTACAGATGCATGGACCAGTAGGCATGGCCAGGGACGTTATGTGTCCATCACGGCACACTGGGTGAATGTGGTGGATGCAGGGTCCACAGGCGACATCAATTTAGGGACAGTTGTGCCTAGCCCACGGTCTAGGAAACAGTTGGCTGTAGGCGTTCGCACCCCCTCCTCCTCCTCCTCGTCCTCCTGCAGAAGCTACAGCTCTTCCACAGAACGCAGTCGGCCAACCACTCCATCGGCAGATGACACTGTTGCACACCAGTTGTCCCATTATGGGCCAGCTACTGCCAAGCGTCAGCAGGCTGTATTGGCTATGAAGTGTTTGGGCGACAACAGACACACCGCGGAAGTTCTGTCCGAGTTCTTGCAACAAGAAACGCAGTCGTGGCTGGGCACAGTAGATCTTGAGGCAGGCAAGGTAGTGAGTGATAACGGAAGGAATTTCATGGCTGCCATCTCCCTTTCCCAACTGAAACACATTCCTTGCCTGGCTCACACCTTAAACCTGGTGGTGCAGTGCTTATTGAAAACTTATCCTGGGTTCTCCGACCTGCTCCTCAAAGTGCGTGCACTTTGCTCACATATCCGACGTTCGCCTGTACACGCCAGCCGTATGCAGACCTATCAGCGGTCTTTGAACCTTCCCCAGCATCGCCTAATCATAGACGTTGCAACAAGGTGGAACTCAACACTGCACATGCTTCAGAGACTGTGCGAACAGAGGCGTGCTGTTATTTATTTGTGGGAGGATACACGGGCAGGCAGTAGGATGGCAGACATGGAGTTGTCAGGTGTGCAGTGGTCGAAGATACAAGACATGTGTCAAGTCCTTCAGTGTTTTGAGGAATGCACACGGCTGGTTAGTGCAGACAACGCCGTAATAAGCATGAGCATCCCCCTAATGCGTCTGCTGATGCAAAGTTTGACGCACATAAAGGAGCAGGCGTCTGCACCAGAGGAAGAGGGAAGCCTTGATGACAGTCAGCCATTGTCTGGTCAGGGCAGTGTACAGGACGAGGTAGCGGGCGAAGAGGAGGTGGAGGACGAGGAGGATGATGGGGATGAGTATATTTTTAATGCGGAAACTTTCACGGGGGCACAGGAAATTGGTTGCGTGTCACGGCCGGGTTCTGGTTTTTTGAGGGACACAAGTGACGTAGATTTGCCTGCAACTGCCCCTCAACCAATCACAACCGGAGATTTGACAACTGGAACTTTGGCCCACATGGCGGATTATGCCTTACGTATCCTAAAAAGGGACACACGCATTACGAAAATGATGAACGATGACGATTACTGGTTGGCCTGCCTCCTTGATCCACGCTATAAAGGCAAATTGCAAAATATTATGCCACATGAGAACTTGGAACTAATATTAGCAACCAAACAATCAACTCTTGTTGACCGTTTGCTTCAGGCATTCCCAGCACACAGCGCACGTGATCGTTCTCACACAAGCTCCAGGGGGCAGCAGACTAGGAGTGTTAGGGGTGCACACATCAGAAGTGGCGTTGGACAGAGGGGTTTTCTGACCAGGTTGTGGAGTGATTTTGCTATGACCGCAGACAGGACAGGTACTGCTGCATCAATTGAAAGTGACAGGAGACAACATTTGTCCAGTATGGTTACTAACTATTTTTCATCCCTTATCGATGTTCTCCCTCAACCGTCATTCCCATTTGATTACTGGGCCTCCAAATTAGACACCTGGCCAGAATTGGCAGAATATGCATTGCAGGAGCTTGCTTGCCCGGCAGCAAGTGTCCTATCAGAAAGAGTATTCAGTGCTGCAGGTTCAATATTAACCGAAAAAAGGACTCGTCTGGCTACCCAAAATGTTGACGATCTAACATTCATTAAAATGAACCACAACTGGATTTCGAAATCTTTTGCCCCACCTTGCCCGGCCGACACCTAGCTTTCCTATGAAAAGCTCTTGCCTGTGAATTACTTTTCTAATGTCTAATTTGCTGCAGCTGATTGTACAGCATACGACATGTTTACACCTCCCTAAATGGCAAAACTCCCCACACGGGGCCGTGGTATCGCGACTTGGCGCAAGCACCCGTGAGACTGCTGTTTGTCTGAAGAGGTGGGTGTGCTCGCTTTTGGTTGACGGCATTGCTACTGGGTCCCTCATAGTACAATGTAGTGTCTCTGGCGGTGGTGGTGCGCACCCAACGTCAGACACACCGTTGTAACATGAGGGGCCCTGGGGCGGTCCCGCCGGCCTCAAGAGAGTTCCCCCCTACCCCAGCTCAAAATGTGCTCTACCACGTGCAAAATTATGTCGCACAGCTCCACCAATCTTTAGTCTATTCGCTGACATCATTCAATGTCTGGCACTGACAATACAAATTTGTAGACATCTATGATGCAACTTAAAGTAGTCTGTGTCTGTGTCCTATATTGGCACCATTAAATAGTTACTGCCAAATTACAATGTCAGAAACTCAGTAGATGAGCCCACCCCTGTACCTAAGTATGCCACCTTTTTTTTTTGTTTTGGTTGTTTTGCGAGACATTAACATCTATTTATATTTTGGGAGTACTGGGACAGACACTCCTTGCACTACTCCTCCACTCACCACCAAGCTGCCTGTGTATCCATGTAACCGCTGTAAAACTGCCATGAGCCTATTGTTTGTTATTTTAGGCCTTTATAGCCTGTCTGCGGTCCCTACTTTAAATACTCCTCCACTGACCACCAAGCTGCCTGCCCGTGTATCCATGTAACCGCTGTGAAACTGCCATGAGCCTATTGTTTGTTATGTTAGGCCTTTGATAGCCTGTCTGCGGTCCCTACTTTAAATACTCCTCCACTGACCAGACCACTGCTGCCCGTGTACCCCTGGAACCAATTATAAAGTGCCTACAGCCAGCCCATTTTCTTATGTTAGGCCTTTGAAGCCTGTCTGCGGTCCCTACTTTAAATACTCCTCCACTCACCACCACCAAGCTGCCTGCCCGTGTATCCATGTAACCGCTGTGAAACTGCCATGAGCCTATTGTTTGTTATTTTAGGCCTTTGATAGCCTGTGTGCGGTCCCTACTTTAAATACTCCTCCACTCACCACCAAGCTGCCTGCCCGTGTATCCATGTAACCGCTGTGAAACTGCCATGAGCCTATTGTTTGTTATTTTAGGCCTTTGATAGCCTGTGTGCGGTCCCTACTTTAAATACTCCTCCACTCACCACCAAGCTGCCTGCCCGTGTATCCATGTAACCGCTGTGAAACTGCCATGAGCCTATTGTTTGTTATGTTAGGCCTTTGATAGCCTGTCTGCGGTCCCTACTTTAAATACTCCTCCACTGACCAGACCACTGCTGCCCGTGTACCCCTGGAACCAATTATAAAGTGCCTACAGCCAGCCCATTTTCTTATGTTAGGCCTTTGAAGCCTGTCTGCGGTCCCTACTTTAAATACTCCTCCACTGACCAGACCACTGCTGCCCGTGTACCCCTGGAACCAATTATAAAGTGCCTACAGCCAGCCCATTTTCTTATGTTAGGCCTTTGAAGCCTGTCTGCGGTCCCTACTTTAAATACTCCTCCACTCACCACCACCAAGCTGCCTGCCCGTGTATCCATGTAACCGCTGTGAAACTGCCATGAGCCTATTGTTTGTTATTTTAGGCCTTTGATAGCCTGTGTGCGGTCCCTACTTTAAATACTCCTCCACTCACCACCAAGCTGCCTGCCCGTGTATCCATGTAACCGCTGTGAAACTGCCATGAGCCTATTGTTTGTTATTTTAGGCCTTTGATAGCCTGTGTGCGGTCCCTACTTTAAATACTCCTCCACTCACCACCAAGCTGCCTGCCCGTGTATCCATGTAACCGCTGTGAAACTGCCATGAGCCTATTGTTTGTTATGTTAGGCCTTTGATAGCCTGTCTGCGGTCCCTACTTTAAATACTCCTCCACTGACCAGACCACTGCTGCCCGTGTACCCCTGGAACCAATTATAAAGTGCCTACAGCCAGCCCATTTTCTTATGTTAGGCCTTTGAAGCCTGTCTGCGGTCCCTACTTTAAATACTCCTCCACTGACCAGACCACTGCTGCCCGTGTACCCCTGGAACCAATTATAAAGTGCCTACAGCCAGCCCATTTTCTTATGTTAGGCCTTTGAAGCCTGTCTGCGGTCCCTACTTTAAATACTCCTCCACTCACCACCACCAAGCTGCCTGCCCGTGTATCCATGTAACCGCTGTGAAACTGCCATGAGCCTATTGTTTGTTATTTTAGGCCTTTGATAGCCTGTCTGCGGTCCCTACTTTAAATACTCCTCCACTCACCACCAAGCTGCCTGCCCGTGTATCCATGTAACCGCTGTGAAACTGCCATCATGAGCCTATTGTTTGTTATGTTAGGCCTTTGATAGCCTGTCTGCGGTCCCTACTTTAAATACTCCTCCACTGACCAGACCACTGCTGCCCGTGTACCCCTGGAACCAATTATAAAGTGCCTACAGCCAGCCCATTTTCTTATGTTAGGCCTTTGAAGCCTGTCTGCGGTCCCTACTTTAAATACTCCTCCACTGACCAGACCACTGCTGCCCGTGTACCCCTGGAACCAATTATAAAGTGCCTACAGCCAGCCCATTTTCTTATGTTAGGCCTTTGAAGCCTGTCTGCGGTCCCTACTTTAAATACTCCTCCACTGACCAGACCACTGCTGCCCGTGTACCCCTGGAACCAATTATAAAGTGCCTACAGCCAGCCCATTTTCTTATGTTAGGCCTTTGAAGCCTGTCTGCGGTCCCTACTTTAAATACTCCTCCACTCACCACCACCAAGCTGCCTGCCCGTCTATCCATGTAACCGCTGTAAAACTGCAATGAGCCTATTGTTTGTTATTTTAGGCCTTTGATAGCCTGTCTGCGGCCCCTACTTGCAATACTCCTCCACTGACCACAATGCTGCCTGGAGTGCCTGCCTGTGTATCCATGTAACCGATGTAAAACTGCCATGACTGCCTACTGTTTGTTATTTTAGGCCTTTGATAGCCTGTCTGCAGCCCCTACTTGCAATACTCCTCCACTGACCACACCAATGCTGCCCGTGTACCCCTGGAACCTATTTAAAAGTTCATAGAGCCTAGTTATATATTTTATTTACTATTAATAAGGCCATGATGGACTACGCTGTACCACGCTACAAGCTAACCAGTCGACACTTCTTTTGCGAGAAAAGCCATCCCAACCCTCCACCAGCATGTAGAAGACCGCATTGTCCATGCACTCTGGCAATCTGTGAGTACAAAGGTGCACCTGACAACAGACGCATGGACCTGTAGGCATGGCCACGGAAGATTACGTGTCCATTACGGCGCAATGGGTTAATGTGGTGGATGCATGGTCCACAGGGGACAGCCTACTAAGTCTGTCTGCAGTCCCTAATTCAAATTGTGCTCCACTGTCTAAATCGGAACTTCCACCTTCTGGCTTTCGGCCTATAGTATCAGAAATTAAACTGCATTTGGCCTTCAACTTTGGTTAGGGCCTACTAACGGCTTCTGCCCCTCCCTGGTGTTGCCCTCAACTAAATAAAGCTGAGCTTCAACCTTCTGCTCCAAATTACCATTTTGAAAAATGCAATAGGCTTTTCAGGCCTACTAAAGGAGTCTGTCTGTGTGCCCCTCCCTGGTGTTGTCCTCAACTAAATAAAGCTGAGCTTCAACCTTCCGGCTCTCATTATGTGGTTTTAAAAAAAAAAAAGGTGGTTAGGGCCTACTAACGGCTTCTGCCCCTCCCTGGTGTTGTCCTCAACTAAATAAAGCTGAGCTTCAACCTTCCGGCTCTCATTATGTGGTTTTAAAAAAAAAAAAGGTGGTTAGGGCCTACTAACGGCTTCTGCCCCTCCCTGGTGTTGTCCTCAACTAAATAAAGCTGAGCTTCAACCTTCCGGCTCTCATTATGTGGTTTTAAAAAAAAAAAAAGGTGGTTAGGGCCTACTAACGGCTTCTGCCCCTCCCTGGTGTTGTCCTCAACTAAATAAAGCTGAGCTTCAACCTTCCGGCTCTCATTATGTGGTTTTAAAAAAAAAAAAGGTGGTTAGGGCCTACTAACGGCTTCTGCCCCTCCCTGGTGTTGTCCTCAACTAAATAAAGCTGAGCTTCAACCTTCCGGCTCTCATTATGTGGTTTTAAAAAAAAAAAAGGTGGTTAGGGCCTACTAACGGCTTCTGCCCCTCCCTGGTGTTGTCCTCAACTAAATAAAGCTGAGCTTCAACCTTCCGGCTCTCATTATGTGGTTTTAAAAAAAAAAAAGGTGGTTAGGGCCTACTAACGGCTTCTGCCCCTCCCTGGTGTTGTCCTCAACTAAATAAAGCTGAGCTTCAACCTTCCGGCTCTCATTATGTGGTTTTAAAAAAAAAAATGGTGGTTAGGGCCTACTAACGGCTTCTGCCCCTCCCTGGTGTTGTCCTCAACTAAATAAAGCTGAGCTTCAACCTTCCGGCTCTCATTATGTGGTTTTAAAAAAAAAAATGGTGGTTAGGGCCTACTAACGGCTTCTGCCCCTCCCTGGTGTTGTCCTCAACTAAATAAAGCTGAGCTTCAACCTTCCGGCTCTCATTATGTGGTTTTAAAAAAAAAAATGGTGGTTAGGGCCTACTAACGGCTTCTGCCCCTCCCTGGTGTTGTCCTCAACTAAATAAAGCTGAGCTTCAACCTTCCGGCTCTCATTATGTGGTTTTAAAAAAAAAAAAGGTGGTTAGGGCCTACTAACGGCTTCTGCCCCTCCCTGGTGTTGTCCTCAACTAAATAAAGCTGAGCTTCAACCTTCCGGCTCTCATTATGTGGTTTTAAAAAAAAAAAAGGTGGTTAGGGCCTACTAACGGCTTCTGCCCCTCCCTGGTGTTGTCCTCAACTAAATAAAGCTGAGCTTCAACCTTCCGGCTCTCATTATGTGGTTTTAAAAAAAAAAATGGTGGTTAGGGCCTACTAACGGCTTCTGCCCCTCCCTGGTGTTGTCCTCAACTAAATAAAGCTGAGCTTCAACCTTCCGGCTCTCATTATGTGGTTTTAAAAAAAAAAAAGGTGGTTAGGGCCTACTAACGGCTTCTGCCCCTCCCTGGTGTTGTCCTCAACTAAATAAAGCTGAGCTTCAACCTTCCGGCTCTCATTATGTGGTTTTAAAAAAAAAAAGGTGGTTAGGGCCTACTAACGGCTTCTGCCCCTCCCTGGTGTTGTCCTCAACTAAATAAAGCTGAGCTTCAACCTTCCGGCTCTCATTATGTGGTTTTAAAAAAAAAAAATGGTGGTTAGGGCCTACTAACGGCTTCTGCCCCTCCCTGGTGTTGTCCTCAACTAAATAAAGCTGAGCTTCAACCTTCCGGCTCTCATTAAGTGGTTTTAAAAAAAAAATGGTGGTTAGGGCCTACTAACGGCTTCTGCCCCTCCCTGGTGTTGCCCTCAACTAAATAAAGCTGAGCTTCAACCTTCTGCTCCAAATTACCATTTTAAAAAATGCAATAGGCTTTTCCGGCCTACTAAAGGTGTCTGCCCCTCCCTGGTGTTGTCCTCAACTGAACAAAGCTGAGCTTCCACATTCTGGCTTTCGCCCTATACTATCAGATATTAAACTGCATTTGGCCTACTAGTGTGGTTAGGCCCTTGAAACAGTGTCTGCTGCTCTTGGGTTTGCTACTCCACTGAACAAAGCAATGCCGCCTGTTTAGTCCTGTTACCAATTTTGAACTGCATGTAGCCTACTTTATTCTTTGGCCCTATATCTGTTTCCTCCTCATCCTGCCCATTGCCCAGCCACTGCTAAATGAGTCTGCTGGTACATTGACCGAGACCACTACATTCCCCTTGTACTCTACACAGCCAGAATCTGTCCCTGCTGAAAGTAAGGTTCCCCTTCCCGCATGTTATACCACCTTACACAGGGACAAAGAGGAAGGTGCAGATGAAAGTGCAGGTTCCTTCATCAGGTGGGGGGGCATACTCGTTGGCGACGTCACTGGCACAGGGCCCCTCAGAGTACGCAAAAGTGTCGCTGCTGGTGGGAGGCGCCCCCGCCATGCAAACACACCGCCGTACTTTGAGGGGCCCTGTGCCAGTGGCAATGCGAACGAGTGGGCCCCCCCCCTGCTTGCTCAGGATCACAGCACTTGCAACTTTTAAATAATTACCTTTCCCTGCAACACCGCCGTGACGTAGTCCGCATTTCCTGGGCCCACGAAAAACTTGAGCCGGCCCTACTCCCCCCACAACTTTTGCCAAATGACCCCCAATTCCCTATGCCCAACTATTATTATAAAGTTAATTAAGATTGACAAGCTTCAGAAACAAGAATGGATGTTTTTGGCATTAAAATGGGCACTGTAGGTGTTTTCCTGGCCTCCACTCACTGCCGACTATGCTTCCCCATTGACTTGCATTGGGTTTCGTGTTTCGGTCGATCCCCGACTTTTAGCGATAATCGGCCGACTGCACTCGACTCGACTCTGGACAAAATCGGGTTTCCCAAAACCCTACTCGATCTTAAAAAAATGAAAGTCGCTCAACCCTAGTCACGACCCCATAAAATGGTAATAACTAAAACAACGAACAAAACAATTAAAAACTAAAATAAAAACAGCAACATAGAGGAAAGACAAAGGGGAGAGGATACACTAAGGCTGGGAAAGTCACCAACAACCATCATAATAACCCCAGCCGAAGTCGCAAAGAAGAGGACAAAGAAGTAGTGGAACATGACCATCTAAATCACTGCTACAACAACATATCATAAAAAGGGGGCAAAGCTTAATAGTTCATTTAATCCCTTGGAGACATAGTGTCAAGGGTTACAATCCACCTGCACTCACATTGTGCCAGTAATTGCTGTGACCGTCGCTGATTGGTCGAGGCAACCTTTATGACATCATCGTCGCCATGGCAACCATTATGACATCTACGTCGATACTGTGCTCGTCGCTGATTGGTCTTCTATGGTCTTCGGCAAGATGGCCGCTGGCGGTGCGCACGCGCACCTCGGATCTATACTTCCGGTCTCCTGTGGGGCTATCAATTGTAGCTGCGCGCGCATACTAAATGAAGTCACTCGGCAGACTTCCGCCCTATACGCGCGCGGCTATGACGGCCACCCTGGAGGCTTGAACTGGGTCCTGGGGACGCATGCGCCGATGTGCCAATTACATTTCCGGTATGTACCCTATTTAAACACATGAGAGCGATCAATAGTTAAACCTCTTTTGAGAAAGCTGACCGCGAAACGTGCGTCAGGGGGCCGCTTGTGGAACAGGGAGAACCATCCATACATATGGGTAAGCTGCTTGATGAGAGGATATGACAGTTGCTTATTATGTTGGACTGCACTGTGGCACCTTATACTGTTGTAGAGTCATATAGGACTACAGTATTTATTCAATAAGTCCTTAGCACTTTTAATATATTATAGGCTGTACCCGGGATGTAATATTTCTTTTCTCTTTTGTTCCTTAAAGCATACCATACGTTTCCTCCACACCTTATGTGGGCATATGTGCCTTTATTGTATTGTGACATAATTTGATTTTATTGGTCAAAATAAAATTTATATCTTTTTATGAATATAACTTTTGGGATGTTTCTACTCCGTTCTCTTGTGCAATATGTTATTTGGAGTTTCCTGATTTGTCCCATAGATGTGGACATTGGGGGAGGTATACAACTTTACTCCCGGCCACAAAGTGATCATAGGTTGTTTGAGTTTTGTGTTGAGACTACAGAGATATGGGAGCAGAACAGAGCTTGCTCCGGAGATATGGGAGCAGAACGGAGCTTACTACAGAGATATGGGCGCAGAACTGAGCTTACTCCGGAGATATGGGAGCAGAACCGAGCTTACTGCAGAGATATGGGCGCAGGACTGAGCTTACTACAGAGATATGAGAACATAACAGAGCTTACTACAGAGATATGGGAGCAGAATGGAGCTTACTACAGAGATATGGGAGCAGAACTGAGCTTACTGCAGAGATATGGGAGCAGAACCGAGCTCACTGCAGAGATATGGGAGCAGAACTGAGCTTAAAAAGTCTACTACATGGAACCAAGCCTGCTACATAGAAACTGGAGCAGAACCGAGCTTACAGCATCCATACGGTACCATAATCTAGATTACTATATTAATACAGAAAAAACCCGACCAAGAGTCCAAAGTAGTTATTATAAAATTATATAAATTTTATTGATACATAAGGTAAATAACAAAAATAAAGAATAATGCAGAAAAAGATTAATAATGACAATGCACAGAATAAATAGAAAAAAGGGTGCACCTAACCAGGATTACAATAAATGTATATTGCTAAATGCCACACAAAGTGTCAAAAAATATAAAAAGTATCTAAAACTCCACCGAGAAGGTAATGTCATAAGGAGAAAGTGCTCAAGTGCAAAAAAATGTGCAGAGCAAAATGCACATACAATGGAGTTCAAATAACCATTAGATTAAAATGTGAAATGTATAAAGATACCACTAGGTGTCAGTGTTAATAACCGCACATGTTAGCACACGGGAAAAGAGACTGACGATAATGTGAAAAGATAATGTGATCATAATAATAACATACTCACAGTGCTCGTAGGATCCCGGTTTCCTGGATGGCGCCCTCCCCTGTTCTTTACTTTTGTTATTTACCTGATGTATCAATAAAATTTACATAATTTTATAATAACTACTTTGGACTCTAGGTCGGGTTTTTTCTGTTTTTTCTGCTTTGCAATCTTTTCCGTTTGTCCTTTACTTTAGAGTCCGGCTTCCCGAATAGATATGCACAATTATATTTTACTAGATTGCGGCTCGATTCTAACGCATCGGGTATTCTAGAATATGCATGTCCCCGTAGTATATGGACAATGATGATTCCAGAATTCGCGGCAGACTGTGCCCGTAGCTGATTGGTCGAGGCAACCTTTATGACATCATCATCGCCATGGCAACCATTATGACATCTACGTCGATACTGTGCCCGTCGCTGATTGGTCGAGGCCTGGCGGCCTCGACCAATCAGAGAGGCGGGATTTCCAGGACAGACAGACAGACAGACAGACAGAAAAACCCTTAGACAATTATATATATAGATAATATTATTATTATTATTATTTATTATTATCACTATTTTCACCACATACTATTTTATATAGTTTTATTTATACTTGTTTTCCTATTCAGGGAAGCCCCCTCATTTTTGTATTTTTATTACATTAATACAGTACCGGAACCAAGCTTACTGCTTAGATATTGTGCTATAACTGCACTTACTTACAAACATACATACAACAATACGGCTACACAGTGCCTACTACTATCACCACTACACAGCGAATATGGAGCGCCCCCACACCGCCGCAAGGCCGAGGGGTACCCGGAGCCGGGCCTCTAGGTCTCAGTCCTGGGGTTGTCACGGTGGCTAGACCCGGTCCGTGGCCCTGTCTGTCAGTGGGGGACGTCCAGTGCAATAAGTGGTGATAATGGTGCAGTTGTGGGGTGCAGGTCGCGGTAAATAACGAGGACACCAGGTTGCAGTCTCTTTACCTCTTTACTGAAGGTTTTGGAGACCTCAGTCCAGAGCGCTGTTAACTGGGTTGTCAGAGACCGGCCGGTCCAAAGGCACATCAGGAGTTCTCTTTACAGGTGGGAATCAGTGTCTACCTTCTAGCACTGGGTGTTGTAGTTCTTCCCTGCTGAGCTCCCGGGATAGTCCTCACAACTGTTTCTGTCTGTCTCTATTGTTCGTTCTCTTCGTCCTCCAGGTGATATGGTAGGACGCACCCGTATGACGGGGTAGGCCTGGAGTTCTTCCGGGACCCTAGAGTCGCCCCTCTCCCACAGCTGCCTCCGTTGTCTGCTTAGGTGTTAAGTGAGACAGCCAACCTGTAATTAGCTGTCCGGCCGTGGTTTGCAGTAGTACTTAGAGTCTCTTACTTGCTCGGCGTTCCGGCCACCGACTGTTTGCGCCTCAGAAGGATGTTGCCTCGGTCTAACAGCACGACTCCTTCTGGTCCCAATTCCTCTTTACTGTATTCCCGTTGTGCACTGGTTAGTTCTGCTCTGAGGAGTCTGCCAGGATCCCATCCCTGACAGGTCCTCTCACTAGCTCTTCCCAGCTACTTCTCCCTGTCTTCCTGTCCAACCCCCAGTTTTACCAGAGTGTGAGGAGTGGCCTACTAGATAGAACCACCCCCCCTGGTGAGTGTGAAGTGTAGTGAGGTGTTACCTGGTCAGAGAAACTCCTTTAGTGCAATCAGACGTACCATAGCTCCCCATAGTGGCGGAGCCACAGTACTGCAACGACCAGGACTCTGGGGCGCTGCACTCCCCCCCGGTTAAATCCAGTACTCCGGGACTGGGAAAAACAAGAACAACAATACATGTTAACAGGAAACACACAACATTTTGAAATAGCATAAACAATTAAACATAACAGTGCTTCCCTTTATGTGAGGTGAGAACTCTTGAACGTTGTGAAAGTTAGGTCATGCACAGTTTATGACTCTCAGTTCAGTGGTTGAAACAGCGGGGACCCCGGGTAAACAAAGGGGTCCCCATTTTTGAAAGTTTTTGAGCAATTCACCGTCCATTACTCTATTGTCCATTTAAAAACCTGTAACAAAAAGATATGCATACAAACATTTTCAATTAAATAGCAGCCCTTATTAATACCTCCAAGTTTTGTAGCGGAGGGGAGTTTGATTTTGAGTGCTGCGTGTGGACCTTCGCAGCGCAGGGGTTGCTATTGGCCTAACAGGGCCCGCTATGCTTGCTACCGCTGGTGTAGTGCACTGTCTTCTAGCTACACTTCTAGTAAGTCTGGGTAGCACTGGCAGGTTGGGGCTCTCAGAGCTGCTGTTATCAACAGTGGGTACAGCAGATTCACTGATAGCAGAGGGAGGATTTGCCGGTTCAACGGTTGGCATGGCTTCATCAGGTAAGGCTTGTTGAGGTGGTGGGGCTAGATGATCTGGTACCACCATTGCTTCTGGTGGGTCCGGCTGTTGAAACATTAGAACAGGCACCACGATGGCTTGGTTTATCTGAGTCCAGGACTGGGGAAAGTCACCAAGGACGGTATGGAACATCTTCTCCTTTTCTGCCGGCGGGGAGATTTCTGGGGCCGTGCCCCTCTCTTTCAACTTATCGGGGCAGACCTTAAGGTGATCCCTGGATACTGCTGTCGAGGTCTCCCCTCTGTCCTTGCTGATGAGACAGACCTTCGTGTTGTCAAAATCGGATGGCAGGATGGTATACGGTTCCGCTTCCCATTGGTCATCGAGCTTGTGTAATCTCCTCTTTCGTTTAAGTACTTGCTCACCAGGTGACAGGGG
This sequence comes from Ranitomeya variabilis, assembly GCF_051348905.1. Lineage (NCBI taxonomy): Eukaryota > Metazoa > Chordata > Amphibia > Anura > Dendrobatidae > Ranitomeya > Ranitomeya variabilis. The sequence goes on along the minus strand of NC_135236.1, from coordinate 265,170,752 downwards.
AATTGCAGGAGCGTGTTGGTTGTAGTCCCTTTCTTGTTTCTGCCTGGCCTGGGCGAGACTTCTTTCTACACACTCCTGTACTTCGCGGTACCTTCGCTGTCTTTCTGTATCCCAATCTGCATCCGGCGAGGTATCTTCGGGTACTAGGACCCCCATGTCCAGATCAACGGGTAACCGACTAGATCTTCCTCGCATCAGGTACGCTGGAGTACAGTTGGTGGAACTTACTGGGATGTGATTGTACATATCCACCAGGTCAGGCAACTTTGTCGGCCACAGGTTCCGTTCCTCCACGGGTAAGGTCTTTAATAAATCAATTACCACTTGGTTCATCTTCTCGCACATCCCGTTGGTTTGAGGATGGTACGGCGTGGTTCTGATCTTCTTACACCCGTACAGTTGGCAGAATTCTTGGAACACTTCCGCTTCGAATGCAGGTCCCTGATCGGTCAGTACCTTCTCTGGGTAGCCATGGGGCCTACAAAAGTGCTGCTGGAAGGCCCTGGCGGCAGTCCTGGCCGTTAGATCCTTGACAGGCACAACCACCAAAAACCTGGAGTAGTGGTCCACGATGGTAAGGGCGTAGATATAGCCCGACCGGCTAGGTGTCAGCTTCACATGATCCAGCGCGACCAGTTCGAGCGGCCGTTTGGTGATGATAGGCCGCAGGGGAGCCCGTTGACTGTCACGGTCCTTCCTGCGCAGACTACATGGACCACACTCCCGACACCACTTCTCAATGGTTCTCTTCATGCCAATCCAATAGAACCTCCCTCAGAGCAGCTTCTCTAGCTTCCTCCATCCGAAGTGTCCGGCTCCATCATGGTAGGCTCCCAGAACCATGGGCGCATCTCGCCTTGGCACCACTATCTGCCACACCAATTCATGAGTACGTGGGTCGATGCTCCTCCTGCACAACTTGCCATCATGGATAAACAGTTTGCTTCTCCCCTTCCACAGCTGTTGGGTTTCTTGTGGATCATCTGGGCCAGGGTGCAACCCAGCCTGCGTCAAGAGCTCCTTCACCTGACGGACCACGGGGTCACTATCCTGGGTTTCTGCCCATCCGTGGTGGGGCAGGGGATTGAGCGTGGCATCCGGTTGGTTCTTGTGCCTATTCTTCACCTGATGAGAGTTTTGGGTGGCTTTGGGGTGATGGAATGCAGGCAGCTCCACCTCTTCAAGTGCCTCCGGGTCTTCTCCCGCTTCTGGCAAATTGGGCATTCGGGACAAGGCATCGGCATTGGCATTCTTGTGTCCTGCCCGGTACTTGATGGTGAAATTGTAGTTGGATAGCCGGGCCATCCACCGCTGCTCCAAGGCCCCGAGTTTGGCAGTATCCAGATGCGTTAGCGGATTGTTGTCCGTGAAGACGGTGAATTTCGCGGAGGCCAGGTAGTGTTTGAACCTCTCTGTCACTGCCCAGACAATGGCAAGGAATTCCAGCTTAAAGGAACTGTAGTTGTCAGGGTTCCTTTCCGTGGGACGGAGTTTCCGGCTGGCGTAAGCGATCACCCTCTCTTTGCCTTTCTGGACCTGGGACAGCACGGCTCCTAATCCCACATTGCTGGCATCTGTGTACAGCACAAACGGTTGGTCGTATTCGGGGTAAGCCAGTACCTCTTCTCCCGTCAGTGCCGACTTCAAACAGGTGAAGGATTCCTCCAACTCTTCGTTCCAATCAAAGGGGGTGTTCCTCCCCTTGGTCTTCTTTGGTTGGCCCACCAACAGGTTTTGCAAGGGTGCGGCCTTCTTGGTGAAGTCCTTAATGAACCTCCGGTAATAGCCTACCAGCCCGAGGAACTGCCGGACTTCGTGGAGGTCACTGGGCTTTGGCCAGTCCTTAATCACCGTGACCTTGTCGGGGTCTGGGGCCACTCCTTCAGCGCTCACCACATGGCCCAGGTACTGCACTTTAGGTTTCAGCAGATGACACTTGGACGGTTTCACCTTTAAGCCAAAGTTGGATAGGGCTTCAAACACCTCGGCCAGGTGCTTCAGGTGGTCTTCGTAGGTCTTAGAGAAGACAATGACATCATCCAAATATAGCAGCATGGTTTCAAAGTTCAGGTGTCCCAAGCAGCACTCCATCATCCTCTGGAACGTTCCGGGAGCATTGCACAATCCGAAGGGCATGTAGCTGAACTCACAGAGACCCATTGGCGTCGTGAAGGCTGTCTTCTCTTTGTCCGCCTCCGCTACAGGAACCTGCCAGTACCCACTGGTGAGATCTAAGGTAGAGAAGTAGTTAGCAGATTTTAAGGCAGCCAGAGACTCCTCTATCCTGGGCAGTGGGTATGCGTCCTTATGTGTAATGCGATTCAACTGCCTGTAATCAACACACATCCTCATTGTACCATCTTTCTTTTTAACAAGGACCAACGGAGCTGCCCAGGGGCTACAGCTGTCTCTCACCACCCCAGCCTCCTTCATTTCCCGCAACATGTCCTTGGCACACTGGTAATGAGCTGGGGGTACAGGGCGATATCTCTCTTTTATGGGTCGGTGATCTCCCTTGGGGATGTGATGTTGGATCCCTTTCACCTGCCCAAAATCTGAGGGGTGTTTGCTGAATACCTGCTCGTACTCGTGTACCACCCTGTAGGCCCCCTGTTTTTGATGGGATGGGGTAGAGTCAGTGCCCACATGCAATTCCCGACACCAGTCTTTCGAGGGCTCTGCAGAACCTTTGTTCTCCGCCAAGTTTGACGGGACCAAGGGTTCAGGTGCCTGTATCACATTATTATTGACAGTGAACAGTTTGGCGAGCGTGGTATACTTGGTGAGGTGAACCTCCTCCTCCCCACAATTGAGGACACGTACGGGCACTCTCCCCTGGCGGACGTTGACCACCCCCCGGGCTGTCAGAACAGTAGGCCTATTGTCTGAATATACGGGTTCTACCAAGGCCTGGTAGTCCTTACCCCTGAGGCCTATGGCTGCCCGACACCATATTAACATCTCACTCCTGGGGGGTATCGCGATGGGGTTTGAATCACTCACAGTGACACGACCAATCTCACCACCAGTCAGCTCTACCTGCTGTCTCTGCATCAGAGCTCTGATTTCTTTCTGCAGGGCACGTTGCTCACGGTGGCCAGCGGTTTCTGCCACCTGTTGCAACAAAACAATAACTTCTGCAAGACAATTTTCTATAACATTAGTACCAAGAGTCATCATGGGATTACATTCTCGACGATCAATATCAACAATCACAATCCCTTGGGCTTTCAATTCCACCCGCCCCACCTTGATGGTGACCTCCTTATACCCCACTTGTGGCAACGGCTGACCATTACTGGCAATTATGGTGAAATCATCGTCAGGGCCACAGGTAATATCAGTGTCCTCCCAATACTGTTTGTAAAGTACGTAAGGTATAGTCGTCACCTGAGAACCAGTGTCCAGCAAAGCGTTCAAGGGGATCCCATCAACCACTACAGGGAGAACTGGCCGTCCTCCAATGTACTTGGTTCTCCAATGCTGCGGGCCGGATCGTCCTACTCCTGGGGGTTGGCCCTTTGCCCCAGGGGTTGCTCGTTTAAAGGACAGTACCTTGCAAGGTGGCCCACCTGGTGACAGCGGCGGCAGATGGGTCGTCCATCCTGGTGGAAGCGATCGTCGGGCCGGCTTCTGGTCGGCGGAGTCCTCCTCTGTCGCATCCAAGGGACATCCTCCGGGCTGGAAGCCAACTGGATCTTCCCTTTGGGGGCCTCCTGTAGGGACTGCACCGTCCGGGCCAGGGCAGCAACGCTCTTGGTTAGCTCTTGCATCTGGAGACGGAGTCCTGCAGGGGAGTCGTCCTCGAAGCTCTGGGCGTCGGCCTCCGCGGCAACTGGGGTGTCCGATGCCACCTCCTGGTGGTATGTGAGAGCGGGGCGCCTGGGTGGTATTGTACGGCTGGGCTGGCGCTCCTGCAATGCCTGGATAGCTTTATCTTTGAATTGCGCAAAAGTCAAATCTGGATTTTGCATGGCCAGGAAGTGCAATTGGCCTCGCTGGTGACTGCACAGGAGCCCCTCAATGAACCGCTCCTTCAGAAGTTTATCCTCATCCTGCATGCTGCCGGGGTCACTCTGCTTAATGGCCCGCATCGCCTCCTGGAGATTAAGGGCATAGTCCCGTAAGCTATCCTGCGGCCTCTGTTTGCATCCATAGAAAGTCAGTTTAATTTCTGTAGCAGTGCGAGTATCGAAGGTGGCCTTAAGCTTTGCGAAAATCTGTTGCGCAGTTCCCTTATCTTTGGCGGGCCAGGACTTCAATTCTCTCAGAGCCGCCCCAAAGAGTTGGCCGGTTATCATATGAACCTTCTGAGGCTCCGTCAGGGGATAGAACTCGAGCAGGCTGCAGAGCCCTTCCTTAAAGTCAGTGAATGTATGCGACTCCCCAGAGTATCGCGGGAGCCAGGCCGCTCCGGGCAGGTACGGCATAGAGAAGGGCATTATGGCTTTTGTGTTAGCGGCAGCGTCCGGCTGGCTGGGGGGAACAGCGGGTTCTGCGGCTACCGGTGGTGGTATTAGGGCCGTGGCTTCGTCCGCTGCGGGGACCGGAGCTGCCCCTGCGTCTGCGGCTGCGACCGCCACCTCCTCTCCTCCCGACTCGGACATGATGGTCCCTTCCTCCCACTAACCTGCTGGAGGTTGGAGTTCCTCTTCCGGGATTGGCGCCTTACCGCGCTTTCCGTTCCGCGCTTCTTTTGGCTGGTCCCGCCCACGTAGCTAGGGCTCCTCCCTCCGTGCGCGGCAATGGCGAATTTTGGCGGTAAATGGCACAGCACACAGTCTTTTCAATAAAGTACAGTCCAAGCACGATAAATCACAGTTTCAAGGCACACATGACCTGATTCTTCAGGCTTAAGTAGATCCTGTTCGTGACGCCAAGTTTGGAGCGCCCCCACACCGCCGCAGGGCCGAGGGGTACCCGGAGCCGGGCCTCTAGGTCTCAGTCCTGGGGTTGTCACGGTGGCTAGACCCGGTCCGTGGCCCTGTCTGTCAGTGGGGGACGTCCAGTGCAATAAGTGGTGATAATGGTGCAGTTGTGGGGTGCAGGTCGCGGTAAATAACGAGGACACCAGGTTGCAGTCTCTTTACCTCTTTACTGAAGGTTTTGGAGACCTCAGTCCAGAGCGCTGTTAACTGGGTTGTCAGAGACCGGCCGGTCCAAAGGCACATCAGGAGTTCTCTTTACAGGTGGGAATCAGTGTCTACCTTCTAGCGCTGGGTGTTGTAGTTCTTCCCTGCTGAGCTCCCGGGATAGTCCTCACAACTGTTTCTGTCTGTCTCTATTGTTCGTTCTCTTCGTCCTCCAGGTGATATGGTAGGACGCACCCGTATGACGGGGTAGGCCTGGAGTTCTTCCGGGACCCTAGAGTCGCCCCTCTCCCACAGCTGCCTCCGTTGTCTGCTTAGGTGTTAAGTGAGACAGCCAACCTGTAATTAGCTGTCCGGCCGTGGTTTGCAGTGTACTTAAAGTCTCTTACTTGCTCGGCGTTCCGGCCACCGACTGTTTGTGCCTCAGAAGGATGTTGCCTCGGTCTAACAGCACGACTTCTTCTGGTCCCAATTCCTCTTTACTGTATTCCCGTTGTGCACTGGTTAGTTCTGCTCTGAGGAGTCTGCCAGGATCCCATCCCTGACAGGTCCTCTCACTAGCTCTTCCCAGCTACTTCTCCCTGTCTTCCTGTCCAACCCCCAGTTTTACCAGAGTGTGAGGAGTGGCCTACTAGATAGAACCACCCCCCCTGGTGGCCGGAGTGTGAAGTGTAGTGAGGTGTTACCTGGTCAGAGAAACTCCTTTAGTGCAATCAGACGTACCATAGCTCCCCATAGTGGCGGAGCCACAGTACTGCAACGACCAGGACTCTGGGGCGCTGCAAATACATATTATAATATCACCATTACCTCTACATGAAAGTACATTCTATGCAAAGACCAATGACACCACCATATACCTTTTACTATAAGGACAGAATTACATTAAGCTGCTACTAAATTTAAAAAAAATGCTACATAAAAAGAGCAATATTACAACCGTACAGTAACCGTATATTTGTAAATTATAATCCACCACTGTGCACCCACTAACTATAGTCACTTTCCCCATCTAATTTATAAATTAATTAGCACCTGTACTCTTTCCCCCAATTTATTACCTGTCACTTCATCCTCAATGCCCCCTACTATGTACCGCCTGCTCTAACCCTAACCCCGATTCATTATATTTACATGCCCCTCCCGCCCCAATTCATTGTCATCTCTTTCTCATCCACCCGTTATTCATTATCAACTGCTCTACCCCACATTCAATACATCATTTACTCCCCCACCCTCAAAATTCATTATTTGTTGTCTCCCTACATCATCATTTGCTCTCCCCACCCCTTCAATTGATCATATGCTCTCCCCACCCCCACCTTCAATTAATTTGCTGTCCCCCTGTCCTTCACACTGAATTCATCATTTGCCCATCCTCTCCCCACTTCATCATTTGCAGTCCCACTACATTAATTTGAAGTCCCCTTACTTCATCCATTGCAGTCCCCTATCACCCCCTCACTTCATCTGCAGTGCCCCTTCATCATTTGCAGCCACCTATCCACCTTCCATTTCAACACGTGCAGTCCCACCTCAGACACACTTCATCATGTAGAAACAAAACCTCAGATACAGAAACCATATCTACATAGAAAATAGTCCTGTCTGGATCAACCAGGACTCATCGGGATAGTACCCTGAGATACTTCAAACATAATCAGAACCAAAAAACACGAAGTATATAGCTCATGAAAGTATAAAAGAATATATATGTTTATTAATTAATATACGAAAAAACAAACAAACAAAATAAGAAATAATTACAATCCAGAGAAATAACAATAAATATCACAGAGTCGTATGAATATTGAGAACTGAGTGAACCAGAACCAGTGTTGCACCAAGGACAAAGAGGGGAATACAATGTAATACCAAAATATACTGGGTATCTATAATTTAAAGTGTCAGTGCTTAGTATACCTCAGTACTAGGCATAATTACAAAGTGCGAAGGAATATACCATATAGTCAAGTGACCGTCATTCTAACAATATAAGAGAGCTAGTCTCATGCTGTCCTCTTACCCTTCTCCTTGTCCATGTGTAACAACACGCACCCCTATGCGCGTTTCGCCCACAGCTTCCTCGGGGGGCCCGCAATATATTCCTTCGCACTTTGTAATTATGCCTAGTACTGAGGTATACTAAGCACTGACACTTTAAATTATAGATACCCAGTATATTTTGGTATTACATTGTATTCCCCTCTTTGTCCTTGGTGCAACACTGGTTCTGGTTCACTCAGTTCTCAATATTCATAGGACTCTGTGATATTTATTGTTATTTCTCTGGATTGTAATTATTTCTTATTTTGTTTGTTTGTTTTTTCGTATATTAATTAATAAACATATATATTCTTTTATACTTTCATGAGCTATATACTTCGTGTTTTTTGGTTCTGACACTTCATCATGTGCAGTCCCCTAACCCACCCACTTCATCATGTGCCATCCCCCTTAACCCCCCACTTCATCCTCCTTCCCCATAGTCCTGTAGAATGTAAGCCGGCAAGGGCAGTCTCCTCTTCCCTCTGTACCAGTCTGTCATTGTTAGTTTTGTTTACTGTGATATTTGTATTTTGATGTAACCCCTTCTCATGTACAGCACCATGGAAATAATGGTGCTATATAAATAAATAATAATAATAATAATAATCATGTCCGGTCTCCCTTACCCCCCACTTCATCACGTGCAGCCACCCTTACCCCCACTTCATCATGTGCAGTCCCCCTTAACCCCCAATTAATCACGTGCAGTCCCCCTTACCCCTCAATTCATCATGCACAGTCCCCCTTAACCCACCACTTCATCATGTGCAGTCCCTCTTACCCCCATTTCATCATGTGCAGTCCACCTTAACCCACAATCCATCATGCGCAGTCCCCCTTACCCCCCACTTCATCATGTGCAGTCTCCCTTACCCCTCATTTCATCATATGCAGTCCCCCTTAACCCCAATTCAATATCTGCAGTCCCCCTTACCTCCCACTTCATGTGCAGTCCCCCTTACCCCCCACTTCATCATGTGCAGCCCCTCTCCCCCACTTCATCATGTGCAGCCCCACTCCTCCTTCATCATGTGCAGTCCCCCTTACTCCCCCACTTCATCATGTGCAGCCCCACTCCCCCTTCATCATGTGTAATCCCCCTTACTCCCCCCACTTCGTCATGTGCAGTCCCCCTTACCCCCCACTTCATGTGCAGCCCCACTCCCCTTTCATCATGTGCAATCACCATTACCCCGCACGTCATAATGTGCAGCCCCACTCCATCATGTACAGCCCCACACCCCCAAACTCCTTCATGTGCAGCCCCACACCCCCTTCATCATGTGCAACCCCACTTACCCCCCACTCCATCATGTGCAGTCTCCTTTAACCCCCAAACTCCATAATGTGCAGTCCTCCTTACACCCCCACTTCATCACTTGCAGTTACCCTCACCCATTGATATCATTTTATAAAGAAAACAAAAAAAATTTTCATACTTACCTCACAGTTGCTCCCCTGCAGAGCCTCTCTGCTTCCAGCATCCGGGACATGTCGGCACGTGACCCAGAAATACAGAGAACATGGAGGAAGTGGGAGCTGTGCAGACGTCAAGGTTAGGCCGGTTTCACACGTCAGTGGCTCCGGTACGTGAGGTGACAGTTTCCTCCCGTACCGGAGACACTGACACACGTAGACCCATAAAAATCAATGCATCTGTTCAGATGTCATTGATTTTGTGCGGACCGTGTGCGGACCGTGTCTCCGTGTGCCAAACACGGAGACATGTCAGTGTTCGTGGGAGCGCACGGATTACACGGACCCAATAGAGTCAATGGGTCCGTGTAAAACACGGACCTCACACGGACATTCTCCGTCTGGGGTCCGTGTGGCGTGCCGGAGACAGCGCTACAGTAAGCGCTGTCCCCCCCACATGGTGCTGAAGCCGCCATTCATATCTTCCCTGTAGCACCGTTTGCTACAGAGAAAATATGAATGATAGTGTTTAAAATAAAGATCCATGTGTCCGCCGCCCTCCCACCCCCTGTGCGCCCCCCCGCTGGTCAGCAAATACTCACCCGGATCCCCCGTCGGCAGTCGCTCCTTCCTGGTCTGGCCGCGGCTTCTCTACTGTATGCGGCCGATTACACTCATGAATATGTGGCTCCACCTCCAATAGGGGCGGAGCCGCCTATTCATGAGTGTAAATGAGCGGCCCCACGTGACCGCATACAGTAAGCCGCGGCCAGACCAGGAAGGAGCGACTGCCGACGGGGGATCCGGGTGAGTATTTTCTGACCAGCAGGGGGGGCGCACAGGGGGTGGGGGGGCGGCGGACACATGGATCTTTATTTTAAACACTATTCTTCATATTTTCCCTGCAGCAAACGTTGCTACAGGGAACATATGAATCGCAGCTTCAGCACCATGCAGAGTGGGTACCACACGCTCCGTGTGGTACCCACTCGCCATACGGGCGGCACACGTGTGCCGCAGGTATGGCCTCCGTGAGTTCCCAGGCACACGGACACGGATAACTCCGGTACCGATTTATTCCGGTACCGGAATTATCTGGACGTGTGGGTCAGCCCTTAGACAGCCGTGCACAGTCCCGGCGCAAACGTGTGTGTGACACCCCAGGTTCCTCGTTTTTACAGTGCATTGCTTTCCTCACCGGGAGAGTGATGTCACACTTGGAAGCGAGGGAAGATCTTCTCTATCAGGTATCACAAGGATACAACATGTTCACATTCCAGGCCAAAAGGGGGAGCTCTGATCCAGCTTGTGGGTGGCTCCCCTATATATATTCTGGTCTGGAGGAAAAGTCAGCCAGTCTGAGAGAGAGTTCCTGTCAGAGAGACAGAGGAGAAGGAAGTTGAGGAGCCATGCAGCCATGAGAACTACTGCAGCCCCTAGTGAAAGAGAAAGACGAACGGATTGCAGAGAGCGTGTTGAAGAAGTGAAGCGCAGGAGAGTGAGAACTGGGGAGGACAGCTGCGACTGGGTTACCTCCTTACAGAGTGCAGACACCGGTAGCCGGGAGACCGAGGTTTGTGAGGGACTCCAAGAATTACAGCTGAAACCGGCAGGACAGATGGACTACACATCACCTGTCCGCCCCAACACCTGGAGACACAGTGGCGCATAGAACCCAGGTCGTGATAGAGACCCTGTTACAAGGCTCCGGACTGTGGCTACTTGAAGTCTTCAGTAAACCAGGTAAAGAGACTACAAACCAGCCAGCCCCTGTGAAGAGGCATTGTGCATCCTGACTTCTCTGCAGCAGACACGCTCACACAGCATGCAATGTGGGCGTGTCTGCAGTATACTGGAGGCAGCCTTCACAAGTACAGTGCCAGCACCTAGCGTCCTCTGCCTCTCCCTGGCCACTGCCCATGGTAGTGCAGGGAGATCATGTCTCCCCACTCTACCACGTAGCTTAACTATATCAGTGGGCTGTGCACGCTGATATTATAAAGGGTAGTGTAGCGCCGGGTGGACCCTTGTGAGCGGTGGGCTCGGGGTGACTGCATCCTCTGCCCCCCTGGTAGCTATGCTGCTGTTTCTTGTTTACAAAGAAAAACTCCTCAGAAGTAGGGGATAAGGATGGCCTGATTTGACCCTTTGACAAACTTTCCGTGATATAGTCCTTAATGGCTTGCCTCTCTGGACCAGGGATATTATACAGTTATATGAAAAACTTTGGGCACCCCTATTAATCTTAAGCTTATTGTTTTATAAAAATTGTTTTTTTTGCAACAGCTATTTCAGTTTCATATATCTAATAACTGTTGGACACAGTAATGTTTCTGCCTTGAAATGAGGTTTATTGTACTAAAGGTACCGTCACACTAAGCGACGCTGCAGCGATAGCGACAGCAATGCCGATCGCTGCAGCGTCGCTGTGTGGTCGCTGGAGAGCTGTCACACAGACCGCTCTCCAGCGACCAGCGATGCCGAGGTCCCCGGGTAACCAGGGTAAACATCGGGTTGCTAAGCGCAGGGCCGCGCTTAGTAACCCGATGTTTACCCTGGTTACCAGCGTAAAAGTTAAAAAAACAAACAGTACATGCTCACCTGCGCGTCCCCCAGCCTCTGCATCCTGACGCTGACTGAGCTCCGGCCCTAACAGCAGAGCGGTGACGTCACCGCTGTTGCTTTCACTTTCAGTTTAGGGCCGGCGCTTTAGTGTCAGGAAGCAGAGGCTGGGGGACGCGCAGGTGAGTATGTACTGTTTGTTTTTTTAACTTTTACGCTGGTAACCAGGGTAAACATCGGGTTACTAAGCGCGGCCCTGCGCTTAGTAACCCGATGTTTACCCTGGTTACCAGTGTAAAATATCGCTGGTATCGTCGCTTTTGCTGTCAAACACGGCGATACACGGCGACCTAGCGACCAAATAATGTGCAGACCTTCTAGCAGCGACCAGCAATTTCACAGCGGGATCCAGATCGCTGCTGCGTGTCAAATACAGCGATATCGCCATCCAGGTCGCTGCAACGTCACGGATTGCTGGCGATATCGCCTAGTGTGACGGTACCTTAACAGAAAATGTGCAATCATGCACCTGTCAAATTTTGTTTGAATGCAAAGTATGGGCACCCTTATCATTTTCTTGTTTTAAATACTGCTACCTATTTATTACTGACTTACTAAAGCACTTTTTTTGGTTTTGTAACCTCATTGAGCTTTGAACTTCATAGCCAGGTGTATGCAATCATGAGAAAAGCTACTTAAAGTGGCCACTTGCAAGTTGTTCTCCTGTTTGAATCTCCTCTGAAGAGTGGCATCATGGGCTCCTCAAAACACCTGTCAAATCATCTGAAAACAAAGATTATTCCACATAGTTGTTCAGGGAAAGGATACAAAAAGCTGTCTCAGAGATTTAACCTGTCAATTTCCACTGTGAGGAACATAGTAAGGAAATGGAAGAACACAGGTACAGTTCTTGTTAAGGCCAGAAGTGGCAGACCAAGAAAAACATCAGAAAGGCAGAGAAGAAGAATGGTGAGATCAGTCAAGGACAATCCTCAGACCACCTCCAGAGAGCTGCAGCATCAACTTGCTGCAGATGGTGTCACTGTGCATCGGTCAACTATACAACGCACTTTGCACAAGGAGAAGCTGTATGGGAGAGTGATGCGAAAGAAGCCGTTTCTGCAAGCATGCCACATACAGAGTCGGCTGAGGTTTGCAAAAGCACATTTGGAGAAGCCAATTCCTTTTTGGAAGAAGGTCCTGTGGACTGATGAAACCAAGATTGAGTTGTTTGGTCATACAAAAAGGCGTTATGCATGGCGGCAAAAAAACACAACATTCCAAGAAAAACACTTGCTACCCAGAGTAAAATTTGGTGGAGGTTCCATCATGCTTTGGGGCTGTGTGGCCAATGCCGGCACCGGAAATCTTGTTAAAGTTGAGGGATGCATGGATTCCTCTCAGTATCAGCAGATTCTTGACAATAATGTTCATGAATCAGTGACAAAGTTGAAGTTACGCAGGGGATGGATCTTTCAGCAAGACAATGATCCAAAACCGCTCCAAATCTACTCAGGCATTCATGCAGAGGAACAATTTCACTGTTTCGACCATCAAACTTAACTGAACTGGAATTGTTTTGTAAAGAGGAATGGTCAAAAATACCTTCATCCAGGATCCAGGAACTCATTAAAAGCTACAGGAAGTGACTAGAGGCTGTTATTTTTGCAAAAGGAGGATCCACTAAATATTAATGTCACTTTTCTGGTGAGGTGCCCATACTTATACACCTGTCAAATTTTGTTTGAATGCAGATTGCACATTTTCTGTTAGTACAATAAACCTCATTTCAAGGCAGAAACATTACTGTGTCAAACAGTTATTAGATATATGAAACTGAAATAGCTGTTGCAAAAAAAACAATTTTTATAAAACATTAAGCTTAAGATTAATAGGGGTGCCCAAACTTTTTCATATAACTGTATATTATACAGTCTGCTCTTAGGCAGCTTGGCTCCAGGAACAAGATTAACAGCACAGTCATAAGGACGATGGGGAGCAAGTTCTTAGCACTCCTTCTCCGAGAACACATCCCCAAAGTCAGACAGGTATTTAGACACAGACTGGGTATCCACCCTAGCAAGCCGGGTACCCAAGCAGTTTCCTTGAAAATACTCTCTCCATTTTACCACTTCCAGAGTCTGCCAATCTACCACAGGATTGTGCAGAGTGAGCCAAGGATGTCAAAGAACCACAGGAGAGTGGAGACCCTCTACCACATAACGGTCAATAACTTCAGAGTGTATGGCCCCTACGTGAAGATGTAACCCTCGCACAGCTTGAGTAAAGTATCCCTGTCTCAAGGGGGTCGATGGTGATTATGGTTATGGCTCTAGACAGTGTATGAGGATTGAGGTCCTGGAACTGGACGAACCTATCGTCAATCAAGTTAAAGCCCGCCTCACTGTAAAAAAAATGCAGACACAACCACCTTAATTTCACCCAGGTGAATCTCAGCTGGCAGAAAAAATTGTGTCCTACCCATGATGGTGATAAGGAAACCCAGGTTACTAACCTCCTCGCAATCGAGAAAACTCTTAGTTTTCCGGTGGCTGTTTACCATGACATAGGGAAGGACACGTGCCCATGAAATGTCCCTTTTTACCTCAGTAAAACACAATCCCCCTTTGTGCCGAACAAAAGACTACTTTCCATGATGAGATGCCACACCCAACTGCGTGGGTTCCTCAGATGACTTAGACTTAATTTCCCTTGACCCTGAACCTTCCTCCCATTGGGATGTTTCCCTATGTCTCTGGCGAAGACGGTGACCTGGATAGCCAGAGCCATGGCCACCTCAAGGGAAACTGGAGTCTCATACAGGGTTAAGGCATCCTTCACCCTTACTGATAGCCCTTCACAGAACTGCCTATAGAGTGCGGGGTCATTCCACTTAGTGTCTGTGACCACCTCCGAAACTCGGAGCAATACTCCTCCGCCAGCCGGTCTCCCTGCTGAAGCTGACACGGTGTTGACTCGGCCAAAGAGATGCAGTCGGGGTCGTCATATATATGACCCAGCAGCAGAAAAAACTCCTCCACTGTCTGGAGTGACTCGGAGTCAGACAGAAAAGAAAATGCCCATGCTTGCAGTTCCCCTGAAGGAGCGAGATTATTATCCCTATATGTTGCTCCTCAGTTCCTGAGGAACAAAGACGTAACCTAAAGTACAGTTTACAGGCCTCCCTGAAAACAACAAAGTTGTCATGTCCCCAGAGAACCTGTCAGGCAAAGTTGTTATGGACCTGGTGGTTAGGTGCACCCGGATTGACCTGATGGTTAAACTAGGAATCGGGACAAGCTCTGGGGGAGTGGGAACTCTGCTGACCGCAAACCCTACTCCTATCACACACACTAGAAATAGCCATGGAGCGTACCTAACTCTCCCTAGACGCCTCTTCACAGCCTAAGAGCTAACTACCCCTAAAGATAGAAATAGAAGCCTTACCTTGCCTCAGAGATATTCCCCAAAGGAAAAGGCAGCCCCCACATATATTGACGGTGAGTTTAGAGGAAAGTCACAAACACAGGAATGAAACAGGTTTTAGCAAAGGAGGCCAGTCTTCACTAAATAGTCAGAGGATAGAAAAGAGAACTATGCGGTCAGCACAAAAAAACTACAAAAACCATGCAGAGTATGCAAAAAGACCTCCACACCGACTCACGGTGTGGAGGTGCAACTCTGCACCCCCAGAGTCTCCAGCTAGCAAGGAAATATCATGATAGCAAGCTGGACTAGAATTAGCAGTAACAACAAATGAACTAGCAGGAATTTAGCTTCTGCTGGAGTCGACAGGTCATCTGAGAAGTCCAAGAGAGATCTGAACCAATACTGAGACATTGACAGCTGGCATGAAGCAACGATCTGAGTGGAGTTAAATAGGGAAGCCAGCATAGCAATAAACGAGGGCAGCTGAGAAAGCCAACCTCAAGGACCAGCAGTTCCACTCAAAGCCACTAGAGGGAGTCCAAGGACAGAACTCACCTAAGTACCATTCATGACCACAGGAGGGAGTCCGAGAACGGAATTCACAACACAAAGTGATCTTGGACTCCTCTAAGGGTTGCCTGGGAGTTATGGTTCCCAAGCCTCATGTGTTAGGGTGCTGCAAAATGACAGTGCATAAATCTGCCACCTCCAGGCTGAGCTGCTGCAGTGGCCCTGTCAGAGCAGTGATAGGATCCATAATGGATCAAAAAACAGTTTCGTTTAGAGCTAATGTCATGACTCTGTTGGCAGGTGACCCGGGACCAGGGGCTCCTTCCCTGTCCCTAATGCTAGGGGGTACCCTAATTCGCCTTGTACTCCAGGTTACTTCTGAAGGTGAAGATGCTGGCGCCACATACCTTGCCTTATCTCCTGAATCCGCCCTCCATCTGTACCCTTCCCCCACCCAGGAAAGAGGGAATTGATATAGAAGGGTTAATGTTTTTCCTTTTTAGTTGCCTTTTGCCTTGAATTGCTAGAATGTGTTTAGAATTTGTTCTTATGATGCAGTAGTCTTGTAGTCTAAGATTCAAGAATTTTATACTTCCTATCTTACATGTTTTCAATAGTCAGCAAATAGCATGTTCTGGGTACATGAAAAATAAAGGTCAGTATGACCTCGGGGTAATGGGGGAGGGCTACATGAATTACATTGAGTTACATTTGTTGTACATGGTATAAAATACTGCCTCTTGCTGCATTACATCAGATAAAAGTGACTTTGCTCACAGAAGGTGTGCAATTTCCTTTTTTCTCCAAGCGCTTGTAAATGAAGGGCAAAACCTCCTGATTTGGCCTCACTGGTGATCTGGCATGTCTGACATTGGGTCAGAATGCAAATGGCTACAACAGTTCTGGCGCCCAATGTGGGGCTGATGTAACCAGCCTATTTGGAATCCATATGTGGGAGCTTCCTGGGAGATTGGACATGCAAAACCCAGCTGCAGCAAGGTGAAAAATTTTATTCTTACAAATTGTTTTGCACTTGCAATCTCTCTTCTGGGTCTCCTCATATCTCTGGATAAAGGCTGCATTGTTATGGTTTCCAATGGCAAGGAAACATCAGAAGCATAGAATAAATGGACAAGCTCTCGGGTGATGGAAACTAGAGCTGACCGCGATGCTAAACCTACACACCACACTAGAAGTAGCCAGGGGGCATTCCTGCGTTGTCTCTAGATGCCGCGCGCCAGCCGGAGAACTAACTACCCCTGGTAGAAGAAAACACAGTCCTGGCTTGCCTCCAGAGAATGTCCCCACAGGAGATAGCAGCCCCCCACATATAATAACGGTGAGAGCAGATGAAAAGACACACGTAGTATGAAAGCAGATTTAGCACAGAGAGGCCCGCTAACTAAATAGCAGAAAGATACAACAGAGGACTTCGCGGTCAGCTGCAAAACCCTTCAAAACACCATCCTGAAATTACCTTAACTCATGTGACAACTCATGCCACTGGAGTGGTAATTTCAGCCCAACAAGAGCTTCCAGCTGCAGAGATTCACATAAGTGCAAACTGGACAAAACATACAAAAATAGACTTAAGGACTAAAGTGTCCAACTTAGCTGAGCAGAAAACTGGGAGCAGGAACATGCAACAGAATCACTCTGGATACATTGATGGCCAGCATTAGAATGACTGAGGAGCAAGGTTAAATAGGATACTCCCACATCCTGATAGGAACAGGTGAACTGAGAAAGCAAAGCTTGCAGGACACCAGTACCACAAGAGACCACCGGGGGAGCCCACGAACCAAATCACAACACTGCATACACTGTTCAAAGAACCTACATCACCAGTGAGTTTTGTGTTTTGTCTGTTTATGTCCGTATGAGAGTTGAATAATAGAGTAATAAGATGATAATTGTTATCTGTCAAAATACTATCTGGTTGTGTAGTGTGTAGTACAGAGCTGGGATAGACTCTGTGCAGTGTTGTTATTTTGGTCATTTTGGATTGGCAGTACATCATACGAAGCTGTATTTTGCATAGGGCTGTGGTTTTTGTTGTTTAGCCTTAAGTGCTTTCAGAGTGTCAGTGGACACTGCTGCAGTTTTTTTAGAAGTTGTGTTAATTGCAAAGTGTAAAATAGGCAGGCTGTGCGAATCCTTGTATGTATGTCTATGAGAACCTCTGAATGAGATGAGAGGTGAGTGATTGAGATAAGGGATTTTCTTCTTGTAAAAATCAACTGAAAAGTGAAAAGAAAAAAAAACAAAAAACAATCCCTGCATGAGCACGTATGAATGAATCATCACATAAGTATCATTACTTATCTAATTGTTGCTGAGGGTCCAAGATGGATGAGTTGTGGATATTTTTAATGTACATTTAATTTACATCTGAGATTCAGTGAAACCCGTGTTATATATGGTTTGACATTGGATAGGTTTCTATATGTGTATGTGTTTTGCCCAGACGCGGTCAGAATCAGCTTATTCAAATTGTGCAGTAATCTGCCTGTACAGAGAAACTGTTTTTGATTCCGAGAGGATGCTGTATTTTGTTTCTATGTGAAAGACACTAAATGTCTAAAATTCTGATGGGAGGGGCAGCTGCGCGATTGCTTTCTCCTTCTGTGTGGAGTGATGCTGTGAGCCCTTATCTCCGCTGAGTGCCAGAGGAAGGAGGACATGTAGCTGCGCTCAAGATTCTCTGAATATTCTGTCCTTGGTGTAGTACCCACTGGGAGATTTGTGTTTAAAACAATAGTACTGTATTGAAGTAGAATAGAAATATTGTTAGTTGAGGTTGGACGTTGAAAGTAAAATAACTGTGCCTATTTTAGAGCAAATTTGTGAAAGATTGTTTGGTTATCAGTGTGATTGAAAGATTGGTAAAAAGATTCACCGGCTTCAAGTTGAGTGATTGATATATAGCAAATTGAGGATCAATGGAGGAGGTAGCCATCGGCACTGCTAATGTAGTAGCTGAGAGGCCTAACACATCAGGGCCTTCTTGCTACAGTAAGCTGGTTTTTGTTGCGGGTGAGAGGCAGAAAGCCTTCCCGCTCCATGTAGCTGAGCTAGAGGGTTAGAGGCCTAAGACATCTGGGCCTTCCTTTTCTAGCCAGCTGATCTAACGGGTAAGAGGCAGAAAGCCTTCCTGTTACATCCTTTAGGTCTACCGGGTGAGAGGCAGAAAGCATTCCCGCTAAATCTTGACACTCGCTCTGACTTGCTACGTGTGGCCGCCGGTAGATAAGGTAAGGCACACTAAAAAGGGCATTTGCAGGATAAAGTCGAGCTGTCGGAAGAATAAGTTAAAGCCATGCGAAACTTGTTCTGTGTGCAGTCAGGGCCCCAATGGGATCCAGAACCGCTATGCAGATTGTAAAAGACAGAGAAGGAAAGGAAGCAGTGAAAGATGTGGGACCAATATTGAAAAAGGCAAACATGCCAGAGTGTGGATGTTTGGATGTACGAAAAGGCATAGACAAGGGAGGAAAATAGCAAGTGAATAAATGGCGTCTGAGAGAGTGCAGCAGTACGGAAGTAAGGTGTATTATGAATTTTTGATGCTCAAAAGTCCGACTATGACCGACACATTACTGCTACCATCATACCTTTGTAGGACCAGAGACCCAGACAAGACAGATGGACTTGTAAACACTGTGGTCAGACAAACCCAGACTGGAGAAATACTTGTATGACCTGTGCTGCAGCCCAACCTAAATGAATTGCACTGAATCCTGTCCAGACAAGATCACATGTAGTTGCATAAGAAGCTGACACAGGAGTGTGGCTAGTGGGGACATTGACTTTTTGGGAGTAAGCTGACAGTAATCCTTTTGGGAAGGAAACTGTAGAACAACATGTCACTTCCACTGATCATCTAGTCATCTCCACCACCAGACCCACTACCAGAGAACCGACCACATCAGGACCAAGAAGGGTGGGTAGGGTAAGACAGATACAGGAGTATTATCCCTGGAGGCCCTCTGACTAGCTAGCTACGCTAAAACAATTGGCTGACCCTGAGAACCAAACTTACCCATTTTACAGACAAATTATGACAATATGACGGACGTATAAGTGCATCTGGGCAGACCTAGAGAGCTTGGTGAGCACAAAGGCAGGTGACGTACTAGGATGCAAAGTTAAGACTTTTACAGATTTGACAAAAGGAGAGATTGTAGAGATGTACTTTGGACGGTTACAGTTGAGATGGGCAGACATGGGGTACAGTCCAATAAACCCACTTGATGTTAACATATTGGTAAATGCATTTATTGACGGTATGAACAAAGGCTTACAAGACGCAGTAAAGACAGCCAGACCTGAATGGAGAAATGTAGATCCAAAAGATCTCCTGAAGGTTGCTAAAGGAGTTGAACAAACTAGGACAATAAGACGACCTGTCATGTATGCTGGAACACAAGGAAAACAGTAGAGACGTAGTAAGGGACCTAAGGACTTAGAAACAGTGAAGTACTGGAATTGTGGAGAAAATGAACACTAAGCCAACCACTGCAAAAACCCTACAGAGTAGACTAAGAAGACCAATCTCCACCTCCTTCACCTTCAGACTAGGAAACTGGCAACCCAGTGACAAATGTGTGCCCTGTTCTTGTCCCCTCCAGACCTGGTCTTGCCTTGATGACTGCCATAACAATGCCGGGAGTGAAGGAGGCAGAGTTCTTGATTGACATTGGGGCAGCCGGGACTGTGGTACACAAAGACTTGATAATGCCAGGCATGTTTACTGAGGAGACTGTGGAATGAGTGGGGGTAGAGGGACAAGCAACTGAAGCCCCTATGGCTAAACAAATAAGACTAAAATTACGAGACAGCCAAGAGGTGCTTACAAAACTTATTGTTAGTGACAGTCACTGCAAAAAGATCTTTTCACCAACAGAATGACTGTTCTCCTAATCACCATGCTGGCAGTAGCAAGATTATTGCACCTTACAGAGACACTGGATAAACTTTTAAATGTTGACAGGGACAACAAACTTATTCAACATCTTGCTTTTCTTATAAAAGATGCAGAAGGACAAAAACTGTTGGACTGTTGGATCTGTATACACAGCCCAGTATTTGCAAGGACTATGCTGTACTTAGCATAGGTATTAACACCACACTGCATTTACAATGAGACTTGGACTCAGATTTCCTAGGTTCCTTAAGGCTCTTAATGAGACTAATACAATATAGAGACTCCTTTTTAAATCCATCCAATTGGCTTAGCGGCCTAGCGGGATGGATTATTTTTGGTATTTTACAGACTTGCATGCAATTTTTATTGTTTTATTTTGCTTATTGCTTTATGTAGCTGAAAAAGTGCTAATATATGCATTACATAAGTTATTGAAGAGTGTATGTTTAAGGAAGGAATCTAAGGCTGTGTCATCCATAGTGTATAATAGACCCCGGATAACCACTGCTGACTAGGGAAGTGAGTGTCCACACTGAAGGTGGATGGGCGAAACAGGTAGAAAGCCACCTTATGGGTACTAGACCCATGAGACAGTAGCTCCTTTGTGGACATCAGCTGACCCTGTGGCAGAGGTTATACCATTTACAAAAGGGGGGAAATTGATATAGAAGGGTTAATGTTTTGCCTTTAATTGCCTTTTGACTTTAATTGCTAGAATGTGTTTAGAATTTGTTCTTATGATGCAGTAGTCTTGTAGTCTAAGATTAAAGGATTTTATGCTTCTTATCTTACATGTTTTCAATAGTCAGCAAATAGCATGTTCTGGGTACGTGAAAAATGAAGGTCAGTATGACCCCGGTGTAACGGAGGAAGGCTACATGAATTACATTGAGTTACATTTGTTGTAAATGGTATAAAATACTGCCTCTTGCTGCATTACATCAGATAAAAGTGACTTTGCTCACGGAACGTGTGCGATTTCCTTTTTTCTCCAAGCGCTTGTAAATGAAGGGCATAACCTCCTGATTTGGCCTCACTGGTGATCTGGCATGTCTGACATTGGGTCAGAACGTAAACAGCTACAACAGAAGTAACAGTGCACCTTAGTACACCAACCAGACAAACACGGTAACATGAACAGGGGAAACGGAAACTAGACAGGCATACAAATATACACTCACTTATAACAGAGGAATTTACTGGGGAGTGGAGGATAAGGGTAAAACCAAAGTAGGAGAGGAAAGGGAATTATCACACTCAGTAAACCAAGCAACAGTCACAGATTAATCCACCAAACACCTACTTTTATAACCACCAACTTCTACCCTCCCAGCCATACAGCATAAGCTAGATCTGACAAAGTGTGTCAGTCAGGAAGCAGATTATATAGGGGATATGAGGGGATAACTGTGCTCAGCTCAGAGCCCTAGCTTCCAGATCTCTCACTGCTAAAATAAATTTACGGCGTTTAAAAAGGTGAATTGCTTTTATTCATCGTAGGAGTAGGAGCAATCATACGCTGTGGTCTTCTGGCTCTTCTCTGCCGTGGTAACCCTATGGCAAGTGTTGTGAAATTGGATTTTGGGCTCCCCCGGTGGCCACTGGTGGAATTGAACTGGTGTGCATCATCCCCTCTGTTCACCTGTTTCCATCAGGATGTGGGAGTCGCTATTTAACCTTGCTCCTCTGTCACTTCCATGCCGGTCAACATTGTAATCAGAAGCCTTTCTGTGCATGTTCCTGCTGCTAGACAACTCCCAGCTAAGTTGGACTTTAGTCCTCGTTTGTTTTTGCATTTTGTTCCAGTTCACAGCTGTAGTTTCGTTTCTGTGTCTGGAAAGCTCTTGTGATCTGAAATTGCCACTCTGATGTTATGAGTTAATACTAGAGTCTTAAAGTAATTTCAGGATGGTATTTTGATAGGGTTTTCAGCTGACCATGAAAGTGCCCTTTCTGTCTTCCTGCTATCTAGTAAGCGGACCTCAATTTTGCTAAACCTATTTTCATACTACGTTTGTCATTTCATCTAAAATCACCGCCAATATATGTGGGGGCCTCTGTCTGCCTATCGGGGAAATTTCTCTAGAGGTGAGCCAGGACTATATTTTCCTCTGCCAGGATTAGTTAGTCCTCCGGCCGGCGCTGGGCGTCTAGGGATAAAAAACGTAGGCAACGCTACCCGGCTACTGTTAGTTGTGCGGCAGGTTTAGTTCATGGTCAGTTTAGTTTCCATCCTTCCAAGAGCTAGTACTTATGTTTGCTGGGCTATGTTCTCTTGCCATTGAGAACCATAACAGTTTGACCGGCCAAAAAGGGTTAAATTAATTGACAGAGAAAGGAGAGAAAAGAGAAGTCTGCTGAAGATTTTTTTTTTTTTTTTCCCTTCCCTTCAGTTCTGAGTGTGCTTGTAATTGAATCTCTTGCAAGTCTGCCTATATTGCAGCCTTTCTCTCTCTCTCTCTCCTTCTAATCCTGGAATGGCTCTGTGTTCACCTGTTTAAAATGGATATTCAGAGTTTAGCTGCAGGTTTGAATAATCTCACCACGAAAGTTCAAAATTTACAAGATTTTGTTGTTCATGTTCCTATATCTGAACCTAGAATTCCTTTGCCTGAATTTTTCTCGGGGAATAGATCTTGCTTTCAAAATTTCAAAAATAATTGCAAGTTGTTTTTGTCCCTGAAATCTCGCTCTGCTGGAGATCCTGCTCAGCAGGTCAGGATTGTGATTTCCTTGCTCCGGGGCGACCCTCAGGATTGGGCTTTTGCATTGGCTCCAGGGGATCCTGCGTTGCTCAATGTGGATGCGTTTTTTCTGGCCTTGGGGTTGCTTTATGAGGAACCTCAGTTAGAGCTTCAGGCGGAAAAGGCCTTGATGTCCCTATCTCAGGGGCAAGACGAAGCTGAAATATACTGCCAGAAATTCCGTAAATGGGCTGTGCTTACTCAGTGGAATGAGTGCGCCCTGGCGGCGAATTTCAGAGAGGGTCTCTCTGATGCCATTAAGGATGTTATGGTGGGGTTCCCTGTGCCTGCGGGTCTGAATGAGTCCATGACAATGGCTATCCAGATCGATAGGCGTCTGCGGGAGCGCAAACCTGTGCACCATTTGGCGGTGTCTACTGAGAAGACGCCAGAGAATATGCAATGTGATAGAATTCTGTCCAGAAGTGAACGGCAGAATTTAAGACGAAAAAATGGGTTGTGCTTCTATTGCGGTGATTCAACTCATGTTATATCAGCATGCTCTAAGCGTACTAAGAAGCTTGATAATTCTGTTTCAATTGGCACTTTACAGTCTAAGTTTATTCTATCTGTGACCCTGATTTGTTCTTTATCATCTATTACCGCGGATGCCTATGTCGACTCTGGCGCCGCTTTGAGTCTTATGGATTGGTCCTTTGCCAAACGCTGTGGGTATGATTTGGAGCCTCTTGAAACTCCTATACCCCTGAAGGGGATTGACTCCACCCCATTGGCTAGTAATAAACCACAATACTGGACACAAGTAACTATGCGGATTAATCCGGATCATCAGGAGATTATTCGCTTTCTTGTGCTGTATAACCTACATGATGTGTTGGTGCTTGGATTGCCATGGCTGCAATCTCATAACCCAGTCCTTGACTGGAAAGCTATGTCTGTGTTAAGCTGGGGATGTAAGGGGACGCATGGGGACGTACCTGTGGTTTCCATTTCATCATCTATTCCCTCTGAGATTCCTGAATTCTTGACTGAATATCGTGACGTTTTTGAAGAACCTAAGCTTGGTTCATTACCTCCGCACCGGGAGTGCGATTGTGCCATAGATTTGATTCCGGGTAGTAAATACCCTAAGGGTCGTTTATTTAATCTGTCTGTGCCTGAACATGCTGCTATGCGAGAATATATAAAGGAGTCCTTGGAAAAGGGACATATTCGTCCTTCGTCATCTCCCTTAGGAGCCGTTTTTTTCTTTGTGGCTAAGAAAGATGGCTCTTTAAGACCGTGTATTGATTATCGGCTTTTGAATAAAATCACGGTTAAATATCAATATCCGTTGCCACTGCTGACTGATTTGTTTGCTCGCATAAAGGGGGCCAAGTGGTTCTCTAAGATAGATCTCCGTGGGGCGTATAATTTGGTGCGAATTAAGCAGGGGGATGAGTGGAAGACCGCATTTAATACGCCCGAGGGCCACTTTGAGTATTTGGTGATGCCTTTTGGTCTTTCAAATGCCCCTTCAGTCTTTCAGTCCTTTATGCATGACATTTTCCGTGATTATTTGGATAAATTTATGATTGTGTATCTGGATGATATTTTGATTTTTTCGGATGACTGGGACTCTCATGTCCAGCAGGTCAGGAGGGTTTTTCAGGTTTTGCGGTCTAATTCCTTGTGTGTGAAGGGTTCTAAGTGCGTTTTTGGGGTACAAAAGATTTCCTTTTTGGGATATATTTTTTCCCCCTCTTCCATCGAGATGGATCCTGTCAAGGTTCAGGCTATTTGTGATTGGACGCAACCCTCTTCTCTTAAGAGTCTTCAGAAATTTTTGGGCTTTGCTAACTTTTATCGTCGATTTATTGCTGGTTTTTCTGATGTTGTTAAACCATTGACTGATTTGACTAAGAAGGGTGCTGATGTTGCTGATTGGTCCCCTGCTGCTGTGGAGGCCTTTCGGGAGCTTAAGCGCCGCTTTTCTTCCGCTCCTGTGTTGCGTCAGCCTGATGTTGCTCTTCCTTTTCAGGTTGAGGTCGACGCTTCTGAAATCGGAGCTGGGGCAGTTTTGTCGCAGAGAAGTTCCGATTGTTCCGTGATGAGACCTTGTGCCTTTTTCTCGCGTAAATTTTCGCCCGCGGAGCGGAATTATGATGTTGGGAATCGGGAGCTTTTGGCCATGAAGTGGGCTTTTGAGGAGTGGCGTCATTGGCTTGAGGGGGCTAGACATCAGGTGGTGGTATTGACTGACCACAAAAATCTAATTTATCTTGAGTCCGCCAGACGCCTGAATCCTAGACAGGCGCGCTGGTCGTTGTTTTTCTCTCGGTTTAATTTTGTGGTGTCCTACCTGCCGGGTTCTAAGAATGTTAAGGCGGATGCCCTTTCTAGGAGTTTTGAGCCTGACTCCCCTGGTAACTCTGAACCTACAGGTATCCTTAAGGATGGAGTGATATTGTCTGCCGTTTCTCCAGACCTGCGGCGGGCCTTGCAGGAGTTTCAGGCGGATAGACCTGATCGTTGCCCACCTGGTAGACTGTTTGTTCCTGATGATTGGACCAGTAAAGTCATTTCTGAGGTTCATTCTTCTGCGTTGACAGGTCATCCTGGAATCTTTGGTACCAGGGATTTGGTGGCAAGGTCCTTCTGGTGGCCTTCCCTGTCTCGAGATGTGCGAGGCTTTGTGCAGTCTTGTGACGTTTGTGCTCGGGCCAAGCCTTGTTGTTCTCGGGCTAGTGGATTGTTGTTGCCCTTGCCTATCCCGAAGAGGCCCTGGACGCACATCTCTATGGATTTTATTTCGGATCTTCCTGTTTCTCAGAAGATGTCTGTCATCTGGGTGGTGTGTGACTGTTTCTCTAAGATGGTCCATTTGGTTCCCCTGCCTAAGTTGCCTTCTTCTTCCGAGTTGGTTCCTCTGTTTTTTCAAAATGTGGTCCGTTTGCATGGTATTCCGGAGAATATCGTTTCTGACAGAGGAACCCAATTCGTGTCTAGATTTTGGCGAGCATTCTGTGCTAGGATGGGCATAGATTTGTCTTTCTCGTCTGCTTTCCATCCTCAGACTAATGGCCAGACCGAGCGGACGAATCAGACCTTGGAGACATATTTGAGGTGTTTTGTGTCTGCAGATCAGGATGATTGGGTTGCTTTTTTGCCTTTAGCGGAGTTTGCCCTCAATAATCGGGCCAGCTCTGCCACCTTGGTGTCTCCTTTTTTCTGTAATTCGGGGTTTCATCCTCGATTTTCTTCTGGTCAGGTGGAATCTTCGGATTGTCCTGGAGTGGATGCTGTGGTGGAGAGGTTGCATCAGATTTGGGGGCAGGTAGTGGACAATTTGAAGTTGTCCCAGGAGAAGACTCAGCTTTTTGCCAACCGCCGGCGTCGGGTTGGTCCTCGGCTTTGTGTTGGGGACTTGGTGTGGTTGTCTTCTCGTTTTGTCCCTATGAGGGTTTCTTCTCCTAAGTTTAAGCCTCGGTTCATCGGCCCGTACAAGATATTGGAGATTCTTAACCCTGTGTCCTTCCGTTTGGACCTCCCTGCATCTTTTTCTATTCATAATGTTTTTCATCGGTCATTGTTGCGCAGGTATGAGGTACCGGTTGTGCCTTCCGTTGAGCCTCCTGCTCCGGTGTTGGTTGAGGGCGAGTTGGAGTACGTTGTGGAAAAAATCTTGGACTCCCGTGTTTCCAGACGGAAACTCCAGTATCTGGTCAAATGGAAGGGATACGGTCAGGAGGATAATTCTTGGGTGACTGCCTCTGATGTTCATGCCTCCGATCTGGTCCGTGCCTTTCATAGGGCTCATCCTGATCGCCCTGGTGGTTCTGGTGAGGGTTCGGTGCCCCCTCCTTGAGGGGGGGTACTGTTGTGAAATTGGATTTTGGGCTCCCCCGGTGGCCACTGGTGGAATTGAACTGGTGTGCATCATCCCCTCTGTTCACCTGTTTCCATCAGGATGTGGGAGTCGCTATTTAACCTTGCTCCTCTGTCACTTCCATGCCGGTCAACATTGTAATCAGAAGCCTTTCTGTGCATGTTCCTGCTGCTAGACAACTCCCAGCTAAGTTGGACTTTAGTCCTCGTTTGTTTTTGCATTTTGTTCCAGTTCACAGCTGTAGTTTCGTTTCTGTGTCTGGAAAGCTCTTGTGATCTGAAATTGCCACTCTGATGTTATGAGTTAATATTAGAGTCTTAAAGTAATTTCAGGATGGTATTTTGATAGGGTTTTCAGCTGACCATGAAAGTGCCCTTTCTGTCTTCCTGCTATCTAGTAAGCGGACCTCAATTTTGCTAAACCTATTTTCATACTACGTTTGTCATTTCATCTAAAATCACCGCCAATATATGTGGGGGCCTCTGTCTGCCTATCGGGGAAATTTCTCTAGAGGTGAGCCAGGACTATATTTTCCTCTGCCAGGATTAGTTAGTCCTCCGGCCGGCGCTGGGCGTCTAGGGATAAAAAACGTAGGCAACGCTACCCGGCTACTGTTAGTTGTGCGGCAGGTTTAGTTCATGGTCAGTTTAGTTTCCATCCTTCCAAGAGCTAGTACTTATGTTTGCTGGGCTATGTTCTCTTGCCATTGAGAACCATAACAGGCAAGGTGTTTTTAGCTTTTTTTCTTATTAAATACATTTTAAAAAATTGCCCAGGCGTCCCCCCTATTTTTGATAACCAGCCATGGTAAAGCAGACAGCTGTGGGCTAATACTATCAACACCTGGGCTTAGTAATGGAGAGGCCTCTATCAGATACCTCCATTTCTAACCCAGTAAGTTTAAAAAACCACAAACAAATAATTTATTTAAAAAACACCCCTATTCTAGCCCTGCTTCTCCATTTTATTAATAAAAAAATCCAGTTTAATGATTCTGACGTAGTCCACCGAATCTGAAGTAGACCACACATGGGAACCTGAAACATATAAAAAGCGAGGTAAAGAAATAAAAACTAGAAACAGTCACTAATTCACCAATTTATAAAAAAAAAATCCCTGCAGCTCCGACGTAATCCATGGCTTTCCCACGATGTTCACCGATTCTGTACTGCAACCTATGTAGCGTTGTTCAGAGAACGATGCTTCATTGGTCACTCCTGGTCATGTCTCACAAGCAATGAAGTCAGTGTGACTCAGTGACTTTGATGAGCTGTGTAGTTCCTGACTTCACTGCTGTTCTGAGTCGCCGGTCTCGCGGGTTTTCGGCAACTTTGAATTTGTATTGCAACTATAGGTAACTCCCGATCATGTTTCTCAATTGATAACTTTACTGAGTTACGGACGCCATCACGTGTGAGACATGACCTGTAGTGACCTATGAAGGGTCATTCTTAGAAAAGCTCTCCATAGGTTGCAGTACAGAATCAGTTGATGTCATGGGCGCACCATGAATTATGTTGGAGCTACGGGGACTTTTTTTTTATAATGGTAATTTTTATTGAATTTTATAAAATTTTTAACTATTAAAATAAAAAACAGGAATAGGAAGTCAGTAAAGATTAAGTACATTAAAGATAAAATGTTAGAAACATTTCCCTCTAGTGGTATGTTAAAGCAATAAAAGACAAAAGTTCCAATAAGTCTTTATAATTGTTATACTTTGATGCCATAATAAACAAACCCCTTCCACATATTCATATCAGAGTTCTTAACTAATAAAGAACACAAAACAAGACGAGACACACATACAATAAGGGGTAGGAAAAGGAGTACAGGAATCCCAAAAAAATCCTAGCTATTATTTTGAGTTAAATAATAATCCCAGGCGGGCCGGACAACATCAAATCGTTCCACTTTCGTGTCCATTAAAGTTGTCACATAGTCCATCCTGTGAATGTCAGCTATTCTATTTAATACATTTTGGTAAGATGGAGGAGTGGTCTGTTTCAATTGGAGAGTAAGCAAACACATAGCTGCGGTTAACATATGCAATAATAATTTGGCTGAGTTCTTCCCCATCCCTCTAGGAGAGACATTTAATAGGTAGTTAGCAGAATGCAGCCCAACCTCCACAAAATGAACCTTTGTGTAAGACTTTCACCTCTTCACAGAATCAGGACAGGACCATAAAATTTGGTATTGAGAACCGTGGCTGAGCCGCAGCGCCAGCATATATTCAAGAACTGATGGTTCAATCTGTGATGGAGCTCAGGAGTGTGATAGCAAAACATCAAAATCTTGTACTAATTCTAATTATAAAGAGTGCAAATATAAGATTTGGCCGCTTTGTCCCATATGCTTTATCAACATTGAGGGGACAGTTCCTTCCCAAGGAGAGACTCCCATCTAATCATATAGAGCTGTTTCCCCGGAGGATGCACCTAGTAAGAATTTAAAATCCTATAGTTGATGAGCCCTTTTTGCATAGCCTCTCAAACTCAGTTGAGAAACACTCATTGAGCCATATAATGAAGACACAATTTGCTTAAAGGGACACTGTCACCTGAATTTGGAGGGAACAATCTTTAACCATAGGGGCGGGGTTTTCGGGTGTTTGATTCACCCTTTTCTTACCCGCTGGCTGCATGCTTGCTGCAATATTGGATTGAAGTTCATTCTCTGTCCTCCGTAGTACATGCCTGCACAAGGCAAGATTGCCTTACGCAGGCGTGTACTATGGAGGACAGAGAATGAACTTCAATCCAATATTGCAGCCAGCATGCAGCCAGCGGGTAAGGAAAGGGTGTATCAAACACCTGAAAACCCTGCTTCTATGGCTGAAAATTGTTCCCTCCAAATTCAGGTGACAGAGTCCCTTTAATCTGCATAAACTGAAAGAACTCTCTATTGGTTATAGAAAATTTAGACTTAACATCAAACAAGAGAACCTACAATGTGTCCCCATCAACCAAATCCGCATATCTGAATAATCACGAAGAAATACATGGATAGACCATTGTTGGTTCCAGACTATTTGGGATCAGAGGTTGATAAATAAAATATATCATTGGGGAACTAAGAGAGGCCAGACCGACACACTTCATTTCAATTACTGCCCTGACTGGCGTACGGGGCCCAATGAGCAGATGGGACCTGCATCGGGCCCCGTCTCTTCTGCTCATCGGGCCCCAGCGGCAAGATTATGCCAGTGCAGAAACTGAACCTGCGTCCGAGACGCAGGATCAATTAAACTCCATTGTCGTGCAGGCCCGCAGGGCAATAGTTAAAAGCCACCAGCCAATCGGAGGCTGGCAGCTGATGTCAGCGAGCACGTTGCCGGCGTATGACGTCATTGTCATTCACCGGCGAGTCCACACTTGAAATGTGTGGATGGAACATCGCCGCAGGAATGCAGCCAGGTAAGGAGAAAGATTTTGTTTTTATTGAAAGCGTCAAGCCGCAATGTGTTTTGACAGCAGGATCTAGACACATGGACCTTTTGTCTCCATCCTGCCCGGGGAAGAATGGAGGCATGGGGCAGAATGGAGACACGGGGTAGAATGGAGACACGGGGCAGGATGGAGAAACGGGGCAGAATAGGGACACGGAGCAGAATGGAGACATGGGGCAGAATGGAGACATGGGGGCAGAATGGAGATACTGGGCAGAATGGAGACACAGGGGCAGGATGTAAACACATGGTGCAGAATGGAGACACGGGGCAGGATGGGAGACATGGGGCAGGATGGGAGACATGGGGGCATGATGAAAGACACGGTGCAGGATGTAAACACATGGTGCAGGATGGGAGACACGGGGGTGTGGTGCCCCAGGGTCCTGGTCGTCACAGTAGCATTGCTTTCCTCACAGGGAAAGTGATGTTACGTTTGGAAGCGATGAAGGATATCTTTTATCAGGTAACCACAATACATACAACATGTTCACACTCCAGGCCACAAGGGGGAGCTTTTGATCCTATTTCTAGGTGACTCCCCTGCATATGGATATACTGTATATATATTGTGGTTTGGAGGGAAAGAGAGGGCAGACTGTGAGACAGAGGAGAGAGCAGATGGACACAGAGTGTCAGAAGGTCTGAAGGGGCCTTGTAGTCTGAAGTACTACAGCCCCTGGAAAGGGACATACAGAAAGCCGAACATCATTCAGTGAGCGTGCAGGAGAGCAAAGCTCAGAAGAATGACACCAGGGGGAGGACAGCAGCGAGCAGACTGTCTTCCTGGCAAAGCGCAGATAACTGGTAGCCGGACCACCGAGGTTGTAAGGGACTCGAAGACTTACATCAGAAACTGGCAGGACAGCTGAACTGCAAGTTACCTGTCCGCCACACACACCTGAGACAGAGTAACACATAGGGCCCGGGGCATGATAGAGTCCCTGTAAAAAGGCTCGTGTTACCTGTCATGCAGGTATTGTCCTATCCTATATGGGGAACAGAGAGAAGAACTGTGAGGACCTTATCTGAAGCCATAGGCAGCAAGGGACTACAACACCTCCTCGCTAGAGGAAAGCTTTTAACTCCACCTGGTAAAGGGGACTCTGGATTCGCTTCCAGCCGACCGGACCCTGCCTGCCCTGTGATCCGGAACACTGGACTGTGGCTGCCTGAAGTCTTCAGTAAACCAGGTAAAGAGACTGCAAACCTGTGTCCTCGTTCTTTACTGCACCATTCACCATCTTCCATCTACACACCGGGAGCCCTGGGGATATACTTCACCTGTGGTAAGTTATACCCTCTAGTTGCCATAACATCACCCCAGAGGACCCCTTAAAGCAGCGTTGGTCCCCACTGACCGAATACCACAGGTGGCGTAACGAACATAAATTTTATTCAATTTTCCCCTTTACATGGGAGCCCAGGGCCACGGACCGGGTCGCCACCGTGACATCCCCCTGTGAACACCGGACCTGGTACCGGGTACCCCACAGCCCTGGCGGGCGACTCAGGGGCAAGATGTACACATGGTGCAAGATGGGAGACACTGGGCAGGATATAAATACATGGTGCAGAATGGAGATATGGTTCAGAAAGGAGACACGGGGCAGGATGGGAGACAGGGGCAGGATGGGAGACACTGGGGCAGGATGGGAGGCACAGGGCAAGATGGGAGACACGAGGGCAGGATGGGGGATATGGGTGCAGGATGAGAGACACACGGGGCAGGATGGGAAACACGGGGGCAGGATGGGGGACTCGGGGGCAAGACGTAAACACACGGTGCAGAATGGGAGACACAGGGGCAGGATGTAAACGCATGGTGTATGATGGGAGACACGGCAGGATGTAAACATATGGTGCAGGATGGGAGAAACGGTGGCAGTATGTAATCACATGGTGTATAATGTCACTGTTGACCACTGTATTACCTGTACACTGATACTGTATACAGAAAACATATAATAACAGCAGGGAAGAATAATCTAGTGTGCAACATGTAATCACTTAAAAAGCAAAAAGTTTAATTTAAATTATATTAAAAAAGAACACCTTATCCCAGTGCAGACAAAGAATACAATAAGATCTATAACAATAACCTAGCAATTTCCCTATACTAAACTGCTGTCCCTTCCTAGCAGTGGAGGTTGGCACACTGATAGAAATGGTTTTTTGGCGCCCCCACTCAACGGCGGCTGTCCCCGACTAGCCCTGATTTAGTCCTGCCGTGCTATAGGTAGGAAAACAAAAAGCAGTATAAAGAGATGAAGGGAAAGTGCTTATTACTTAAAAGGTCATTGCATCAAAAATTACCCTCATCCAGAGGGGTGCTAGCCTCTCAAAATATAGCCACAAAAGGGATCAAAATCCCACAATATAAATATACATAAAATAATTTTTATGGCTACTATACAGTTTTAAGGCCTATACCCCACCGGGAGGAGTCATAAACCCAACAGATAATAGGTTCAACAGCCTGGTTCAAACAATAATCATCTGTCCATCATGATTCGCATTATGGCATAAAGATAAACAGATCTGATGGACATTGATGGACAATTGAAAAAAAGCATATCTGGGTGTTATCCCAAAAAGAACTTAGCTTCCCACCACAGCCTGTGTATAATGTCACCGGTGATCACTGTATTACCTGTTCACAGACACTACCAGGGCCGGACTGGCCATAGGGCATTTCTGGCAAATGCCAGAAGGGCCGGTCCTTGTAATGGGCCGCTAGACATATCGCCCCCTCCCCGTTGTCAGTGGGCGTTCCAGAGTTCCCTTCAGCAGCCAGCACGCCGGGCGGCATTTGCTTCCCTTGCACACTGATCGCGCCGCATTAGGAGGAAGTGGGCGGTCTGACGTCCTGATCACTAGCGCTGCAGGGAGGTAACATACAAACAGGATGAGGGGCCATGCTGTGCTGTGCTGCTCCGACCATGCCTCCCGCTGCAGCCTGTGATCAGGACATCCGACCGCCCACTTCTCCCTGTCTAGTGAGGTGACAGGGCATGAGGGGGAGCAAACATTTTTCTATGCACTGATTTATTTTGTATTTTTTTGCTGCGCCGGGTTCAGCCATTCAAAAAAGGGGCGTGCCATGCTGGAGAAGAACACTGGCCAATGAGCATCAGATTGATAGAAGAGCTGATTGGCCAGTGCTCCTGTCCCCCTGCACTGGGCGCCTCTGAGGGAGAGAGAGAGCCTGCAATCAAGCTGCAAGGTCAGGAATATCTACCTGTGTGTGTGCTCCGAGTGACCGATAGAGAAGCAGCTCAGTTCCCCACGGTCACATCTTCTCCTGCTCTGGTCCACAGCCCCGACAGAGAAGGAGAGAGCGGGGGAGGTGCTGGGAAAGTGCTTGCTGTGAGCGGGAGAAGCTGCACGTTTATCAGCCTCTGCTGCAGAACAGAGTGTGTGTGTTATCTGTAGTGTGTATGTGTCAC
The DNA here is from genome assembly GCF_051348905.1 of Ranitomeya variabilis. Lineage (NCBI taxonomy): Eukaryota > Metazoa > Chordata > Amphibia > Anura > Dendrobatidae > Ranitomeya > Ranitomeya variabilis. The sequence continues at coordinate 265,137,296 of NC_135236.1, read as the reverse complement.
ATGTGTGTGTGTTACATGTGCATGAGGTATCTGTAGTGTGTGTGTGCGTTACATGTGTGAGGTAACTAGTGTGTGTTACATGTGTGTGCGGTATCTGTAGTGTGTGTGTTACATGTGCGTGAGGTATCTGTAGTGTGTGTGTGCGTTACATGTGTGAGGTAACTAGTGTGTGTTACATGTGTGTGCGGTATCTGTAGTGTGTGTGTTACATGTGTGTGAGGTATCTGTAGTGTGTGTTACATGTGTGTGAGGTATCTGTAGTGTGTGTTACATGTGTGTGAGGTAACTAGTGTGTGTGTTACATGCGTGTGCGGTATCTAGTGTGTATGTGTTACGTGTGTGAGGTATCTGTAGTGTGTGTTACATGTGTGTGCGGTATCTAGTGTGTGTTACGTGTGTGCGGTATCTGTAGTGTGTGTTACTTGTGTGTGAGGTATCTGTAGCGTGTGTTACATGTGTGCGGTATCTGTAGTGTGTGTTACTTGTGTGTGCGGTATCTGTAGTGTGTGTTACTTGTGTGTGCGGTATCTGTAGTGTGTGTTACATGTGTGTGAGGTATCTAGTGTGTGTTACATGTGTGTGAGGTAACTGTAGTGTGTGTGTTACAGGGCCGGACTGGGACCAAAAAGCAGCCCTGGCACAAATAAAAACTCACCAGCCCACATACGAGTGTCGTAGAATCAAATCGTAAAGCACTGACAGGATGTGCCGACTTTTTTGCTTTATTTGTTAAACCAATCAAATGTGTTATACCACTTTACATATGTAACCTGCAGTGGCCATAGGGGGAATAGACATGAATTCAACACAGATGGCCTGCAGACTATTATCACACTGCAGAATATGCTAAAAAATACAGCACTGATCACACACATAACACACACTACAGTTACCTCACACACATGTAACACATACACACTACAGATACCTCACACACAAGTAACACACTACAGATACCTCCCACACGTGTAACACACACTACAGATACCTCACACACGTAACACATACACACTAGATACCGCACACACATGTAACACACACTACAGTTACCTCACACACATGTAACACACACTACAGATACCTCACACACATGTAACACACTACAGATACCTCACACACGTAACACATACACACTAGATACCGCACACACATGTAACACACACACTACAGTTACCTCACACACATGTAACACACACTAGATACCTCACACACATGTAACACACACACTACAGATACCGCACACACATGTAACACACACTAGTTACCTCACACATGTAACGCACACACACACTACAGATACCTCACGCACATGTAACACACACACATGTGACACATACACACTACAGATAACACACACACTCTGTTCTGCAGCAGAGGCTGATAAACGTGCAGCTTCTCCCGCTCACAGCAAGCACTTTCCCAGCACATCCCCCGCTCTCTCCTTTTCTGTCGGGGCTGTGGACCAGAGCAGGAGAAGATGTGACGGTGGGGAACTGAGCTGCTTCTCTATCTGTCCCTGGGAGCACACACGGTAGATATTCCTGACCTTGCAGCTTGATTGCAGGCTCTCTCTCTCCCTCAGAGGCGCCCAGTGCAGGGGGACAGGAGCACTGGCCAATCAGCTCTTCTATCAATCTGATGCTCATTGGCCAGTGTTCTTCTCCAGCATGGCACGCCCCTTTTTTGAATGGCTGAACCTGGCGCAGCAAAAAAATAAAAAATAAATCAGTGCATAGAAAAATGTTTGCTCCCCCTCATGCCCTGTCACCTCACTAGACAGGGAGAAGTGGGCGGTCGGATGTCCTGATCACAGGCTGCAGCGGGAGGCATGGTCGGAGCAGCACAGCACAGCGTGGCCCCTCATCCTGTTTGTATGTTACCTCCCTGCAGCGCTAGTGATCAGGACGTCAGACCGCCCACTTCCTCCTAATACGGCGCGATCAGTGTGCAAGGGAAGCAAATGCCGCCCGGCGTGCTGGCTGCTGAAGGGAACTCTGGAACGCCCACTGACAACGCGGAGGGGGCGATATGTCTAGCGGCCCATTACAAGGACCGGCCCTTCTGGCATTTACCAGAAATGCCCTATGGCCAGTCCGGCCCTGGTGTGTTACATGTGTGTGCGGTATCTAGTGTGTATGTGTTACGTGTGTGAGGTATCTGTAGTGTGTGTTACACGTGTGGGAGGTATCTGTAGTGTGTTACTTGTGTGTGAGGTATCTGTAGTGTGTATGTGTTACATGTGTGTGAGGTAACTGTAGTGTGTGTTATGTGTGTGATCAGTGCTGTATTTTTTAGCATATTCTGCAGTGTGATAATAGTCTGCAGGCCATCTGTGTTGAATTCATGTCTATTCCCCCTATGGCCACTGCAGGTTACATATGTAAAGTGGTATAACACATTTGATTGGTTTAACAAATAAAGCAAAAAAGTCGGCACATCCTGTCAGTGCTTTACGATTTGATTCTACGACACTCGTATGTGGGCTGGTGAGTTTTTATTTGTGCCAGGGCTGCTTTTTGGTCCCAGTCCGGCCCTGGACACTACATACTAAGTACAGATCTCCTGTGTATAATGGTACTTATGGTGATATTAGTATTGTGGGGTTTTTTTTATTAATGATTAGTATTGTAGTATTCAGTCACTATGTGGTGGTAATATGTGGTCTGGTTATGGTGTGGTGGTATTTGTCCCTTGTATGTGCTATTGTTCGGTCACTATGTGGTGGTAATATGTGGTCTGGTCATGGTGTGGTGGTATTTGTTCCTTTTATGTGGTATTATTTGCCACTATGTGGTGGTAACATGTGGTCTGGACATGGTGCAGTGGTATTAGTCCCTTGTATGTGATATTATTGGTCATTTTAAAAATTGAAATATAAATAAAAATATACCTAAATTGTATTGCATATTTTAACAAATGTATAATAGGTTAGAGTAGAGTAGGGCCCGGCCAAAAGAGTCTACTTTGTCGACGTGGCAGATTAAAATTAAAAAAATCTTTTTGCCAAAACAAAAGCTGCTGGCTATATGTGTGATCTGGTGATGGGAACTGTTAATGTGTGATTGATGAGAAGTGGAGGTTTTCCAAGAGAGAGCAGTGGGACTGTGGAGAGCTGGAGGCGGGACTGGGGTGGAGTTTCAAGGGGGCACTGGAAATGTTGCCAGTATGGGGCCCAGAAATTCCTATTGGCAGCCCTGCTCCCATGTAAACTGCATAGGTCCCAATAGAATAACTGGTTTCTTAATAGACTCAGTTGTCCACAGAACAGGAATGAATAGGAGTGAATAGGGGCCAACAATAACTTTTCTATTTCAGTCCATTTATTGTAAGCCCATAATGAAGCCACGAAGGAATCCTTCTTAAGTGAGCCGCCCAATAATATTAAATGATGTCCGGGACTGGCAAGCCTCCTTGTGATCTATGAAAGGTAAGGACTCGTTTGAAGATTCTATGTCGTCTATCATTCCAAATAAAAGTTCCCCAGAGGGACGTTGATGGAAACAATAAAGTAATTTGGGAAGGAGAGACATTATAACTGAGGCTACGCGGCCTATTAATGAGAGCGAAAGTGGAATCCATTTATTCAGTAGCCTCTTCAATTCTCCTAAGAGAATTGGGTAATTATTATTATTTAGGTTATTTTAGGAATAGGACAAATTAACCCCTAAATATTTAATTTCCTCAGTTTTCCATCTAAACTTAAAGTTTGTTATTAATTGTTCAAGACATGCTAGGAGGAATATTCGAGGGTAAGGCTTCTGTTTTGGAGGTGTTTAATTTATGTCACAATAATTGTCCATATTCTTTTAATGTATCCATGAGGTTACGGAGTGCTTTGTGAAGCTTAGTGAGGGTAAGTAAAACATCAGCAAATAATGATATATTATACATATATCTTTCACTTCCACCCCTGAAATATCAGAATTTTGTTGAATCATTGCTCAATACACACTACATATAGCAGGGGAGAGAGGGGACACTCCTGTCACGTCCCTTTCGAAATGTTGAAAGAATGGGAAATATGGAAAGGTAGCTTAATTGAGGCCAAAGGGGATCTATACAATGACCTTAATGCTTTTAGAAAAGCACCCAACATACCAAAAATCCTAATTTTTTTAAACAGAAAAGACTATTAAGGATGTCAAAAGCATTATCTGCGTGAAGGCTCAAAATAAGGGTTTGTGTTTTACTTTTATTACCCTTCCAGTGTTATCCTTTCCTTGACGAAAAGGTAGGAAGCCTGCCTGATTCTTTTTCATAAGTTAAGGTAACCAGTAATTAAGCCTATTAGCCAACCTGCGTGTAAATATTTTAAAATACGAGTTTAATAAGGCTATAGGGCGATAATTAGAGCAATCCAGGGGGTCCCTTCCCACTTTAGGAATAACAATAAAGTATCAATGTAATAAAGTGTCTGGGATGGCAGAGCCTTCCATGAATGAGTTGAACCAACTGGGGCCGGAAGTCAGTGAGCCACACAAATTCTATGCTGGGGGCTGTGGAAAGTAACGGGGTAACCAGAGGGTTAAACAAAGGACTAGCGGTGGACTCCGCGTCTGGCGGCATGCACGCCTACACCTCGCTCTCCAAAGGTAATTTAACCCCTCCTCGCACGGTTAATGCTTTTACCTCCATTTCACCCACTTACTACTATTATTTTAAATTCCTACAGCACTTCTCTCTGCATACCTCGGCTGTGGTGTAAGTAGCATATCCATCTATATTTTTCCCTCAGTAGTCCTTTGTTTAACCCTCTGGTTACCCCGTTACTTTCCACAGCCCCCAGCATAGAATTTGTGTGGCTCACTGACTTCCGGCCCCATTCATCACATGTATTCCATATACGGTATGTTCTCTAGTTACCTTATACCACACGGACACGTATCTAACATTTGTCCTGCGCTTCCTCTCTTCCTTACACCTATATTTGATTGTGCTCGGATTTTGGCTTATATTCTCTGCCAGATTCACTTCCGCTGAGTATCATGTATGATTACATTGTATTTGACCGATTGTTTCTCCTTTTTGTACATACTTTGGTTATTTTGTTTTTTTTGTATTTATTTGCACTTTTTTCATTTTGTAGTAACTGAAGAAGGTTCATGTTGAACTGAAACGTTTTGAGTATACTGCAAAATAAATTCTTCTGTTCCAGCATCCTAAGTTGAGTGCTAAGTTTTATGTTGATTGAGAAATAAGTGTATAGCACCCCCGAGCATTGGAAATTCTTCTGGGTCTTGGCTATCGGGGGAAGCTGAGACCCCAAAGAACATGATTTGAGTCGGTTACAGACCCCTATAGTAAACTAAAGAGAAGTCTCGCACTCAACCGAAGTATTTTAGTTTTGCAGAGTTTTATTGAGGTAGCACTGGAAACGTTTCAGCCTATGTCAGGCTTTCATCAGTCACTACGACATTTCAATGAAAAGGATAATGAATATAATACAGTGTACAAACAAACGTATAAATAAACAAAAGTATATACAAATATCTATGAGAGATACAATGGGAGCCAAAAAAGTTGCAAAATAGCACAAACAATCATGATATGGCAGTGAAACCATGTATAACAATCTCGCTCAATATATAGATTAAATGACAATTGTGGACGAAACATATTGTGAAGAAACAACGTACCGTGCTGTGCCTTTCAGAGTATGTAGATAGTACTCATAAATAGGATGCCAATCAAGCATGATGCCTAGTATGGCGTGAGAGAGAGATAATGTGAAGAAGGAATCAATATCACCATTACACACTGAACGGGAAACCGCTGCGTAAATCTGACAGGGAGAAGGACTTGGGGATCCTAGTTAATGATAAACTGACCTGGAGCAGCCAGTGCCAGGCAGCAGCTGCCAAGGCAAACAGGATCATGGGGTGCATTAAAAGAGGTCTGGATACACATGATGAGAGCATTATACTGCCTCTGTACAAATCCCTAGTTAGACCGCACATGGAGTACTGTGTCCAGTTTTGGGCACCGGTGCTCAGGAAGGATATAATGGAACTAGAGAGAGTACAAAGGAGGGCAACAAAATTAATAAAGGGGATGGGAGAACTACAATACCCAGATAGATTAGCGAAATTAGGATTATTTAGTCTAGAAAAAAGACGACTGAGGGGCGATCTAATAACCATGTATAAGTATATAAGGGGACAATACAAATATCTTGCTGAGGATCTGTTTATACCAAGAAAGGTGACGGGCACAAGGGGGCATTCTTTGCGTCTGGAGGAGAGAAGGTTTTTCCACCAACATAGAAGAGGATTCTTTACTGTTAGGGCAGTGAGAATCTGGAATTGCTTGCCTGAGGAGGTGGTGATGGCGAACTCAGTCGAGGGGTTCAAGAGAGGCCTGGATGTCTTCCTGGAGCAGAACAATATTGTATCATACAATTATTAGGTTCTGTAGAAGGACGTAGATCTGGGGATTTATTATGATGGAATATAGGCTGAACTGGATGGACAAATGTCTTTTTTCGGCCTTACTAACTATGTTACTATGTTACTATGTAATAGTTTACAACCAGTAAAAGGACATGAGTAGCAGAGCTGGGGTGAATGTGATCGTACTCACAGTGGGTAGAAGTCTTGTATAGAGATGGAGTGGTTAGTCAGTACCACTGAATACAAAGGAGCTATGGAAAATGATAATAACAGAAGAGGGAGGAATATTCAAAATATGGTATTAGGTATGTTCTACATAGAACATATCAGGTATATCATCATACCTCAAAAGCTCATGTGTGGGGCTCGGAGATAATCTCCTCTATTGGCCAGCTATGGCTGTAGGAACCGGGGCTGAAAGGAATGTAAGAGTAGAGCTCAGTCACGTACCTATAGGGTAGGGGCTATGATCGTAGGAACGTACGGTGTATTACCTGGAGGGAAGCCCTGCTGCTGCATGAGATCACCTCTCAGACGCGGAGTCCACCGCTCGTCTGTGAGGCACATGTACGTGGTGCTTTTTAAACCCCCATGCCGGCGTTGTAGTAAGACGCCGTAACCGGAAGTGACACGAGCTAGCCCGGCCAGGGCGGAAGTGTATGGCCGTGCGTGTCACCCGCAGTCTTGCGTACCATTAGGGTAACGCGGTTATGTGCATGTCTAAAAATAGAATGAAACTGATAAAGACGGATGTAAAACATCCGATGGGAGTTAGCGGGACATATACATAATAGGTATTTGGGACGGGTATGTGTTATAAATGTGAATGGGCGGAGTGGAGAGGGGAGGAGACCAATATGAGGATATGAAGATGTGACGCTCTCACTGCTGTAATATATGGGAGTAAACTATAATACATATAGAGGGAGATATAGGAGGAGTGTATCTAATAGACATAATGTACGTAAGAGTGTACATATACTGTAAGGCTCAGTATGTGAGTAGCAGACAGTTTATATAGTGATACACATACGTGGACTAAGTAGAAAATGCCCTAAGTACGAGTGCCGATGGAAACAGTGGATCTGAAGGTGCATCCGTGGTGAATAGTGGCATGGAGAGATGTGCTCGATCCAGTGGTGGCAAAATTCATGATGTATCGACCGCCGTTAATACAGATGATTCTAAAAAATAAAGGCATATGTCAGTCCAAATACATACAAAAACCTGTATATTCAGAAGTATCTACATTAAATAAACGATGGCAATTATATAGATACACAATACCCTTAAATGAATGCGGACAACTCGTATTCTCTGTTGAGTCCTTTTGGTGACAACGTATCCAAAGCGTGAATCCAGTATGCATCGCATTTCTTGAGCATAAGTATCCTGTTGCCCCCCCTACGTTGTATGGGAATATGCTCCAGAACCTGGAACCTCAATTGTGAGATGCTATGCCCTGATGTATGAAAGTGATGGGGTAGTGGTAGCAGTAGATTCTTGCAGCGGATGGTGGATTTGTGCTTGGATACTCGGTCTTTAATTGGTTGTGATGTTTCTCCCACATACAGTAGGCCACAGGGGCACTTGATTACGTAGATCACATATGAAGAGTTACATGTAAAATATCCTCTGATTTTAAATTCCTTGCCTGAGTGTGGGTGTCTGACTACGTTACCTTTCAAGACGTTATTGCACTGAACACAATTTAAGCAAGGAAAAGTGCCATCCTTTGGAGTGCCTAAAAAGCTTTGTCTAGTGAGGATATTCGTGCCGATGTCCGCTTTAACTAGATTATCCCGTAGACTGGGGGCTCTTTTAAAACACGGGAGGAACGGGTGTTGGAATTCCACAACACTAGGAAAGGCTTTGGAGAGAATGGACCAATGACTCCGTATGGCCCTATGTAGTTTGTACATAAAGGGATGGAATGAGTGTACAAATGGTATGCGTGTGGTTGTGTCTGTTCTTGGTCTGTGAGTAGTGGTCCTGGACGTTTCAAGGAGGGATGATGGGTAACCCCTTGCTCTGAACTTATGTGTCATCTCTCGTATCCGTTGTTCCCTGGTATCCGTATCGGAGACGATGCGTTGTACCCTCTGGTACTGGGCCTTTGGTATAGATTTTTTGGTGGATGGGGGATGCAGACTCTGAAAATGTAGTAAACTGTTGCGGTCAGTACTCTTAGAATAAAGATCTGTGCTTAGAAGGCCGCTCGAGTCCTTCACTACCAATGTGTCCAAAAAGTTCATTTTCCACAGATCATAACTCATAGTGAAAGTGATGCCCGGCCAGGATGTATTCAAGAATAGTAAGAAGGTAAGAAGGGATTCCTCAGAGCCACGCCATACACAGACCACATCATCTATATACCTCCTCCATGTGATAACATTATCCCTAAACAGGGGGTTCGGATATATGGTACTTTCCTCAAAATGGATCATGTAGGCGTTTGCGTACGGAGGCGCTGCGTGTGATCCCATCGCGGTCCCCCGTTTTTGTAGAAAGAACGTGTCTTCGAATAGGAAAAAATTAAATGTGAGTATGATTTTTAGGAGCTCAATACACAATGACACTTGGTCTGAATCTCTATCTGTGCCCTCCAATAGGTGACGTACCGAGAGGATGCCCTCATCATGGGGGATGGAGGTGTAAAGATCCCTCACATCGAGGGTTACCAAAAGAGCGTCTGTGGGAATAGCGTTAATTTCCGCAATCAGGTGTAGAAAGGACCCCGTGTCTAATAAAAAGGATTTAGACTCCTGTATAAGGGGGGTGAGTATACGCTCAACATATCTTGCCATGAGGGACAGTAATGAGTCAGTGGAGGCCACTATGGGTCTCCCTGGTGGATTTTCTATGTTTTTGTGGACCTTTGGTAGTGTGTAGAAAACAGGTATGATGGGATTCGGATTTAGAAGGAAGCTACATGTTTTCTCGTCTAAGACACCCAGATTGGTGTACCGAAGAAGTATGGTTTCGATGGTATGGCGAATGTCTTGTGACTGGGATCCCTGTCTAATGGTTGGTAAATTGAGTTATCACTCAGCTGTCGTTTTATCTCAGCTAGGTACTTGGCTTTGTCCATGATCACTAATGCTCCACCCTTGTCGGCTGGTTTAATTATGATAGATTTGTCCCCCTGGAGGTTTTTGAGGGAATGTCTCTCTTCCACTGTTAGATTAGGAGGATAGAAGAGGTTACCCTTTTCAATGTCCCCTCTAAGGGAAGTAAATGAATCCTGTATAAAACCGACAAAGGTTTCAACCTCATGTGAGCTATGAGGGGGTCTAAAATGGCTTTTATTCCATAAACCCAGGCTCGAGGAGGATAGTAGCTTAGTATTACTGCTACTGGGAGCAGTATCTATGGTCGGAGGGGTGGTGGTATGTATTTGGACTGATATATGCCTTTATTTTTTAGAATCGTCTGTATTAACGGCGGTCGATACATCATGAATTTTGCCACCACTGGATCGAGCACATCTCTCCGTGCCACTATTCACCATGGATGCACCTTCAGATCCACTGTTTCCATCGGCACTCGTACTTAGGGCATTTTCTACTTAGTCCACGTATGTGTATCACTATATAAACTGTCTGCTACTCACATACTGAGCCTTACAGTATATGTACACTCTTACGTACATTATGTCTATCAGATACACTCCTCCTATATCTCCCTCTATACGTATTATAGTTTACTCCCATATATTACAGCATTTAGAGCGTCACATCTTCATATCCTCATATTGGTCTCCTCCCCTCTCCACTCCGCCCATTCACATTTATAACACATACCCCGTCCCAAAACCTATTATGTATATGTCCCGCTAACTCCCATCGGATGTTTTACATCCGTCTTTATCAGTTTCATTCTATTTTTAGACATGCACATAACCGCGTTACCCTATTGGTACGCAAGACTGCGGGTGACACGCACGGCCATACACTTCCGCCCTGGCCGGGCTAGCTCGTGTCACTTCCGGTTACGGCGTCTTACTACAACGCCGGCATGGGGGTTTAAAAAGCACCACGTTCAAGTGCCTCACAGACGAGCGGTGGACTCCGCGTCTGAGAGGTGATCTCACGCAGCAGCAGGGCCTCCCTCCAGGTAATACACCGTACGTTCCTACGATCATAGCCCCTACCCTATAGGTACGTGACTGAGCTCTACTCTTACATTCCTTTCAGCCCCGGTTCCTACAGCCATAGCTGGCCAATAGAGGAGATTATCTCCGAGCCGCACACATGAGCTTTTGAGGTATGATGATATACCTGATATGTTCTATGTAGAACATACCTAATACCATATTTTGAATATTCCTCCCTCTTCTGTTATTATCATTTTCCATAGCTCCATTGTATTCAGTGGTACTGACTAACCACTCCATCTCTATACAAGACTTCTACCCACTGTGAGTACGATCACATTCACCCCAGCTCTGCTACTCATGTCCTTTTACTGGTTGTAAACTATTATCTCTCTCTCACGCCATACTAGGCATCACGCTTAATTGGCGTCCTATTTATGAGTACTATCTACATACTCTGAAAGGCACAGCACGGTACGTTGTTTCTTCACAATATGTTTCGTCCACAATTGTCATTTAATCTATATATTGAGCGAGATTGTTATACATGGTTTCACTGCCATATCATGATTGTTTGTGCTATTTTGCAACTTTTTTGGGTCCCATTGTATTTCTCATAGATATTTGTATATACTTTTGTTTATTTATACGTTTGTTTGTACACTGTATTATATTCATTATCCTTTTCATTGAAATGTCGTAGTGACTGATGAAAGCCTGACATAGGCTGAAACGTTTCCAGTGCTACCTCAATAAAACTCTGCAAAACTAAAATACTTAAGTTGAGTGCGAGACTTCTCTTTAGTTTACTATATGGTTTGGGTACCTAGTCTCTGCACCTGAATATAGCAGTGCACACGGTGTTTATGTTTATATGGTTACACACCCCTGTCTTGAGATCAAAATAAAAAAAATAGAACATGAACCCCCCTTTATCACCCCCTTAGTTAGGTAAAAATAATAAAATAAAAAAAGTATTTATTTTCATTTTTCCATTAGGGTTATGGTTGGGGCCATTGTAGGGGGGTGGGGTTAGAGCTAGGGTTAGGGTTGGGGTTATAGCTGGGGCTATAGCTAGGGCTGGGTTGGGGCTAGGGTTATGATTGGGGTTATAGTTGGGGTTATAGCTAGGGATAGGGTTGGGCTAGCGTTAGGGCTATGTTTGGGATTATAGCTAGGGTTAGGTCTGGGGTTAGTGTTATGGTTGGGGTTATAGTTGAGGTTATAGCTAGTGTTGGGTTAGGGTTGTAGTGTTGGGTTAGAGTTGTGGTTAGGGTTATGGTTGGTATTAGGGTTAGGGGTGTGTTGGGGTTAGGGCTCTGTTAGGGTTGGAGTTAGAATTGGGGGTTGCATTGTTTAGGTACATCAGGGTGTCTCCAAACATGACATGGCGCCCGCCATTGATTCCAGACAATTTTGCATTCAAAAAGTCAAACGATGCTCCCTCCCTTCAGAGTCCTGCCATGCCCCCAAACAGTGGCTTTCCCCCACATACAGGGTATCGGTGTACTTCGGAGAAATTCCACAACCAATTTTGTGGTCAATTTTCTCCTGATACCTTTGTGAAAATAAAAAAGTTTGGTTCCAAAGTAAATTTTTTGTGAAAAAGTAAAATGTTCATTTTTTTCCTTCCACATTGCTTTAGTTTTTGTGAAGCACCTGAAGGGTTAAACTTCTTGAATGTGGTTTTGCGCACCTTGAGGTATGCAGTTTTTAGAATGGTGTCACTTTTGAAAAATTAGATAATATTTTCAGTATCTTCTTTTAATTACTTTAATAAAACTTAAGGAAGAAATTAAGAAATTCTCTTTAACCCCTTCATGACCGTGGAATTTTTTGTTTTCGTTTTTCACTCCCCTCCTTCCCAGAGCCATAACTTTTTTATTTTTCCATCGATTTGGCCATGTGAGGGCTTATTTTTTGCAGGATGAGTTGTACTTTTGAATGACATCATTGGTTTTACCATGGCATGTACTAGAAAACGGGAAAAAAATTCCAAGTGCGGTGAAATTGCAAAAAAAGTGCAATCTCACACTTGTTTTTGTTTGTTTTTTTTGCTAGGTTCACTAAATGCTAAAACTGACCTGCCATTATGATTCTCCAGGTCAGTACGAGTTCACAGACACCTAACATGACTAGGTTATTTTTCACCTAAGTGGTGAAAAAAAATTCCAAACTTTGCAAAAAAAAAACTAAATAAAATTGCGCCATTTTCTGATACTCGTAGCGTCTCCATTTTTCATGATCTGTGGTCGGTTGAGGGCTTATTTTTTGAGTGCCGAGACAGCGTTTTTAATGATACCAATTCGGTGCAGATGCGTTCTTATGATCGCCCGTTATTGCATTTTAATGCAAATCGCGGCGACCAAAAAAACGTAATTCTGGCGTTTCGATTTTTTTTCTCGTTACGCCGTTTTGCGATCAGGTTAATGCTTTTTTTTTATTGATAGATCGGGCGATTCTGAATGCGGCGATACCAAATATGTGTAGGTTTGATTATTTTTTTATTGATTTATTTTGATTGGGGCGAAAGGGGGGTGATTTAAACTTTTATATTTTTTTTATTTTTTTCACATTTTTTTTTACTTTTTTTTTTTACTTTTACCATGTTCTATAGCCTCCATGGGAGGCTAGAAGCTCTGCTACATAACAGCGATCATCAGATCGCTGTTATGTAGCTAAAATGCAGGTGTGCTGTGAGCTCCGACCACAGGGTGGCGCTCACAGCCACCGGCGATCAGTAACCATAGAGGTCTCAAGGACCTCTATGGCTCCAATATACAAGCATCGCTGACCCCCGATCATGTGACGGGGGTCGGCGATGCGCTCATTTCCGGCCGCCCGGCCGGATGCGGTAGTTAAATGCCGCTGTCTGCGTTTGACAGCGGCATTTAACTAGTTAATAGCGGCGGGTGATCGCGATTTCACCCACCGCTATTGCGCGCACATGTCAGCTGTAAAAAACAGCTGACATGTCGCGACTTTTATGTGCGCTCACCACCGGAGCGCACATCAAAGCAGGGGACCCGACATCGGACGGTATAGTACGTCCGATGTCGGGAAGGGGTTAAAAAAAACATTAGCATAAATATTTATAGAATAAAAAAGAAAATACATTTTTTTATTGGTGAAAGCATGGACATTTTGGATACAGGGGCTTCAAATTCATATACACTGTATATATATATATATATATATATATATATATATATATATATATATACACTCACTGGCCACTTTATTAGGTACACCTGTCCAACTTCTTGTTAACACTTAATTTCTAATCAGCCAATCACATGGTGGCAACTCAGTGCATTTAGGCATGTAGACATGGTCAAGACAATCTCCTGCAGTTCAAACCGAGCATCAGTATGGGGAAGAAAGGTGATTTGAGTGCCTTTGAACGTGGCATGGTTGTTGGTGCCAGAAGGGCTGGTCTGAGTATTTCAGAAACTGCTGATCTACTGGGATTTTCACGCACAACCATCTCTAGGGTTTACAGAGAATGGTCCGAAAAAGAAAAAAAATCCAGTGAGCGGCAGTTCTGTGGGCGGGAATGCCTTGTTGATGCCAGAGGTCAGAGGAGAATGGGCAGACTGGTTCGAGCTGATAGAAAGGCAACAGTGACTCAAATCGCCACCCGTTACAACCAAGGTAGGCCTAAGAGCATCTCTGAACGCACAGTGCGTCGAACTTTGAGGCAGATGGGCTACAGCAGCAGAAGACCACACCGGGTACCACTCCTTTCAGCTAAGAACAGGAAACTGAGGCTACAATTTGTACAAGCTCATCGAAATTGGACAGTAGAAGATTGGAAAAATGTTGCTTGGTCTGATGAGTCTCGATTTCTGCTGCGACATTCGGATGGTAGGGTCAGAATTTGGCGTAAACAACATGAAAGCATGGATCCATCCTGCCTTGTATGGAGCATCTTTGGGATGTGCAGCCGACAAATCTACGGCAACTGTGTGATGCCATCATGTCAATATGGACCAAAATCTCTGAGGAATGCATCCAGCACCTTGTTGAATCTATGCCACGAAGAATTGAGGCAGTTCTGAAGGCAAAAGGGGGTCCAACCCGTTACTAGCATGGTGTACCTAATAAAGTGGCCGGTGAGTGTATATATATATATATATATATATATATATATATATATATATATATATATATATATATATATATATATATAAGACCACAGCAGTACATGAATCTAGGCCATGTGAAAACACAGACAAATATCCAATATGAATCATACTTCTCGAAAATATTTTATCACAAATTTTTTCCAAAATTTTTTTTTTCGAAACTTACAGTAATAGATTAATTGAAGATTCTTAGCACATAAATTAGCCAATTCATGTGTGCCCATCAACCACGGCAAGGTGATCTCCTTCTGATGGGTCCTACTCTACCGTACATGCCACTCTTGGGCCACCAGCCTACAACCATGGACAAACATGTCACTCTAGGGCTAAACCTACAATTTATGGGCAGGTAGAGTTGATTACCGCCACCTGCAAGGTCAATGGGAGGAGTGTTATGACCCCAATTGGAGAGGGTCTCAGAAATAATTACTAAGTCTGCAAACACACAAAACCAGCTCATAGGGCAGTGGTAACTGGGCTGACCATATATCTAATCCTAGCACCACAAATAACAGCAGCCGGGGAACGTACCTACGTTGATTCTAGACGTCTCGCGCCAGCCGGAGAACTAACTACCCCTAGAAGAGAAAAGAAAGACCTTTCTTGCCTCCAGAGAAAAGACCCCAAAAGTTGGATACAAGCCCCCAACAAATAATAACGGTGAGGTAAGAGGAAAATACAAACATAAGAATGAGCTAGGTATTTAGCAAAGAGAGGCCCACTAGCTAATAGCAGAATATAGAAAGATAACTTATATGGTCAGCAAAAACCCTATCAAAAATATCCACACTGGAAATTCAAGAACCCCCGAACCGTCTAACGGCCCGGGGGGAGAACACCAGCCCCCTAGAGCTTCCAGCAAGATCAGGAATCACATTTAGTACAAGCTGGACAAAAAATGAGAGCAAGCAAATAACCCAAAAAACAAAGAAGCAGGACTTAGCTTAATTTTGCACGAACCAGGACCAGCAGATAGGAGCAAACAGAAGGTGTCTGATTACAACGATGCCAGGCACTGGACTAAGGATCCAGGAGGTTTATATAGCAACACCCCTGAACTAACGACCCAGGTGGATGTAAACTGAGGGAAGAAAATCCCAGAGTCATATCACTAGTAACCACAAGAGGGAGCCAAAAAGTCTAATTCACAACAGTACCCCCCCCTTAAGGAGGGGTCACCGAACCCTCACCAAGACCACCAGGGCGATCAGGATGAGCAGCGTGAAAGGCACGAACTAAATCGGCCGCATGCACATCAGAGGCAACCACCCAGGAATTATCCTCCTGACCATAGCCCTTCCACTTGACCAAATACTGAAGCCTCCGTCTGGAGAGACGAGAATCCAAGATCTTCTCCACCACGTACTCCAACTCGCCCTCAACCAACACCGGAGCAGGAGGCTCAGCAGAAGGAACCACAGGCACAACGTAGCGTTGCAAGAAAGACCTATGGAACACGTTGTGAATGGCAAACGAAACCGGACGATCCAAGCGAAAGGACACTGGATTAAGGATTTCCAATATCTTGTAAGGACCGATGAAGTGAGGCTTAAATTTAGGAGAGGAGACCTTCATAGGAACAAATCGAGAAGACAGCCACACCAAATCCCCAACACGAAGTCGGGGACCCACACCGCGGCGGCGGTTGGCAAAACGCTGAGCCTTCTCCTGTGACAATTTTAAGTTGTCCACCACATGATTCCAGATCTGCTGCAACCTATCCACCACAGAATCTACCCCAGGACAGTCAGAAGGCTCCACATGTCCCGAGGAAAAACGAGGATGGAAACCAGAGTTGCAGAAAAATGGCGAAACCAAAGTAGCGGAACTAGCCCGATTATTAAGGGCAAACTCAGCCAACGGCAAAAAGGTCACCCAATCATCCTGATCTGCCGAAACAAAACACCTCAAATAAGCCTCTATTGTCTGTTTAGTTCGCTCCGTTTGTCCATTAGTCTGAGGATGAAAGGCAGACGAGAACGACAAATCAATGCCCATCCTAGCACAAAAGGATCGCCAGAACCTGGAAACAAACTGGGATCCTCTGTCAGACACAATATTCTCAGGAATGCCGTGTAAACGAACCACATTCTTAAGGAACACAGGAACCAGATCGGAAGAGGAAGGCAGCTTAGGCAAAGGCACCAAATGGACCATTTTCGAAAAGCGATCACATACCACCCAGATGACAGACATACCCTGAGACACTGGGAGATCAGAAATGAAATCCATGGAAATGTGTGTCCAAGGCCTCTTCGGGACAGGCAAGGGCAAGAGCAACCCGCTGGCACGAGAACAGCAAGGCTTAGCTCGAGCACAAGTCCCACAGGACTGCACAAATGACCGCACATCCCGTGACAAGGAAGGCCACCAAAAGGACCTAGCCACCAGATCTCTGGTGCCAAAAATTCACGGATGACCTGCCAACACCGAGGAATGAACCTCGGAAATGACTCTGCTGGTCCATTTATCAGGGACAAACAGTCTGTCAGGTGGACAAGAGTCAGGTCTACCAGCCTGAAATCTCTGCAACACGCGTCGCAAATCAGGAGAAATGGCTGACAAGATAACTCCCTCTTTAAGAATACCAACTGGTTCTGCGACTCCAGGAGAGTCAGGCACAAAGCTCCTTGAAAGAGCATCAGCCTTCACATTCTTTGAACCTGGTAAATACGAGACCACAGTCAAAATGGGAGAAAAACAATGACCAGCGGGCCTGTCTAGGATTCAGGCGTTTAGCAGACTCGAGATACATCAAATTTTTGTGATCAGTCAAGACCACCACACGATGCTTAGCACCCTCAAACCAATGACGCCACTCCTCAAATGCCCACTTCATGGCCAGCAACTCCCGATTGCCAACATCATAATTCCGCTCAGCAGGCGAAAACTTCCTAGAGAAGAAAGCACATGGTCTCATTACCGAGCAACCAGGGCCTCTCTGTGACAAAACGGCCCCTGCCCCAATCTCAGAAGCATCCACTTCGACCTGAAAGGGAAGTGAGACATCAGGCTGGCACAAAACAGGCGCCGAAGTAAACCAGTGCTTCAACTCTTGGAACACCTCCACGGCTGCAGGAGCCCAGTTAGCAACATCTGAACCTTTCTTGGTCATATCCGTCAAAGGTTTAACAACGCTAGAAAAATTAGTGATAAAACGACGGTAGAAGTTAGCAAAACCCAAGAACTTCTGAAGACTCTTAACTGACGTGGGTTGAGTCCACTCATGAATAGCTCGGACCGTGACTGGGTCCATCTCCACAGCAGAAGGGGAAAAAATAAACCCCAAAAAGGGAACCTTCTGTACGCCAAAGAGACACTTTGAGCCTTTAACAAACAAAGCATTCTCACGCAAAACCTGAAACACCATCCTGACCTGCTCCACATGTGAGTCCCAATCTTCAGAGAAAACCAGAATATCATCCAGATAAACAATCATAAATTTATCCAGATACTTCCGGAAAATATCATGCATAAAGGACTGAAACACTGAGGGAGCATTAGAGAGCCCAAAAGGCATAACCAAGTACTCAAAATGACCTTCGGGCGTATTAAATGCAGTCATCCATTCATCGCCTTGCTTAATGCGCACAAGGTTGTACGCACCACGAAGATCTATCTTGGTGAACCACTTGGCACCTTTAATCCGGGCAAACAAGTCCGACAACAGAGGCAAAGGATACTGAAATTTAACAGTGATTTTATTCAGAAGCCGATAGTCAATACAAGGTCTCAAAGATCCGTCCTTCTTGGCCACAAAAAATAATCCCGCACCAAGAGGGGAAGAGGATGGACGGATATGCCCCTTCTCCAGAGACTCCTTGATATACGAACGCATTGCGGCATGCTCAGGTACAGACAGATTAAATAATCTTCCCTTAGGAAATTTACTACCTGGAATCAAATCTATGGCGCAGTCACAGTCCCTATGAGGAGGCAGAGCACTGGATCTGGACTCGCTGAATACATCCTGATAATCAGACAAATACTCAGGAACTTCTGAAGGAGTAGAGGAAGCAATAAACACTGGCGGGGAATCAGCATGAATTCCCTGACAACCCCAACTTGACACAGACATTGCCTTCCAATCCAAGACTGGATTGTGGGTCTGTAACCATGGCAGACCCAAAACGACCAAATCATGCATTTTATGCAGAACAAGAAAACGAATCACCTCCCGATGTTCAGGAGTCATGCACATGGTTACCTGCGTCCAAAACTGCGGTTTATTTTCTGCCAATGGCGTAGCATCAATACCTCTAAGAGGAATAGGATTTACCAACGGTTCAAGAACAAAACCACAGCGCTTGGCAAATGACAGATCCATAAGACTCAGGGCAGCACCTGAATCCACAAACGCCATAACAGGGTAAGAAGACAATGAGCAAATTAAAGTCACAGACAAAATAAATTTAGGTTGCAAATTACCAATGGCGACAGGACTAACAACCCTTGTTAGGCGTTTAGAGCATGCTGATATAACATGTGTAGAATCACCACAGTAAAAACACAACCCATTCTGACGTCTATGATTTTTCCGCTCATTTCTAGTCTGAATTCTATCACATTGCATTAAAGCAGGTGTTTGTTCAGACAACACCACCAGAGGATTAGCGGTTTTGCGCTCCCGCAAACGCCGGTCAATTTGAATAGCCAGCGCCATAGAATCACTCAGACTTGTAGGAATGGGGAAACCCACCATCACATTCTTAATGGCTTCAGAAAGGCCATTTCTGAAATTTGCGGCCAGAGCACACTCATTCCACTGAGTAAGCACGGACCATTTCCGAAATTTTTGGCAATACACTTCAGCTTCATCCTGGCCCTGAGAAATAGCCAGCAAGGCTTTTTCTGCCTGAATTTCAAGATTGGGTTCCTCGTAAAGCAATCCGAGCGCCAGAAAAAACGCATCAATATTTGCCAATGCTGGATCTCCTGGCGCTAGCGAGAAAGCCCAATCCTGAGGGTCGCCCCGTAAAAAAGAAATAACAATTTTAACTTGCTGAGCTGAATCTCCAGATGAACGGGGTCTCAGAGAAAGAAACAATTTACAATTATTCTTGAAATTCCTAAACCTAAATCGGTCTCCAGAAAACAGTTCCGGAATAGGTATTTTAGGTTCAGACATAGGACTACTGGTAACAAAATCTTGTATGCCCTGAACACGAGCTGCAAGCTGGTCTACACTTGTAATCAAGGTCTGGACATTCATGTCTGCAGCAAGCACAAGCCACTCAAAGGTAAAGGGGAGGAAGAGAGGAAAGAAAAAAAAAAAAAAAAAAACTCAGAATTTCCTTTCTTATTATCCCACTTCTGCAATGCATTAAACATTCAATGTTGGCCTGGCACACTGTTATGACCCCAATGGCAGAGGGTCTCAGAAATAATTACTAAGTCTGCAAACACACAAAACCAGCTCATAGGGCAGTGGTAACTGGGCTGACCATATATCTAATCCTAGCACCACAAATAACAGCAGCCGGGGAACGTACCTACGTTGATTCTAGACGTCTCGCGCCAGCCGGAGAACTAACTACCCCTAGAAGAGAAAAGAAAGACCTCCAGAGAAAAGACCCCAAAAGTTGGATACAAGCCCCCAACAAATAATAATGGTGAGGTAAGAGGAAAAGACAAACATAAGAATGAGCTAGGTATTTAGCAAAGAGAGGCCCACTAGCTAATAGCAGAATATAGAAAGATAACTTATATGGTCAGCAAAAACCCTATCAAAAATATACACAATGGAAATTCAAGAACCCCCGAACCGTCTAACGGCCCGGGGGGAGAACACCAGCCCCCTAGAGCTTCCAGCAAGATCAGGAATCACATTTAGTACAAGCTGGACAAAAAATGAGAGCAAGCAAATAACCCAAAAAACAAAGAAGCAGGACTTAGCTTAATTTTGCACGAACCAGGACCAGCAGATAGGAGCAAACAGAAGGTGTCTGATTACAACGATGCCAGGCACTGGACTAAGGATCCAGGAGGTTTATATAGCAACACCCCTGAACTAACGACCCAGGTGGGTGTAAACTGAGGGAAGAAAATCCCAGAGTCATATCACTAGTAACCACAAGAGGGAGCCAAAAAGTCTAATTCACAACAGAGGAGTGCAAGATCAGCCTGGAAGCAGCCAGCATCCAGTAACTAAATAGAGGAAAAAAAACAACCAGCATTCCTAATGCGAACACGTGCATGCTGCAAACTGCATAATATAGATAAAAAAGAACACAGCAGCACATGTACATTAATCTAGGCCATGCGAAAACACAGACAAATATCCAATATGAATCATACTTCTCAAAAATATTTTATCACAAATTTTTTCAAAAAAATTTATTTTCAAAACTTACAGTAATAGATGAATTGAAGATTCTTAGCGCATATATATATATATATATATATATATATATACACTCACCGGCCACTTTATTAGGTACACCATGCTAGTAACGGGTTGGACCCCCTTTTGCCTTCAGAACTGCCTCAATTCTTCGTGGCATAGATTCAACAAGGTGCTGGAAGCATTCCTCAGAGATTTTGGTCCATATTGACATGATGGCATCACACAGTTGCCGCAGATTTGTCGGCTGCACATCCCAAAGATGCTCCATACAAGGCAGGATGGATCCATGCTTTCATGTTGTTTACGCCAAATTCTGACCCTACCATCCGAATGTCGCAGGAGAAATCGAGACTCATCAGACCAAGCAACGTTTTTCCAATCTTCTACTGTCCAATTTCGATGAGCTTGTACAAATTGTAGCCTCAGTTTCCTGTTCTTAGCTGGAAGGAGTGGTACCCGGTGTGGTCTTCTGCTGCTGTAGCCCATCTGCCTCAAAGTTCGACGCACTGTGCGTTCAGAGATGCTCTTAGGCCTACCTTGGTTGTAACGGGTGGCGATTTGAGTCACTGTTGCCTTTCTATCAGCTCGAACCAGTCTGCCCATTCTCCTCTGACCTCTGGCATCAACAAGGCATTTCCGCCCACAGAACTGCCGCTCACTGGATTTTTTTTCTTTTTCGGACCATTCTCTGTAAACCCTAGAGATGGTTGTGCGTGAAAATCCCAGTAGATCAGCAGTTTCTGAAATACTCAGACCAGCCCTTCTGGCACCAACAACCATGCCACGTTCAAAGGCAATCAAATCACCTTTCTTCCCCATACTGATGCTCGGTTTGAACTGCAGGAGATTGTCTTGACCATGTCTACATGCCTAAATGCACTGAGTGGCCGCCATGTGATTGGCTGATTAGAAATTAAGTGTTAACAAGAAGTTGGACAGGTGTACCTAATAAAGTGGCCGGTGAGTGTATATATATATATACTAGCTGTACTACCCGGCTTCGCCCGGGTTAATGACTGCTGTTAGCAAAATAGAATGTGTTAACAAAAATTTATTCTGCACACAAAAACCACAAAACAAATAGATAGAAATGTAATTATTAAAAGGCAAAAACTAAGCAAATAGAAGCATTTCACAACATATATTAGCTTTGTTATACTGAGAATGTCTTTGTTGCCTATATTAACCAATCAGAGCTCAGGTTAATTAACTGTAGCAAAATAGAAGCTGAGCTGTGATTGGTTGCTATTGGCAGCCTGATAAATCCCCAGCCAACAGGAAGCCCTCCCCCCTGGCAGTATATATTAGCTCACACATACACATAATAGACAGGTCATGTGACTGACAGCTGCCGTATTTCCTATATGGTACATTTGTTGCTCTTGTAGTTTGCTTATTAATCAGATTTTTATTTTTGAAGGACAATACCAGACTTGTGTGTGTTTTAGGGCGAGTTTTATGTGTCAAGTTGTGTGTGTTGAGTTGCGTGTGGCGACATGCATGTAGCGACTTTTGTGAGATGAGTTTTGTGTGGCGACATGCGTGTAGCAACATTTTGTGTGTTGAGTTGCATGTGACAGGTTAGTGTAGCAAGTTGTGTGCAGCAAGATTTGTGCATGGCGAGTTTTGCGCGTGGCGAGTTTTATGTGTGGTGCATTTTGAGTATGTGCAAGTTTTGTGTGAGGCAACTTTTGCATGTGGTGCAACTTTTGTACATGTGGCAATTTTTCTGTGTGTGCAAGTTTTGCATGAGGTGAGTTTTCCATGAGGTGAGTTTTGCACGTGTGGCGAGTTTTGCGTGAGCCTAGTTTTGCATATGGCGAGTTTTGCATGTAGCGAGTTTTGAGTGGTGACTTTTGTGTTTCGACTTTTATGTGGCGAGGTTGGTGTGTGTGTGTGGTGAAATGTGTGCTGAGGGTGGTATATGTGTTCAAGCACGTGGTAGTGTGTGGCGCATTTTGTGTTTGTGTTCATATCCCCGTGTGTGGTGAGTATCCCATGTCGGGGCCCCACCTTAGCAACTGTACGGTATATACTCTTTGTCGCCATCGCTCTCATTCTTTAAGTCCTCATTGTTCACATCTGGCAGCTGTCAATTTTCCTCCAACACTTTTCCCTTCACTTTTTCCCCATTATGTAGATAGGAGCAAAATTGTTTGGTGAATTGGAACGCGCGGGGTTAAAATTTCACCTCACAACATAGCCTATGACGCTCTCGGGGTCCAGACGTGTGACTGTGCAAAATTTTGTGGCTGTAGCTGCGACGGTACAGATGCCAATCCCGGACATACACACATACATACATACACACATTCAGCTTTATATATTAGATATACCTGTATGTAATCTCCTGTATATAGTATATACCTGTGTGTCATCTCACCTATATATAGTATATATCTGTGTGTCATCTCCTGTATATAGTATATAC
This sequence comes from Ranitomeya variabilis, assembly GCF_051348905.1. Lineage (NCBI taxonomy): Eukaryota > Metazoa > Chordata > Amphibia > Anura > Dendrobatidae > Ranitomeya > Ranitomeya variabilis. Next base: position 265,113,886 of record NC_135236.1, on the reverse strand, counting down.
CTGTATGTCATCTCCTCCTATACATAGCATATACCTGTGTCATCTCCTCCTGTATATACTATATACCTGTAGGTAATCTGCTCCTGTATATAGTATATACCTGTGTGTCATCTCCTCCTGTATATAGTATATACCTGTATGTCATCTCCTCCTGTATGTAGTATGTACCTGTATGTCATCTCCTCCTCTATATAGTATATACCTGTGTGTCATCTCTCCTGTATATAGTATATATCTGTGTGTCATCTCCTCCTGTATATAGTATATACCTGTGTGTCATCTCCCCTGTAAATAGTATATACCTGTGTGTCATCTCCTGTATATAGTATATAGCTGTATGTCATCTCCTCCTGTATTAGCCCTCGTTCACACGTTATTTGGTCAGTATTTTTACCTCAGTATTTGTAAGCTAAAATGGCAGCCTGATAAATCCCCAGCCAACAGTAAGCCCACCCCCTGGCAGTATATATTAGCTCACACATACACATAATAGACTGGTCATGTGACTGACAGCTGCCGGATTCCTATATGGTACATTTGTTGCTCTTGTAGTTTGTCTGCTTATTAATCAGATTTTTATTTTTGAAGGATACCAGACTTGTGTGTGTTTTAGGGCGAGTTTCGTGTGTCAAGTTGTGTGTGTTGAGTTGCGTGTGGCGACATGCATGTAGGGACTTTTGTGAGATGAGTTTTGTGTGGCGACATGCGTGTAGCAACTTTTTGTGTGTCGAGTTGCATGTGACAGGTTAGTGTAGCAAGTTGTGTGCAGCAAGTTTTGCGCATGGCGAGTTTTGCGCGTGGCGAGTTTTATGTGTGGTGCCTTTTGAGTATGTGCAAGTTTTGTGTGAGGCAACTTTTGCATGTGTTGCAACTTTTGTGCATGTGGCAATTTTTCTGCGTGTGGCAATTTTTCTGCGTGTGCAAGTTTTGCGTGTGGCGAGTTTTGCACGTGTGGCGAGTTTTGCATGTGGAGAGTTTTGCGCGTGGCGAGTTTTGAGCGGCGACTTTTGTGTTTCTACTTTTATGTGGCGAGGTTGGTGTATGTGTGGTGAAATGTGCACTGAGGGTGGTATATGTGTTCGAGCACGTGGTAGTGTGTGGCGCATTTTGTGTGTGTGTTCATATCCCCGTGGTGGTGTGATTATCCCATGTTGGGGCCCCACCTTAGCAACTGTACAGTATATACTCTTTGGTGCCATCGCTGTCATTCTTTAAGTCCCCCTTGTTCACATCTGGCAGCTGTTAATTTGCCTCCAACACTTTTCCTTTCATTTTTTCCCCATTATGTAGATAGGGGCAAAATTGTTTGGTGACTTGGAAAGCGCGGGGTTAAAATTTCACCTCACAATATAGCTTTGACGCTCTCAGGGTCCAGACGTGTGACTGTGCAAAATTTTGTGCCTGTAGCTGCGACGCCTCCAACACTTTTCCTTTCACTTTTTCCCCATTATGTAGATAGGGGCAAAATTGTTTGGTGAATTGGAAAGCGCGGGGTTAAAATTTCACCTCACAACATAGCCTATGACGCTCTCGGGGTCCAGACGTGTGACTGTGCAAAATTTTGTGGCTGTAGCTGCTACGGTTCAGATGCCAATCCCGGACATACATACATACATACATACATACACACACACACACATTCAGCTTTATATATTAGATATATATATATATATATATATATATATACACACTGCATATGTAATAATTTACAATTTATTAACCCATTCCCAGGCCAAGACAGAATAGTGAGTACATCAAAGACCCAAATAGTTAAGAGAAATAAAAAGTAACGTATATAAAAAATACAGTAAAACACATTTTTGTGAAATACATTTTATTAAAAAAGAAAAACATACACATATTGTAGGGTAGCCATCAACAATGTAAACAAGAAAGGAAAAAAAATACATGGCAAGCATAGTATTTTCGATAAAGGGAACCTGTCAGCAGGATTGTGCATAGTAGCCTGCACAGTGTCAGTTCGGCACCGTAATACTGAATAAAATGATACCTTGGGTGATGAAATCCGTCCTGTGGTTGTTTCTTAATCTTTATTTTCAGTTTGTAGTTAGTGAGATGCTCGTGCCCTAAGGAAGGCCTGGGGTATGTGGTGCTCTGATTATATATTCATAATGCAGACTGCTGACAGGTCAGTTTGCTTAAGGAATACCAACATATACCGAATAAAAAAAAATGCTTCTGCAGGCAGGTGCCGGCCGTGGCCCCTGCGATGTAGCATAATCACATGTTTACTGTGCACTTAATCCCTTTTGCTTATTTAATTGAGCAAGGAAAACAAAAAAAAAGTCAATTTGAAAATGGCGCCTGCACAGTAGCAGCTATCGGTGTATATAGAGATCCGATAGCTGCTATTGCGCAAGCGCCATTTTTAACTACTGAATATACTGCAATCATCATATTGTAAAGTAATGTGTGCTTACAATTGCTCATTTTGCCTTTCTACCCATTAGATCTATCACATCTAGTGATTAAATCCTAAGTAGCTGAATTCTTCTAAGCTCCATGTAGAAACAGGAGGTCAGTTTTACCCATATGAGTCATAAGTCACTGCAACATTCTATTGGAGTAGGGAGCAACTGGGTCAGGAATTGAAGAGGGGGGTGATATATGCAGGGAAGAGGAACTTCTACATAGAGCAGAGAAAAGCGAATAATTATCTGGGTAGAAAGGCAAAATGAGCAATTGTGAGTGCACAATGGTATATAATATAACTAAAATGTATTAAGAGGATAAAAAAAAACTTTGATGGGAGCACTTCTTTAACTTTTCCCTCAAAATTTGAATAATAAAAAATAAATATGGACATACAACATATGTTTCCCCAAATAGTGGTTGCAGAAACTAAAGACCTTATTTTAAAAAATAAGGCCTCATGTTTTAAAAGTGTCCCAGTCCATAGTAATCAATGTAATTCACCAAATTTTTCTATGCACTGGATAAAGCCGCAGGAGTGAAACCCTGGTTCTGGTAAGATACATGAGGTATACTGTTTTATCGACCTACATTGGACCTACATAGGACCTAAGTTTCACTCTTTGGTTGGATGTTTGTTTGTCCTATAGAAGTTCCACCAGAGGATTATTCCCCTGGATGTTGTGTATTGTGGAGGAACGGACATGAATCTAGTGTATGGTGGTTTAAATGGAGACATCTACTGTATTTTATGAGACGCTTGAACAGACTTTAATAACGTGAGTGGATACCGAAATTTGTATTATCTTGTGGTGTAGGCTGTTATTGACTGAGTGGAACCACCATTACTCTGATGAAAATTAATCTATATTCTTTTCTCACAAAACTATATATCAATCTTCTGTGTTGTCCTACTCTATAACAGGATGCTTCAAAATCGTGGAGCATTTACAATGTGACAGTTTCGCTTTAGTTACCAACAAAGAAGGCGCTAACTTTTATCATAATAGGTTATCAATTCACATTTGTCATTATGAAATTTTCTTTGCACAACCATTATCTAACCATCTACATCCCTTTATTTTTCGGAGTGTGTTCCTGAATGTTCTCATCACTGTTGGAGGTTCTAATATCATTGCTACCACGTACAGTATGTAAAGGAGCTTAACGTTGAGCACTGTCTATGCCATTTTCCATGACAATACAATTCCGAGCTGTAGAAGGTAACACATTAATCAGCAATTGGTGCAAAACATCCTTGTTTAAGGCGTAAGACCTTAAATTGCAGGCGCTAGATTTCCTGTATAGTATCAGTGTGGGGTTCTTAATCAGAGTATACGCTAAATGCCATTTTGTCCTTCTTTGCTTGTTCCTGCAGTCCTGGAGCACATCTGAAAGATGAATGATATGAAATACGTTAGCATTCCTATTAAATGCTGCGCTGAGAACAAAAGGCATAAAAATTCCTAATCTTAAGGGTGCTTTCCGAAATGTAATCTCTGCGACCAAATTTCCACACCCGAAAATGAAGCAAGATCTGCCGTGGTAAATACTGCATTTTGTTATTTTGCTGTATTGCAAGTGTGAATTCCCATGCTTCAGATTTTGATGCATAAATTTCTTTAAATTAAAATTGGTTCCAATTGGGCTTCTTTCACATAAATGGAACATTTGCAAAACTTTCCTCCACAAAATCTACATTGAATCCGCTATATGAACATACTGATCAGCAATTCAGTTATTAAACTGCGCTGAATCAAAAAAGTGCTGTTTCTTTTAATTAAAAAGTTATAACTTTATTGACATAGACACAAACATATACATGTAGTTAAAATGGTGCCTCTAAACCGCAAAAATACATTTATGACAGGTGAGCGCTAGCAAATACGCAAATCTAGAACAAATTCAATTTTATCAATTTACATATAGCAACTAAATAGTTTTAGTTCAGTAATTGGGGTACACAAAATGAAAAACACTGTTGTATCATTAGTTCAAAAAATGAAGGACACAGTTACATCACTGGTTCATAAAGCATGCTAAGAAAAGCATCAATCATTGTGCTAATTATTAAACATAACTGTCTCTATGCAAGGCAAATCCTAACACGATGTGGGTTAGCCATGAAATACATATGTGACACTATTGGATTCAAGGTTCCATTCAAAGCATTTAATTTTTAATTACTACCAGAAACTGTGTCAGAACAACAGCACCTATGCTATCTTTATAGAAAAAACCGCACCGAATATGCAAGTTTTAGCGATAGTACTTCATCCATCCAAATAATCCTATGAGCCCTCTTTTCTCAAAAAAACATCACCAATAATTGATGCTGACTACATTTTGTATGTCTAATAATGATGAATGAATATACACCAAACATTAAAGCATGCATATTTTAGTATACATACATAATATAATACATAAGCTTCCTCTTGGGGGCGCGAAACGCGCATCGGGGTCTGGCAAGGTGTAGCGTGCCACGTGGCCATATACAGAGAGCACCACGCATTAAGGGTAATATGTATTGATAAGTTTCTGCAATTTCTAGTTTATGCATGTTGGCAATCTTTTTTATCATTAGCAACACGGGTATAGCTGATGCCATTTATTGGGCTGTACTGCTGGGGTCTGTTGATTTGTTTGGATGAAGTACCTACATTGCGTGAGCCTTTGTAGAGTCTATTTTGTGGCTACTAAAATATGCATGCTTTAATGCCGGTTTGGGTGTATATGCATTCATCATTATTAGACATACAAATGTAGTCAGCATCAATTATTGGTGATGTTTTTTTGAGAAAAGAGGGCTCATAGGATTATTTGGATGGATGAAGTACTATCGCTAAAACTTGTATATTCGGTGCGTTTTTTCTATAAAGATAGCATAGGTGCTGTCGTTCTGACACTGTTTCTGGTAGTAATTAAAAAGTAAATGCTTTGAATGGAACCTTGAATCCAATAGTGTCACATACAGTATGTATTTCATGGCTAACACACATCATGTTAGGACTTGCCTTGCATAGAGACAGTTATGTTTAATAATTAGCACAATGATTGAGGCTTTTCTTAGCATGCTTTATGAACCAGTGATGTAACAGTGTCCTTCATTTTTTGAACTAATGATACAACAGTGTTTTCCATTTTGTGTACCCCAATTAATGAACTAAAACTATTTAGTTGCTATATGTAAATTCATAAAATTGAATTTGTTCTAGATTTGCGTATTTGCTAGCGCTCACCTGTCATAAATGTATTTTTGCGGTTTAGAGGCACTATTTTAACTACATGTATACGTTTGTGTCCAGGGCCGGACTGGGACTAAAATTCAGCCCTGGCATTTGAAGTTACACAGGCCCACTTGTCGCATGGTGAATATATAATATATTTGTGCACCCGTATGTCATAAGACGTGAGGTGCGTTTAACAAGACTATATAACATACAGTCCCAGATGGTCCAGTATTACAGCTCAGTCTTATTTATTGCTCCAAAGCCGGGGTCACTTGAGCGTATAACATGACTGAGTGCTATGTAATAAAATATCGTATAGCACTCAGCCCAGTGTTATCCTTTGGTACAGCTCAGATCTGCGATTATTTTCACATGTCGATTCGGCATGAGAGAACAATCGCCGCATGCTGCGATAGGCAGCGACACTCGGCTCACTCGCACCCACACAAGTCTATGGATGCATGTGAAACATCGGACTGCACTCGGATGCCATCCGAATGCAATCCGATTTATGCAGAGACAGGTAATGGAGGAGATGGAGAACTTACTTTCTCCATCTCCTCCGCAGCTGATTCTCCCACGTGAGAGGATCGGAGCACAGACGCATGACACTCACGTCAGAGCTGGAGCCGAGGGTCATTGGCATATCGCATCCAATGCGCTTGCATCTCATGTTATATGCTTAGTGTGATTCCAGCC